>NW_026535795.1:11227500-11827500 GCF_028551555.1 Melozone crissalis | reverse complement strand
ACAGGATTTCCTGTGTGAGTGAATCTCTTGCTCAGTACAACACTTTATGAGGGGCTTGATTTCAGCAAAGCCTTGGCATTGCAGCAAAAATCTACTCAGGAATCTGAATTTTGTTCAGTGAGCAAAATCTGTTCGGGAAGCACAAGAAAATGTATAGAAATAGTAACATCTTACCCCCAAATATGCTGAACATTCAGGGTAAAGCAGCATTTACCTCACTTGGAACTTTCTGTGAGTGGCCACAGGGAGAACAAAATGGCCACAGAAAGTCCCTTGGCACTGGATATTTTGCCCTGCCCATCCCAGCAGTCCCAATTTCAGGTAGGACCATGCTGGGAAATGGCTTTGAGTGTGTCTCACACACTCAAAGGCAAATTAGCCCCTGGATGTATTTTCTAATCACACAGCTCTCAGTCACACCTTCCATTTTCAGGGCTCCTTCCCGCAGCCCAGCTCCAATATTTGCCTGGTTTCAAACCTCCTGAGAGTGCCCCCTTCCCAACCCTGCTGGCACACGATCCATCAGCTCTCCACGTGCTCCTCAAACAGGGAGCTGGTCCAGTGCTAATAAACACCCTGCAAGAGCCAGGAGAGGCTGCTGGAGTGCCTGCAGAAATAATATTGGAAATTTGATTTACAGTTTGCAGAGCCTCCTAAGGATTATGTCTCAAAATTAAGAAGGGAAAACTTATTTTTAACATCTTGGAGGATGAATAGAAGGCAGTGAGTGCTTGCTTTTGCTGCTTAACTTACACCTTTGCTCCTCTCTGTCTAAACATAGGCTTGGTACTTCATTATTTCAGCTTGGAAAATTCCTGAAGGTGGACTAGCTGGAAAAATCTTGGGTAACATTTAGTTTAAGCTTTCAGACTGAAAGGTATTTGCATTGATTTCATCCTACACAATTAACCCACTTTTCACTGATGCTCTTCCTTTGTTTTGCTAAAACTCCCCAAATTTAACCTGTCTGTATGTGAAATTTGGGGCCAAAAAAGAATTACTTCAATTAAGTAATTTCCTCATTTTCCCATTAGAGGCATTTGGGTTTTGTTTTCTTTTTCTTAGGATTTATTTTGATGTAAACATCTTGATAAAGAACATTATGTAATGTCAATTTTGAAAGGTAAAAGAGAATTATGTTACCTTGTGTTTTAGTTCAGGAGACCCCCTTGCATGAACAAGAACTGGTTCCCTACATCAAACATCCAGCTGGAAAATCAATGTACAGGCTGCACAACCTAAATATTTGCACTTTAGCTGTTTTCTATGAGGGTTTTATTTTTAAGAAATGTTAAAAATTTTAAGAGTCTTAAGGACTGTTGGTCTGCTGGTGTTAACAGCATAAAAGCAGAGACTCAGGCCCTTTATTTGTCTGATAGGATCTCTAATACATGTGTGAATACTGAAGGTAAGTAACTGTGTCCAGTTCCGAAATTCCGAGAGAAATTCATTGCTGCAGCAAAGGTTTTCCATCATATTGCTGTGATTTGATAATTTCAGTGCTGCTGGTCAGGGAGTCTGAGGCAAAAGCTCAGAGAATTATCAGCTAATAGCTCCTGAAGGCCTGTAGCTGATATTAAACTTGAACTTTTATGAAACCGGATTTTCTGCTACAAAGAGGCAAAAAGCACATTAAATCTGGGCTCAATGAGAAAACATTTTTTTCCTCTTTGCATGGGGAAAAGGTGATTCCCTGCTCCCACACTTGCCCTGGGCTAGGAACAAGCAGAGTTTGGCCAGTCCAGAATGCAGAGCTGGTGCTGCTGTGGCTGTGTAAAGTGAGGAGAGGGGGGACGTCTGTATTGGCTTCTTAACTGGTGGATGCAACCAGAGAATCCCAGAATTATTTGCATTGGAAAAAACCTAAAAAAGTGTCAGGACCCAGAATATCCCCCTGGCTGTCCAGGATGGCCAGGACCCCTGCCAGGGGGCCCAGAGACCCTGGCACAGAGCCCACAACACCTCTGGGTTTGATTATGACCCATGGAGTAAATTACCAACCTTATATGAAGATCAGCAAGCCATGACAGTTTAGGTAGAATGATAGTGAAGTTATCACAGGGTGGAAAAGTAGATTTTGGGGTTTCTGGTATGGGGGTTCAAGGGGCAAGATGGAGGGAACCGGGTGTGTCCAGCATTTCTCCTTCTTCTTCTTGGCCTCCATCTTCTGCTGTGATGGTGGCACTTACAGATTGGTTTAGAGTAGAAGCTCACTGTCTAACATAGGTGATGGGTATTGGAAAGTAATTGTAAACATTGTACATGTAGTTTTTAGTAAAAAGACATAACACTGCCCTGGGGCAGGCAGAGTGCCTGGAACTGTCCTGCTGGACAGACCTCGGCAGGGCAGGAGAAAAATTTTTTATAGACAAGATACAATAAACAACCTTGAGAGCGAGAAATGAAGAGCCCAGACTGCTTCTTTGAGCAGTGGGCTGGGAAAAGAGATTTTCCAACTTCTCTTGGGGTCACTCTGACTAGCTAAATATCCCGACAAAAAAGATCTTGTTCCACCCTTGCCATGGCAGGGACACCTTCCACCATCCCAGGCTGCTCCAAGCCCTGTCCAACCTGGCCTGGGACATTTCCAGGGATCCAGGGGCAGCCACAGCTGCTCTGGGTGTTGGTGTCAGAGTGGCTGAATAGAGAAAAAATGTGACAGCTACAAGTGCTGTGGGCCAGAGTTAAAATTAGTAATGGTGTACCCACAGTGGCTGAAGGGAAAAGAAATTCTTGCAACACAGAGCCTTGATTCAAGGTTTGTGAATGTGAATGAGAGGTTTATCACTTCTTACAGTAGGCTCAAGGGCAGAACTTGTAATAATAAACAATTTAATAAAGAAATCATAATTGGGCAAGCCTGAAGAAATAAAGGGTGTAAGGAAATATTCAAGGAGTAGAAAGCTGATGGTTTATCACCTGCACTGGCACATTCTTGCACTGAGCAGGCAGTGGGAACAGAGAGAGATACTCCAGTCACTGTCTTGTGGGGTACATAGAACCATAGGATGGTTTGGGTTGAAAGGGACTTTAAATCTCATCCCACCCCACCCTGCCATGGCAGGGACACCTTCCACTGTCCCAGGGTGCTCCAAGCCCTGTCCAGCCTGGCCTTGGGCACTGCCAGGGATCCAGGGGCAGCCACAGCTGCTCTGGGCACCTGTGCCAGGGCCTGCCCACCCTCACAGGCAGGATTCCCTTGCTGCAAATCAAACCTAAATTTCACCTTTCAGTTTGAACCCATTCCCCTATCCTGTCCCAGCAGCTGCTGATGCAGGGTCCCTCTCCAGCCTCCTTGGGAGGCTGCTCTGAGGCCTCCACACAACCTTCTCTTCTCTTCTCTTCTCTTCTCTTCTCTTCTCTTCTCTTCTCTTCTCTTCTCTTCTCTTCTCTTCTCTTCTCCAGGCTTGATATAGAGACAAAGAGAAAGTGACATTCTTGCTATCTTGTAGGCAAACCTGAATTTCTGAGAACCCACCCAAAACCAGGTGAGAAATAATAATGGATATTTTGACTGACCTTTTTTAATATATCTGTGTTATATGAAAAGCTGCTTCACGAAAGTATCCCACTGAAAACTCAATTATTTCAGTGCCACACTTGTGTCAGCTGGCATTTTGCGCTCCCTTTGTGGCTGGCATGAGGAGAATAAATCACACCAAATACGAGCCTCTAATCACTCCAGAGGAGCTCGTAGCAAGCTAAATGAAGCATGGTGACCAGGATTTTAGCCTGCTCAGCCTGCAGGTAGGTGCTGGAGTGAGAGTTTTAGTGCAGAATGAGCAAATCTGGACCAGCTGCCTGCAGAACTTCCACCTCACCCTGTCCTGTGGGGATTCCCAGGTCCTGGGAGTGGGGAGTGACCCTGAATTTGCAGTATCCTGGTCCCAGGAGGCAAAGCTTCAGGGAGTAAATTTAGGTGGCAAAGTGTGGGCATTCTGGCAGCAGGGTCAAAAAATATGATAAAATTTGAATATGAAATAAAATATGAATAAAATTAATATTACTATAAAGAAAGTATGAATAAAATATTACCAGAAAATATTATATTTATGAAATAATATAATATAATGTCATGTAATATAATATAATGTCATATAGTATAATATAATGTAATATAATATAATATAATATAATATAATATAATAGTAAAGTTTTATTAATATATTATAAGGTCACATAATGTCATATTATATTATATGACATTATATGACATTATATTATATTACATTACATTATATGACATTACATTATATTATATTATATTAATAAAATATTATAATTAAATAAAATATTATATAATATTTCTAAATGATCATGTGTTTGTCCCCTGTGTTCAAAATACAATTAAAAGCACAGTCAGAAAATCCCCACACTGCCAATAACCAAGAGGCATCTGAGTACTGGCAAACACCTGGTTAGTCAGACTCTAGAGCAGAGAAAGGAGGAGGAAACCTCACAGGTTTGTGCCTTCTGAAAGGTCTGTGTGAATAAAAAAGGGAAATTCTGTGAGTGAGGGCAAAGCTTTGTAGACAGAAGCAGTGGCCTCTATTATCCATTTATGTCCCAATTAATGTGGCTGTGTAAAAAAGCCTGGTGAGATGTTAATTAGGCACAGAGGCCTTTAGAGTGAGATGATGTTTGAGGATGCAGCCCTTTCACAGGGTGTCCATTATCCCCCAGCATTTGGGATGTTTTCTGTCAGAAATCTCAGTTAACCAAAGCAGTTTGAGGGCTGCTGTTTGCAGCAATGTCATGGCACACCTCTCTTGTGGTTTACAGTTAATCTCCTAATTGCTCCCAGTCAGAGTAGAGAAACTCGGAAGCTTTCAGTTGTGGTTAGAAAAAAAGATTGGATTACATAAAACACAAATTAGGCTCATATGTTTTCTTAATTGATAAGCTTTTTTTCTAAGTTTCTCTGATTGCTGTGAAAAAACCCAAAAACAAATAAAAAAGAAACCAATCCTCTTGCTGTCTTGTGTTTTTGAAGATGCCAGGTGGGATTATAGGGACCAGCTGGGCAGGGTTGGGAGAGGCAGGGTGCAGAGAGGGAATTGGATTCAGGTGAGAGCAGGAGCCAGGTGTTTGTAATTATGGAAACAATAAATTCCCTGGGAGGGGCAGGACTGTGTCCCTTTTTTTGTAGGAGCTTTGGGAGGAGGACTCACCTGGCTGGGCAGGGGAAGCTAGTGAGGAAATATCTGAAATTTTTTAAAATTCTGGGTTTAATTTGCTATTTTAAGTTAATTAGTCTGACTTCTATCCTGCTGAAACCCAACTCTTTCAGCTCAAAGGCTGCTTTAGTTTTTTGTGGTGCCCTGCTCCAAAGGAGAGGTGTAGGCAAGTTTGCCTCAAAGCCATGAGAATTCCTGATCCTGGGCAGCCCTCCCTACCTTTGGTGCAGGCTTGTGGGCATGTACCTGGTGGTATTTACCCTTCTATACTTTGAATTTTATCAAAAGGGAAGAGTGCTGGGAGGGAATTAAGTCTAATTTAACTTTACTCCAGGTCAGCTTGGTTAATTAAAGAGAAAATCCAGCCTGCAGCAGAGTCCAGTGGGGTCTGAAGCACAGAGAACAAGGTAAGGAATATATTTAAAAATAGCATCTTTTGATCATCACAGAGTTCCTGTTCTTAAGTGAAATCTTTTTGTCTGCCTCCCCAAACGAATCCTGCCATTTTCTGGGGGATTTGGGGGGTTTGGAGCTGCTGGGGCAGCGGGTGCTTCCCTGCCTGCCTGGTTGGGTGGTGCTGGGTGGGATTTGGATTTTTCCTGCTCTTAGGGCAGAGGGAATCCCTTGAACAATGGAGGTGATGCTCTGCAGAGGGTGGGCTGAGGAATGTGCTGAGATGAGGCTCAAAAAGGGCTTTTCCAGGAGATGTGGGGACTGTGTAGGGTTGGCAGCAGCACAGAAACATCTTAACCTGATTTTTCATGCAAGGGGTGTTGGAACTGGCTGATCTTTAAGGTCCCACCCAAACCATTCTGAGGTGTTCTGATAAAAGCAAACCTGCAAAGACCTTGGGTGTGGGGGGAAAAGTGGTAGGAGAGAGGCCTCTTTTAAAATCTCCTCTTAGTTCTGCTGTCTTTGTTTCCTCTCTTTTACATTTGTGTCTGTGTAGTGTTTGCTCAAAGACAAAGTGTTGTTTTTCTTTTATGCTTCAATCCTCTCAGGGGAGCTAGGTGCATCTTCCTGAAAGCTGTGCCTCACCACAAATCCGACCATGTCTGTTTTGTTGGGAAGGTGATTCTGAGCCTTGTTAGTCATGATAAAACAGAGAGTTGGTTAAAAAAAATTACAAAACTACCGAAGTTATCCTTTGAACTCATGTTTTGACTTGAGGGATTTCTTCTTCCTTCTAAGCCTGCTTGCTGGTTTTTTTTTCCTTCATTTCTGATGATCTTTCTAGTAATGAGAATGCAAGTTATTCCAAAGGGTTTATAAAGGTTGACAGTGAATTATTATTGGTCCGTTGGGTGCTTAAATTGCAAATATTATACTCAAAATCAAGCTTTAGAAGCAAGCTCTTCCTGAAAGATTTATGGCTACAGTCACAGAGGGTGTGATAAATTTAACATGGCATACAAAGCTGTATCAGTCATGGCTTTCCTTACTGGATTGTGATAGTTGCTCCCTGTTCTGGAGTGCTCAGGAAATGTGTGAGTGCATGACCCTGGCAGGAAAAGCCTTTGGGATGCTGTGGAAATCATCACCAGATATAGGAAGAGGGAAAAATTATGTTTGTGTGTCTGGGGGCAGCAGCTCTCCTCTGTGCCCACCCAAAGGGGGAGGAGAAAGGGATGAAGTCAGCAGTGAGTTCCAACACTGAGAAATCAGGAAGGTTGGAAAAGACATCCAAGATTACAAAGTCCAACCTCTTAATGGTGCCCTTTACATATACTCCCAGTTACACTTATGGCAGCAAAACAAGAGAAAAAACTAAACTCACCTCCAACAAATGCAAGCTCCATTATCAGCTGTGTGGGTGGCAATTTATTTTTACTACAAACTGCTGTGCTTTTGGGGTGTTTTCTTCAGGAGCTGGTTGAATTTGCTAAATGTTCCTCACCTGGAATTCATTGCTCATTGTGATTTTCTTGGTGCTGTGATGGCAGGGGCTGATTTGCTGCAGCTGAAATTTGTCCACACCCCATCCAAATCCTGAACCTCCTGAAATCCCACCTTACCCTGAGTCAGTTGCTCAGTAGAGATACATTTCTTATGTTCCATTATTCATACAGAGCAAAAGTAATCAAAGCTACCTTTCTATCCCGTTGGTTTTGTGCATAGTGAGGTGTCATTTACAGCACATCTCTGGTGCTCTGCTCCTCTCTGAAATAATTAGGAGATTATTTTGGTCAATATGACTGAATGATGATTTAGTGCTTTTCAATGGAGACCTGCGTTAGTGACTCTTTCAGGATTAGAGGCTTAATGAAATGCACACACCAGGGTGGTGATTTAATCTTTTTCTCATAAAAATCTTCACAACAAGATAATAAACCATAAGAATAAAAATCATTTTGACAAACCTGTCTAGCTTCCAGGCTGTGAAAAGTCTGAGTTAATTACCTGTGGGCCCCTTCTGTTATACTGAGGATTATTGAAAGGGCATCTTCCAGGAAAGGTGTAAAGTTCCCAGGTAGGCAATTGCAGTTCAAGGCTGGGGATGGAGGGCAAGAAATCTCCTTTCCTGCCAAGGCATGGATCCTCAAATGTATCCCTGGGTGTGTTTGCCAACAAGTGATTTTAAATTTTCCGGTGTTTAATTTTAAAAGAAATCCTCAAATGTTGTACTAGAAGGAATCTCTTTATGAATGAAGTAGCTTTTCAAAATTTAACAGGACAGCTGCTCATTAGCAACTTGTTGGGCTGGCAGCTCTTGTTTTTTGAGACAGTTTTGTCTCATTTGTTGGTCAAAATTTTTCTCTGGGTTATTAAGGTGAGCTTCTCCAAGACTGGCGGAGTAGTGGAAGGTTTGAATTTGGGTGAAAGGTTTGGTGTCTCAGTCCAGTTTGCAGCAGAAAGAGGTTTTTTTATCCTGGGCATGTGTTTTTATCTTTGTGCCAGCACTGGGAGCCCTTTTTCCTTCTCCCTCTCAAGTGGGGGACACAGCTAAATGATGGAGAACACCCTTCTTGGAGGGAACCAACTCCTGAATGGTGCTGGAGGAGGAATTTCCAACACACACAAAAAAGAAATAAATATAGAATTAATAATTTATGACTTGAAAAAAATTTCTGAACTCAGGCAGGAGCTCCTGTGCTAATTTATTGCAAGCTGTGCTGTCCCACTCCTGGTTTTCCCCCTTCTCCCTCTTTCCCCCCTTTTACTTGGTGTAGAGGGAGTTGGTCTCCCATTTCCATAAGAAATGACAGCAGCTCCCCAGAATGTCCTTCAGACAAGGTAAGGAAATGGCTGGAGGCATTGCAGCCATGGGTTACACCTGGGTTTGGAAGCATAGAAGAAAAAGATATTCCAGTAGAAAGGTAAATGCTGCATTGTGACTAGCAAACTGGAATTTAAATACAACAAAGTTTCAATTTCTTAGAAATAGACTTGAAAAAAGAGCGGAATAGGAAAATAGATTTTTTTCCCCCCATTAAATAATGTTCTATGCTTTTTATATTATCCCTTCTTTCCTTTGGGAGTTTTTTGAGAGCCAATGAATTGCTTTGTAAATGGTTACAAAATGGAAAGTGCCCCTTAAATGGGAAGATTTTTTGCCAGGAGTAATACAGCCCAATGGTTTAGGGTGAGCACAGAAAGCTTCTATAATCCCATCTCTTTTGTCTATCTCTTGTTCTCCCCCTGCCCAGCTCTAAAATTTTGGGGTGGCACAGGGAGCAGCATCTCCTTTGTTGGATTTAAATAACTGCTCAGGGAGAAACAGAACCTGCATGGGGGAAATCTCATTTATCAGTGGCACTGCTTCTAAACTTGGACTTCTAAGACAGATGTGAGGAGGATGAACAAGACTCCAGGGAGGTTGAAATGTATTTTCTTAGGGATAATGGCAAGTCTTCCCAGAGAACTCTCTCTTGTTTCTGTAGACTGCATGCCCTCAAGCTGCTATCCTGACACCTCTCTCCATATTTCTGTCTTCCTGGTAATCAAAGCTGAAATGATTCTCAGAATTACTACATTTAAATGAACTGCTTGCTGGTACTGTGATTCAAGGATGATTTAAAAGAAAAAAAAAAAAGTAGTTTTGAGGTTGGAGTCTATTCTGGGCTGGAGTGTAATACAGAATAATCTGCTGGCTATCCAAGTAAATTCTTGTTCATTATTTAAACATTTACTTGGCTTTGATACTGTGGCTAAAACTAAGATAATCAGGTTTTGAAATCTGATTTAGAAAAGGCAAGATATGTTTTGGTATCATTTGAAAGCAAACAGAACATGAATAGACCCCTTTTATCAGGCATCTGTACCAAAGCAAAAAAACTCAGGAGCTGTTTTTCAACTCTGCTGCCATAAAAAGCAAATGCCACTGCTTGTTTAATGTTTTCTTACTAATGAACCCAAATGTTGTGACCTGGGTCTGTGAATGTGCTTGATTTGTAATCAACTTCATCTGACAAGCTGTAGTGCTGCCTTTTTTTTTTGTTGTTTATTTTTGAGGGGATGGGATGCTTGAAATGGTTCTTTTCATCTTTGAGATGCTCCCAGCAACTGTGTGTGCTCTGCTAACGAGTCAGGCTGCCCCTGCCTCTGTGTGTGCTCACTGCAGTGCTGCCAGCCTGGGGTATGGAACAGAGCAGCCACCTCAGATTTGTGCTCTGAGCACAAATCCATGGCTGGGGTGGGAATTGAACGGCTTCATGGATGGGATCTGATGAATAGGCAGGATGGCAAGGATGCCATGTGGTCTGGGAAGGGTAAGGAGGAGTGTGGTATTTTCTGAGACCCCCATTGAGGGGAGGAATGATGAACCTGACTCCATGTTCTTAGAAGACTAATTTATTATTTTACTTTATATTGTGATATTTTACTTTATATTGTGATATTTTATTGTAATATCACAACATAACGCCAATGTAATATCACAATATAACGCCAATGCAATATTATATTTATTATTTTATTTTACATTATATTATATAAACTATACTAAAGAATACAGAAAGGATACAGACAGAAAGCTAAAAGATAGTAATGGAAAAACTCATTACTCTTTCCAGAGTCCAACACAGCTTGGCCCTGACTGGCCAATAAGTAAAAACAATTCACATGTTGTATAAGCAATGTCCAAGCACATTCCAAAGCAGCAAAACACCGGAGAAGCGAATGAGATAATATTGTTTCCCTTTTTCTCTGAGGCTTCTCAGCTTTCCAGGAGAGAAATCCTGGGCAAAGGGATTTTTCAGAAAATGTGATGGTGAAAGAGGAGAGGAAAGAGGATTATGATATTTTTTTACATTTGTGGTATGATCAATATCCAATGAAGCTGCTGGTAATGAGGAAAACCCAGCCATGGGAGAATCCTGATCTCAGTGTGGGTTGGTCACCAGGAGTGGGTAATCACCTGCTGCTTTAGTCTCAGGCTGCTGGAGAAGGAAATAATGACAAACAGAAGTGAGCTTTTCCTCAGTATGCCTGGCAATAAAAGCTGTTCCCTCTTCAGAAGTGCAGCAACCCCAGACATCAGGAGATGAAAGTGCAGACCTGTGAAGGATCCTGAGAGCAGTGCCTGCCTGACAGGCTGCACTGGGGGATGTTTCAAGTTTGGTTTCAGGTGAGCAGGCAAGGGGAGACTGAGCCTCTGTGTGCAGGGGAGTTTATTTAAAGAGTAGTAGCACAAATCTCATTATGGGGAGAGCTGCAGGATAGACCCATCTGTGGCATTAATAATGAAAATTCAGAGGTGATTGCTGGCAGAAAGCAACTTTGTGCCACAAGAACTGAGGAAATTCAAAGCAGCAGAAGCAAAAAAGTCTTGAGCAGGGCTTATGAATAGACAGAATTTAATAAGCTAAAAGTGCCCCTTAAGAGGGGCTCGAGTTCCTAAGGGGAGTTTGCAGTGCCATAAGATTTTAGTGATCATTTCCCACCAACCTGTGAAGCTGTAAGAGGCCCAGTGCTATAAATACCTCTAAATTGGACACCTGTAAAAGCCAAAACTTTGCACTTTCAAATTAATGCAAATAAGCTGGAAGTGAAAAGAAAACAAAGCAGTTTGCCTTGGAAGCAGGGGGAGTTATAAAGGGTTGATATGGGGACTTCCCTTGTTGGAATGAGGTAATGCGCTTTGCAGAGCTGAACACCCTGGTGAGTGCAGGGCTGTGTGTGCCAGCAGAGGATAAACCACAGCTGGCCCCTGTGGAGAGGATTTAGCAATGACAAAAGAAACAAATTGCTGAGTCTGATGGTCCTGGGCCAAAGACAAAGTCTGGTAACAAGAAACTAAAGCTACTGTTGGGGAAAGCTTTACAAACAGGTTGCAGCCAAATGCCAGGGCTTTAGGAACCCTTGACTTCCAGCCAGGCATTTATAAAGGAAATTTGCTGCATTTAGCAACCACTTCATGGCTGAGATACAGATCCACAGGGGGGTTTCAAGGTAAAATCCTGGAAAAGAGAACTATTCCATATCTGCAGAGAATGCTGGGAGGTAAGGATGTCTGAAATTGAGGACAGAGTGTCTTAGAAGTTTGCTGAATGAATGATAGCTAGATCATTTGCTGATGGATGATTGATATGACTTGAGACCTAGGGATGTGTAGGAATGTGCTCGCTGTTGATGGAGGGACTCAGTTATTTTGTCTGCTTAAAAAGGTAAAAAGCCTAAAAGTTTCTCTCTCAATTTGGTCCAAAAGACACCTCATAGGACCTTTGGGAAGTCACCTCACACCTGGGGCTGCCCATTGGACAGAGGCAGGTAATTCTAGTTAATTACCTCCTTGGTAATTCACTAGAAAAAGAAGAGAACAAAGAAACTAATTACTTTTGTGGGGTGTTTTACCAAGAACAAGAGCTTCTTGCCCCGGCTCAGTTTTTCTCTGTAAGAGCTTTGCTATTTTGCCTTTTATTAAACTATTTTCTGTTTCCAACACTACCACAGAAGCCATCCTGCTGATTTTATGCCATTTGGGGTAGCTGGACTATTTCAGGTGTGATAGGTTCTCTGAGAGCTCATAAGACCTGGCTTGAGGAGAAACCTATCAGGGATGTTAAAAATATGAATGAATTTTTCATTTGAGGTGGTTCCTGTGCTCTGCACAGACATGACTTGCTGTTTGTGCTGTGCATTAGAGTCTGTGTGGCTGCAGGAAGGATCTGATGGTCAGGTGAACACCTCCCAAGTGAACAGCAGGACAGGGATAATGAAGGTTAAATGCTATAAATAAGGTGGCTTTCCCTAGGGGAAGCCTGGACTTCTCTGAGATGAGCAAAATTTGTTGAAAGACACATTTTTGTGGTGAGGATTGACAGGCTTTCCATGCTGAAGGAAATAAACCTGAATGCTTGTCAGTGTTGGAAAAGGTGTTTCAAAGTGTTTGTGCTGCATCTTTTCCTCCTGGAGCCAGCTGTGAGGTGTTTGAGATGGGGAAGGATGTGTTTGGTAAGAAAATGATGGGTAGTGGATCTTGAGTGTCCTACAGGTTTGTCAGGCACAGCTGTGCTGTTATTGCAGATTTCTGCTCCATTTTCAACATGTTCAGCACCCACTGACTGTTGGATGGTGCCTCCTGTTGAGCAAAGAGAATTTGCCCAAAATCTGAAATTTTCAAGGTCCATAGAACTGTTGGAGCAGTTCTTTGTCAGCATCAAAATGATGCCAACCAAGATTTCAGGTGAAGCAGCTTCCTTTTTCTCCTAGAAAGTGAAATTTATTGGCAGACAGTCAACTTGCTGCAAATCCCTCAAGGTCAGTCCCACAGAGGGAACAGGCTGTCTCCTAGGTCTCACAATAAACACTTTTTTTCTTTTGTTTTAATTTATATGCCAGTAATACTCATCTGGAAAGCTTTTTATTTTTCTATCAGAAATTGTGCAGATAACAAAGAACAGCTTCAACAACTTCATTTCTTAAAAAGCCTAAAATGCATGAAAAAACAAAGCTTTTTTTTTATTTAATTAAAAGAAAACAAACACGAAAATGAAAATGGAAGAATCAAATGGCCTGTGAAATTAAATAAATGAGAGGAAGTTGGAGAGGAGGAGGTGCCTGACCAAAGAACACAACCACCCTAGCATGTCTCAATATTTTTAATGTGGTACAGAGTTCCCACAAATAACTTGGAGGAGGTGGCATTGAGGTTTTTCTGTCCCCCCATCCCTTGAAAGAGGGTTGTGCTGAGAAGTTTTGTTATATTTGGGAAGGGCACTGACCCTTCACACATGGTTTGCCCTTGCTGTGTGCTCCAGCCCTTGTTCTGATATGGAGAAAGCTTTTTCCTGTGCATTCCCTTCCTTCAGCACAATGGCTGAAAAAGTTTTGTGCATGGATTGATTTCTCTGCTCTGAGATATTGATTTGGTTTGTGGAAAATGGTCAAATAAAATCAAGTAGTGTTTGGTGCAGACTGAAAACCATCTTGTCCAGGCTCTTAGTGATTAGATCACACTGGGCTTTTTTCTGTGCACATCCTGCTCAGGCTGGCACTAAAAGCCCTTGTGGCAGTTTGGCTGCAAGACCTCAGTAAATAGCAGTTGTGTTTCTGAAAGGCTTTAAAACAAACAAAAATCTTCCTGTTCAACAAACAAGATGACCTGACCCTTTGTTCATCCCACCTCTAACAGGTGAGACTGACGTTTTTCAGGCACATTTAACTCAGTGTCCCAGATATTAATGGCTGTGAATTTTTCTCTCCTTCTACCAAAAAATTCCTCAAGCTAACAACAAAAATCCCTTGCACCCTGAAAAAAAATCTCCTAAAAAAGGACATAACTCCCCCCAACAGCCCCCTTGTACTTTTACTTTAGCTGTGAAGCTGGTTACTGTCATCGCTGGAGATCAGAATTTTTATAAGAATTTCTGACCAGCCAGATGAATGATATTAATGCAGTTCAGTTTATTAAATTGATTTTGGCAACTTGAAAGAATTCCACTTGAAGAAGTCAAACTGAAACTGAAATCCTGTTCAGCCTGACAGAGGAGAAATTTAGTTTGGATATACAGAAGGGGAATTGTTCCCTGTGAGGGTGGGCAGGCCCTGGCACAGGGTGCCCAGAGCAGCTGTGGCTGCCCCTGGATCCCTGGCAGTGCCCAAGGCCAGGCTGGACAGGGCTGGGACAGTGGAAGGTGTCCCTGCCATGGCAGGGGTGGGATAGGATGAGCTTTAAGCTCCCTTCCAACCCAAACCATCCTATGGTTCTGTGACTCTGCCTCTGGGCACCTCTGAGGGCTACAAACATTTTAAACTCGGTGTGGTAGAATTTTATTGCCCAGGAACATGGACATGAAACCTTTCCTGACGCACCAAGAGCCTTTTTGGAGCAAACTTGTGGGGTCTGTAAGTGCCAAGAGAAACTAGGCAGTGACAGAGGGAAGACTGGTACCTCCAGGTGATACTTGGCCAGGCACTTGGGGTTTGTCCGCAGGGAGCACCAGGTGAGGGTTTTCTAGGAAAGATGAAACAGGAAAGCCTTATCAATATGATTGCCTGACAAAAGACTTTGAGGATATGGAAACTATAAAATGAGATTGAAATGAAAGCAAGCTTTGAGATCCCTCAGTTACTGAACAACTGGAAAACAATGGCATGGCCGGCTGAAGGTGATCCCCTTTTGATGGAACAACACCCTCTGCTTGCAGACAGGCCCAAGGGTCAGAGCAGACCCTACAGCTTGGCAGAAGGGGCCCAAAGAGGAGTTTTTAGGGTTTCAGATATAACACAGTATGGTAATGTAGTGATTCTTATAGGCTGTATGGAAATGCTGTAGGATTTCTATATTGTACTAGATTGGTTGGTGAGAATCAGAATATTCAACACAGAAGAAGATTTAGGGTATTGTAACGGGAACCTTGTGCTCTTGTCCTCTCTTTTACTCTATCTCTCTCATCCTCTTAAGAGAGAGAAAGCAAGAGCATGATTTACCTCTCCCTCTCTCGGGCCTGCTCTGGGCTGTGTCTGGCAGCTCCCAGCAGGGCCCTGCCCCCAGGCCCTTTGCAATAAACCCCAAGTTCCAGCCCTGGCTGCAGAGATCTCTCGTGTCCGTCTGTCCTGACTGTCACCCCCCCGATGCTCCTACAAGGGGTGCAGCAACACTTGGCTCCTGAAGGGCACTGCAGGACAAGGGAGAAATGGAGAATAATGGAAAATGTTTTTATCTGGTGGTCAAAGCACTGAGAGGAGCAAGAGCTCACACTGGAGGGCTCTTTTGCCTCTGAGGGATGGAGAGAAGGTTTAAATAACTTTATTTGTTGATGGCAGCTGTGCCCTCTGTGCTGTAGGCTGCTTCCTCAGGGCACAACACACAGAGTGAATACACATTTAGTGTATTCACACAGCCCTTGAGCCCTGCCCTTCCCTCCTCAAGGCTTTGGAGTATCTGTGATCCCCTAAAGCTGCTCCACAGGAGCCTTGGGCAATGAGTGCTCTTACCCTGGTGGCCTCTGATGGCTGCAGGTGATGTTCCTGCCACTCCAATCCCATTTATTTCATGCCTGCCCCTTTGGAGCAATGAGTTGCAGTCATTGTGTCGGACATGAGTGGTTCTGCTGCTGCTCTGTCAGCTCAGTGACTCCAGCTCTGTTCCTGCCTTGCTTCAATGTAAGAGAACATCTTCAGGGGATTAAAGATTTATTATAGGAGCAGTTGATTTGGCTCTCACTAGAACATTAAATGCTCTTATTCTGTGTTCTGTGAAATAATTTGTTTCCTTTTGTTGTCTGCTAAAAGTATTTCAACAACTTGGCAGAAGAATAAACAGACACAACTTCAAAATAACTCAAAGTAGCAAGAATTTTTTTAAAATTAAAAGAGGAGAAAACAGGCATGAGGGAAACTTATTATTTAACACTTTGCTGCAATGATGAATTGCCTGGTTCTGATGTTTTTATTGCTGTTCATGTGACATCAGCTTGCTTTCTGAAGTCCTCAGGTGAAAGAAAAATGAGAGTTTCTTGTGACTCACATGGTAATCTCTGCTTCATGTAGTATAAACAACTTTGGTCAATGTGTTAGCATAGAAAAAAATGAATAGGTTTAAAGCAAAGCTGTGTTTAATTTGGAAGTTTTAGTCCTGAATGCTTCTCTGTGGAGCAGAGCAATTTCTCAGTTGTGAATATGAATGTCAGTGTTCAGCACATGGTGCTGCCCCAACTCTGTCAGAAAACAATTTTTATTCAGCACTGCTGTAGGAATGCTTGGATTTCTCTGGGTAAAAGGTGGAGGGATGCAGATGCAATCCAAATAGCGAATTCTTGCTAAATGTGGTTGTTTAGCTTTGTCCTCACAACAGGAAAACTGCTAGCACTGTCCTTGGTGCTTCAATCACTGTTCAGATCCAAGGAGCTCGTGGAAAGGGAAGCAGGAGTTATTACATCAGACAGAAATATACATCAGAAAAATATCAATGCTGGGGAGAAACCCCTGGTGAGCTGATGGGCTGGAAAAAGAGTTGTGTGTTCACCTCTTATGGCCCATAAAGGCAAAAAGGAGCACAGGAATAACAATGTTCAACTGGTTATTCCCATCTCCAAATATCCCCTTATCAGAATGCTGCCTCTGCACAGCCATAAATGCTGAGATTTTTCCTGGGTGGTTGGTTCTGCTCTGGCTCCCTATGGCTGCACTTTGATCTGCTCCTGGATCAGGTGTGGTGTGTCAGGAGGCAACGTCCCAGCCCTGATTTTTCAGGGTTACCATTCTGTGGTTTGTTTTATTGGGTTTTTTAAGTCTGCAGGAGCAGGACTTTAATATTGTCACAGCAGTTTGTGGGTAAGCTAAACCATATTTGCAGAGCATGCTTAGGATTTTTTTTGCAATTTAATTATTTTTTAAAATTATTTATTAGCACAGCTTCCCTAAGGCAGAATGCAAGGTAAATTAATTACTTCAAGTGTGGATTAAGGTACCTTGGGAGCTGCAGGTTTGGCAGGAGCTCCTCGCTACATTTTGGCATCTGCTGCCACTTTGCACTTCTGGTGTGTGAGGTGCAGGGCCTGCATGAGAAAATCCTGTGGCAAATGCAGCCATGTGCTCTGGGGTACCTTGTGACTTTATCTGATAACCCATTTTCTCCTGGATCCTTTGCTCCACCCCAGGCTGTGGAATTAAATGCATTGATGGGTGCCAACAGGTCTGTCCATACCTGTGCTGAAAACCTGGGACAGGTAGAAAACATCAGAAAATCCATGTGGGAGAGCACTAAATATGCCATGTGAGTGCTTCTGGTAGGGCTGTTGAGATAGATAAAGCTGTACTTTGTGCAAGTATCTCTTGGTGTATTTTCTCATTGTAGGGCTCTTCTAAGTATTGCTAAAGTGCTGCTTCCCTGCTATAAATTTCTGGAGTGAAAACCAGAGAAGCAGGCAGAGCCACCTCTCCAAGAGACCCTGTAATTACATTTTTGACGACTCAAGGCTGGTGTTTGTCTTTTTTTGTTTGATGCTGGCAGGAGCTGTGTAGCAAAAAGCCTTTTGAAGTTAATACCTAATTAAGATGGATGGGGAAGGTCACAGCCCCTGGTAGTGCTGCTGGTTCAGGCTGTTGGCTGCCTCAGGAAGGCATCAGCAGGGAGATTTACTGGGAGCCATTCTGTGCATCCAGGGTGGGAAACGTTATTTAAAAATCAATGGGTAAACAGGATTTCTGCACTCAGACAGAGAGGGAATTTTGTCAGATGGGGAACTGAGGTACTTAACTCACTTTGCTGTCAGAACATCCTTGATTCTCCTCTGATGGAACACAATGGGAGAGGGGTTTGAGTCGCATGGAGGAGCTGGAAATTTTGGGGCTCAGTCCCTGAGGTGGGATGTTGCCACTGTGATATTTTCTGAAAAATCCTTTTGCCAGGATTTCTTCTCTTGGGAAGAGGAGAAGCCTCAGCTTCTCCATGTTTTGCTGCTCTGGAATGTGGTCTGGAGATTGTTTATCCAAACATGTGAATTGTTTTTAATTAGTGGCCAATCACAGCCAGCTGTGTCAGACTCTGAGGAGTCAGTCATGAGCTTTCATCACCATTCTTTTCAAGCCTTCTGATGTCTCCTTTCTCTAATATAGTTTTAGTATATAATTTCTTTTAATATAATATCATAAAATAATAAATCAGCCTTCTGAGAACATGGGATCAGATTCTCATCTCTCACCTCGTCCTGGGGACCTTACAACACTACAGGATGCAGCTGCACCCAGGGTTTGGTGTCAGGCTGGAAATGGAGCTTTGGCTGCTGTGTGATCTGCAGCACTGCTGGTCCTCATGGCAGTGCCACACTGCCTCTAAGTTCAGGATCTGAGCACCAAAATGAGGATTTGGGATATGTTCTTAAGTGTGTTCCCAGTCCTGAGCTGATGCTGGTGTTTCAGTGTAGGAGCAAACAGTGAAAAACCAAGTGAAACCCAAAAAGAAACTGAACCTCAGACCCCATTGCATAGGGAAAGGGAAGCAAGGCAAAGTCTGGATGTCACTAAACTAGTTCACACTTCTCTGTTCATTGTGCTCTGTAGGTTTGGGACTCAGAGAGATGCTGAGATTATTTGATCTGTTTTACAATAACAACAAGTGAACAAGCCAGCCAGACCATTTCCTAAAGGGGTGGCGTGTTTTGTGTGACTAAAGCAGACATGGCCTAATGAGTGCCTGAGTTAAGGCAATTCCCACTGTTGCTGGATTGGATGTAGAAAAGCAAATTAAAATGTAGCCTGTTTAAGTCTGCTGTGTGCACCTCTGAGTTTTGGAGAACAAAAGTATCCCCAGCCTTCTTTCTGATTGAGTCCCAGCTTGGTTATCTTTGCAGCCTTGCTGCTCTTTATTTGTTGCCTCTGCTCAGCCAGCTGAAGTCTTTTCCAGCCTCAGATGAGGTGTTGTTGCTAAATTACAGAAATCTAGCCTGATGCTGGAAAGCTAGAAGGAGGTGGTGCTGTTAGGTAACCCATAATTTAGTGTATTCACTCAGGCCCCAGTAAATGTTTTGCCCCACTTGAAAATTCAGGATGTCTGGTGAGAAAAGACTGTTGGATAATAACAATACAGAAACTTGCTTCATCCTGGATAATTTCTGCCAGCTGGAAATGAGGGCTTGCTGAAGAATAAAAGCACTTTTCAGCAGAGCTCTGCTAACCCAGATTCAATCCCCTTTTGCACAGGGTGGCTTGGTCATGCCACAGGGATGGGAGGCATATCTAGGTCTGGTGGTGGGTGGGGTGGCATGTTAGATCAGAGAGAAACCCCCCAAACTTCTCCTCAGAGCTCCATTTGTTCCAGCTCCAGCCTTATTTCTTCATGTCAGTTTGTTATTGCTGCCTCCTACACGTTCCTTAGCACATTGGCCCTGCCATGGTCTCTCCTGCTGCTTCACAGACTTGGGAAAATATCTCCTTGTGCCTGCAGTCAGAGTATGAGGTTGAACAGGGGGGCTTTGGAGGTGTGTTTATAAAAGATGGCTGGTTTAACTGTGTGGGGATTATAATTGGGCTTTATACCAGCTCAGGTAGCTCAGAATGGGTGTTTTATGCAGATAATTTCAATTAAATTTACTTTGTCCCACTATCCAAGGAAATGGTTACCACAGCAAAAAGCCAAGATTTGTTTACTGTATACATCTCTCATTAAAAGCTAATGAAGAAGCCCTTCACTAGCTCTGAAAGAAAAAAAAATGGGAAAAAGATGATGATTACAGTAATGGTTCAATAATGTTGTAAGTATGCTATTACTACTTTTGGAGGAATTTCAGCTAGGATTAAATTAGTCCCTTTGTTTTACTTAGTCCAGCAGCACCTTGGATTAATTATGGGGAGAAAAATTGCAATTTGGCTGTGCTAGAAGAGATTATTAGATATCTAGATCAGTAGACCACCAGAGCAGAGATAAGTGGAGAGTGAAAATCTGAGTGTTTCAATAATCATTAGGGATGCACCTTTTCTTTAGTTTTCTGAGTCTCTTTAGGGATGAAAGCTCAGCCTCAAATGACACAGGGAAAAGACCCCTGCTCTAATGGCATTAATGGTTTCATGGTTTAAAAGTCTGTGCTACAGTCCAGTGGCACTTGGAAACATTTTAAAGGAACTATTTACGGCAAATCTGAGGATTTCCTCCAGTTTGAAGTCCTGGAAAACAATGCTGAAGGTTCCCGTGCCTGCCTGGTTTTTGCTGAGCAGATCACCTTGGCATCAGAGCTGCAGATGAGTGGGAGGGGATACCAGGGGAGAATATTGCATATATTGCCCTGTGCTCAGCTGGGGAAGCTGCCAGGAGGCTGGGGAGGGAGGAGGAGGAGGGCCTTTGGGATCAGCACCCAGGGAATATGTTGGTTTTCTGCTCGCTGCTTCGGGGGATGGATCATTGTTGCCACCATCTGCTGCTCTGAATGCTCAGCTCTTGCCCTATATTTTTTTCCCCTCCTTTCCCCATGAGTGCTGCTGATTCATTTGGAGAGCAGGGAGCCACACATATGTCAGCACTCAGAAAAGGCAGTGGGAGTGTTTGCTGAGATTGCTTTGGACATTTAACCTTCCAGGTGAAGCTGTTGGCAGCTTGCTGAAGAGTGAGGGCACCTCCTCTGGCCCATTATCCTTCTCCTCCTTTTCCACCTTCCATGGCTGTCTTGGTTTGGAAAGACAGGAGTCTGCTAAGGAAGGCAGGAGTCTCCCCTGAAATGGAGAATGTAAACCCTCCCCACCCCTCTGAATTGCTCTACATTTTAAATTAAGGGGCTCTCAGGCAAAAATATGGGAGCAGGAAATAACAGTTCTTTAATAGGGAAAAGAAAAACAAAGGATAAAATAAACAATGCAGTACAGTAGAACAACACTGCCAGAGTCAGAACCCAGCCTGACACCCTGTGGGTCAGGGTGTTGGCAGCAGTCCCATTGGAATTGTGGCTCAGCCCTCCTGCAGTGTCAGGGATGGTTCTGCTGGAGCAGGGATCCTGTAGAGAAGGATGTATTCTTCCTCTGAAGATCCAGTGGAAGAAGAGGCAGCTGCTGTTCCTCTGGGGAATCCAGTGCAGAAGCTGTGCTGGTGTCTCAAAACCTCTGGATTATATCTGGGTAGGAATGCTTGGCTCCTCCCTCTGGGCTCACATCTCCCAATGGGATGCTGTAGTTCTTATCAGCCAAGCAGTGACATTCAGTAGATGTTATCAGCAGGTGTCCCCTCCCGAGGGAGGAGTGATTGTGGTCACTCAAAGAGAGAGATAAGGCAAACTGCCCACTTGACAAAGGTAATCTGCCATACAGATGGTAATGGAAAACTGCTTGCATTGCAATCTTCAACAATGGCACACACCCTGTGTCTATCCACCCATCCATTCCTTAGGTTCTGAGATAATTGCTCTGCCCTTCCTGTGTTAATTGGGAATTAATCCCAGCTGAGTGATGGTTATTGGAAGTGGGTATTAAATATTTGGTGATGAGCTCTGGAGTGCTGCAGAGGCGTGATGTCTGTCAGGGTGTTGTGAACTTTGCAGGGTGTATCTGAGTGAATGTTGAATTGTTTGTTTATTCTGAGATGAGTCAGGATGTGGCAGGGTCAGGACCCAGAGAAATGTCTGAGGGTGACTGAGAACATGTAGGAATTAAGTGGGCTGTGAAGAAGAAACAGAACAAGGAGATTCTGAAGGGCTGAGGAACAGAAGAATTTAAGGGAGAAGACAGAATGGGAGTTTAGAAGTGTGTGAGGAAGAAGAGTGGAGGAAAGTGTTTTGGAGCAAAAATAACATTTGCTAAACTGCTTAAGAATTAAAATTAGGTGGAGTGACTGAAGAAGCTGCTATAAAACTAAGCAGTCATGAAATTGAGGAAGTAGTTACCACAAATATCACACAAAGAGAGGCATGGAGGACTTGAGGACTTGGGAAGATGTTATTTGGCAAGAATTTTCCTTAAATTTAATCATGCGTGTAATATTTCCCACAGGAGTGATGAAATCTTTATGTTCCCAGGCTGAGGAGTCTCTTGAGGACTCTGGCATGGAAGTCCCTGGTGGGGGATGAGGCAGAGCTCTGCCTCAGAGCTCCCCAGAGCCCTGATGTGTGTCAGAGCTCCCCATCAGAGCTGGGCTTTGGGGGCAGGAGGAGCTCTGGGGCTGTTTGTGTCTCCTCCTGCTGCTGCCATGGATTTGGGGTGGCTGGAGGAAAGTTCCTGAAGTTTTCAGCCTGCTGTAAAAGTTATTTTTCAGCTGGTCTGTGACAGTAGTCACAGGGGGCTTAGGATGAGGGAAGAGATGAGGATCTGACTCCATGTTACAGAAGTCCTGATTTATTATTTTACAATATATATTTCATTAAAACTACACTAAAAGAATAGAAGAAAAGGTTTCATCTCAGAAGACTAGCTAAGATAAGAATGGAAAGGAAAAGAAAGATAAAGGCAGCTCTGCTGTGATTGGCCATTAATTAGAAACAACCACATGAGACCAATCACAGATGCACCTGTTGCATTCCACAGCAGCAGATAATCATTGTTTACATTTTGTTCCTGAGGCTTTTCAGCTTCTCAGGAGGAAAAATCCTAAGGAAAGGATTTTCATAAAAAGATGTCTGTGACGCTGGTCTAGTGTAGTTGTCCAATGGCCTCGTGTTGAGCAATGGGATAACTTGAGCTTGAGGTCATTGCTCTTGATACTCACCTTGCCTTTAGAGCCCTTCCCTGTTTTAAATTGTTATTATTAATCAGGTTATTCCTTGGGATATTTGTCACCTCTGTGTGGTCTTCTGCTTTGCAGTTTATAGTTTAAGCAGAAATGTTGTTTCTGCATTTGGTCAGAGGGTACCACATTGTCACAATGCTCTGCCTACCACTTCCTACAACCAGGCATAAATGAGATGTGAATTGCTGATATTTATGAGTGTGCTACACTACAAAGTACTTTATAGCCTTTCTGTCATATGTTTCAAATGATTCCACTTCAACCAAACAAATTGTCCCAGCTTAATTTCCAAGAAATCATTGTCAAAATTGCTGAACCAGTTTAATTCTAAAGCACATATTTATACTGAGCTGCACAAAGCACACCGCCAAGCGAGATTACAAATGGCAGAGAGGAGAGTTTAATCAGAAATGAGATTAAATTTGAAAATGTGGAGTGTTAGTGATTGCTGCTGAGGCTCAGACAGGGTGTAAAGCCATAGATTTTTCTTAGCAGGGCTCAGAATAGCACACTTGAGGAAGCTGAGGAGCACATATGCCCTGGTGCTGACAGTGGGAGAATGAGGAGCTGGCCTCAGAGCAGGGGGCTGGGGTTGGGAGCAGGGTGCTGCGGTGTTGTGTTGTGAAATGAGGTGGAAGAGGGAGGAAGGAAACGCATGTGGGGATGGGAGACAGGAAATAAATGAGCTGGTGTGACCTGCCTGGCACCAGCACCTCTGAGGGGCTGGCAGCACAAACCCTGAGAGGAGCCCCTGAGGGAGCTGGGGGTGCTCAGCCTGGAGAAAAGGAGACTCAGGGCTGCCCCCATCACTTTCTGCAGCCCCTGAACGGTGCCTGTGCTCAGCTGGGGCTGGGCTCTGTCTGCAGCAGCACTGACACAGCCAGAGCACACAGCCTCAGGCTGCACCAAGGGAAATACAGGCTGGAGATTGGGAAAAAGCTTTTTACAGAAAGAGTGATAAAGTTCTGGAATGGCTCCCCGGGCTGGTGGTGGAGTCCCCATCCCTGGGTGTGTTTAACAAAGCCTGGATGTGGCACTGGGGGCCAGGGTTGAGTTGAGGGCTTGGGGCTGGGTTGGACTTGATGATTTTGAAGGTCTCTCCCAACCTGGTGATTCTGTTCTGCTCTGGCTGCTGAGGGCAGCTGGTTTGTCTTGAGTTTTTGGGCAAGCTCTGTGTGTTTGAGTGGAGGGTTTTGCCAGCTGTTAGAGAGGAGGTTTCTAAGGTGGCATTTCCCCATGGATGCAGTGTCTCCCCTGTGCTCTAGCACTGAATGCCATGGTGCTCATTGATACCAGGGTCAGTTTCAAATGCTGCCCGGCCCAGCCTGCTCCAAGAGTGGCCTCTTTGTGCCATTCCTTGTTGCATTGCAGTTGGATGGAGAGTCCCTGATCTGATATAAAACACTTGTATAAATGTTATGCTTGTATTCACATCAAGCCCTAGCTCTCTGTATGAAGGAGCACTGGTTGGGTGTGTGGAGGAGCAGGAGGAGACGCAGTGTTGTCTGAATCTGTTTTTCAGGAAAATGTGCACTTGGCACAACTTCCTTCTTTTTGTATTGCAGGATGAACGTTTCATGCTGATCACTTCAGCTGTAGGAGGAATTCTGAACCTCAAAATGGGATGTTTTGCCTTGGGGAAAGTTTTTTTTTTAATTTATTTAAACACTTTGGTGGTTTGTTTTTTTTCTCTTCAAGTCACCCCTTGAGCACTCCTAAATAGGGAAGAATGGTACAAATCTGCTGTTGTTGCCACATTCCCCCTCCAGAAATCTGAAAAAAAATCCCCGAATTGAGAAGTGAGCGGATCCCTGCCCCCCAACACTGAGATTATGTGCTGTTTTATAATCACTACAGGGAGAAGCAAGACATGGCAGCTTCCTTTATTACAGATGAGCCAGGATGTGCTCAGTAATCTCCCAGGCCTGTGTTAAATCTGGGCCACCTCTCCAAATTGCAGGTTGATGAGCAGTGCAGCCCAGGAGCAGCGTTAATGTTTTGATGTGTAACACAGATTACAGCAGCTGCTGCTGCTGCTAAGATGCTTGTGCTCCCTGCACTCTGAAGTGCACATCCAGGCCACCAAGGGGGTCCTGATTGTCCTTATTTATTTTTTATAAAGCATTAATGAGACAATTTAAGCCTTGCACTTCTGTGACCAGTTATTTCTCAGCTTGGTCTGTACTACCTTCTATTTTCTCTTAGCTCTTTAGTTTTGTGTTTCCATCTAAAATTTAGTCAATGGGTAATTCTGTCTTGCTGATCCATATTTTAGTGTACAACAGGGTTTAAATTCGAGGAGGTTGTTGGGTTTAAAGGCTTATGAGTTTTGTTTAGGGGATCTAAGCAGCACCAAGGACTGCTGACTGTTTGTGGTGCACACTTGCTTTGAGGGGAGAATGGAGAAGGATCTATTTTTTGGTGGACAATGTCCTCATGGAAAACTGACCCAAAAGTGCCAAATGGGACCAGTATAGAAATTGCATAAGTCATAGAAGAGATTGTGATGACTTATGTGGATTAACATGTCAGGCATGACAAATTCTGTTCCCCCATGTGAGGAGTGATGGTGAATAATCCACCTAAGGAGCAGTTTACCTTGAGTTTTGGCACTCAGACCTCTGCTGCTTTTGAATCATCTCCAAAGTTGACTGAATATACACTGTTTAAAGGTTTTTGTCCTGGGAATGGGGTGGAACATTCTAGGAACTGGGAGAAAAGCTCTAGCTCCTCTTGATGCTTGTTTGGTGCTTTGAAGGGTGTGGTGGTGCTTGGCCTGTGGCTGCAGGTGGGATTTCATCTGCACGTGCTGTGGCTGTGTTTAAAGATCTATAAACTGTGGGGGCTGCAAGCCAGGTTCTCTGCAGGTCTGGCTGCTTGTGCTGCAGAGGTGCCCATAATGGTGTGCTTAATTGGTTAAGAAAAGGTCAGGAATGTGTTACAATTCAAGAATCTCAATGTTTTGCATGGAGGTACTACCAGTTTTCTGAAATGTCTCCCTTTTGCAAGAATTGTGTAAGCTGATTAGACAAAATTTTAAACAAATCATAAAGCAAAAGACCCACAAAACTTCCTGACATGCCAACACCTGACTAACTCACTTCATATTCTGATTTTAATTCATTTAGTCTGTGTCAATCAGCCACAAATTAGATTGTACAGCTGCTATTAAGAGCAAGTGTTGTGTTTTGGTCTTTAAAATGCTGGACAAGCACTTTAAAAAACCTTTACTGAATCTCAAATATGGCCACGGTGAAATTGGAGCAAGGATTATATTGTCACTTCTCCCTAATATAGAATTATTAAAGCATATAAAGAGAGGAGCTGAGCTGGAGGCCAATGCATCATGTGATAGACTTTGTGTCAGGCCACTGAGGGAATGCTGCTCATGGAGGACAGGGCAGAAATGTTCCCTCCCAGGGAAACAAATGGGGATAAAGTGGCAGAAAAGCTGGACAGGAGTTGGACAAAGTGGTGGAAAGTTGGGATTGAGGAGGGGCAGAAAAGTTGGGCAGGAGTTGGAGAGGGACAGAAAAGCTGGGCAGGAATAGAAGAGAGTGGCAGAAAAGCTGGGCAGGGATTAGAGAGAGGGGCAGGAGAGCTGGGCAGGGATGAAAGGGGGGCAGAAAAGCTGGGCAGGGGTTGGAGAGAGGGGCAGAAAAACTGGGCAGGAATTGGAGAGAAGGGCAGAAAAGCTGGGCAGGGATTGGATTAGAGTGGCCTCCAAGTAGGGCAGAGTTTTGTTGCTCCCAGCAAAGGGAGCTGGCAGGCACAGCACAGCCCCAGCCATGGCACAGGGAGGGCTGTGCTGATGAAATAACAACTTTGTGCTGTGGAGAAATCCATGAGTGTCCCACAGGGACCCATTAGGGCAGCAAACACTGGATGTGTCCTGCACTGGGAGGGCTGTGGGGATGGGGGATGGAGAACACAAGGGGTATTAAGCTGTTTTACAGTCTGTCCTTAAGTGTGATGATTGCTGCAATGCCAAAATGTCACGCATAAAACGGGTTCTGATGTACTGAATGCATTTTCTGTGTAGCTCTTAAGAGGTGGCTTTGTCTGCGTATAACTAGAAAATGAAAATGTCAAGAAACATTTCAAGTGCCATTGCTTCTTAGGGAAATTATTAGCTTTGCATTGACTGAAAGGGGAGTTCTTCACCTGCCTGAGCCTGGATCCTCTCCTTGGGTTTGTGTGGTGCCTTCCAGGAGCTCCAGAGCAGCAAGGCACACATTAATCTGTAACCTGAGCTGGGGCTTTTACACCAGCAGTGAGCCTGAGTCATTTGTGTAGTGCCAGCACAGACTGAAGGGTCTGAAAGAGCCGGGCTGCACGTGGGTGAGCAGAGCCATCAAAGCACAGCTTTTTGTTGTGCTGCAAGCATCTTAGGAAGGACACTTATTCAATTATTTTCTTTCCCTCCACTCTCCCCTGGAGCAGGGATACAAAAGGAAACAAAGACTGAAGAGTGAGACTATAATTTTGTGGCATTACAAGGACACTTACTTTGTTCAATTCCTTGCTTTTTTTCTCTTCAATATTGTTTCACACTACTTTTATTTCAAGTTGGTGCTTTAGCTCCTTGCAGATTGCATCCCTGAAAGGGTGACCTGGGTGAGTTGTGTGTAGTATGAGTTAAATATGGCAAGCAGCAAACTCTGCAAAGAGATGAAAAACTTTACCTGTGCACACCAAGTTTATGAAAAGTCTACACGAAAAACAATAGCCCTTGGATCTCAAGAGTTTTATCAAATATTGGAGGAAATATCCTTATTCCATGCACAGGAACTGGTGACAAGGACAACAGCAGATGGGGACCGTGTGTGTGACCAATGCAAGCCAGTCCTGTAGTCAGCAAACTGAATGTGTGGGGACTGATTTGAACCCCCCAGAGGAAGCTGTTACAGCTTTTAGCCTATAAATCAGTGGGACACTGGGTTATTCTGCCTTTAAAGGAAATGGTGCCAAGCAGATCCTGTCGAGTTCTGAACTCACAGCCCCACCAAGAGTGCTACTGAAAAATGAACTCACAGCCCTGTCAAGGGTGCCATTCAAAAATGAGTCCGTCTGACCAAGCAGCAAACAGGAGGGCAGCCAGCTTGGTGTGAGTTACCACCTGCATCCCATGGAGAGATGTGGGTTTGTGGTGGAGGATTCTTGCTGGCTTCTGTCAGCCAGCCAGGAGTGGATTATTCTGGAGGAGCAAGAGGCAGACCCTGGGCTTTGTCAGCTGCAGGGTTGTTTTTCTCTGGTTGGCAGCCAGCAACTTGCTGTGCTACTATCCTGCTCCTCAGACAAATGAAGCAGCAGTGAGGATGGAGAAAGAAGTGGCAGCAGTGTCGCAGACATCTTTTATGAGAAATCCTTTCCTTAGGATTTTTCCTCCTGAGAAGCTGAGAGGCCTCAGTAACAAAATGTAAACATTTGATTATCTGCTGCTGTGGAATGCAACAGGTGCATTTGTGATTGGTCTCATGTGGTTGTTTGTAATTAATGGCCAATCACAGTCAGCTGGCTGGGACAGAGAGCCAAGCCACAAACCTTTGTTATCATTCTTTCCTATTCTATTCTTAGCTAGCCTTCTGAGGATATCCTTTCTTCTATTCTTTTAGTATAGTTTTAATGTAATATATATCACAAAATAATAAATCAGCCTTCTGAAACATGGAGTTAGATCCTCGTCTCTTCCCTCATCCTCAGACCCCTGTGAACACGGTCACACAGCAGCACTGGCAGGAGATGCCCCTCAGATTCACATGTGCTTGGTGAGCCAGAAGATCCTGCAGGGTGTTCTGGGGATGGAAGTGGCAGTGCTCAGCTCTGCCATGACAGGAGATGCATTCCCTCCCTTCTGTGATGTCTGAAGTGGGAGCTGGGCTGTGTGCCAGACCCGTAGCCTGTGGCATTGGGCTGAAGAGATAAGAATTCACAGAAATGTAGAGCACCATAAAGTGTACGAGAAAAATTGAAATGACAAAGTTCTTCCAGTAGAACTTCCATAACTGGAAGCGTTTCAAGCTGTTCCATCCTCCCTGATAACTGCAGGCAGCTTTCGTGCTGCCTTCTTATCTTCTCCTGCCATGTATGCAGTTATCAGAAATGTTTGTTGGAAAAACTTCCCCCCTTAGTTGGGTTTTCTGTTCTGTCTGAAATCCTTACAGCCAAACTGAGTGTGCACATGGGGGTTTTCTCCCAGAGGTTTGAGCACTCATGTCTCCATATTTCAAACACTGGTTGTAAATGCAGCAAGGTTTGGGGTTTATAGGCACCCAGAGTCCAGGGTGGTCAGTGTGCACCCACAAAAGCCACACAGTTGGTCTAAAAACCAAGATATTGCTTGTTTGCAAATGCCTGATGCAGAGTTTTGCATATGCAAAGTGTTTTTGAAGGCATTCTGTCCTGCTAAAGAACAGCTTGGGTGCTGAAATACAGCTACTACTTCATTGGCAGAGCTTTCTGATGTATGAGGAAAACTTAAGATGAGCTGGGAAAACATCATTTGCCTCCTGTGATCCTCCCACCGTGCTTGCTTTTCACGGAAATATTCTGTCTTGTAGTGAGCTGAGCATTTTGGGGAAGGAAGTGGCACAGAGAAACCCTTGTGACTTCAGCAGGGATGAGGATTTAGGATTTCACTGGTTCCCATCACGAGGGATGGTGTTGCTGTGGTACTGTGATACTCCTGGTGCTCAGGTGCCAAACCTGTAGATTTGTACTCTTTAAAAGCCATCAGTTGCTCCCCTTCGCCAATGGATAAATTATTTGACTTCTTAGGCCATTAAAAATGATCTTAGTGTCATTTGTCACAGTTTCAAAAGAGCACTGCTAATCAACAGGCCATTCCTTCAAAATTAACTTGGCTAAACAGCGGGAGGGATGAGCCAGGTGTGATCCTGACCCTATCACCATGTATCAAAATTCTCATTTCTTCTTCCAATTCCTAGAAAGCAGGATTGTTTTTCAGAACCAGAATTTGGGGATGTTTTGCTGGAACATGCTCCAATTTCTATGACAATCCTTTTACCATGGTTTTTCTTGTTCTTGATGCTGTGGGTAGGATTGGAGGAGCTCAGGAGTGAATGTGTGTGTGTGTGTCTGGTCTCCATCCCTCCTTGTGCTCCTCTGCCAGCAGAAGAAAAGGGAAAGGATAAAGTGTAAATTTGCCAGATCAGGCTGATCTTTTGAATGTCATCAAGCAGACAGAGCTCTTCAGGACAATCCAATAGTGGAATGGGTTCAGTAAGTTTTCCAAGCCCTGTAGTTCAGAATGCATTCCACACTCCTCTGATGCTGGACTTGGGCATGGTGGCACTGCCAGCTGGGGGAGCCCTGAGCAGCTCTGAAATTCTCATTCCATGGTGGTGTGTCACTGCCATATTTTCTGAAAAAACCCTTTGCCAGGATTTCTTCTCCTGGGAAGATGAGAAACCTCAGAGAAAAAACAATATTAGCTCATTTGCTGCTCCCTGTTTTGCTGCTTTGGAATGTGGCTGGACATTGTTTACCAACAGGTGAATGTTTGATTGGTTCCATGTGAATTGTTTTTAATTGATGACCAATCACCATCAGCTGTGTTGGACTCTGAGGAGTCAGTCATGAGCTTTCATTATCATTCTTGTTAAGCTTTCTGATGTATCCTTTCTCTATTCTTTAGCATAATTTTAGTATAGCATTCTTTTATATAATATAGATGATAAAATAATAAATCAGCCTTCTAAGAACATGGAGTAGTTTCTCAATTCCTCCTTCATCCTGAGGACCCCAGTAAATACCACAGTGGGGGGATTTACATTCCCAGGTGTAAGTGGTGCTATCTGTTAGAAACACAATGCAATTTTTTTGTTTTTATGTAGTAATAGGAATAAATCTAACCATCATAAAGACTTCTGTATTACACATAGCCTGTTTTCTGTAATGTATGCATGCACACTGGTGTGTGTTTTTCCTTTGCACTGCAGGATGTTACAGGACTCTGCCTTAGTTAAGTCTCCAGCAGTAGAAAAATCACACCAGGTTCATTAGGAAAGGCCATAAATACTTTTTTTTGGAGTAGGGATGCAAAGGGGATGAGGAGGAATGGGAGGGTGAAACAACATTGACATTTATGAGTGAATGGATGGTAATAAATGGATGTTGTAGCAAGAGCCAGAGTGATACTTTTCTCTTCTTACTGACATTCAGTGATGCTTTGAAGACAGCAGGAAGCTTTGCTTTGAATCCCCAGCATATCAAAATTAGATAATTTAAATTTAGTTTTTTATAAATTTACCTTATCCTGGAGCAGTTTTTATTAAAGATGCTAATTGCCCAGACCCTGACTAATGCAGGCTGCACTGTGCTGCTGGATTATTCTCCTCTGTGCCTTCTGAAATAAGGCAAGGCAAAAATGAAAGCAGGAGATGCAAATACCCTTTTAGTGCTTTAATGCTGCAAATGCCATTGCAAGTGGAGTTTAGCCTGAAGTCAGGGCACCATGGGCAGAGAGCTCTGTTCCCTATTAGCACATCTGAACCAAGTGTGCTGGACACAAAATCCTTCATCAAGGAGCTGCTGCAAGTTTTTTTTCTGTCTCTAACATGTGTGGAGTTGTACATTGAATTTTATAGATGTGTATCTGTATGTGTGAACTGGGTCACAATCCTGGCATCACTGACAGATCAGCTTTATTAATGACATAATTAATGGCAGGATATGGGGTGGCTGTCCTGCAGCTGGTGGCTGTGTGTTTGTGCCCTTCACATTTGTGGGGGATGATGCTGCCTCCACCCCATCCCACAGCAGCAGCTGCTTGGCCACGTTAGTGAGTGTTGCATCTGGGATAAAAGGGACTTGAAAGTCTCAGTGACAGCCTGCTGCACGCTTCCTCCTTTGTTGCTTTAAGGCAGCCTTCAGTTTTTCCTTTTAATTTTCTTGCATAAATCGAATGTCTTAAAATATCAACACTTCCTAATGACTTTTTTTTTTTCCTCAAACCGAGCCTTATTTCCCTTTAACCATTTTAAAAAATCCTCATACTTGTCAGATTTATCTCTTTCAAGTATTTAGATGCCTCTTTAATAGATTAACTGTTTGACCATTTTCTTTTATGCTTCCTTTATTGCTGAGGAAAGAAACTATAGATTTTTTTTTTCCAGGCAAAAATAAGTCTATGGGGCAGCAGTGTTTATGCTGGATGAGAGCCTGGGAATCTTAACTGCTTTCTTCACAGACTGTAAGCACAACCAACTTAATGTCTCTTTATGGATTACATTGAATTGTAACTCTTCAGTGTTCCTGATGCTTATTTAGATGATTTTTTTAAGGATGCTGAATGATTCTGTGTACCATGCACAGTATATTTTCATTGTCCTTATAATTTATATTTTAATGTACTTTTGCTTTTTATAAGCTCTGCCAGTTTAACTGATGACTTATCTTGTTGGTTTTTATGTGGGGAGAATAATTAAAGATACAGCATCTCTGGTGGAGCCCAGACTCTTGCCCACATTCCACAAAGAGTTTTTTCTCCCTGGATTCACCCAGCATTCCCATTTTACTGTTGTACCCCCTGAATCCTGTACTTGCTGGCTCTTTGCTGGCATAGGGGTGACCTGGGAGAAGCAGACTGAGTGCTGTGCCTTTGGCTGGGTTTTCTGGAAGGATCCTGCTTGCCCTGACTGGTGGGACTGTGTGAATCCATCACTGGGTTCAATCAGATTAAACTCGGCTCAGGTGGGAGCTCAGGGAGTCAGCACCAGTTAGGGTGGCTGGGATTTATCCCAGAATAATTGTCTGTGTCATCCTCCTCTAACTCAATAGTTAACCGAACATCTTTCAAGTTTCAGGGCAGGATAAGGGGTTTTAAAGGGTTTCAACTTGCTGAGCTCAGGCATAGCTCTGGTGCCAAGGAGGTTTGGAATGAGAGCTTTCATTCGCAGCACCTTAGTTCTGGGTGCAGGGAGTGGTGAGTGTGTCTGAAATGCAAATTTTCAGAGGAAATGGGATCACTCAAGTACTGACCAAGGTGTACATTTGCTTCCCAGAGCAATTGGAAATGTAAATTGGCTTTTCTATGTCAATTACTGTTAATTTGGGTGGCTTAAATGGCTAATGGCAAGCAGAACTTTTTGTACCCCTGGTGAGGTGAGTAGCTGTTGAAAGAGTAGTGGATTTTTATGGGGTTCTAAAAAGAATTTAGAAATACTCTTTTTTTCTTGCCTGTGCACTGAAGTGTACCATATTCCAGTCCAAGTGTCTGAGTTGTCACATGGACTGTTCTCATATTTTTCACAAATTTGCCAGTTATTTTAACTTGTATATCCTGTAACCTCTTGCAGTAGCAGTGCCTGTGATAGCAGGCATGTTAAACTGTGTTTTAGAGATGCATCTGAAATATTCTGTGGATCTGGAGAGCCCTACAAAGCAGCTGGAAACCAAATTGTTCCTCACTGGTGATTCCAGCTCTGTTCAAAGCAGGAGCCTTACAGGTGCAGGATCAGGTGTTTTCACGCTGTTTTTAGAGTCTTTTGGAATAAATAAAGTCTCTGCAGGTCAGTGCTGGCATTCTGGGAACTTTCCTCAGTTCAAACTGTAGGGTCTCTCTGACGTTAATGACTTGCCCGTACCTGGAACTTGGTTTGTGCAACATCCCAGCTAAGGCAGAGAGAGAGAGGAAGGAATGATTGATCAAGGCTCAGTTCTGGCGAGAGGAGCTTGTATCCTACCAAAATGTGTTCCTAGAATTGCAATTTCTTTCCTCAGTCCCGGTTTGAATAGAGGGAATTTGAAGAACAAAGGTACGTGAATAGCAATCTCTGTGCTTATTCATTGCAATTTGTCTTGAGTCTTTCAGATGAAAGATGCCATGAAAGACTCAAAATACCCTGTAAAATAAAACAAGACCTGCCTGGAAGGTGTAACAGACCTAAATGAGTTAACATGAGAACCATGGGCTCAGCTGAAGCCTCCAGGGCAGATCTCAGCTCCCAGAAATCTGAGCTGTGTGAGGGGAGGCAGAGCTGTGCAGGCTCTGCAGAGAGCCAGGTGAGCACCGAGGACTGACCTTTTATGTTCTGATGGCTCTTTATCACCTGCCATTTCTGGGGAGCCTTCCCACTGGGTTGGTATTAGCTGTATAAAATATGTGTGTGGCATTCACATTCTCTGAAAAATCCCTTCACACCCAGGGTTTTTCTCCTGGGAAGATGAGAAGCCTCAGAGAAAAGGAAAACAATTTTTATCTCATTTGCTTCTCCTGTGTTGTGCTCTCATGTGGAATGTGTTTGGAGATTGTTTACCCACAGGTGATTGTTCCATTGCATTCTGCTGGGAGTTGTTTTCACTCTTTGGCCAATCAGGGCCAAGCTGTGTCAGGGCTCTGGAGAGAGTCAGGAGTTTTCATTATTATCTTTTTAGCATTCAGTAAGTATCCTTTCTGTATTCTTTAGTATAGTTTAGTATTCTTTAATATAATATGGTATCATAAAGTAATAAATGAGCCTTCTGAGAACATGGAGTCCGATTCACCATTCCTGCCTTTGTCTTGGGGCAACACAAATACAATATATGGCTTCAGGAAGGTGTAGAAACATCATGAGCTCCTTTAGTTTTGCCTCTGAAAAAGCTGCATGCTGGGCAAGGGAAAACAAAGAAGTGTGTGTTTACAAACTGACAGAGAAGAGAATAAACTCATATACAGAATTAAAAGATCCTGTTTAGCTTCTTAAGAGAAGCTTATTTGGAAATTATTTTTGTTAATTAAGATGACATGCCCTGTGCTGTCATTTTTGTGGCACTGTTTCAGTAGACAGGTGTCACTGTCATATTTTCTGGAAAAAATCCCCTTGGCCAGGATTATTTTCCTGGGAAGCTGTGAAGCCTCAGAGAAAAATGAAAACAATAATTATCTGATTTGCTTCTCCTGTGTTTTGCTGCTTTGGAATGTGGTTGGAGATTGTTTATCCAACATGTGAATTGTTTTGACTTAATGACCAATCATGGTCAGGCTGTGTTGGGGCACTGGAAGGAGTAATGAGTTTGCTTTAGTATCTTTTAGCCTTCTGTCTGTATCTTTTCTCTATTCTTTAGAATAGTTTAGTATAGTATTTTTTAATATGATATAGATCATAAAATAATAAATTAGCCTTCTAAGAACATGGAGTCAGATTCATCATTTCCTCCCCTCGACAGGGGTCTCAGAAAACACCACAGACAGATATCTTTACAAATTCAGCAATATGCCACGTTCAAGAGCTCAGCCATGTGAGTTTGGTCTTCAGCATCCCCAGTGATTATTTCGCTGTTTCAAGTGGTGTAACCTTTTTATTAAAGGTGGTGGTGGTGGAAATGATGTTGCTGAGGTTTTGTGGTTTGCTTCATTTTTTTCCCCCCCCTCATTGTGGTTGGGCAGAGGAGAAAACTTGCCAAGTTGTTCAACTTGTCTGGTTTAGCCTTGCAGACATTGCTCCTTGTTATGCTGCTCTCTATTACATTAAGAAGCTCTTTAGGAGCTGGTATCTTTTCCCCAAGGACACACTTGTAATCAAGTCCCTTTCAATCTTTTTGATAAAATAACCAGAGTGATCTTTTGCCTACTCTCTGTTATGAGACACTTTCTGGCCTTAAAACAAATCTTCTGCTTTCCATAGCATCTTGGCTTTTTCACTGTGTTTTTCCAATATCGTCAGTGAACATTGGTTTTAGAGGTACCAGTATCTGTCATGTGCAGTGGTGGGAAGAGCTGCTGTTCCTGTCTCATAAATCCAAGAAAGCCTTAAAATTGCACAGGTCATTAGTGCTTTATTACTGGTTTTGTGCTTCATTATTGGTATTGTTACTGAGAGTATGAACCATTAATCTCCCTCGACTTCTCCACTTACCAAAATTTCCCAATCCACAAATAGTCCTGCCCTTTCCTAGAGCAGCCCTGCCTGGAACTGCACTGAAATCCCAGTTGTGGGAGTGGATGTGTCCCTGTGGAAGCTCTCCAGGCTGCTGGGTGGGACAGACCTTCCTGATCAGCATCTCCCAGTTCACCAGACCCTTGTGCTGGAGGTGTTGAGTTCACCCCATCTTCTGATAAACACTGATATCTGATACACTGAGCTGCTCCTTGCTGGAGAGCTCATGACAAAACTCAGATCACAGCTCCTGACAACCACTGTGGAGAAATCAACTCTCTATTCCTTACTCTGCTTTCATTTCCTTATAGCTTACAGTATCTATTAGGGAATTGTGTGCATTATTAAATCAAACACCTTAAAGACCTCAAAACCTCACATCTGCCAAGGTCAGCTTGATGAAGGGATATCAACCCAGCCTTCTAGAAATTCCTGCCCCTTAATTTATCCTCAATCACAAATCTGGACACATTTTTTCCTTTTTTTGCCTAAGATTTAGCCCAGAGCAAACCAGTTTTTGTGCAGCTGAGTCACTTCCCTTGCCTTACATGGATATTGTTATGATATTATCAGTCTTCAGAGATGTATTAAAATTAGCACCAGCATGTCAACCATGTCCCAGGGTGCTTTCAGCGAGTTCCTGTTGTTATCCTTTGAGTTGCTCTTGATTGCAGCTGCAGCATGAAGTACTTTGTCTTTCTCAAGTGATACAAGTATATCCTCCTCCTTCACTCAAAATGCAAATGCAAAAATATTTATTGAACTTTTCTGTCATTATTAATAATTTTGCCCTTCTTCTGCAGCAGTGGGCCCATGCCAATGATAAAAATCTCATTACACTTTAAAACAACACCTCTTTGTCATACTTATCCCTTCTGCTGTGGGTTTTCCCTGGTGCCTTTTGATTGTTCTATCAGTTATTCTCCATTTTACAGTCTTGTGTCCATTAACTGTCTTCTATTAGTTTGTGATAATCTGAGTTTCCCATCTCATGCTGTGGGGAATGTTGGCTCCTTGTTAACCCTATCAGAGGTGATAAGGATGAACCTCCTCAGATAACTGAGCATTGGAGCAGCTCTGGGACTGACCTATTGCATGTGAGCCACCTGTGACTCAGCCAATGAAATCTGACGCTTATTTTCGAGCAAATCAACTTTTAAGTTTTTTTTTTTCTAGTGCCTCCTAAGGGAATTAATTTTAAATTCACTGGGATTTATTGGAAGCTTAATGCTACCTTTGAATTTCTTTAAACTCCCAGCCTGATTTCTTTTTTTCTGAGTGTCATGAATATATGTGTAAGTGCTCTTGACTTTGGTACTTCTGACAAAATTGTAACAATCCACTTCTGGAAATTGTTGGGATTTGGTGCTGAAGTGGAATTGTGTAACACCCAACACCATGGAGCACACAATGTGCGCCAGACAGAACTGGATTTGTTCTAGGCCTGATGCAGTAACCTTCTTATTTTCAGGGACATTTTTTAGGATTTGGAGGAGAAAAGATGGTAAATATTGCAGAGAGCTCAGGTTGCACCAACCTGTGATCACTGGCAGTACTTAATTTGATGTTCTTGCTGAGTGAACTGGATTTTTATAAACTTTGCTATGGTTGTGCCCTCAAGTTCAGAGGAAATCTTGTCTGTTTATCTGCAGAGGGAAGCAGAGCTGAGGACTTGTGCCTTGTATGAGCTGTGTTGTTGCTGTATGACATGGATAGAGAAATTTAATCTTTGCTTTGCCTAAGCTTTAAAGCTAAAAATAGTTTGCCTGTCATGTAAGGGACACTTGAATTGTATTAACCAGGACTTGGGGAAGGCTGTGAGAGTGTAATAGGGGTGTCATGTACATGGAAGTGCTGGACTACATAACCTGCATTTCATTTTTAACCCCATTTCCCCAGAGGCAGCTCTGCTTAGAGGGCTGGAGGGGAAATCCACTCTTGGCCCAAGCAATGAGGGTGAGGTGAAACAATTCCTAACTGGAAACCACTTGTCTTGCAATTAGTAACCCCTTCCCATGTGAGATTTCTCTGATTACACAGATTTTGGAAGTTGTGCTTTTACAATTTCACTCGTTAAGATATTGCTTTTACTGCAGACTGAATATTTTTATTTCTGACCCTAGCAGAAAGCAATTACAGCAGCTACAAAAACATTGAGTATTGAACTAGAATTCTCAGCCTGAGAATTTTTGGACCAATCTTTTTTTGCTTCTGGTGAAGCATAATTTGGTGGTGCTATACCAAGAGGAATTGGATATATGCTGTTTTGATTTTAAAACAACAAAAAGCACCCCTAAATTCCCCAACCCTATAAAAATCTAAACTATGGTTTGAGAATTAATGCATATGAAGGTGAGTTTTGTTGGTATGGTGTAGAGTAGACTGGGTTTGTGGGGTTTTTTTGGGGTGAGTTTTTTTGATCTTGATTTTAGTAAAATGGTGTCTTACATTGATTTTTTTTTTTTTTTTTTTTTTTAATGTATGAGAGCTGGCTGGAGATTTGGTGGTAGGCTGGTTCTTTTTTAATTAAAGGTGAGGTGAAATCTTAGCTGAGGATGTTGTTTCCTGTCTAGGTGCCCAGTCTGAATTCATTCCTGCATCCACCCAAGCTGGTGGCAATCCTGTGTCAGCTTCCTGGGCTCAGAACTGGATGGTTTCAAACAGCAGCATAACCTTTGGTTGCTTACAGGAATAGAAAAAGTGCAACAAACACGGAATGAATTAAAAAAGATTTGTGTAAACAATAATTTCTACATGTGTTTGTGGAGTTCTTCCTGCCACTTAGCTCCTTTATGTGCCTCTGGTTCTGTGGAGTTTTCATGGATTTTGTTTAGTGAGGTATTTCAGCTGGGCATGGCTATTTCACCAGATAAACCTGGATCAGCTGGTTTGATGCAATTGTTGCTCAGGGTTAATGGGAAACCAATTTTGGCACTGTAGTCTGGGGGGTTTGAAGCCAGGCTGGGCACCCAGCTCTGGAATAAACTCTCTTGGGAGGTGGCAGGAGTTCTGCACAAACCCATGTGAATCAAGCCTGTGGGACTCTATCTGAAGCTGGTTTAAACAAATTCTTGAAACCTTTCCATCTATTTTTACTAAAAGCTGGGCTTTTGAAAGGAAGCTCTGATTATTCACCAAGTTTCCTATCCTTGGGTTTTGTTTGACTGCTGTGAGCCATAAGGATACTGATAACAGGGCATTAATTACATGTTTTAGCTCTAAAACTGGTTCTGCTCTGCACCTCTTCAGTGTGTTGGCAGCACTTGACCCTTGTTTTCCTGTCTGTCAAATGAAGATAATGATGCTGTTCTGCTCAGCACAGTGATGAGGTACTCGAATGTGTATAAAAAGATGGCAGCTGAAAAAGGAGCTTTAAAAAGTTTAGGTGTGCCTACATGTCATGTAGATAATCAGGAGAGTTTGTGCACTTGGTTTGAGTGGGAGTGTGAGAGCCACACCTTGCCATAGCAGGAGGGCTGGAAATGAGGTGAGTTCTCTGCTTTCAGAGAACTCTCTCAAATGCTGTTTTCTATTAGGTGGTAAAGCTGATGGTTTGGGCACTGAGAGCCTTGCCAGGTTCCCAGTAGGGGACTGATTCTTCACGCAGCTTTGAGTGCACAGCCACTTAGTAACTTCCCAGGCTAAAATGCTTTCTCCCATCAAAAGCTTAGAGCTTTGTTTTGTTGGTTTTTTAAATTTTTTTGGTTTTTTTTTCAAGAGCCTCTGTGTAAGTGAGCTGCAAATATCTTCAGTAGCTGTGATTCAAGTGAAATTCCTGCTGCTAATTACACAGGCTTTTTGCTAAAGGTAGTAAATAGAAATCATTCATGGGTCCTTAGAGGCCTCAAAATCATTCAGTATTCAGGGTAAATATATCAGGGAGCTTCATAAGAGAATAATTTTAAAACAAAGCCTGGTCAGCTCTTTAATAATTTACTGATTGTGATAGGAAGGAGAATATCTAATAACCAGCAAGATTGGCTTTCAAGTAGAAAATAAATTAGTGTTAGAGGAGTGTTTTTTCAAAGAATCATAATTACTATTAGAGAAACATTTGGTTATCATATCAGTGCCTGATTGCTTTACAAGCACTTACAGAGGCAAAGGCACTTTATGTGATTGTTTAGGAAGCTGCAAAGACAGATTTATTCACATAACACTTGTTTGAACCAGGGAGCTCTCAGCAGCCTTATCAAGTCCAGGCTTAAAATGCTGCAAGTGGTGCAGTGAAAGGTTTTTGTATCTGATGGCCGCCTCTGTTCACTTCTCTGCCGTGGGAAGGGAGGTTCCTGTACTCACAAAGATGCTCCAAGCACTGGAACACCTTTTCTATGAGGCCTGGGGTTACTCAGTCTGAAGAGAAGGTTCCAGAAGACATCAGAGCCCCTCTAGTGTCTAAGGGGGCTCCAAGAGAGCTGGAGAGGGGCTCTGGAGGGACAGGATGAAGGAGAGTGGCTTTAAACTGAAAGAAGTTGGATTTAGATTGAATATTGGGAAGGAATTAATCCCTGTGAGGGTGGGCAGGCCCTGGCACAGGGTGCCCAGAGCAGCTGGGGCTGCTCCAACCGTGGAAATGTCCAAGGCCAGGCTGCACAGGGCTTGGAGCAACCTGGTGTCGCCATAGACATGAAATAAAATGATGCAGACACTGGAACCTCCAAGGTACAAAGAAGGGCCGTTTAATTTCTGACTCCAGCATTTATAGTGGATTGGAGGGTGACAGTGCCGCCTCTCCAATGACACTGGACAAACCAACAGTCCATCAAATTTCTCCCCCTCCAGAAAAGAATGCAAAACAATAATTATTTACCCAAAACTGCATGAGAAAGTTTGTTACAAGAATGCAAATATCAGAAGGCTTAGAAGAACTTAGAGGAGGGCTTGGAGCATCCTGGGACAGTGGAAGGTGTCCCTGCCCATGGCAAGGGGATGGAATTTGATGAGATTTAAGTTTCTTTCCAACCCAAACCATTCTGTGACTTTGGCCAGCTGTCAGCTATTGAGTTTTATTCCTAAAAGCTGAATTTAGGATAGCTATAGGAATTCAATGGGCAATACAGGCTTGCTCAGGAAGGCAAGTCCTTGCTGTAGGATATCTTGTATCTGCTGATGGTGCTGACTATGGCAAACCCAGATTACAGCCTGCAGGAGAACATTAATGGGAAATGAGAAATATGACAGTCCTTGCCTCCACCCCCCAGGCTTTGGGTGTGTTTTGGTCCAAGAGGCCCAAGGAGTTGGGCACTGGAATGGCAGGGCCAGGGGGTTGGTGAACTTGGCTTTGTGGGAGGTTTTGGGCTCCTGAATAGGGAAGATGAAGAACCATCATGTGGGAAATGTAGAGATGTCACAATATGACACGAAATGAACGACACTCACACACTGAGATGTCTAAGGTAAAACATGTTTATTTCTGGATCTTGATATTTATAGAATTCCAAAAGTGGCCATGGATTGGAGGATGAATTTGCCACCTCTCCAGCCACACTGGTCAAACCAACAGTTTATTAATTCTCTCTTCCTCCAGAAAGGAATGCAAAACAATCATTATTTACATGAAAAGTGTGTGAGAAACTCCATTACAGAAATGTAAACATCAGAAGGCTTAGAGGAACTTTAGAAGAACAGGGAGACATAGAGGGGAGGCCTTGCACCCTTGTGCAAGTCGTGAGGGTGTCTACAAATGTTAATTGTTCACCCAAACACCTTTAGATGGACTGTGCCGTGGGATGGGATGTCAAAGGAGGAGGGAAAGTTGAATTAAATAGTGAAGAAATGGCTGTTCCAGGAATATTAATAGGAAGGGTGGCTGGGGTTGTGTTTGCTACAGGCCCTTTGTCCCTAACACCACCTTGGCCTGAGGAAGACATTGCTCCTTTGCTTCCCAAGCTGCTGAAGCTCTGCTCTGTGACTCTGTGTTCCTGCATCCTCTGCTAATGACTGTTAATGACACAGCACTGAGAGCAAAATATGGCCTTAATGAACCCTGATGAATGGCTATGTCTTAAAGAGGAATTAAGTGATATTTTTTTTGGGGAGGGGGAGAGTGAAGATACATTAATTTTAATTACTTTTATTTTATGGCACTCTATATTTTCCAAATAACTGATAAAGTTTATGCTTGGCTGTAACACTGCAGCAAATTCCTAACCAAAAAATATTTGCTATCATTATGTTAGCTTATAAATTTCCCTGTAGATTTTATTAGATAAGCTTCATGAGCAATCCATTAAAAATGGGAGTTGTGGAATTTGCAAGTTTTCCATGGAGTTTACTTGAAAACATCCACGTTTTCCTGAATGAGGAGAGCATAATGGATGTGACTCTTTAGTCACAAGTCCTTGGCACATTGCAGGGGCTGGTGCTCTGTGTGCTGTGCAGGAAGAAGAAAGGCTTCCACCTCCTGCCGATGCTCAGCTGCTTTCTTTATCTGGGCTTAAATCCCCTGGGTACAGCTCAGAGAGAGTAAGGGGACAATTTATGGTTTACTCTGAGCTAATGCTAATTGCCATAAATTTTAACAGAACTGGTTTACTTTTAAAATAATTCTTAATGTTCTAGGCCTCTTACACTTCCTAGAGAAGCTGCAATCACAGAATTTCTGAGGTTGGAAGTGACCTTTAAAGGTCATTAAGTCCAACTGTGTCAACACAGCAGCAGCACGACGTTACACTAATCCCCATCCTCAGTGCCACATCCACAGGGGTTTTGGAGCATTTGCAGGAATGGTGATTCCCCAACTTCCTGGGCAGCCCATTCCAATCTATGCAGAAAATTTTCCTACTTATCTGTACTCTGTACCTCTGTCCATGTAGTGACAGGTTCTGATTTTCTATCTGCAAAACAAAAGTGAAAAACCTGTTGTAGGTTCATGTGTGTGTGAAGTGCTGAATGCTTCTGCCTTCTCCTTTCTGACAAACTGTGCTTTCCAAAGTTTTACAAACTGCAGTGGTTGAGACAACTCTGTCTTCTGTTTTTCATTGATTAACCTAAATGGCTTATACTTTGGTTTGTTTGTTTTTGTTTGGGTTTTTGGTTGTTTATTTTTGGTTTTGTTTTTTTTGGGGGGAGGGGTTGGGGTTTTTTGTTTGTTTTGGGGGGTTTCTTTTGGGTTTTTTTGGTTTTTATTGGTTTTTTTGGTTTAGATTTTTAATAGGTTTTTAGGTTTTTTAGGGTGTGTTTTTGTTTGTTTTTTGTTTTCTTTTGTTTTTTCTTTTTTGGGTTTTTTTGTTTGTTCTTTTTGGTTTTTTTGTTTTGGGATTTTTTTTGGTGTTTTAGGTTTTTTTTTTGTTATTGGAGGTTTTGTTTTTTTTTGTGGTGGGTTTTTGTTTGTTTTGTGCTTGTTTGTTTGTTTGAGTTTTGGTCTTGTTTGTGTTTTTTTTGTGAAATATACCTTGTAGCACCTTAGCTTCCAAGTCAGGATTCTGCAGTTTCCGGGAAGGAAGACAGAGCGAGGCAGCGGAAGAAGTGTCTGTGATTTGTCCTATTGCCCTTGATGTATGTGGGGAAAAATTTGCTTTCAGTTATGCTAGCTGGAGTTTAACTTGTCATGGTTGTTTATTCTTCCTTCTACCCTAAAAAAAAAAATCAAGAGATTTTTAAAAGTTTTCAGAATTCATGCTATTGCCTGCTCCACAAACTGGGCTTGGAGTAATCTTTAACTGGAATGCTCCCTTCTTTATAGCTGTCAAACACAGCAGCTGTTTCTGAATCCCAATAGACAAAAAGACAGAATATCACTTTCAAATGTTTTGCTGAGGTTTCCTATTGCAAGTGAAATCTCTGAGTTGTCTGAGTTAGGTGGCAACAAATTTATGTCCCTTGCCTGGAGGAGCTGCCCTGTTCCTTGTGGCTGATAAAAAGTCCTTATTTCCCCTTTCACTGGCAGCATCCTCTGGAAAGCTCTGCAGAACACCTGCTTGATGATGCAAATGTCTTCCAGACCCCCACGTCAGGGTTAATTTTATATCAAACAAAACTTGCATGGAAGCTTTCAATGAGAAAAGTGAGCAGCATCAAGCACTAGAACTTGAGATGTGTCATGGTACATGGTGGAATGTGGGTAAAACAGGAGTTTTACCTGCTCAGTGAACCCAGAGGGGGAATTGTGGCAATCCATAAAATCAGAGGGTTTTGGGAAAGCTGCAAAAGGCAGAGACAGCAGAACTGTGATTGGAGCTAAGCAGCAGCCATGAGATTGGTCAGCAGAAAAACGATGTAAAAAGTCAAAAGTAAGGACAAATAGAACAATGGTCTGTGTGTTAACACTTGTCTAGAATAACTCTCTAAGCTACAGAAAAGGTTATCTAGTGAGATATTAGGAAGTTCTAGGCTTAATAATGGAGCTCTGTGCATTGTGCTTTAAGGCTCACAAGCAGGGATTGTATTTGAAATAAGCAGCATTGTTTAACCAAAGGTACGTGTGCTTATAGTGGTTGGATAGAACTACTGTCAATGTGCTTTTGCTTTGTGTGATTGGTCAAAAAACTTATAAAGTAAGTTGTAACATTAAGTTCTTTGTCTGCTGCCTGGGATGTGAGCTGGTGGCACCTTCCCATTGTCATAACCATGTAATGAGACTGATGCTGGAAAACCAAACAGCTCAAGGCACGTTCCAGCAGTCCTGTCCTGTTTGTGATTGTACAGAGCCCCCATCCAGAAATAGGTACGTGATGGAACTTGGGTAAAACAGGAGTTTTACCTGCTCAGTGCTTTGGAAACAGCTAAAAAGGATAGGATTAGTGGGGAAATATTCTGTGCAGGGAAATGCACTCGAGGTCTCAGTGAGTCAGAAGGTGGCAGCAATGACACTGACATCCCTCTGTTGTGCTTTGCCTTGACAATAACTTACAGCTGGCACTGCAAGAACTGCAAACTTTGGATAATGGTGAAAGAGCTCAGAGGGATCTTTAAAATATTGAATAAAAATAAAAGGTTGGCTAAGCAATCTGTCTGTGCCCAGCCTGTCCCCTCATGGAACAGCACAGTGCAAACTCTGCACCAGCTATTCCTGCTGCTCAGAAAATCCTCTCCAAGGCCTGCTGTGGATTTGCAGTGCTGCTGGCCTGGGCTCCCTTTAGGCTGGCTCTGATTTCTCTGTCCCGGCCATCTCAGGCTGCACATGAGAGCTTTCCCCACTGAGCACAATCAGGTGTTTTCCAGAGGGAATATCCCCTCTCCCAGGGCAGGTTCCACCCACCCTGAGCCTGCAGCCAGCACAGGGAGCCAGGTGCTGCCCCTTCTGCTCTTCTGCCAGCTGTAGTGAAGCAGAGCCAGGCAATCTATACCTTGTGTGTGACAGCTGTCTCCGGAACTTCATTGATTGTGATCCATAAATTCAGCTACACCCATGGAAACTTGTGCTTTCTTTTAGAAAGATGTTTATCAGGGTCCTCTGACTCCCATTCTATTATATGGGAAGATAAAGTTTAAATTCAACATTTCTTGCTAATGAAGAGCAACTGCTGGGCTGTTTGACATTTTCAGACTGTTTTGATGTTGCCTCCTTGCTGTACCTTTCTATTTACATGTGTCTGCCTATGGTATTAATAGATTGCTTTTCCACGATCCAGCATTGTTAAAATAAACTGCTGGATCCAGGGCCTTTTAGCATTTCCCAGAAGGTGTCATTGTGCTCATGTCTAAAGGTGAACTTGTATTTCTGAATAATTGATGGCTGGTAGTTAATTTCTTTATCTTCAGAAAGGAAGAAACTTATTAATGAGGATAATGCATGAGAGATCAATGCCAATGTGTGTGACATCGATTAATGATTTCAACTTGTAACCAGGTTGGAAAAAGCAGCTGGGCTCTGTATTTGAGCACATAATTATCTGTAATTGTGCTGATTACTTGGAGTGGGAAAACAGATAAGGCACCACTTACAGGGTACAGAGAACTGGGCAGAGGTTTTCTCCTTGGTACACACTGAGATGGGTTATCATTAACTCCTCAGTGGTGAAGTTCCTGCACAGATGTGGTGTGGGTTTATTTCTCCTGTGGTGATGGCATGTCTGGATGTGCACATATATATCTGTAAAAATGGATTAATCTGCACAAAGAAGTGAAACTAGTACTAGAGAGACAGTTTGTTTCTAATAATAAAAAATTGTAATCAGGAAGGCAGATGGTGAAGTTGCAAATGGTATCAGGAGAATGACCTGAGGAGTTAAGTTTGCTTTCTTTAACACCATGACAACAAAAGCTCAACAGATCATATTCCAGACCCAAACTTTCAGTGCATAATATAAAGAAGTGAAAACTTTTAATCCATCCATCGAAGCTTACCTAAAACTTTCACCCATCAATCCTGTGTTTTAACCAGGATGCTGCCTAATAGGCAGCTCTGTAATGAGAGCTGTAAGTTGTGTGAGTATTTATTTCCAAGTACATATTTACTGCTTGCCTCAGGGGAGAAAAAAGAGTTTGCTGTATTGAGCTGACTGATCTTGGTGTGTATTGAACTTGTCAAAGCTGAGGTTCTCTTTAAGCACCCACTGGTGTGTGGGATTAAACTTCTCCTGTACCTTCAGGACTCTGCCTAGAGCCAGACTCGAGTGAGAGCTGTGTTTTGGGGACCTGTGCACCCTCAAAGAATCCTGTAGAAGTGCAAAAAGATGTTTTCCTCCTCTTCAAAAACAGCCCATGGGCTGTGGAGTACTCACTTCCAGGCAGCAGAGCTGTGATGCTGGAGCAGAGGCAGCCTGGCTGTGGTCTGTGAGTCAGCTTTCTGCTGGAGCTGAGATGCTGCACACACTGCAGGGGACTGGAGGAGTTCTTCCAACTTCCCTTACTAGCCTGGTAGTAGGATTGGGTATTTACATGCTAACTTTTTTGTTAAACACTTCACAAACATACTTATTGCTTCAGTTTTGTGAGATGATTGTGTTTAATGTGTTCTCTTGACTAAATGCATCAGCTGTCCTAATGTGACAGTGCCTTCAGTTGTTTAGCACTTCATTGGCCCCCACCACAAATGGTACAGATTGTCCCTGGAAACCAAAGAATTACTTTTTTTTTGTCTCATCTGACCCAGTGAAGGAACACTTTTACAGAGTCAAGAAGCCTCAAGCAACAAGCTCAAGAAATCTTCAGAGTATGTCAATGTTGTCTTTTTTAAGCCACTTGAGAGTTATTAGTAACAGCAGAATCAGCTGTGGTGTTGTACACCAGGATGAGATCAGACTTAGAACTTTTCTTTACCATTTTCAGTAAATAATACCATGTAATACACACTAGCCTTGAAATGTAGAAGTCTAACAAATTCTTTTGTAGGGGTTTTAATTCTTCATGCCAGCTCCAAAGCCACATATTATATAAGCTTTTGTGTGCATCACTGCTTTGTGAACACCTGAGTTGTAGAGCACAACTTGTCCCTGTCTTTCTTGATGGTTTATGAACCAACATTATGGCTGTGTTTGAATTTCAGGAGCTCCCTTAGCTGTAAATGAGTTATACTGATGGCTTGGCTCTTTATTTTTAAATTACACATTCCTGACCTGCAGCATGTTTTCTCATTTCCCTTCTCCAGCCTTACAACTTCTTTTAATAGCTGGATTTCATCCCACCACTATATATCTAGTCCTCAAAGATGTTGTTGTTGTCTGGAAGACTATTTCAATCCTCCTGGGTTACAAATATCTATTGACTTTGCCATTAACTGAAATAATTTCAGACTTTGGGATTTTGTGCTTACATCTGCCTAATTTTAATTTATCCTGTTCTTGCTGCAGTCATCCTGCATCTTATATTTTTTGTTTTCCTTTCTAAAAAGACTTTTTGAGTTCAGACAATCCTCCATAAGGTTTTAGCCTGATTTTAGTCCAGCCTAATGTTTGCCTTTGCAGTATTTGATGTCCAAGACCATTGTCTCTTGTCAGTTTTTTCTTAGATTCTTGTAGGCAATTTATTTCTAACCTTTCTTCTCTATCCAGATCTTCCTTCCCACCCTTCTTCACCTTGCTTATGATGCAGACTTCTTGGTTTGAAATTCTCCCCTGTAAGAAGTATTAAGTTTCTCTCCTTTTCACTCCCTGAGATCCTTGGACCTCAGGAAGTCACTTAGTTTACCAATTTTTTTGTCATTCTGAACATGAATGCCAGACTTGCTTCTGTTTCTTCCCTTTTCTTTAGTTTATATGAAAACAACTTTATTTAGAATTTGTTTTTTACAGCTGTTCTTTGCTACTGTTTTATACACTTCTTACCAGCACCATCCCTGTGCTTCAAGACTTTCTGTTCTTATTGTCCAGGCAATTTGCACTGATCTAAGAATTATTATATATTATTATTCCAGTGGTTTCTATGTCTGCTGTGCTGGCTGGATCCTTTCTGCGGCCTAGCAGATGATTTAGTGAGGAGGTTTTCTTCTTGTTGTTCTGTTCTCTTTTCTCCCTTCATCTACAATTGTAGTGGTTTATGACTGTCCTTGTGCTGAATGAAAGATAGAGTGCCTTAATTCCTGAGGTGATGCTGACACCTAAAGAGAGGGTCACACATCATTCATGGGAGGGGTTTTAGGGCTGGGCATAGGACTTGGTTCCCAGGGAAGCTGTGGCTGCCCCTGATCCCTGGAAGTGTCTGAGGCCAGGCTTGGAGCAGCCTGGGACAGTGGAAGGTGTCCCTGCCCATGGCAGGGGTGGCACTGGATGGTCTGTAAGGTCCTTCCAACACAAACTTTTCTCTGTTGAGATACAGGGACCTCTCAAGCTCATTTCTGGCTCAGGCTGTGAACAGCTGAGGAGGAGAATTTGCTGTATAGCAAGCTGATGCTGTCTCTGTTGGCTCCCAGGGTGGTGCTCTTGCAGTGAAGGACTGCAATGTGCAATTCTTCCGTGGTTACTCCAGAACCATAGCATAGTTCAGGTTGGAAAAGACCTTTAAGATCATTAACCTAGCAGTGCCAAGCCCACCACCAACTCATGCCCCAAGTGCCACATCCCACCTGCCTTTTAAATCTCCCCAAGCCAACCTCTTCCAGTGCTTGACCACTCTTTCAGTGAAGAAATTTCTGATTATCCCACCAGGCAGAGTTGAGGACATCACAGCCCCTAACAAACTTCCATACTCTGTGGGATTCACATTCTCTGGACCTGAGAGAGGTAGAGAAAAGAATGATCAAAACAATCTTTATCTCATTTGCTGCTCCTGTGTTGTTCCAAAGCAGAATGCAATGTGGGGATTGTTTACCCACAGTGATGGTGCTTTGTTTCCTTGGCCTGCCAGGGCCAAGTGTGTGTATGCAGACAGGGTCAGCAGGCAGTCACGAGATTCTGGGCAGTTGAGTTGGGTGCTTGTGCAGATTCAGTTTAAATATAATGTATTATAGTGTAATATAATATAGAATAATATAGTATAATAAAGTAATTAATTAGCCTTCTGGTATCAATGAAGTCAGATGCATCACTTCTCCCGGACAAATATATCACCGGTACTACTCCCGTAATTCCAAGTCTCCGGCGCTCTCGTAGTATTTAAAACGAATCGCCAGGCGCTTGTTTCAAACACAGAGCGGTGCTTGGGAGGGGGAGCGCTGCCCGTGCCCGGGGCAGCCCCGGCAGCGCCGCAGCCGCCGCCGGTCCAACACCGCCCCCTTCGGGCCCGGCAGCGCCGGAACCACAGCGGGGCCGGGGAACGGCGGGGAAGGGAGCGGGGCTGGGAAGGAACAGCGGGAGGAGCAGGGCCGGGCTGGAACAGAGGGAAGGGAGCGGGGCCGGGCGGGAGCAGCGGGGAAGGGAGCAGGGCCGGGCGGGAACCAGGGCCAGGGGAGCAGCGGGAAGGGAGCGGGGCTCGGCCGCCGCCGGCAGTGCCCGCCCGCCCGCCCCGCTGCCATCCCCGCTGCCATCCCCGCTACCTTCCCCGCTGCCATCCCCGCTGCAGTCACTGCCCAGGGCTGGCCGCACAGGTGTGCTCTGTCCGGGTGCTCACTGCTCTCCTCTTCCTGTGAGAATCCAGCCCCGGTGACTTGATCCCGACTGATCGGACTCATCAGTCCTATAAAAGGCCTTAGGTTCCCCCTCGCTCCTCTCCACTTATCATTTTGGGTCAAGAAGTTACCTGTGGACAGCGATTCTTAGAATTGCGCCCGAAATCGTCTCCCTGCCTCTGCCTGAGCCCTAGGAGGGAGTGCGCAGGGCGCGGTGTGCCTCGCTGTTCAGCAGTGAACTCCCGAAAGTAAAGTGAATAAGGATGGAAATGACTATTTTCAGCTGTAGGTGCCCGTGAGCTGCTCGTAGCAGCCGCCCCATCAAACAGCAGGGCTCGGGGGGTGGTGGGGGGGTGCCTATCTCCTCCTTGGCTCCAGCAGAGGGTCGCTCCCTCCATCCCATCCCATCCCCGCGCCGCTGCCGGCCCCAATCCCACCCCCAATCCCAGCCCTCCGTTTAACGCCAGCCCCTCGCTGCCAGGGCAGTGGCAGCAAACCTGCCTGCGCCGCGCGATGCTGCGCTCCAGCCGCTACCGCGGGGCGCTGTGCGAGCGTTCGCCCGGCCTTGAATAAAGCACCGAGCACCCCCAAAGCCGCGCTCCTCTCGGCAGCGAGCGGCTCCCGGGGGGGCAGCGGGGCGCGGCCGGCGCTGGGCTCGGCTCGGGGGGCACCTCCCGGCCGCCCCCCGCCGCTCCGAGCGCACCGCGGCTCCGGCTGCCGGGGCCGCCGCCGCGCACGGCCACCAATGCGGGGGATAGCGGCGGGCACGCAGCGGCTCCGCGGCAGCGCGGAGGGCAGGTGAACTCCGGGGAAGGATGACCGGCGTGGCCGCGATCGTCTTTTTCCTGCAGCTCTTACCCAGGGCGGACGGACAGGTTTTCCCAGGTGAGCGATGCCCCCGCTCCTGCATCCCTCGGGTGGCTCTCCCAGCAGCCCGAACTCCGCGCCTCCAGCCCCGCGGCCTCGCAGGGAGCTCCCGATGCCATCCCGGGGATGGAGGCGCCTCGGAAGGCGCTAGCCAGCGGCAGCGAGCAGCCTCGGTGCCCGCCGGTACCCGGGAGGCACCGGGGATGGGATGCGAGGGGCTCTGCCCCGCCGGGGCTGGGGCCGGGGAGGGCTCGCTCCTGCCAAAGTTGCGTGTGGCAAGAGGTGACAGCATCGCCTTTATGGCAGCGTCGCCTTTATCGTGGGATTCGCGACACGCGAGGCGGTTTTTGGTGGTTTGCGAGCCCCAGGCAGGAGTTGGCTCCTGCGGGATGTGGAGCCGCTGCCTTTCCCTCCGGCCAGGGGAAGGGGTCTGGGCTTGCCCTGGGAAGTTTAGTGGCAGCTGTTTGAGCACTTGCATGTCACAGCTCCAGGAACTTTCTCGGGGGTCTCCTTCCCAATTGTCACTTTGTCTGTCGCTGATGTTTAGGAGTACTTTGCTCCCTGGCATGTGTACAGTAATAGTAGCCGGCTATTTTCCCACTCCTACGAGTTCCTTTAGGCATAGTTTGAATGACTTGAAGATGACAGGTGCTTATAGAGCTGGCTTTCTCCTCCTGTGCTATTTTATAGGTAATCCAAAGCTACATGGGTCTTGTTTTTATTCTGGATCTTGCAATACATTCATTTTCTCACTGCAATTTGTGCTTATGCTAAAAGATAAGCAGTTATAGCTTTCTTCTCTCTTGACTTAGGGAAAAAAAAAAAAGTATTTTAAAACTATCTGTATGTTTAAGACGACTAAAATTTCCCTGTGTTGTTGCTTAACTAAATAGGGATACATCTCATTGACTTGGGCGTGCTGGAGGCACGAAACTAAGTTGAGTTCATCTCAAACACAAGAAGGTTTTTGTGACTCGAAGCAGCAGCTCGGGTGACTGTGTCTCGCTGTTTTGAAGCAGCAGCAGTGGCGTGTCGGGGATGCTGAGCACCGTGCCCACCTTCCCCCGAACCCCTGGGCTCAGGGACGGGGCTGGCTGGAGGTGCTGTCACCAACCCGGCTGCCTCTGACACCACCGGGATCGTGTTTACATTGCTAGGCAACTGCACAAAGCACAGATTTATTAGAGAGGCTGGGAGATCTAACCTAGTTAAATAACTGCTTCCTTGAGTAAGCAATATGCGGAGCTATTTATTTCCCCCCTCCCTTCTTTTCTCTCCCTTCCAACTGTTTTTCGTGTTCTTGACACTTGTCATATCAATTGTGATTAGATCCCGGGCTTTTGATGAATCATTTAGCCAGATGCTTGGAAAGAAGAGTGTTCTGGGAAAATAGCAAAGTTTTAAGGGGGCAGAAGGCACTTTGTATTTGAGGGAGATAATGTAATATGAGCTAAACGCATGAAGATTTAACATATTTCAATTATTTTTAGGAAAGCTATGAAATATTTTAATTATCAGTTCAGTGGAAATAGTAACTGTGAGGGGTTTAAAAAAATCGTTAATATCCTCTTCTCCCTCCTATTTGAGTGTGCATCCTGCCATCCAAAGTAAGAGGCACTGATTTTAATAACTGTTTCTGAGCTGCTTGTGGGACTGAAATGAGGAGAAAGCTTTCTACTCTTAAAATAAATATCTGCTGTGAAGTGTACTGGTCTGGACTGTGTCCCTGTAGGTGATTTTAAAAAAAAATTTTTGAATGGTAAAAAGCAAAATTTTGCAGGTTCACTTTGTCCCTGAAAATTCCGTGAAGTTTGGAGTGGCTCCAGTTAATGTCATCGGTGTCTTTCCACGTCTTCCATCAGGTGGTGCTCTCTCCATAACTTTTAGGATGCAAATACCTCCCGTCTCCGATTATTTTTCAAAGACTACTGCGTTTATACAGCAGCCTTTTGTTAAACATCCCGAAAAATCACTGTGCAAGTTGTTGGTTGTTGTTATTTTTTTTAAAACTTATTTTCTTAAGTGATCGCTGGACTAGGAAATAGGAAAGGCAAAAGTGAAGAGGAAATGTAGTCAGTTCCTACCCGATTTGCACAGCTGCTGCTGCTTTGTGTTATTCCACACGTTAAATTAGGAATACTACAAAGAGACAGCAGAATGCTCCTGGTTTCTCCCTGGAATACCTCGTTTCATCCTGAGGGAGCTGGCTACCACTCATTTCTTTATGTAATTTCTCCATCACTCTATTTATAACTCTTCTCCCCAGCAATTACTTCCCCTTCCCTGCAGTCTCTGTATTTATTTGTAACTCAACATATGCTTTTCGACGTTCTAAACTTTTTTGTCAGCTTTAGGGTCAGCTGCTAATTTAAATGCTTTACTTTTCCGTGCCAGACACAGGAGCAGCACCAGGTGATGATAGCAGTACCCAGTTCTTTCAGGATTTTGGAACAGCATTACTTCAGCAAGTTCTCCTGAAAGTCCGTGTGCGGTTTTTCTCCCACCAGAACATGGGGGGTATTACTGCAGTTGCCGCACACTTTGCTATTGTCTGTTTTGTGACGATTTTTAACACAACAGGGGGGATAAATGGAGAGATTAAAGTCATTTGCAGCTGTGAAAAAGCATCCGGTGGGGAAAGTAGGACAGAGGGTTTACATGGGGGCTGTTGACCTGCACACCAGATTATTTAACACTTGTTTTTCTTCTGATGGCAGCGCTTAATTTAATTTTCCCCCTGTCCTGCTCCTTGCTTTGATGGCAGAGCTCGAACGCTCCCAAGGGCCGCTGCCACATCGCGAACTTGAGGCAGCTGAGAGTTCATTACACAGGGCTCGTCTAGCCGGGAGAGAAGATGAAAAGGGAGCAAACTGCAAGGAAATTTTTTTGGGGAAGCCTTGATTTAGTAGGAGTTCATTTGCTGAGGTTTTGCTGTCGGTAAATTGGCGGTGAAAAACGGGCCTTTCTGAGCGAGCTGCTCTGTGTGGCAGTTGTTAACAATGCAGCCATTTAACTCAATAATCACTTTTCTCTCCCTCTGGGGAGCTGTTAGCGCCACAATTCCACTTTATTTTTATCCCCGGCTGGCTCGATTTGTTTTCTAATACATAAACAATTAATCCTAAGAAGGTGATGTTGTGAAACTGCCTCTTTCGACAGCGGCAACGAAAGGTCACTGTGTGTATAAAGGCGTCTGTGAATCTCTGAGGGATAATCCTTCTCTTTTACAAATGCAGAGCCCTTTTTAACCATCCAAGTCCCTAAGCTCTGCTTCTCTTGTTTAATTGTACTTTTAAAGTCTGTTATGCTCTGCGTGCAGGCCCACGTGCTCCAGTTTTCATTAATATTACGGGAGTGATTTGGGGCACTTACTGTAGAATATTAAAGTATATATATATATTTTTTTTTCAGAAGGCACCATCATCTGTTGCCATGGAAACCCGAATAGTAGTAAAGATGTAGGTCTGAGGCTTTGAACCTCGAAAGCCACGGACAAGGGTTGTTTCTTATAGGAACAATTACTTTTGTACATGAAATCCAGTTAAGTGGAGAGAAGAAAGAGAAATAAATTGATCTGTTCAGCATTGCTCTGACAATCCTCTTGAATAACGTTCAGCACAGAAGGATCAGTGTCTCTGATTCTCTCTATGTGTATGGTGTGGGTTTTTTTAAGCTCATTATTTATCATAATAGTTGTTTTATGCCTCTGGTAATTTTCATTGTGATTTTATAAGTGAGGTGCACAAATGTGTATTGGCAGGTATTGTTCTTTGCTTGAATGGGAAATACTGACTGTACAATGGAGAGGTGTGCATTGGAACTTAAATGTTTTGGCAACAGGCAAATTTGAGACTGATTTAACATGGCCCTAATTAAGAACAAGAATAAAAATAGCAGATGCGGTCTGAAATCCACACACCAAAATCTGATTGAATACATGGGTTTGCTCAGTGATGAGAGTGATAATACTTCTGCTTTCCCACAGAAATCCTGCAGCCTGGTTGACATCCCCAGAAACCCTTACGGTGTTTGGGTGACGAGCAGCAGGATGTGTGTGTGTGTGTGCATTGCTATATAAAGCCCTCTGTCTTTCTAGAGAGACATCCCTTAATTTTTTATGGAAACTGCTGCAGTCTGTTTCCTCGCTGTCTTGTAAGGCACAGATTAAAAATGTAACTGAGCTTCCAAAAAAATGCTCGTAGGAACATCCATAGATGAGACTTCCCTTACATGAATTTGAAATAGCAGCAGCATGCAGGGGTCACCTGCTGCTGTGAACAAGTTGTAGTCCAGGTCTCCATCTGTGAAGCATGAAACCTTCTGTGTCTCCTGTTGCCTCAGTAGCAGAGGGCTCCACTCCCCTGGGGAAGGGCTCGTGGGTTGCCATTCCTTGGCTCTGAGCTCATATTCTTGATAAGAAGGTGGTATATGGCCCTTGTGGTATTTCTGGAACGTTTTATGGAGCAGCATTACTTGGCTCATTGAAGCCAGCGTATTTGGCCTGGAGTCACTTTTTATATACCACTCACTGTTCCTAGTTTTCATATTTTTCTTTAGCTGGTGCTCTCCCCTGTTTGTGCTGGATGTACCTTCATTTAGGTGGTCTCTGCTTTTTTTTTTTGAGATATCTTTACCTACCTCTTACCCTGCCACCTTCCTGGCCTGGTGCTGTCCCTTACTTCTGAATGCCATTCCAGGCAGAACCAGAGAAAAAGAGCAGGCACACAAAAGTGGTGGCATCAGTGAGGACTTCTCACAGCCTGGTCCTATTTTTCTGTGCACTTGTCATTACATAACAAAAAGGGTTCATTATTGTGAGCTCTAAAGATCATGCATCTTCATGGTAAAGGAGACAATTACTGTCTTAATCAGACTATGCATCATTTAATCAGTCCTGCTTGTTTTTTAATATCCAATAAATACATCCCATCTATCACGGCAGTTCAGAGATGTCAGATGCTTTGTAAGCTGGATGGCAGGACATTGCACGTTCCAGAGGAAAATGCTGATAAGAAAGAAATTTCAGCTAAAGAAAACAAGGATCTCTGGAGAAAGGAGGCTGTTAAGGTGTTGTTTAATGCCCCAGTTAAAGATGATGTAATTCTAGGAAGTCCTGGTAAAACAGGACAAAAAACCCCAGGAAGAAAGAACCTACTTAGTGCTTGGTCTCCTCTGGTTATCTTGTTTTCTTTTAAGTAGTGCTTGTAAATCAATCCAAGGCCAGTTGCTTGATTCCTTTTCTCCAGCTGGATCCCCCTGGGACTGCAGCCTTGGGAATTCAGACCGACTTGGTGAATTCTGCTGCTGTTTGAAGCCGTGCTGCTCATGTACTTGAAGAATGATTGAGCTGCTTATGAATTTTGGGAGGATGGGACCTGGCTCTTGTTCCTTGATATTTTTGAGTTCATCTCTGAGGAAGGCTGTGGGGTTTGACAGCTGATGATGTTGTGTGGGCACAGATCAGTGCTGCAGCCTGAGCAACCTCCGCTTACGCAAAGCTCTTTGTTCAGCCATGCTGCTCCCTTTGTGCTGGAAGTGCTCAAAGTGTCCCATATCTCATGTTTGCTTAGCTGAAACGGCTTCAGATCTGGCTTTGCAGAGGAAACAGAGTTTATCACTTTTTTTCCACATATATCCTTGTCAATCTCAGCTTCCTTCCTGGTAGTGACTGTGTTGAATCACTGGGAAGCAGCTCCTGGCTGTGAATTCAGCTGTGGAGTGAAGGAGGGCTGCTCCACTCTTCTCCTCTGCAATGCTGTAAAGAACAACAAAACCAAGAGTATTACCACTTCAGCCAGAGTTTACCCATTTTTTTTTGTTGTTGAAAATCAATCCTTCCCTCTTTTGAATTTGAGGAAAGTATCATTACCTGTGTGAGCAAAAGTAGGGCTTCAGGGTGTGCTGGGGATATTTTATTGGAATATTATGCTTTTGACTCCAGCACTGCTGAATTTGTTGCTGCTACCTTAATGTGAACATGTGGGAATCTTCCTCCCCTTAGTACTGACTCAAAGATCAGCCCTCAATAGCAGAGGGGAGAAAAGAAATCCTAAATAAGCAAACATACCAACTTTGAAGTGAGCTTTCAGGGTCTTTTATTTAATGGCAAAGTGTGGAGTCGGGGATGGTAGTGGTGCCACGTGGTTTTGTTTATTTGAGAAGATAATGATGTTTTGTAGGAGTGAAAAGCAGTGTGTGATTGTGACCAACTAGTAGAAGTAGGGCACAAAGCAGGGGAGGAAGAAGGGAATTAAAGCAATCTGACTGCTCTATAATGGGCCTTTCTTCCTTTAGAAATGTTTACTGGAAGTGCAGCAGCATTTGCTGGATAAGCAGAAGAGCACTTCTGTCAGCAGGATGGGAAGCTGCTGAGCTTGATGGTTTGTTCCTCCAGAAAAGGGATTTGCTGTCAACATGTACCCACTTAGGTGGGGGCAGCCCAAATCTCATTCTGCATTCCTAGGTGGGAACTCAGTGCTCTAATGGGAACAGTTGCTGCTGAAATTGTAAAGTGCATTGTATTTCTACCACAGTCAGTCATTCTCAGGGAAATATTTTGTGGTTTTGATGTTTCTACAGAGATGTGTGGCTGAGAGGTAGATTAAAAATAACCCCAACCAGCTGAGGCAAGAGGCTGTCTGTGTAACTCTGTTAATTCTTGGCTGGTACCAAGAATTTTTTACTAATTTGTTCTTAGTTCTTAAGAAAAACACCAAGATAAACAATATGAGCTATTTCTGGTGTTTTCCATTCACGTCCACCTGTTTAAAAGAGGTGAATCTCTCTAGAAAGTCTGCTCTGTGCTTTTTCTGGTCTTTAGCTTGGGTGTGATCATCAAGTGGCTGGGCAGAAGTGCTTGTGGCCTTCTCATTGTTACCTTCTCATCCCAGAGAGGCAATTGCCACTTTTGCAATGGTACCAACTCCTCTCCTAATTAGCCTGTTTAATAGAAACTCCTTTCCCCCTCTTAATTGTTTATTAAACCTGAAGAGATGGCTTTGTTGTATAGTACCTTTGGAACTCTTGAAGAGCCAACTGCTAAATGCTTTAGAGGCACAAATTGCTGGGGTTTTTGATACCCTGAAGAATGTTTTCTTTGCAGTTGTATAAGGGGGAAACCGAGCAGCAGAAATGTGAGCAGTGCCACAGTCAAGCAAGAAGGGTGGCAGCTCACAGGATCCTGGTGTTTGGTGGGGTTAGTGATGGAGAGTGTGATGGGAAGGAGATTATGGTAAATTTATAGCAGTAGGAAGAGAAATAGGAAAGGGGACTTTGTTAGAACAGAAACAGTGAGGAAGCAGATATAAGATAAAGCTCTGAAGTGGGCTGCTGGATGCTCTCAGCCTGGGAGGGTGGCTGGCACTGAAAGAATCTCTCTTTCTTTAAGCTAAATGTCCACCACAGTCACTGGGAGATAGCTCATGGCTGCAAATTTTGCTCCTTAGCCTGAAACATGGGATACAGCACCTATCTCTTGTCTTTCATTCCACTGATTGAGCATCTCCCTTCACAAACCGAACTGATGTGAATATTTTGAATTTACCAGCATCCCATTCTAGGTTTGCTTAGAAAAGCATCTATTTATCTGTTGTATTTGCCAGTTGCTAACATTTTAAGAGCCTTAACCATGCCAGCAGCAGTTCTCCCTGTTGTTCCTCAGCTCAGCTGGTATCTCACAGCTCTGCTCGTGCGCTCACACGACAGTTGCACACTGTTTATTTCAGAAATGGGAAGGAATAAGTATGTGAGAAGAAAAACCTGTTATATTTACAGTCAGGCTGTCCCACAGTGGCTGATCAGTGTGGCATGCACATTCCCTGGACATGATTCCTTTTCCCCAGGGTTTTTCTCCTGAGAAGCCTCAGAGAAAAGGAAAACAATTCTTCTCTCATTTGCTTCTCCTGTGCTGTGCTCACATGTGCAATGTGTTTGGAGATTGTTTACCCACAGGTGATTGTTCCATTGCATTCTGCTGGGAGTTGTTTTCACTCTTTGGCCAATCAGGGCCAAGCTGTGTCAGGGCTCTGGAGAGAGTCACCAGTTTTCATCATTATCTTTTTAGCATTCAGTAAGTATCCTTTCTGTATTCTTTAGTATAGTATAGTATTCTTTAATATAATATAGTATCATAAAGTAATAAATGAGCCTTCTGATAAGGTAGAGTCCTCCTCATCATTCCTTCCTTCATCACTGGCCCTACATTTACAATAGATCAGGATTTTTTGGGTACCTCAGTGCATCTCTGGGCCTGGGTCAGAGCCTGTGCCAGACAGCCCAGATGTGCCTCAATTTGTGCAGCAGCCAACCCTAATTAAACATCCAGGAGCCATCACCCACCTGAATAAAACCAGTCACTCATCTTTGCCCCTTCCCTTCAAAGATCTGGATTTGAGCCTTTCACTCGAGACAGATTTTTTGTGTTGCATTGCAGGCTCTGGCTGCACAGGGCACAATCAGCTGATGGATTTGACTTTCAGATGGGTGGCTGGAAGCTCCTGTGGTGTGGCTGCTGTGCCAGCACTGACTCATTCCCTCTCTGGAAGGTGCCCTGGGGCCTCTGCTGCTCTCCTGCCTGGCAAGGCAGGTACAGAGAGCAGGGCTGGAGGGCTGCCAGCATCCCCCTGGTTCCATGGCACTCCTGTGCACAAACAGTGCATTCGGTCCTTACCAGGGATGCTGCATTGCACCCACTATTTCCTTGTGGGAATTGGGAATTTACTTGTTTGTATAAATTAAATCTAGACCCACTTAGAGTTTCCCATAAATACAATCTGAATAATTATTTTGTTGAAAAAAGCTGCTCTAAACCAGGCACTTCCCCTCAATTCTTGAGTTTCAAATATTCCATCAGGGAGGATGAATCTGTGTGATCTAGTAAAAAATAATAGGTTTCAAAAAAAAGGAAAAAAAAAATCTCATTTTAAAAGAGATTTTTGCTATGCAAATGTTGGTCAAAACATTTCCCCAGCTTCCTGAATAAATTTTTTGTTGGCGATAGGGTTTCCTACGCAAACAGTAAATATTTTTATGATTAAAACATGGGAGATGGTGTATGTACTAACAGCTATCAGCACGTGGTAGGAATGATCAGAGAAGTGGAAAGCTTGGAAATAAACACAGTGTCTCTGTTGGCACAGGGATAACCCTGGAGACTGCCAAGGCCAGAGCCTGCAAAAATAAGAAAGTATAATTAATTATCCTTAAATGAACTTACCAAGCAAAAATAACCCTTTTAAAGTAAACACTCAACTTTGCATCTTTTATAATAAAGCTTTTCTATCTGCCAAAGATTACCATGTTCTGTAATGTGTTTATTAAGATTTCTGTGCATATTTATTGTGAAAGAAATTAACATACAGAGTACAGCTGCACTGGACATCTGCTTTACCCTTGCACTTTGATTTTCTAGTAATAATACAAAAGCATTTCTGATAATGGCTGGGAAGTAATGTTTATGAATATTACTTGGTGATTTCTGAAGGTCACTTGGCAGTTGTCTATATTGAATCACTCCTGGGTTTTGGTGTGATTATTTGGTGTAGGTTTTTTTATGATGTGGGGTTTTCTTGTTTTGTTTTTGTTTTGTTTGTATTTTTAAAGAGGTTTTGCTTCCATGCTGACGAGCTGCTACTGCTAACAGAATGCCCAATAAATGAATGTTTCAGTGAAAGAAATATTAAATTTCCTTCTGTCCTTTAATGTAATTCCCAGTGGTCACTGACTTCAGGGTGACTTGCAGATACTTAAAACACGAAACAGCAGCAGCATTAACAACAAATAAACCCCAAACTTGTATCATGCTGCTTGCCAAGTGTAATTCATGCTAGAATTGCTGCAGAAAATATAGGAGAGTGTTTGGATTATCCACTTTGGATTACCCACAGAGTTCTTCCTCATAGGGGATAGCAGAGGGATCGCTCATCACATTCAGACTTCTGATGCAATTTCTATTAAAATTGAGATCATTTAGAAGTAATTACTTTGTAAGTTTTTGCTTGGTGATGGTAAACTTTCAAATTTTCAGTTCTTAAAAATAAAGTCGGAGTTGAGTGTCTGAAACAGAAATTCAGCAGAAATCCTGAGGAGTATTACAATGTGAATGCAGAGTGAAGGTGTATACAAAGTGATTTTTGAGTGGAGGAGAGGAATCTGGGGGTGATTAATGCTAAGATTTTTGAGAGGGCTGACTGGCAATTGGTGGCATATTTGCATCAAACTGAATGTGGGTTTGAAAAGCAGCAAGTGCACTAAGGGCAGAATGTGCCACCTGCTGTGTTTGTATTTTAAAAAGTATATATCAGGATGTTTTTTCTGCCTGGAATATTCCCCCTGAGCATCCTCTTATTTCCAGGAGTGACAAATTAACATATTGAGAGTACACACAAGTGACAGCAATTTCTCCTCTTTTGAAGAGAGATTTACAGTATCTAAATCCATTTAATTTCTGCATCTCTAACTGAGAATGGAGCTGGGAAGGGGAGAGTACCTCAGAGGGAAGGAAGGGGAATAAGGGAGAAATATTTAATGTACAGTGAAAGGAATAGAATGAGATAAAAACAAGCAAATAATTACTTTGGGCATTATGGAAATCTTACTGCAGATCCATGAAGCTGTGGAATTGTGTCCCAGAGGAAATGGTGGGAACTCTGTCTGAGTCACTTTAATTTAGACAGGACAAAAAATTGAACAATCCACTGCAGGCTTTTTTTCCTCTAAAACTTCTGACTTTATTATAATGCTGTTGAAGAGGGAACAGAAGAGGAGGTAGAGTGAGGAAAAAAAAAAGTGTGATGATGCTGTATTTAGCATAAGTGATAACACATACTAATGCTCCTCTGCTGTTTCTCAATTAATCTGATTATCTGTTAAATATCAACAGCATCATGGCGAAGGCAAGATTGAATCATGTGCCCCTCCAAATCCCCCTCACCCCCAAATCTGCATTTACACCTTATCTAACCTGGGGGCAAATAGTGAGGGTGGGATTAGAAAGCCCAACCAGCAGAGCACACCACAAACAAACAAACAACCCCACAAAAAACCTCAGCCAACCCCCCCAAGCAAACAGAAAAGCAGCCCAAACAAAACCCAATTAGAAGTGCAATCTATGATTTGTAGGTGCTGAAGAAGCACATAATGTACCAGTCAGAGAGAGGAGGAGGAGTGTTAGGCATGTGATGCTTTATTTCTGTAGCAGAATTCCTGAGTGCTCGTGGGTGAATTGTTGGAGAGCTGAGGCAGGGGAGCATCAGCTCTTACCCTGGGGGGCTGAGGTGGGGCCCCAAAAAGGGCTTTAGGTGTCATATTACACCTGTGTGAGGGGTCTGTGCAGGACCCTGAGCACCCTAAAAATCCCTGAGCTGCCAATGGGGAATGTGAAAAATGCCTATTTTATGATTGGCTTTTTGTAAATATTAAAATGAATATTATATGTATTATGTTGGAAAGTTATGTTGTATTAATTTTCTTAAGTAGTATGTTAAATATAGTTTTAGGTTATAACGTAATGTTAAAATAGAAACTATGCTATTTTTTCAAGAGAGGATTTTTAAAGAGATCCTTTTTTTTTTTAAAGAGAGGACTCAAAGTGAGATAGCAGCCACAGGATACCTGAATCTTTCAGAGAAAGAGAATTTATTCCCCCATTATCAGGAGAAATGAACTTCCTCCTGCCTTGCTCAGCCATGAAGATGCCATCAGGATTCAGAGGAAGAAGCTGACACTGCCCAGACAGAATCCTGTGTTTGAATGGAATTTATGCATCATGGATGAGGTGTATGAATATGCAACAGGATGTTGCTTTTAAGGGTTAATTCTCTGTTAACGTGGGTCATTTTTCAGGCTTATTTTGCCCAGAAAGAGGTACTCGGATGTCCATAACTCTTTGTTTTTATTGTCTCATATTGTCCTAATCCAAATTATCCAATTTTTTATTACTCTAATTATATTACTATTTTATAACCATTTAATTACTATTAAACATTTAAAAACAAGTGATTGGTGTTTTTCACAGGGAACATCGCATTATGTTAACGTGGGTTAATCCTCAATCTTTGAGTGCCTGTAAGGACAGGTTTGAACACAGAGCTCTGAGATGGGGTGGTGAGTGTGTCTGAATGCTGGTCAAAGTCCAGAAACTCTATAGCTGTGGGGCAACCTGAGAGGAAATTAATAATTCTCTCTGTGGAGCTCAGTTTGCATAGAGTGCAGTAAATAATGCATGGGCCCACGGAGCCAACAGTAAGAATAAAACAAAATATTGAGTAGCTGCCCCTCCAGTCAGGGCCATCCATCTTTTGCATAAACAACTAAAGGTCCCTTGGCAGAAGTGTGTGCTCAGGTGATTTTTTCAGTCAAACCTGCAAGAGGATTGGCACAGGGTTTTGTGGATAACCTACTAGTGCAGCTAAGACCCTTGGGAAAGCTTGATTATTTATTGATGTTAATATTTCTCTTTTCTTAGTATGCCTCTGTGGCAGGGAAGCCCATCACCTGAGTGGTCAGGAATTTGTGGGCTTCTCTTTTTGGCTGCATGGATGTACAAGGGGAGTTTGCTGTTCTCTGTAATTCTGCAACACCCTCAACTTTTTTTATATCACGCCAGAATTGATAAAGCAGGGATATAAACAGAAGTTTGGGGATTTGGGCAGAGTAAAATGCTGTTCCAGTCAAAACAATTTGTGGCTCTATGTAGTGAAAGAAGCTCTTGACAAGCCACAAGAATTTAAGGGAAGTGTGCTGGAATTAATAGATTTTCTTTTTGCTGTCACAGATTTAAATTCCACTGGCACCTAATTCATGCAGGAAGGCAGAGCTGTCACTTCTCAGGCTCTGTCTGTGTCAGGATGGTGACTTAGATAATTGCTCAGAACTAGATAGCACTGGAAATTTTTCTTTTATGACAATTCAGGACAAAATGGGAGCCTGGAAACTTAACCTGTATTTTATTGGTAGTGCATGTCCTTAGAGCTGTGCAGGCAGCTCCTCTGTGATCATGAAGGGCTGCCAGGAATTTTATTGTGGTTTAGACTTGCAAGGAGGCAGTTGGACTGCAATGAATTGGGATTTGAGCCTTTATGGGTTTGTTTAAATTTGTATTTTCTATGTGGTGCAAATACTTCTTGTTTGAACCAAAATTAGCATCATGTACACAATTAAGGTCACCCTGTGCTTCACTGGAGTATAGAATGCTGGGTGGGGAAATCAGTACTGTTGCAATTAAAAGGAATCATTTGAATTCCATTAAAGACAAAAAGGAGGAGAGAAAACACTGTTATTTATCAGTCAACTTGAGGGAATTAATGTCTTCTGAAAATTAACTTCAACCCTGTTTTTTTGCTATTATTCTCAGCATTGATATTACCACAGAGTTAAAGAGAACAAATTATAATGAGTTTTTTGCAAACTTTCCTTTTTCTTTATGCCCTGAGGCTTCCAACCCACTTTCCTTACTCTGCTCTCTCCTTTTGCAAGGCATTTAGTGGATGTTCATTCCTGCTGTGTTCCTGCAATGCCCATGCATGTTAAATGATATTCTAGGAATTTATAGTGGCACAGCCGCAGGTGTTTGTGTGCTCATAGGATGTGCCCAGTAAATCTGCAGATCTCTTTCTGTTCTGATGCTGTCAGGGTGACTGGAGTTATATAGGAAACCTCTAGATTTTCCACTGTGACAACTTTGTTAGGAGAAGTGAAAAGGTAAAAGATAGCAGTGGTTAAAAATGTGAAAAACGCCAATCACTTGTTTGTAAAATTTTAAAATTTAATAGTAATAAAATGGTTATAAAAATAGTAGCACCATTAGAGTAATAGTAATTTGGACAATTTGAATTAGGACAATATGAGACAATAGAGACAAAGAGTTACAGATGTCCGGGTACCTTTTTTGGGCAGCACAAGCCCAAAAAAAGGGCACAGTTAACAAAGGATTAACCCTTAAAAGCAACAGCCTATTGCATGTTCATACACCTCATACATGATGCATAAATTCCGTTCAAACACAGGATTCTGTCTTGGCAGTGTCAGCTTCTTCCTCTGGATCCTAACAGCACCTTCAAGGTGGGAAGAAGTTCATTTCTTCTGATAATGGAGCAATAAATTCTCTTTCTCTGAAAGTTTCAGGTGTCCTGTGGCTGCTGTCTCACTGCGAGTCCTTTCTTCAAAAAAAGTATTCTACATAGCATCGTTTCTATTTTAACATTTTTTATAATCTAAAACTATATTTAACATACTACTTAAGAGAATTAATACAGCATTACTTCCTAACACAACACATATAATATTCATTTTAATATTTGTGAAAAGCCAAACATAAAATACATGCATTTTCCACAAAAATGTTTTAGCAGATTTTTCTTAGTCTTTGGTCTTGAGTTTGACTTTCGCCCATGTTTCCTTGATGGAGAGAAGACAGGAGAGTGGTGGTTCATGCCAAGCTGAGGGTGCGGGGAGGGAAGCCCTGCTGGGGGGGATCTTCCTGTGCTGCTGGGCTTTGCTTTTCTCCTCCTTGGGCTCATCCCACCCAGCTGTGAGTGCTTCACTTCAGGGCTGCAGCCTGCTGGAAGTTCTGTTGAGAATGCAATGCTTACCAAGGATCTTGAAACCTCTGAAAAACCCAGCAGGACCAGGGCAGTGATTGTCCCCATGTGCTGGGCTTTGGTGAGGCCCCACCTCGAATGCTGGGGTTGGTTCTGGGGCCTTGTGACAAAGACCTGGAGAGTGTCCAGGGAAGGGAATGGAGCACCAAGAAGGGCTGAGGGAGCTGGGAAGGGGCTCAGGCTGGAGAAAAGGAGGCTCAGGGGGGACCTTGTGGCTCTGCACAGCTCCTGACAGGAGGGGACAGCCCCAGGTTGGGCTCTGCTCCCAGGAACAGGGACAGGAGCAGAGGGGAAGGCCTCAGACTGGGCTAGGGGAGGTTTAGTCTGGAGATTAAGGCAAATTTCTTCATGGAAAGGGTTGTCAAACACTGGCACAGCTGCCCAGAGCAGTGGTGGAGTCACCATCCATGGGGGAAATGAAAAGGTGTGTGGATGTGGCATTTGGGGACGTGGTTTAGAGGTGGCTTGGTCAGTGCTGGGTTAACAGTGTGACTCAATGATTTTAGAGGTATTTTCCAGCCTAAACAATTCCATGATTCAGTGTTGTGGGGGAAGCTTGTTGCAAATTGTAAAAATCTGTGAGAAGCACGGTGGGATTAAGAAGTTTGCTTTTTGCAAAATTGCATTTTTCTCTTTGTCATGGAGAGAGATCCTAGTGGCATGGAATTCGTGCAGGGGGACAGGGCTGCCACTTCTTAGCCTGTCTGTCAGAACAGGAATTTAGCTAAATGTTCAGGAATAGATGGAACTTGGAATTTCTCTTTTATGGAAACTCAGTACAAAATAAAAGCCTGGGAACTTAAACTGCAGTTTACTGGCAGTACATGTCCTTAGGACACAGTAATAAAAGAGTACAAAGTAATGGAAGCAGGAATTGCATCTCCAAGCTAAATATTTATGTATGAATTGACCTTGGCTCTTTCTACTCCTTTCCTTGCACTTTAATATTTTAAAGAGGAAGTAAATACCAATGAAAAATTATTTGTTGTATTGAATACTGTTCCCCTGGATACCTCTCATCAGATGATAGCTTTGATTCCAAAGATATTAGGGAGGAGGAAAATGTTTATGTTGCTGTTTTACAGCAAGGCAAATCGAGTACAAGAACATTATCTGTAATATATGAGTAATTGCACAAGGAAATGATTTAAAGAAAATGTATTTAAAGATGAACATGAATCAAGGCTCCCCTCCCCCAGCCCCTGATGATACTGCACTGTTAATTAATTCTTTCAGACTAAAGGATATCACAGCTCTCTGTCTGCTCCTGGTTTACCAGGAAAATCAAAGTACTCTGACTCACCACACTTGTATTTGGTAATCTCACAGGTGAGAATGAAATCTTGCCTTTTTATGCTAACTTCAGCTTTCCTTGGGGGCAAAGCAGCCCAGCGAATGTTGCACTGAAATTGTGCAGTCTGTGAGAGCTGGGCTCCCTTCACAGCACTCTTCATGCTCCCAGGAATTGCTGCACTAGGGATGCCCCATCTGGGAGCAGGAGGAATTTGGTGCTGTGCTTAGTGTTACTGTAATGTTTTTTGAAAAATCTCTTTGTTAGGATTTTTACGCTTGGGAAGCTGAGAAGCCTAAGAGAAAATCAAACCAATAATTATTTTAATGCTTCTCTTGTGTTTTGTTGCTTTAGAATGTAGTTGGAGATAGTTTATCCAACATGTGAATTGTTTTTACTTAATGACCAATCACAGCCAGCTGTGTCAGACTCTGAGGAGTCAGTCATGAGTTTTCATTAATACCTCGTTAAGCCTTCTGTCTATTCTGTCTCTATTATTTTGTATAGTTTTAGTACAGCATAACATAACATAACGGCCTCCTAAGAACATGGAGTCAGATTCATCATTTCCTTCCTGATAATTTCTTCCTGCCATAGGGGACCCTGAAAATACCAAATCCTTAGATCAGGGATTTGGAGGCTCAGCTTCCCTGGTCCAAACTCTGTCCCCATCTTGTTTGATAACCTTGAGCAAATGAATTTTTTCCATGTCTCACATAAGTCTGTTGTTAGGAGCATCCTTGTTTCTTTTCTATCTCTCAGAAGTTTGGGGATGCTCAGTGCACACTCGGGAATTATTTGAGGATCTCCTGATGTAAGGTGGCATGGGGATGTGTGTTTTCAGGTTGGCTCCTATTTCTCACTAGCATCAAAGGATAACTTCTCAAGAAGGTTTGTTTAGATCTTGGCTGTCATGCATGAACATGTGTTCAATAAAATCAGTGGAGTTACTTCTTGTTCACCTTCCAAAAACCTCAGGAACACTGCATGGTGCCAGCTCTTCCTTGGAGGAAGAGATCATGGAATCATGGAATAGTTTGGGTTGGGAGGGACCTTAAAGACCTCATTGCACCTCCTGCTATTGGCAGGGACACCTTCCACTGTCCCAGGCTGCTCCAAGCCCTGTCCAACCTTTCCTTGGACACTGCCAGGGATCCAAGGGCAGTGGCATTCTCTGGGCATCTCCTTTACCTCTTCCCATGGACACGGATAATCCACATGAACCTTCCTGAGGCTGAGCTTTCCCAGCTCTCCCCATGTGTCAGGTGCTCCAATCCCTTCATTATTGTTGCCTTCTGCTGGATTTGCACCAGGACATCATGTAATAATTGTGTCTGTGTGTCTGTTTTAATCCTCTCTGTGCACATCAACCCTAATGCAAAACCTGTTTGTTCTGTCACATTTTCCTCTGTGTGTATTTTCCACATACATGTATATTTTAGGTTTTATTTGGAGGTAGCTGATGCACAGGGTAGGATTTCCCAGGTGATTCTTGCTTGATTAAATTGCAGTATGTGCTTGCTCAAATATTTGGCTTTGCTGAATAAATTCGTGTATTACGTTCATCTTGATTTACTGTCTCAGTGCTGTCCACTTGGTACAGAAAGCTAATAATCAGAGTGTCAGCAGCTGTTATATTTTCATTTAAGGGAAAACATACTAATTCTTTTTTGAGACAATGTACAAGAGGAGAGATTTATTTTTTGTGTCACACTGACTTGTCTATAATTATTTTTGCTAGAAGCTGAGTTGTTTTTTTTTTAAGAGCTTCTTGAACAATTTATTTGGTTCTTTTGGAGAGCTGAAAATACTTCTAGTACTTGGCCTCATCAATGTTTGGATATCTCTGCTGTCTTTTGGTTTGGACTCTAGGACTAAACCTAGCTTAGAAGCAAGTTTAAAGTGTGTTTTAATTTTGTAAATTATAAAAAAATCAAGTCAGTTTTGTGTCCTGTGGTGTGTTGGGTGGGATGGGGCTGTTTGTGGTTTAACTCACATTCATAGGGAGTGGTGCTACCAAGTATAGTGCTGCATATTTGACACCTCCAAAATCCCTTTTCTGCCAGCACTCTCTTTGAGACTTATTTTTGCATTTGATCACATCTTAATATAGCAGAGCAGCCTTTGTAGGAGAAAGAGGGTTGTTTCTTTTTTCATTGATGGGGCTGCAGTAGAGAGAGCTCTCAGTGGAGGCAGACTCTGCTGTGTGTGGGTAAGGCTGTGTGCCCAAACCACCCTGGTTAGCCTGGCTTTTGCTCCTGTGGCTCCACTGGCACCTCAGGCCCATTACAGGTTTGACAGTGCTGCTGTCTGTCTGCTTGGAGCAGTCTTGTTAAATTTAATGATTTCTGAAATATTCCCCTGCCTGCCTGTGGTAGTGTGTGAACTGCAAGCACTGCAAGTATTCCTGGAAGCAGGTTGGAGAGTATTTTAAATGTGTGCATTAAACAAGGCAAGAGAGAATCCTGTGCTCTGAACCTCCCTGTTTTGGTAAGGAAAGATGTGGGCATTTATCTGGACTTGTACACATCCACGTAGTTCTCATCTTGCCTGAGTCTGAAGGAATCCCCAAATTGTTTTTAGCAGATGGAAAGGATGGTTTAGGATGAGACTTTGCTATCTGAGCTGATTGCTGAGGCTGTGCAGGCTCCTGTGGCTGCAGAGAGCCTTTGGTTCATGTTGGAGGGGTCCCAAGTGTTGTGAATAAGAAGCTTGACTAGGCCAATGTTCAAGCAGCAATCAATTTATTAATTAATATGGTAAAGTATGAGCAATACAGTGCTGGGTACAGTGGGGGAAGTTTTCCCTCCAACTGCACACTGATAGTTATGGCTTACAGGTATTTATAGGGGTCCTCAGCAGTTTCTATTCCAATTTTTACTCACCAGCAGTTTTTATTTCCTAATTTTTACGCAGTCACAATACTATACACAATTGTGATTTAGTTTTTCTCAGGATGTATCCCAAAAGGAGTATCCTCAGGTGGTGGTGGTCTGGTTTCCAAAAGAAGAAAGATTAATCCCATCTAGTGAAATCCAGCTCCCCTGATGTGGGCCCACCTTTTAATTACAAGAATTATAAATCTCATAACAGTGATGTCCAGCTTCCCTTGGTCAAAACCATAAACCCTTGAGTTGATGTTCATCTTCCTTTCTCAAGCTGTTTTTCTCTGTTTTGTTAAGGCATGAGATAAGCATATTTCCTATATATATATTCTAAAGCTATAGTTTCAAGGATACAAGCAATATTCTAAAATTATACTTCAAAAGGTTATTATTGCAGAACTCTTTAAGGCTTAACTACAAGCAAAGAGCAACATCCTTAACTCTTTAATTCAAATGCTCCTAAATCAACCAGGGTTAATTGCAAACAAAAGACAGGTTCAAAGGCCTTCTTCCATGCTTTACTTTCCTAAGTTATTATTAAAATTTGTAACTGTTCCATGGTTTGTCTCCACACATATCACAGTCACAAATACACACACCTGCCTGTGTGTACCTGACACGAAACACAGCTTTGTATTTCACACAAGGAGACAGGGTGAGACTCAGTCCTGTCTGCAGCTGTGCAAGTGGGGGCAGAAATAACTCATTTACCTCTATCCTAGCAGTGTTAGCAAGACAGGAAGACAATGTGCCAGTTTTCACTGTATCCTTGCAGCATTACTTACTTTTTTGAGGGGGAAATCTTAAAGTTTTATATTACACGATGTAGGAATTGCAATGGAGTATTTTATTGATGAGTGAAATCAAAATCAATACTCCAACACTTGTTGAGGAACAATCCTTGGCAGAAAGCATGGAAACTCTGCTTCAGTTCAGAACAAAACATTACTTTGGAATGAACAATTAAAATCCATTGATTTTTAACTTGGAGGTATTAAAGTAAGGAAGTTTAGTGTCAGCTGCTAAATTGCTTTCTTTTAGCACTGTTTCCTCATCCAGATAAAGCCTTGCATGTAGAGCTGACTGCTTTTTTCCTTTCCCCCTGGCACCTTCCTCCAAATCTCTTCCCACATCTGTGCTGAGCTGTGGATAAGCACAGGCTGAAAATTGTCAGAATTACCAAGGGGAGTAGAAATATTTCTGAATTGAGTTGTAAAACAAGTGTTTTTGAGAAACCTCTGCTGGCTTTGGGAGCCAGGTGAACTTTGGCAGGATGTTTCTCGGGTTTCCCTGCTCCATGTGCATCCCATCCCTGCTCTGTGTATTTTGTACTGGGGAAAAATACTAAATTGTGAATTCTCTCCCAAACCCATTGAGTCAAATGATTCTCTTGGGGTTTTTCTATGAGTTAAAGGATCCAATCTGCACAAAATCTCTCCACACAAGCTGGTGATTCTTAGCAAAGCTGGGAATAACCCCCTTTTTCCCACAAATCCATGTGGCAAATATTTTACCTCAAAAAAAGAAAGCATATGAACAAATTTTGGGTCTTGGGGTTGATTTTTTTTCCTCCTCTCCCCTCTCATTTTTTAGTGTTTAAAACTCAAAATAATGTAGCTGCCTCTAATTCTGCTGCAGACTGTAAAACAGGCTGCTCTGCACTTTTTTTTTTACTCTAAATGTTACAGATTTTTATGTCTTTGTTTTGCAGCCCTAAAAGTTCAAGAATATGTATTTATATCCACTTTATATACTTGTTTTATCCATTATTCTTATGCAGAAGAGGGGGCAGAGGCTTCAGGGGGGCCTTGAAGGCAGTTCTATTAATTCTAACAAAGCTGGAAAGTTGATTAGCAATCCCATAAGCAAATGTTGTGGGTTTGTTTTGTTTGGATTTCTCAGCTGTTAATAATTAAAGGTAAATTACAGTGTTTTAAAAAAATGTTTGTGGAAAGATTTTAATTTGCATATATGGGCCAAAGTCTTCTCAGGTATGGTAATTTCCAGTGTAGCAAGAAGGATGCTTAAGGAAAGGCTTGGGGAGGAGATGAATTTTTAGATTTGAGAAGAAGAAACCTGGGTTTCTGATGTATCTGACTTTCATTGATGCTACTCACAGATAAAGTACAAGCAGCACAATTTTGCCTGTGCCTTCAGCTGTATGGAGGAGACATGAAAGCATTCTTTGAATTGATGTGAAGGTTTGTGCATTAACAGCTGAGCAGCTGTTCTCAAGGATCTGCTTCAAAGCCCACACATGGGAAAGCTCCTGGGCACTCCTTGGAGCTGACCCATCTCCTCCTTCCAGCTTTGTTGGACAGATGAGTCTGAGGTTTTTAGGTGATCTTTGTTGTAGGAGCGACGGGGGATAGGATGGTCAGGACAGACAGACACGAGAGATCTCTGCAGCCAGGGCTGGAACTTGGGGTTTATTGCAAAGGGCCTGGGGGCAGGGCCCTGCTGGGAGCTGCCAGACACAGCCCAGAGCAGGCCCGAGAGAGGAGAGGGGGAGAGAGTAAAAGGGGTAAGAGCGTAAAGGGGTAAGCGAGTGAAGTACCCATTACAATACCATAAATCTTCTTCTGTGCTGCATATTCTGATTCTCACTAACCAATCTAGTACAATATACAAATCTTATAGCATTTACATACAGCTTATAAGAATCATTACATTACCACACTGTGTTACATTTTAAACCCTAAAACTCCTCTTTGGGCCCCTTCTGCCAAGCTGTAGGGTCTGCTCTGACCCTTGGGCCTGTCTGCAAGCAGAGGGTGTTGTTCCATCAAAAGGGGATCACCTTCAGCTGGCCACACCATTGCTTTCCAGTTGTTCAGTAACTGAGGGATCTCAAAGCATGCTTTCATTCAATCTCACTTATAGTTTCCATATTCTCAAATTCTTTTGCCAGGCAATCCTATTTATAAGGCTTTCCTGTTTCATCTTCCCCAGCACTTTGTGAGTGTGGCATCTCTGTTTGCAGACCTCTGACAGGATCATTACCCACACTTCAGCTGGCAAAGGGTTCCCCTCCAGGAGGGGAAGGGGCTCAGCTCAGGTCCCAGCAGGGACAGGGACCTTGACCTTGCTCTGCTCTGATTGAGGATCCCGGTGCTCTGTCAATATTTGGTTGTTCTGCTCCTCATCTGTTGGAATATTGTCCTTCTCAAGAAAGCAAACATTTGCTCTTCCCTCATTTTAATAGTGGGCTGTCAGGGAAAGGTGGTGATTACTGCTTCATACCAGAGGTCTGAAAGGCATCTGAGTGCTGCTGGTTTGTTTTTCTTAAATGCCAACTTGTTTTTCTGCTTGGATTGCTGAAAATAATGTGTGTGTGTGTGGCTGTTCTGTACCATGTGCAGATGGAGGCCCTGACTAACTGTGAGGTTTGGGGAGTATCTTGGCCCTGAATTAGGAGGGTTAATCACACGTAGGAAGTTATTCCTCTAGTTCCACTTTTGCCAAATGTAAAGCTTCTCTGGCACATGCAGTATCATATTTGGGCTGATGTCCAAAAATAAAAAAATTGTCAATAAGCATTGCCAGTTACTCTGGCAAGGAACCAATTATCCCATTCTGTTTCCATCCCTCTGTGCACATGTCAATAAATAATCACTCACCCGTGATCCCAATCAACTCTCTGAATAAACATATGTGTGCTGAAAGCTTTGAAACTCTTAAGTGGTAGCAAATATCAAAATGCCTTTACTCATTTGGATTTCTTTCCATCTGTTAAAATACCCATTGAGGCTTTAAATTGTTTGATTACACTTAAGGTTGACTATGGAAAATCAGTTGCACATTGCATGGACTGATCCATATTGACACAAATACTCATGCCCTGTGTGAGCTGTGTAATAGCACTGGGAGAGTGTCTCAGTGCTGAATAATGGGTTGCTATGCTGCAGTAATGGGATTTCTGTCCATTTTAGAGCTGCTCAACTTTGAAAGTTGTACAAAGTGACTTTGCAGTTGTCCTTGTTTGTGAGATTTATAATAAGTTGTTCTGCATTTCAATTCTGCAGGCTCGAGACTTTCAGATAAATCCAATATTAGAAGAATTATTTTACAAACGGTCAACAGCTATAGTAATGGATGCTGATAGAGATATTTTTGAGGCTGGAGTGGTTTTAGTGGTAGTTGTGTGGGCAGCATATTCCCAGTGTTGTTTGTGCATTTCCCAGCCTGCAGTGATGCTGACTTTGACTTTGGTCCATATTACCTGCAGCAGGCAGCATCAGATGGGCTCCAGGGCTCTGGAGAAGAGAGAAACTGTGGCTGAGTGACTTGAAACAGAAGCAGCATTTCTATATGTCCATAGGCATGGCCTGTATTGCAGGAACATTCAGGGACAGCTGGGGTGACAGCAGTGTGGGTGTTTGCAGGGAGCCCTTGTCCTGGTTCACTGTGGCATTCACATTTTCTGGAAAAATCCCTTTGCCCAGGATTTTTCTCCTGGGAAGCTGAGAAGCCTCAAAGAAAAGGAAAACAATTCTTATCTCATTTGCTTCTCCTGTGCTGTGCTCACATGTGGAATGTGTTTGGAGATTGTTGACCCACAGGTGATTGTTCCATTGCATTCTGCTGGGAGTTGTTTTCACTCTTTGACCAATCAGGCCAAGCTGTGTCAGGACTCTGGAGAGAGTCACCAGTTTTAATTATTATCTTTTTAGCATTCAGTAAGTATCCTTTCTGTATTCTTTAGTAGTAGTATAGTATTCTTTAATATAATATAGTATAATAAAGAATTAAATTCCTTCTGAGAACCTGGAGTCAAATTCATCATTCCTGCCTTTGTCTGGAGGCAACACAAATACAAAATTCACCCCTGCTGCACACACAGAACCATCAGGCAGGGAGAGACCTTCAAGACCATCGAGTTCAACATGCTGGGACATCAAACACTGTGCCACACAGCTTTAATGTTGGTGACAAGTTTTCCTTTGAGTGTCCCTTTAGTTTAGGAGTCAACACATGGATGTTGGGAGAGTACGAGGCTGAGGCTCTGGAGGCTGAGCCTGAAGTTTGCCAGGAGCACAACTGAATGTTAAATGTAAATGCAGGGCTGCAGATGGCATCCTTGGGTTTCAGGCATGTGAATTCAAGCTGCTGCTGAGCTGGGTTTGAATTCTCTGCCACCATGGAAGAGCTGAAGCTGCATGAGTTGGACCTTGGGTTTGTCTTTGTTCAGAGGAGAACAGATTGCTCATTTTATGACTGACAGCATTTTGCACTGAAAAAACCTCAAGTTCTCACAAAGTTCCAGGTGCAAGGTGCCTGGGCTGTGACAGATTTTTCCTGTCTTATTGCTTTGTTTACTTGATTGCAGCCATGTTGTATGTCACGCATCAGTAATCCTTTAATTTGTAATGATCCTGCACTTCCATGAACTTTCTATGCTCAACCAAACAAAACCTGTCTCTTTTTAAAAAGAAACTTCTGCTTTCTATTGATTCTCTCAGAGGAAAAAAAAAAGGTACATAAATAGTAGTATTCTACCTATTTGCATTTAGGTGTTTCTGTTGGATATGTTGGTTTTTTTTCAGTCTTTGCTCCAAATTGTTGCTGGCAGCATTAGCAGCTGTTTCTCCTGGCATGTGCTGTTTAGTACAGTATGACACCATCAATTAGTAAACCTTTTACTGGGATGAATAAAAATATTAAATATGAAAGTTACAATGTCCTAATTTGATGCTGTCTTGAATTTAGTGAAATTCTCTTCCATGCTGCACCACAAGTTAGCTGTTGATGCTTATATAATTGAGGTAAGTTCATATAAATCAATCATTTGAGATTGTGTAATGTAGAAATTTCTGTGGTTTAAAAAGAAGGGAATTGAAGCTCCTGTGGCAGATTTTCTAGCCCAAACTCCTTAGATTTACATTGTGCTGCTACTCAGAGATCATTTCCTACAATTTACAGCTATGTTTAGACCCTGATCTCAATGTTAAGGAAGTTCAGCTTGCTTGACTTCAGTAGGAGTGAGCTTGAATATGTAAGTCCTGTGCAAAGTGAGTAATATTTATCAAATGGGTTACTCAAGGCTCATGTTTCTCTGTGTATGGTGCTTCCCCTGGTGCTCTCTTTTTTGGGGACCTCCCTATTTCTCCCACTTTCAATTCATCTGAGGCTCCTGCTTGTGCAGAACTGAAGTTATTTAGGAGTAGCCTGGCTGTTTGCAGGTGCTCTCTGCAGACTGGATTTTGCCTGTGCTGCAGAACCTTTTGATCTGTATGGCACAGGACACAACTTCACTCTGTGAAGGTGCAAAGCATTAGCTTTAACCTTGCCCTGCTGTGCTGCCAGAGCTGTGCAAGGGATCCCTGGTCCCAGCACCTCTGTGCAGCCAAGGCACAGCTCAGTCCCACCCAGGCAGAAAGGATGCATTTAAACTCTGTTTTCTTGTAAAGAACAATTAATTTTCAGTGCCTGGACTCTGAGAGCTAGTGTTCAAGTCAGACTTCATCACAGGGGCACAATTGTTTCCCCTCTGGTATAAGGGCTGCATAAGAGCACAAATGTCAGGTGACAAATGTTGATTCCTTAATACAGCAAAAACCTTCTCAGTTACTGCTCTGTTTTTTCTATAGTAAAAACCTTCCACACAACAGAATTTGAGAGTAATAATTTGTAGAAAGAACTTTCTTTTATTGGAAGAAGCTAGCAGGGGAGCTAGATTTGTGGTTTTGTTCTTCAACTCCCTGAAAGTAGAGTTCAACAGGAGTTATTTTCAAATTAAGATTAAGCAAGATGTATGAGTGGTTCTCAAAGCCCCCTCTGTGCTTCATAAAAGCATAAAACATTTTCATGTGATTCATTTGGCTCCTGAATTTTGCCAACAAGCCCCTGTTTTTGGGCTGCTGTGTTTGGGGGGGGGGAGTTCACTGGCCATCCTGTGAGACTGGACAAATTGCTGCAGGTGACAAGATGTCCCCAACCTAAACAGGCAGATGTCACAGGAGAAATAATTTGTGTGTGAGAGGATGTGTGTTTCCAGAGGGTGATGTACAGAACAGTCAGGAAGTTTCACTTTTATGACTTTGGGGCAGGTCAGTGGCAGATGTCACTGCCCTGAGCAGGGAAAATGGCACCATGTGAATGGACTCTGTGCCAAAGGAAACTTGATGGGGCTGTGGATGACATGATCACTAGGAAAAGAAATATGAGCAGATCAATACCTTCAGATAGCTCTTCTAATTCAGACAGAGGCACAGCATTGATTTGTAAAATAAGAGTATGGATGCAGCAGTTAAAGCACCCTGTGTGTGCATGTACTAGCTAATAAAATAATGTGCAATGCCCTCAGCCTCAATCAAAGGCAGAGAGTAAATCAGAATCGTGTGTCCCCTCTGAAACAGGAGGCTGTGGAGCACAGAAATGAACAAACTGCCTCAGAGAGGGAAAACTGCACCCACAGAGGGTGTTCATCAATCAGGAAGATGAACAGTCCTTGCTGCACATTGTGCAGTTGTCCTGCATGATACCATGGGGTGAATTAGAAGTGTCTGGAGGATCCCACAATGTAAAAATCAGCATTTCCTACTGTGGACATCTCTAAATCTCTCACTTTTGGGCTGTTTTGGGAATTAATCAATATCTAAAATAAAGGAAAATTCATATTTCTCTCCTGAAGGATCCTGCATCTTGCCAACATAGATATGCAAAGAGAAGTGCTGAGTTTAACTGGGACTCATGGATGCACCAAAATTATTAAGTTTATTTTGTTCTTATATTTCTGTTTATGGCTGAAGGGCAGTGACCTTTCCTAGCCTCAGTTTCCTAAGTGGGTACCTGTTTTTAGGGACAGATGTTGCACATAAATCCCCTGTTAGGAATGTCTGAAGTGGGGAAATCCAACAAGGTTGCAGAAACAGGTTCAGTCCAAATAACCGCCCTGAGGGGAACAGCAAAAATTCCTCACCTGGATGAGAAAAAGTTACCATTAAACAAAAGTTACCATTAAAAGAATTGTATTGTTAAAAAAATACAGCCCCTTGTGGTTTAGACCACTTTTTTCACACTTTTTTCCTGCTTTTATCACCGACTTTTCCTGTGGCTGTTTTTGTAGATGAGCCTGGCAGCTCTCACATGTGATAAGTTACATTACTTCAGGTTTGGATGTGTGTAAAGCTAAACTAGCCAGGGTTTGTGTGTGCAAAGGTGAGTTATGAACTGCCTTTATAAATTTCCTGCTCTGAACACCTGATTGAAACTGATTGTCTGAGGCCTGTGTGAGACAAAATTGCTCAGAATTTAATATTGCAGCTTTTCTGGCAGTTCTCATTTCAGGTAGGCTGTGGCAATTAATAATTAAGAGCCATATGTGAAGTTTTGGTCTTTAAGATTATTAAAGTTGCTTTCATTTGTGGTTTTTGGAAGTGGGGGGTTATCTTCCCTTGTGTGTTGAGCTGAGTGTGCTCCTCACTTGCCTTAGGGAAAATTTATAATAGTGAGAATGAAAAGCTGCAGGTTTCCAGCTCTTCAATGCCTTTGCTGCAGAGGTGTGGAGGAAATAAGTTTCCTTGAAAGGGCAGATTTTGCACAATTTTTATTTTCTGTCAGAAATGCTGCAAGGTGAGTGACTGCAGGTGTTTGTGCTCTGTGTGTTGGGAGGGGAAACCCTTCAGATGCTGTAATCACACAGATATAAAGCTTTTCTTGTCCAGCCACTCAGACCTGTCCATGTTTAGGCTCAAAGGTCACACAACAGCTGTTGGTATGGTTATGTAACTTCACAGGACAGAACAAGCTGCTGAGTTGGGCTCCTCTGTGCAGGCAGGGGTGATTTCCTGAGCCTTTGAAGGGGGGGATAAACAATCTTTGAGTGCGTTCTTTGCAGTGCAAACACCTCTGTGAAACCCCTGGGTGACTCCTCTGAGCAGAGACCCTGCTTGAGGAGTGCCTGTGTTGGGCTGGGAAAGCCTAAAACAAAATAATCCTTGCAGAACAACTTCTGAATAAGCAGCTTTAGTAATTCAGCCTTCCTGTGCCTGTGAATGATATGTTGTCAGAGATAATGTTGCAGAGAGATGTTGGTGTATTATAAAAATGTTATCGAATTAAAATGCGAGCACGATCCAGTCCGAGCCATTCTATAAATATCTTATTATGAAAGGCTCAGAGATGTTTCTCTTAGCAAATTTAAAATAATCATTAGAATCCTTCAGCAGATTGCTGTTAATTGGATTGAGAATTAAACAGCTTTGTATGAGTGCAAAGTTAATTAATAGCTCATTACTTTTTAATAAGGCAAATTCATTTGGAAATAAAAGAGATGCCATGGAGTTTACCACAGATTTGAGATGAGATTGGGAATATCAGCTATTCTTTGGGAGACAAAAGATGTCTAATGATGTTGCCAAGGTTGGCTGGTGGTGAGGGAGGTGGAAGTGAGCAGAATTTGTGTTTGGCTCCTCTGGGAGCTGGAGCCCTTGAGGTCCCTTGGGATGCCCTGTGCTGGGGTGGAGCAGCAGCCAAAACCTCCTGACCCTCCAGCTCTGGAGAAAGGAGTCGCCGTGGAGCAAGAATGGGGACCTAAGGTGCCCCAGAGCATTGTGGAGTTAAGTTAAATATCTGGAAAAAATTGTATTCAAAAGTGCCTCCTATGTAAAATGTTTGTGGCTTTTCCCCTTTCCTTTACAGCTATTTATTGTTGCATTTTTCTGTCTGGAACTTTCTTTCTGTCGCTTGTCTCTGCAACATTTTGGCAAAAAATTAGATCAATGGAAGTTTGATTCTGAAGGTATAAATATATCTATATAAATATATATATAGATAGATATATCTATAGATATATATACCTATAGATATATAGATAACTATATATCTATATCTATATATCTATATATCTATATCTATATAGATATATCTATAGATATATATCTATATATCATCTAATAGATATAAATATGTCTATCTATCTATATATATCTTAAAAAAGATAAAGACAGCAAAGAGGAATTTGGGATAAAACAAAGAAAAACAGCAGAAAAAAACCCAAATATTTTTAAATTACCAGATGATTTGAAACAATAAAGAAACCATTACAACTTCATACAATCATAAAATGGTTTGGGCTGGAATCATCTGATAGATTGAAAGGAAATGGCCTCAAGTTGTAACAGGGAAGCAATTATTTATTTGGAAAAATTTCTTTACTGCAAGGGTTATCAAGCACTAGGATAGGTTGAGCAGGGAGGTGGTTGAGTCTCCATCCCTCTTGAGTAGAACCAGCCCCTGGCTCTCCCTGTTCTCCTTCCTTTCTCATGTCCCACATCCTCTGCCTCCGGCTTTGACCCCTTTTCCTGTCCATAAACACCCCCCAGACCTCTCATGCCTCAGATGTGGTGGTTTATTTCCACACCAGCAAATTGGGGGATTAAGGAGTTGCACCTCATTTCTGTCTCTGGCTCCTCATGTGTGTGCCTTGTCAGCTGTACCAGGGGAATGTTTGGTGCCAGTGGTCCCAAAGGAGAACTGAAAAGCCCAAATTGCTGAATGTTGGAGAGGGAGAGGATGTCTTCCCCACCAAGGAAATGTGGGAAAGGTCCTGCCCTGTGCTGCTGCAGCAGCTGGTGAAAGGGGCAGGTGCCACCTCATGCCAAGGGAAATGCCCTGGGGAACTTTGAAGTAACTTTATCAACACTTCCCTTTACTGGCATTTCAGAAGTTTTTATGGAAGGGATCCTCTTACTATATTAAGGGGTGTTATTTTAGTCAACATGGATTTATGGACTAATTCATTTAATGGATTATTTAGTTTAATTCTTCATTATTTGATTTCTGTATCAATTCTTTCTTTCTATTCAATTCTTTTACCTGGGGTTGATGCCAAGCTGATAACTCTGTAGTTGCTCAGGTCGTTTCAGTTGTCCTTTAAAACTTAAAAATAAAAACCTCTACTGTAAATAAAAACACCTCCCCTGCACTTTTCCTTTAGGCTAAGTCACAATGTTTGGATTTTACTCATTACATAGAAGTAAATCACATAACTTCTTTATTTCTCTTCCTCTGCAAACACACCACAGATTTTGGAAGCTCTTGTGCTCTAGAGCTGTTTCTCCCCCATTCCCCATTTGCAGGGGCAGGAGGGTTCATCCCATTCAGTGGATGAATTTCAGTCTCAGTTTTCTGTATGCAGAAATCCAGAACTCTGGTTTTTTACCTTTCTCTTTATTTTCTTGTTTGGCTGCAGTTAGCAAAGTGTCTCCCAGTCATGTGGAAATAGGATGATATTTTGTACCATTCATTAAACCAGCTTGGTTTTGAAAATCACTTTTTTTCCCCCTTTTCTCCTCTGAAGTCAGGATACAGTCACCATCTGCTCTCCTTCCTTCCATCTTTTTGCCCTCCCCTATAAAATACTTGGCCAGGTGAGAGTCTGTTAGAGTGGCTGTGAAGAAATCTTTGTTTCCTGATGCTTTTGAGGGCAGGAGCTGCCCTTTGTGTCCCTGTGCCATGGCCAGTCCTGCAGGCTGCTGAGCCAGAGCAGCCCCTGGGCTAACAAGGTGCTTTTACAAGCAATTACTGGAAATGAATCAAGAACAGGAGCTGATTAATTTTGTGGCTTCTTGAACTATGACTTTTGGGATGAGGTGGGAGACTTGATCTAGATTAAAAAAACCCCAAAGATTTTACCAAGTCTCGGCTGGTCTCATGGAATCTTTGGGATGTGTAACAACTCCTGATAAAAGCTGAGCATTAACAGAGGTTTTATTTAGAGTAAGAACAAGGAAAGTAATTTCAATATTAAGAAGCAGTTTTATTCCTGAATGATTAAAAGCTTCACCAGCATCCCCCTGTGACTTGGTGTGCCAGGTAAGGAGTTCCAGCCACAGGGAAATACCTGCCTGAGCATTTCTGGCTGCATCCATCTCTCAAATCCTCTGCACTTGGTGTGCCCAGGGATGTGCCTTGCAGATGGACCCATCTGTGCACTGACCTCTGTAGGAAATGGTAAAGGCAAGAAGATTTTTAGAAAGTTAGAAAAGTAGGTCTTAGAAACAGAAAAAGCAGAGAAACAGAGAATGAGCTGTAGTTGCAGACTCTGAAAGTAGAAAAATTTACAATAGTACAGCAAGCAAGGACATGAAACAATAGCTTGAGTTTTAGGCTTGGCTAAGATAGACCTTAAGACTGCAGAAAAATGTGCTTAGCAAGATAGGAGAAGGTTTTAAGCTTAATAATGAAGTATTGTGTATAATAAAAATAAAAATAAAATAATGGAAATGGTATTGGTAATAATAATATAATAATGGTAATGGTACAATAATGATGTATTGTTAACAGGCATATAAGCAAGCATTGTGTGCAGCAGGTGTATGTGCACTTTTAGTAATTGGCTAGAATGATTGTCTGTAACCTTTAGCAATATTCCATTGGCTAGAAAGTTTTTTAAATGTTCTGTAACAAAGACATCTTTGGCTGTTGCTGGTTGTGAGATCTTTCTGTTGTCTCAGCCATGTCATGAGGCTGATGCTGCAATAAAAGCTCAAGGAACAAATCCCTGCAATTCTGTCCTGTTGCTGGAAAAAAAACAACTCCCCCAGAGGTCTCCAGCAATCAGTGATTTGTCATTTGAAATCTCTGCTGGAAAAAACACCAGAGAATAAATACTCAGGCACTTGATCATCCCATCTCTCAGTTATCTGTTACTGATGTTTTGAGGAGAGTTATTGAAATCACTGGCTGAGAAATGGAGCTGAGCATTTCCAGTATTACCTGGAGAGAAGGGAGGGGGGAAATGCCCCAACCCCCTCTGGGCTTATTTAGAAATAATTAGGTCAGAACAAATGCCTGAAACACACAGCTGATATTTCAGCTGTTTCTAGGCTGTATTTTCAGCTGTATCCAGACTTATTTCCAGGACAGAGCACACTGTTCCTGGGGGTTCTCTAAAGTGATGTGGAGTGTACAGGTGAGGTGATGGTCACTGTGATGGTGACCAAGTGTCCAAGGCCAGGTTGGACAGGGCTTGGAGCAGCCTGGGATGGTGGAAGGTGTCCCTGCTCATGGCAGGGGCTTGGAACAAGATGATCTTTAAGGTCCCTTTGAACCCAGACCTTTCTGTGATTCTCTGATCCAGCCAAAACTTTGTGTTATCAAATGCTTTCAGTGGAGAAGTTCTCCTGTTGAACCTGCATCCTTGTAGGCAGCAAACCACCTTGACCTGGATGGCAGCAGGGTTGGGGGTTTTGCCTTTAATATTGGAATTTCACTGACCTGTGCAGGGTAAATCCTTTCCATGAGCACTCCCAGCATTTTTCCCTGCCCACTTTACAGCCAAGAGAGCTGCACTAAACCCTGAGGTGATAACCCACAGCTCTGTGGTTGCCACCCAAGGCAGCCCCTTCTATTTTAACCTCCTTGTGTTGCTCCAGTGGTGGGGAGAGATGACAATTCAGAGACTGAGGATGCACCTTCAGGTGTCTCATTAGAGCAGGAAGGAGTTGAGGAGCTGCACTTTGGGATTAAAGAACCCAACACGGTCCTGCTGAGTGCTGCAGGCACTGAGGAGGTTTAATGCAGATTTGCTTTAATGCAGATTTTACCACTTGATCAAGAAAAAGACATTGTCTGGGCATCACTATCGTTGTGGGCTCCCAGAGGCATCAAACCTGGGCTTTCTCTAAGCTTTTTTTTTTAAATTTCAAGATATTTTTGAAATAAGGTGAGCTGATGCTTTTAATTCAGATGTTGTGCCTCAAGCTTTAGTGAAGGATTGGTTTTAAGAGGGCCTGAAATAAGTATGTGTTTATTGTGATATTATACTAAAAATGTGTGTCTTCGGGTGTGTGAAAGCCTTAAAGATCCAGAAGTTAGTTTAATGTAAGAAAACTAATAAATCAAACTCCATGAACACTATGTCTGAAGCTATTTGTTAGCAATTATTTCTGACTTTTCGGAGAAAAAGCCTTCTTTATTGTGTGAGCATCAAGAATGGCAAAAAAAAAAAAGACATTCAGGTGTGAAACAGACTGAGCATTCTTTGGCAGAACAGCCTGGGATTTAAAATTTCAGTTGCCATCCAAATAACCTCTCAATTTAGAGGTCAACAAGATTTTTTTTTCCTTGGTGTTGTATTTTAAAAACCTGATAAAGTCCCAATTAATGAAAATAAGTTGCTTTCTCTCCTTATGTGTAGAGTATCTAATACTTGTTGTAGGATTGGGTTTTCCCTGGCTTTTTTGAACATGTTTATTTGCTTTTGTGGTGTTGTGATTTGTGATAAATGTTAAAGTAATGATAAATTGGGTTCATCTTTGTGTTTTGCAACCTCGTAATTGCAATTCTTACTACAGGTAGTAGGAACTTAATCCATATAAACTCTCTGAAGAACTCAAATCTTAAATAGTACTGTAAACCACACCATTGATCTTCCTACAGAAAAATGAATAGGAATTGAAATAGCTGATGGTCCTGACAAGGAAGAAGATAAGATTTGTTTTGATTTTATTTTATTGAAGTTTCTGTAATTTTTGAAACGTTTTGAATACATGCAGCAGCCACAAGTTGTCCATGTAAAATGTGTTTTGCATTGAGTGCAGATAACATGACCTTTATTTAATCTCATTTTTGGAAAATGACACCATCCTGAAATGTTTTTCAAGAGGCATCAGTAACAAATTTGCAATATGTCTCTCTGCTCAAAGCAAGTGTCTTCTGAGGTGATGAATAGCTGGGAAGATGAAATTTGCACCTTCTGCAGACTGTTGTCTACCACTTAGCTCCAGATGTGTAGAAATCTTCCAGTATTTCCCCCTCCAGCCTTGCTGTGAGGTGTCTCAGGGTTTTTTTTGGCATTTTCATCAGGTTCCAGGAATGCTGGAGAACATTTGTGTTTTATCCTGGTGAACGCAGCCAGGAGATGGGCTTGGGCGCTGTTCTCTTCATGGGTCAGCTTTGTCAGTTTTGCATTTCTGAGCTTTTCCATAAAATACCAGTTTTCATTCCCTTAAATTAAAGAAAATCTGCTTTCATGGATCCCCAGGTCACAAACTACTTTTATGTTATGTGGTCAGTCCTAAAGAGATAATCCAGGTGCAAGACCCATTTATCCCCAGGGAGATGTAGGTGATGCTGGATGTCAGTTTTGCTTGTCCATAATTTTGGTGGGGTTTGTGTCAAGGTGCCTCACCACAGACTTAACTTCCACAACTTTTGTTTATTTTACAGCTTGAGGGTAAAGCACAATCACTTGTGACGAGCAATATTCATGGTATGAAGTTGGCCCTTGAGGTCAGTTAGATAATGGAAGTTTAAAGCCATTGAATCTTAAAATATCTCATGATGAAAGGTAAAAGAGGCACATCTGTGCTACAGGATGGTCAAAGGGAGCCCAAATCTGACCATAAATTGTTTTGTTCCCATTGGAGCTGGGCCAGGGACCCCAAATACCACATGGCTGGCATCCAGCTGACCAACACTCCACAATCCCAGGCTGCTTCCAGGGCTGAGCCCCACGGTGATGTATTGATTTATTGATTTCTGGGCCACAGGCTGGACCCTCCCTGGGGGCTCCCCTGTTGGGGGAGACCCTCCTGGGGTGGTTCTGTGTCAGGAAAGAGAGATGCACTGGATTTTTTCAGTCTTCAGGTTCTTGTTTATTGTTATCTTATCAAAAGTTTTGCACGCTGTCCGCACCAGGCTCAGCACGCTGGAAAAGCACCACAAAAATGGCCAATGATCTCTTGTTCCAAGGTCTTTTAAGACTAAACTATCCAATTAAGAACTGACACCTGGATTATTTCCCCTTATAACTGATCCCACAGAGCTGCAATGGGGACTTTTCTGCCCAATTACAAAATGCCACCAAACCCACGGAGAAGGAGGAAGAAGCAGCATGAAGAAGAAACCCAGGATGACACCCTGTGCCCTCCATCTTGCTTCCATCCACAACATACTAAAAATCCCAAAACCTCAATTTCTCACCAAGTGATACACCTACACTGCTCTCTATAATCTATTGCACACTTTTGTGGGTTCCAGTCTATCTTGAAGTCCAGGAAACTTCTCCATGAATGAGGGTCAAAGTCAGTGCTGCCCTGGGGATCAGGACACCCCAGAGCAGACACAGAAATATTCCCTGTGCCCTGGGTTTGCACAATGATGGGTGGAAAAAGGTGACAAGTGACAATGGGGGAGAGGCAGGAAGTGAAATGAAGGTTTAAGGTATGTTCTTGCCTTCCCATCAAACCTCCTTTACAAAAGAGAGAAATAAGATGAATGTTGCTCTCAAAGAGAGTGATGGTACTAGAGAAGAGATGTTTTGCCTCAAGGAAATACATTTGAATAGGTGCTGGCTTAAGCAAGTGAATAATTTATTTTGAGAATAAGGCATAATTTTGTGTGTTTCATGTGTATAGTTTTAGTCTTATTTGCTTGAATAATCATAAATTTTTTTAAAAGGAATTAAAGGCAACATTAGGGTTGGGTAATGCAGTGTTAGTTGTCCAAAGGTTGAATTGATTTCTGCTCTCTATTTATTAGCTAGATTGTTTTCACACAGGGGCATTTAAAGAGGGAAACACAAGACAGGTACCCACATGCAGTATCAGACTTCAGTTCCTGATTTAAGCATCTGGCCCAGCCAATTTATCTTTCTCTTTTGAGATACTTCAGTGTCAAACACTTGTATTTGTGTGAAATCTTGGTGTGTGAGCTTCAGTTCTGTTTTTAAGGGTGTGTATTTAAATTAAAAAATGGCTTTCTTGTATTGTTTAGTCTGCTTTGGAGAGGCAGAATGCAAGTCCCTGGAAAGCTGCACCCAAAGAACAGCAGAATTCCCCCAACAAATCTGATTCAAAATCTGTTTTTCAGGATCAGATTTCCTGAGATGCCCTGGGATTTTGGGTGAGGCATGGTTTTTGCTTTTGGCTAGTCATTGTAGGGAAAGGGAATTGTTTAACATTTTGTGGATTAATTTTGAACAAATAAGTGTCTTCTGTGATCCTATAACTGTTGCAGGTGCATTTGTATGCAGCAAGAACACAGAGAGAGATTTTGGAGGATAATTCCAGATATAAATGAACTTTACCTGTGTCCTGGCAGAGCTGCCACAGGTAGCATTCCACTTTCTGGAATGCTGCACCATGCAGCAGCAGCTGGGATACGGGGATGCTTCAGACCCAGCAGCTGTCATTTCTTTTTTCTTTTTTTTTTTTTTTTAAATTTTGCTGGGCAGGGCAGATAATTGGTGATTCACAGGTCAGAAACGTTGCCCTCAAATTTTAAAACAGCAGGATCAGGAGTCAAGGGGCTCATTAAATTTTGCACCAGGATTGAGTAGAGATGCTTCACGAGGAACTTGGATAACTAAGCAGTTGGTTTTATAAACCAGAGGTTTGGATTGAAAATGTGCAAGGACAAACAGGGGGCAGTGTCCAAATTGTGAAGGAATGTCAGTTCTGTATGACTCTTACCCAGATGTGCTGTTAGATGTGACATGTCATTCTGTCCTTCTGTCTGTCTCAGGCAGACTGGAGAGGTTTTTTTGAGATGCATTTAAGCATTCAAGGCCGAGAACAAAACAGATGCTGAGCTTATCCCATCTGGAAGGGGAGCTCCTCCCTGCCTGAGCTCCCCACAGGGCTGTCTCTGCCTGGCTGAACATGTCCATTTATACCTATTTAGCACCACTGATGAGAGCTAACCTGCCTTTGATAGATTTTTGGCACTTCCATGGCATCTTATTTCTTCTCTGTTGAAACCTTTAACTGTTTAAAGGATTTTATCTGCCTTTCCTTTGCAGGCAGAGCAGTTTTATCAGCACTGCTGTGTTTTGCACATGGCAACTGTGGTGCCACAGATCAGCCAGGTGACCAAGGCAGGGTGGCTGGGGTGGGTTGTGTTTGATTACAGCATCTCAGAAATACTGATTATTTGATCTCATGATTCTTAAACAGAATACCCTGGCTGTGCTGCTGCTGTGTGAATCCTCCCTCAGCTTTGTAAGAACTTTAGAGAGGGGAGGAGAAGCTCTTAGTCCTGAACTTGCTCTGCAACCCACTCAAATCCTCATTTGGTACTGGGTCACTATAGGACATGAAACACAAGCACACACTGCTGTTCTCAAGGTGGAAAAAGGGAAGTTTATTTTCTGACTTTAATATTTATAGTTTTCTAAAAGTGACAGTGGACTGGAAGGTGACAGTGCCACCTCTCCAATGACACTGGACAAACTAACAGTCTATCAATTTTTTTTTTCTTTTATAAAAGAATGCAAAGGAATAAGTTATTTACAGAAAGTGTGTGAGAAAGTTCGTTACAAGAATGTAAACATCAGAAGGCTTAGAAAATCTTAAAAAATCAGGGTGACAGTTCTGTGTGCCAGAGCTTCCCAAGGAAAAGAGCTGCTGGATCCTCTCATTGGCTGGAATGAAGGACATGAGACCTGAGCAGGACCCCCAGGACTCTGGTTTGTTCCTCAAACACCTGAAAACAGCAGCCCAGCCCCATCTTTCCTGCTGCTCCTCTCCCATCACCACCCCTCTCCTCTCTATCCTAGCCTGGAATTATTCCTGGGAGCAAAACACAAGCTCTGCCACAAGAAACATCTCACTGCCACTTGCTGTGGGTAATTCAGGAGGGGTACTCTGCTCAACAGGCTTGTAATGTTCCTTCCCAAATGGCATTTACTGGTTTTGCTTGCACTGGGAAAAGAACCATGAAAAGATTTAGCATAGAGAGTTTGCTGTGTCTGTTAGGGGGTGGGGATTAAATTAATGATCCTAAATTTAAGGATGCTGCTTATCTTTCTGCTTCTATTGCAGTCTTCAAATAAATGAAATTCATGAGGTTTATTGGCTCATAGTTATAAAGCATCAATAATGTTCCCCTTGGCAGGCTTTTATAAGTGTGTGTGTGTGTGGTGAATAGAGGGAAATGTAATCTCCAAGTTATCAAACTGTTTTACAGTGTTCTCCTGAACTGCAGAAACCCTTGGGAATATTTATGCCTCTCCTGGGTCTTATTACCACAAAAATTATATGTGTATTTTATGGGATAGGAAATATATTGTACTCCTTTTGTTTATTATCCTTTCTGATAATAAACAAAACAGAAATATGAGCTCTTACACAGAAAAAAAAAATTATAGTGGATGCTTTTGGGCTGGTTTCAGTTGTTATATCTCTTTGGGATGCTTTTACCTGTGTTCTGACACCCTGAAGATGGTTCTTGGGTTCATGTGGCTCCTCTCTCTTGGGACTTCTGCTGCTCCCAGTGACCCTGAGATGTGTTAGAAAGTCTCTTTTCCCAGTCTGGCTGTTGAAGAAGGAGTCAGAACTCTTCAGTTCTCATTTTCGTTCTTGTTTATTGTATCTTATCTATAAAATTCTTTCTCTGACCTGCTGAAGGCCTCTTGGATCTGTTGGAGATGTGCTGTGTTCAGGCACCTGCTTATCCTGCCAAATCTGAGCCGTGGGTCTTGTGATTTATTTGCAGATTCCCTGAAGGAACACAACTTCTCTCTTGTCCAAGGATCCAAGCCAATTAATAAAAGGACTTGATGTGCCCAGAAGCTGCAGAAATGGGCCTACATCATTAATATAGATGTAGCATCCTGTTGGAATCCCAGGTGACTCTGAGGACCAGGGTCTGGATGTTTATATCTTTGGATTTTATCCATGTGAGAGTTCAATCCTGTGCGAGGATGTAGAAGAAACCTGCTCAAGTGGTTCCTCTCCATCTGCCACAGGCCTTGTCAGGTGTGTGACCACAAAAAGCAGTGGAGTCACTTTCTCCATAATTTATAAATATGAGCACGTAAAAGAGGCTTCAGAAATAATATTCTTTTTTTAGCTGTATTTAACCTGCAATCTGCCTTTTCAGAGAAACTCAGAGAACTATTTTGTCTTAAGATGGTAATTATCAATTGCTCTCAAGACTTGCACTCACTTGGAGGTTAGGAGAAAGTGGAAACAAGGGATGAGACCAATTTGCTTTAGATGAACCTTTTATTAAGGAAGTCACTTAGTTTTTGCTGTAATACTGTGCAGTAAGGGCTGCTCTTTTTTTTTTCCTCCAGCTGAGTTTCTCTATAAATATTGCTCAAACTTCTTTCTTCCCAAGAGACCCTCATTATTTTTAGGAATCTCTCAGTGCTTTCCACATTGGAAGTGCAGCTTCACAGAGTGTAAAATGCAGTTCTTGCTGTGTCAGTGTAGAGCTGCTCTGCTTCTGCCCTTGTTCCCACTGCTCCTGGGCTCCCCAGCCAGCTCTGGGCTGCTCTGGTGGTGCTGGGAGGTGCCAGCAGTCATAATTAGGAGTGTCACAGTCAGGGACTGTCACAATCTGTCCTTATGAACGGGGTTTGTGATGGTTTGGGGATTGATCTCAGGGTGCAAAAAACAGACACAGTACAAGGGGGTTTGCAGTGATAATCAAAACAAATGCATCTTTATTGAGTGACCACGGAAAAATGCGATAGAGGGATTAAGGGAGAGAAAAGATAGAGAAAGAGAGACAGAAAGAGGGGGGTATAGCTACCAAATGTAGAGACGAAGTCCTTTGGTCCAGTCCAGTCGAGGATCCACCTGTTACGCTGGGGAGATCTCAAAATCCCTAGCTAACTCAGAGGCTTTTATTATGATAACTCTATTGGAAATTGTGAGGAGGGGGAAACAGATACAATAAGGAATAGATGTAACAGGTAGTCCATGTTCTCAGCACTAAGTGAGAGCCATTGTCTTCTTGGTCCAGCGGTCACAACCTGCAGGCAAACATCTCGCTTTGGTCAGCTTGCCTCCTCCACAGACCTGCCCCGGGCTGGGGGTTTCAGTGCCAGTGCTTGGAAGGAGCAGAGGGGCCTTTGCACATGGGGGTTCCATGTCTCAGTCCTTGATGGAGAGGCTCCTTACATCTCAGTCTGTCTGTCATGGTGGGTGTAAAACAGGTGAGGGTCTTCTGTGAGAGACCACCTGAAACTTAGGAGAAGTCCAGCCAGGCCGAGAGGTGGGACAGCTCCCAAGGCTGTTGTTGCAAAAAGGGCACGGTGTCCCCTTCTTTGGGCTCAGTGTACAGCAAACAACACCTGTGAAAACAATAACTTAGTACTGTGCTCAGATCTGAGGGCCTTTGGCATGTGTAACTTTCTCCTTCAGAGCCAGAGATTTTCAGACAGGAGGGGTTTTCTCTTCAGTGGTCCTCAAATGACGATCGTGAGGCAGATGAGGGAAAATTCGGACAGACTCTCACAGGGACAGAGCAGCTAACCTGGACGAACAAATGTGCAGGTGACGGTGGCATTGAAATTGCAGGGGAGCTGAGCAGGAATCGTTTGCAGATCCAGTGGGAATTCAGCAGGAGCACAGGGCAGAGCTGTTACACTGAAAATTTGCTGGGAGAGTTTTCTCAATGACCATCAGAAGGCAGGATCTTTGCTGAATCATCAGTTTTGGATTTGCTTTTCCCTTCTGATGGATCCTGCATCCCCTTGTAGCACTGCTGCTCTGTCCCAGCTGCTGTGCTGGCTGTCCTGACCCATGGTGTCCCCAACTGTCCCCAGGGCCCTTCCTGCACTGTCCCAGGAGCTGTTGCAATGGGTGAGCTGGATGCAAGTCTGGGAATTCAGCACTAATTAAGCTCCTGGACATGAACTGCTTCACCACCTCCACTTAGAGGATTTGTCTAATTGACTGAGGAAATAGTTTGAAGTGGAGGAACACTTCTTTCCATTAATGTTCAAATGAGCTGCAAATGACTGAGCGTGGAAGCCTCCATATTTCCTGAAGATAAAAGCTTTTTCAAAAATGGCAATTGAACTTTATTTTAAATAAGAAACAGATGCATTTCTGGGATGTGTTTTAAGTAATTTTCTGCATGAATTATTTGAAAGCTGCTGATGACCAGTAAGGATGGGCTGTAACTTTTCCCAGTCTGAGACTGGGCTATATATATATATATATATATATATTTTTTTTTTTTTTCTCTTATAGAATGAGAAGTGATTGGGAGAGAGCAAAGACATTCCCTAGGCTTAGCAAATATCTCGTCATCTGAGCTGTCACTGGTGCAGAGTTATTCCCTTTATGCAGCTGCCAAGATTCACAGTATCTAGGATGTACCTTTCTGTCATCATGGAGTAGCAGAATTAAGGAGGGAATTGCAGAACCAAGATGTTTTCCTTCTGGGACGGAGTATCAGAAGAGGCTCAGAGTGGGAGGGAGGGGGCAGAAGTACCAGACTAAGCATTTGACATGGAAACAGAGGCAGGTGGGTGCTGTGGAATTAGTCATGGACTGATGCAAGAGCAGACCACCATCAGAGCAGGCTCACTTTATTTTCCATGACCTTTTTTGCTTTGTGATGGATTAATTCTTGAAAAAGCCCACAAAAACTACTGCTGTTTTCCTGAATTTCCCTTTTTTAAAAATTCAGAATACAGGTGTGGAACATTTTAAGAGTAAACATTCTTGTTCTACAATAAATGAACCTTAAGATTGTTTCTATGGAATTTTTAAATTTCCAGGGGCTGCAGCACTCTAGAAACCCCTCCCTGCTTTGGTGTAATTATATAAGGAGCAGAACCATTCCTTAAAATGTGGGTTTGTCCTAATAATATCCTTGTATTGTTTTCCCCATCTGTTCTGCAGCCATTATATTGCTGTGCAGAGCAGTGCAGGAGGAGCAGAGTCTTTATGCACAGCTAATGTGGGTACTCTGGGGGATATAAATATCATGGCTCTTCCTCTGGAAAGGGGAGCAGATGGCACCCAGCCACACACACACCGGGATTTTCTGCACTCTGCTTTGGTGTTATCTCAGGGGGAAAGGGAAAAAAGAAACTTTACTATTGAGCCTGATGTCTTTTGGGGCTGCCTAAACACAGAGGTCAGACAAAGTTAAGTGTGAAAAATGCCAATCACTTGTTTTTAAAATTTTAAAAGTTTAATAGTAATAAAATGGTTCTAAAAATAGTAATATAATTAGAGTAATATTAATTTGGACAATTTGGATTAGGACAATATGAGACAATAAAAACAAAGAGTTATGGTCATGCGGGTACCTCTTTCTGGGCAAAATAAACCTGAAAAAGGACCCACGTTAACAAAGGATTAACCCTTAAAAGCAACAGCCTGTTGCATATTCATACACCTCATCCATGATGCAGAAATTCCATTCAAACACAGGATTCTGTCTGGTCAGTGTCAGCTTCTTCCTCTGAATCCTGACAGCATCTTCAGGGCTGCGTGAGTCAGGAAGAAGTTCGTTTCTTCTGATAAGAGAGCAATAAATTCTCTTTCTCTGCAAGATTGAGGTGTCCTGTGGCTGCTATCTCAGTGGGAGTACCTCATTCCTCTCTTTAAAAAAATATCCCACATACAAAGTTTCTATTTTAACTACAGAAGTTACATTTTAACTGCAAAACTACATTTACCATACTATTAAGATATTAATACAGCACTACTAATCAATACAACATAATACATATAGTAAATATGTATATGTATATACATATAGTATACTATATGTATATATAGTGTAGAGCCATATAATATCCACTTTTCACATTAAGGGAATAAAAAGCAGTAATATTTATTGAAGGGCCTTCAGGTACATTGATGGAGCTTCCCAGGGGCTACACCCAAAAAATGGACCACAGGTTATGTGTTTTCACACCTTTATAAGTTTGGTCCATTTGCATATTGGGGGTTAATCTTCCAATTCCAGCTCCAGGTAATGAAGTCATTTACCCCAGGTTTGCTCCCCCAGCTCACTTTTGTTTCCCTCTCTGGGCCCTGAGGCAGTGAGGTGTCCTTGATTGCCAGGCCTGGAGAGGAATTGTTGTGTCTGCCCAAACTGGGAAAGCAGCAGCTCACACTGAGTGTGGGGTTTAGAGTTACACACTAAAGAACTGCAGGGTTACAAATATATGGAAAATAGAAAAGCTCAAATCCAAAGCATCAGTCCCTTCTTGCTGCCCTCAGCAGCTCTGTGAGCAGGGACAGGGTGACAGGAGGGTCCCTGCACAGGCTTTTATCATGGGCAAGGAGGGTGCCCTTGCAGCTCTGCTCCTCTCATGACCACATCAGCCCTTCCCCACCCCTAAAAGATGAAAGGTGTTTCCTGGGGAGAGCAGTGATGCAATATTTACTCAGAAATGGAGATGTAGATAAAAGGAGCTGCTTTGTTCTTCCCCTGCTCAGAGTGATGATGCTTTGTCTTGAAGGATGTTAAAAGAAACTCGCTGCTCAAAACAAAGCCTAAAGGAGAAAGATAATAGGGATTGGCTTCTGGGGGGGTTTTATTCAGCTTCATAGGGGTGCATCTCCTTTTTATTGTGGAGAAATAATACCTGCTTGGGATGAAGCTAATGTAGACCTACACTGTTAGCTTAATTCTAATTTAAAGCATATTTGATATCATATCATACATATTTGATCTATCTTTCAAAATATTTCACTTCTGATTTCCTTTTAATAATTCCCCTGCTAATTCAGGTTTACAACCCCGAATAAACAGGGTTTATAACCTTGTTTTTAACCCTAAACCAGGGTGTGATCATCAGTCTTTGACCCCAGAGTGTTGCTGGTGGGAGCTGGTTGAATGGGATGAAAACCTGTGTGCCACTGAAAGAAATTCTGCAGATGCTAAAGAAATTCCCTGTTCTCGATTATATTTTAAGCATTCCAAGCATCGAGTAATTCAGGAAACTGCCATTACTTAAGTTAATCTGCTCTTTTTTATTTTTTCCCACTCAGTTCTTTTTGACCATTTCCTAGAGCAGGCTCTGCCTCTGTGCTCAGGGTGGGTTTTGTTCAGTTAGGCAGCAATTACAGCTCTTGAAAGCCCTTGCCTGACTCTGTAATGAGGACCTGGGAGCTCAGAGCCACGGGAGAAGCCCAACAGCACAGATTTTATGTGTATATAGTGCTTAGCAGAGGTAGTTTGAGAGGCTTTTATCATTTGTCAAGGAAGAGTTAGGAAGGAGAAAAAAACCTCAGGATGAATGGGTACTGTCAGAAATGTCTCTGGCTGTGTAGTGAAGAGGATGCATTCAGTATTCCCTGCCATGCAGGGTCAACGTGAGCTGGGATATTTCTCCCCTGGGCCAAAACAATCCCAGATATGAAGTGGTCTGGGAGGTGTGTGAGGAATAAACTGTGTTGGGAGCATTTTCCTGTCAAACTGAGCTGCTGGACAGGCCCCAGATGGCACCCTGGGCTCTGTGGTTTGAGTTACTAAACCAGGCTCTGCCTCTGCTCTGTTTTTTTTTTTTTTTTATTTAAACCCTTAATTAGGGTTTAAATAAAAACTCTAAGGGCTTGGAATTAGGGTTTTTATTTAGTGCCATGCCTGAGATGTTCTGTAAGAGCATCACTTGGCCAAGAGCAATTGGTGGTGGGAGCTCTTGTGTGGCTGGGGTTTGCAGGGCAATCCCTGTATGCAGTGATGCCTTGGAGTGGCTGCCTACAGCAGAGGCTGGGCAGAATTAAGAGGATAAAGAGTGGGTATTTATTAAAGGCCTTCAATAGGTACACCTTGGGCAGTGAAAAACCTCCAAGATGCACTGTGATCAGTTTTTCATACAGGTTTGGTCTATTTACATATCAGGGATTAATCCTCCAATTACAGCTGCAGGTAATGAAGTAATTTACTTTATTTGGCCCTCCAATTCACTTTTTTTTCCATCTCTCAGGGCAATGAGGTGTCCTTGATTCTCATGACAAGAATTGTTGTGTCTGCCCAAAATGTGAAGACCATGATCTATCACTGGATATGGAGTTTAGAGTTATACCCTAAAGAATTGCAGGATCTGAAAAATATAAAAGCTAGATGCTAAGGCATCAGCAGCAGGGCAGGGTTTCATGTTGAGGAAGGGATCCTGTGGGATCTCTGGGGCTGAAGCACAGCTCAGAGCCCTCAGAGGGTCAGACCTGGCCCCTGCTGCAGATGGAGCCCATCCCTTACCACATCCCTTGGCAGGGTGAGGTGCCACCAGCTCTGCTGTGGAAACTTCTCTTGGAGCCTCCTGGGCAGCCCCCACAGCTCCAGAGGTTACCCACCCAGCTGGAACATTATGTATAGGTGGCATTCTATTGAAAATTAGTTTTCTTCATGCCTAATGTCCTCAGCTCATTCATCTGTTGAAAGGAAATGATTGCAATAGCAGCTCTAAATGCCTTTAAGAGACTTTTTGTAGTTCCTGTGCATTCACACACATCTCTCATTTTCCCCTCAAGGCTGCTAAGGAAAAGCCCAAATGACAAATCTGTGAAGACAACTAATGGGAAATTATATTGATTGTTCTTTCAGAGTGTTACTTTTTATGCCTGTGGTCTGTGTGTCAACTGCTCAGGTTGGGGGGTTTATTTTTTTTAACAGGTTCTGCTGAGGGACCTTAGGGATGTTTGGAATGACAGCAGGGGGTGCAGGGAGTTGGTAGGAGCTTGTTTTAATTGACTTTAAGTGCCATGTTTGTGAGAAATAACAGATGATATCCAATTCCTGAGTGTCTCATTGCTGCCTGTTAAACATCTCCAGTGTAAGGTTTTTTTCTGGCCCTGAGAGGAGAACTTTGAGCACTCCTGATTTCAGCCTTTTGTGTTGATGGAAGGAATGTTTTCTGATGAGCAGCTCCTGCACAGACAAAGCTGTGATATCCATCCACACAGTACAACTCAGAGGAAGATTCTGTTGAAAAAATTCAGCTTTTTTTCCATTACACTGGGGCTCTTGCATGACACTGACTGCAGCAAGGTGGGCCCAAGGCTCTCTCAGAATTTAGGCTTTGTCAATATGTCACAGTCCTCAGCATGAACGGTTGCTCTCCAGAATAAAAGCTGAAAGTTTGGTTGTAACAATAGCAAATTGTTACAAATTCCTGACTTACATGTTTGCAAAGGAATGAAAGTAAAACCATATTGCACCTTAATAAACCCACTAAATGTCTCCTTAGGATTTTCCAGCTGTCACAGCCAGTTTGCAGGGCCATCTCCAGCACCCCAGCAGCAGTGAGCTGTGTTTCTGATGGCAGCAAGCCAGCTAGGTTTGATCTCCACCCTGGCTTGGCTGTATTGGCATCCATAGATGCCCTCACAGAATTTCCTGTGTGCCTGTAAACCCTAAATTCACGTTCAGCAGCTGTGACCTTGTTCACAGGGGTTTTCAGATTGGGGATGAGATGAGGATCTGACTCCATGTTTCAGGTGGCTTGATTTATTATTTTATGATCTATATTACATTAAAACTATACTAAAAGAATAGAAAAAAAAAGGTTCATCAGAAGGCTAGCTAAGAATAGAATAGGAAAAGAATGATAACAAAGGTTTGTGGCTTGGACAGAGAGCCTGAGCCAACTGGGCTGTGATTGGCCATTAATTAGAAACAACCAACATGAGACCAATCCCAGATGCACCTGTTGCATTCCACAACAGCAGATAACCATTGTTTACATTTTGTTCCTGAGGCCTCTCAGCTTCTCAGGAGGAAAAATCCTAAGGAAAGGATTTTCCATAAAAGATGTCTGCAACAAGCAGCCTTCATTACCTCAGATGCAGCCACAATATCAGTAGTAAATGACTTTTGCTGTGTTTTTGTTGCAGCCAAAGTACCAGAAAATCCCCAATTTTCCTTACCCTTTATCAGAGAGTTTGCTAAACTGCTCAAGAAAATATTGTGCTGTTGCACAATTAGCATAGATGTGTACAGGTCTCCTGGAATATAAATCCTACATCTGTTTTCTGGAATAAAAATGAAGTTTGTTGCCATGGGCTGCCCAGAGAGAGTAAATCTCTTCCTGGGACTGCTGAGAAGAGATCAGGTAGCACTTTGTTGGCTCCCTGCAATGTCATCTTTAACCAGCCCCATCCCATAACTCCAGATGATGTGCTGTGCAGCCACTAACACTGAAAAGTTGGTGCTTCTTCACAGCCTCAGATGTTTATCTTGAACATATGTGCTGAGAAAGGAAGAAAAGAAGAGGAAAAAAAACCGTTTTCCTTCCTCTGCAGGGAAGGAAGAGTCGAGGCTGTTCTGGGTGGGCTGGAGATGTCAGCTTGGTTTCACATTGGGAAATGTCACAAGCATTGCTGGAGCGTGGGAGAAGTCACAATATTTGGTTCAGGGTTTTGAGGTGCTTTTTTTTTTCTTCCCCTTGAAATCTCTTCTCTCCTCACCATGTGTTCTTGTGGAAGTGTCAACTGATGTTATTACACTTGGCATCCTGAACCCTGAGGTTGCTAAAAGAGAAAAGTGAAGTGTGCATTTGTTTTCTCTTCAATAAAGCAGAGTTTTTTGATGTTGTAGGATCTTCAGGGCAGGTTCAGCAGTGTTTGCTCACTGCCTGGTACAGGCAGTGCTGCAGCCTTTTCTCTGCCACCAAAATACAAATACACCACCAGCAGCACATTATTCTGAAGGGAAAAAAAAACGGAAAGAAAATCAGTCCAATCTCATGGCTTCTCACGTGCTTGACCTCTGCAGGAGCAGTTTAATTTCTGGTGTCACCTTTTTCCTGTGCTTTGAGATACCGTCTCACTCTGTTTATTCTGCCATACAGTGTGGGTGGGGGCTTAGCCACAGCAGTCCTGGGGCTCTGGCACCCTGTTTGTTCTCTTGGCTCATGCAGGAGACATTCCCTTCTTGCTGGAATGTGAAAATTAAAAAGAGTGAAGGGTCTGGAGGGGCTACACGAGGAGTGGCTGAAGTCACTTGTCTGTTTCAGCCGGGGGAGAGGAGCCTGAGCTCAGATTCCACCAGGGTCTGCAGCTCCTCCTGAGGGGCAGCACCAATCTCTGCTCTCTGTGACAGTGACAGGACTCAGGGCATGGCTGGAGCTGTGCCAGGGAGGCTCAGGCTGGATACCAGGGCAAGGCTCTTCCCCAGAGGGTGCTGGCACTGCCCAGGCTCCCCAGGGAATGGGCACGGCCCCGAGGCTGCCAGAGCTCCAGGGGCTGCCAGGGGTGCCCAGGGTGGGGCTGTTGGGGTGTCTGTGCAGGGCTGGGGCTGCCCTGGGTGACCCTGGGGGTCCCTCCCAGCTCAGGACATTCTGTGATTCTATGAGGCTACAAAAATCCACAACCTGTACAATTTGTGTGTGTGCATATCCCTGTCTTTACCCATTTACAGTAACATCTCCTCTGCAAAGGCAGAATAAGTTTCAGGGTAACAAATAGGTGAATGTTAAACATTTAAAACCAAATTAAACACGTCTAATTGCCTTAAAATGCAGTGAGCCCAGGAAGGGAAAGGCAGAGGTGCCCTGGAGGGCTGCAGTGTGCAGATGTTGTGGGTGCAGTTGCTGGCTGGGGCTGGGGGCTGCATCTGGCTGGGGTGGGCTGTGAGAGCCCCAGTGTTCCCCTGCAGGCTGCCCAGACAGGCAGGGCTGTGTTCCCAGCCCCAGCTGCTCAATGCCAGCATTGTTGAGGAGCAGCGGTGGCAGGGATCCAGGGGAAACCTTCCTGGGGCTGCCAGGGCTGCTGGGATGGCTCCTGCATGCAGCTGGGGGGCACTGGGGGCTGCAGGCTGTGCCCCACGGGCTGTGGGTGCTCTCAGAGCTTTGGGGTGAATGTTCTCATCCTCATCACATGCAGCATTTCTGTTATCTGAGTGAAATGGTATATTGTGTCTGCTTATGGTTATTTGGTAGTGTGAAAAACACCAATCACTTGTTTTTAAAATTTTAAAAGTTTAATAGTCATAAAATAGTTATAAAATAGTAATATAATTAAAGTAATAATAATTTGGGCAATTTGGATTTAGGACAATATGAGACAAGAGAAACAGAGTTAGGGACAGTCTGAGTACCTTTTTCTGGGCAAAATAAGCCCAAAAAAGGACACATGTTAACAGAGGATGAGCCCTTAAAAGCAATAGCCTGTTACATATTCATACACCTCATACATGATGTATAAATTCCGTTCAGACACAGGATTCTGTCTGGACATCGTCAACTTCTTCCTCTTAATCCTAACAGCACCTTCAAGCCTAAGCAAGGCAGGAAGAAGTTTGTTTCTTCTCATAATGGGCCAATAAATTCTCTTTCTCTGAAAGATTCAGGTGTCCTGTGGCTATCTTGCTGCGAGTCCTTTCTTTAAAAAAATATCCCACATACATAGTTTCTATTTTAACATTATGTTATAACCTAAAACTATATTTAGCACCCTACTTAAGAAAATTAACACAGCATTACTTTCTAACACAACACATATAATATTCATTTTAATATTTGCAAAAAGCCAATCATAAAATACGCATTTTTCACAGTAGGGATTTGTTTCTTTCCCTCTTGCCTAGAAACTTCATAACCTTGTTTTTTGTTATCTGCTATCAAACCCTCTCTTTCATTTAAAACTATGAACATAAAGTAATTATAATCTGTTTTATCCCATTATAGATTTGTGAGCGCTATGCTAATGGTGCAGAATGTCCTTTTAATCTCTTGTTTAAAGTTGGAGTTAATCTTTTATTTATATATGTACAGACTCAAAAACCCTGAGCTGTTCCAACACCCTTCTCTCTCTGTAGCAAGCACTATTGAATTTCTTTTTGCATGCAGTGTGTGTAGCTGCAGATCTGTGTGATCATCACTGCAAAGCAGCTAAATGACTTAAGGGAGGTTTTTTCCTGCCTCAGAAACGTGGGTTTACCTTGTGTGCTGCATAAAGAGAATGTCTGCCAGCCCTTCCAGTGTTCCAGGGCTTCTTGTCATGATTTAACCCCACAGAACAATCCAGGCCCACACAGATGCTCACTCAGCCACCAGTGGGGAAGGGGAGAAACTCAGAATGGAACAGTGACAGCTTCTGATGTAACTAAAGGCAGTTTAATGGGGAAAGCAAAGGTGTACACACAGAGCTCATTCCCTGCTCCCCATGGCTGGGCAGCTGTTCAGCCATCCCCATCCAGGGCAGCGGGGCTCCAGCACACTCAGGAGTGACTCTAAATACCCCCCTCTTCTTTCTTCTTCCCCCAGTTTGTTTACAGAGTATGATGTACACAGTCTGGAGCATCCCTGGGGTCCCTTGTGGTCACCTGCCCTGGCTGTGTCCCTTCCAGCCCCTCCCCAGCATGGCCATAGGAGAAGCAGGAAAGGCCTTGGCTCTGTGCAAGCCCTGCTCTGCCATAACAGAAATATCTGTAATTATCAACCTGTCAACAGATATCTGTGCTATCTATTTTTACAGATATTTTACAGAACAGATATTTGTAATATCTGTATTATCTATTTGTTCAGTGCAAAACCAGCCTCTGGGAAGGGAATTAACTCCACCCCAGCTGAGACCAGCACACTTCAGTGTATGAATCCATCACTGACCATGAGCAAGGTGTGTTCAACTCTGTTAGCATTTCTCATTTTTGAAAGCAAAGGTGTGCACACAAAGCCAGCAAGGAGCTCATTCCCTGCTTCCCATGGCTGGGCAGCTGTTCAGCCATCCCCATCCAGGGCAGCGGGGCTCCAGCACACTCAGTGGTGACTAAATACCCCCCTCTTCTTCCTTCTTCCCCCAGTTTGTTTACAGAGTATGATGTACATAGTCTGGAGCATCCCTGGGGTCCCTTGTGGTCACCTGCCCTGGCTGTGTCCCTTCCAGCCCCTCCCCAGCATGGCCATAGGAAAGGCCTTGGCTCTGTGCAAGCCCTGCTCAGCAATAACAAAACCATCTGTAATTATCAATCTATCAATTAGATATCTGTAATATCTATTTTACAGGTATTTTACAGAACAGATATTTGTAAGACCTGTATTATCTATTTGTTCAGCCCCAAACCAGCCTCTGAGAAGGGAATTAACTGAACCCCACCACACTTCAGTGTATGAATCCATCACTGACCATGAGCAAGGTGTGTTCAACTCTGTTAAACCAGTGACTCTGTTAAAATCAGTGCTTTAATTGATGCTTCTCTTTCTGCAAAGAATCTGAGCAGTGAGTGCTGTCCCTCTGGGTAAGAGAAGGATTTCAGCAGCTTGGGCTTTGGGGTGCTCTTCTTCCTCCTGCTGTTGGATTGCTGTGCCACTGAGTATATTTCTAGTGGAAACTGTAAAATAGGGGTGGGAAAAGATGCTGAGGATAGGCTGGGGAGAGGAGGGAAGCTTTGGAGCAAGGAGAGCTTGCAGGGAGCAGTCAGGCATTTTTCCCTGTTAAGCTGGCATTTAGAGGGATGTGCAGTTGTGCAGCTGCTGTGCCTCTCAGTCAGGTTGAAGAATTATCAAGCAGGGGAGCTGTAGGTGATATTTTTTAGCTGACTTGTGAAATGTCTGGTTTTACACCCAGTTTTTGGAGCTGTGAGAGAGGAATTTGTAGCAGTGATTGCAGCCTGTGAATGGTTAATCTCATCTCCTTTTAGACTTGAACTTTAAAATTGAAACAGACTCTAATAATGCTGAGATTGGGCTCTGCTGAGTTTATAGCCAAAGTGAGTTAATGATGTAGTCCTTTTCTGCCTCCTCATCACTGCCCTCATTCCCAGAACACTTCATGTGCCTGTTTTGATTTTCTTTCAAAATCAAAGACATCCATACTGGGCGGCACTATGAGGTCTCCATAATAAACAACCACTAAGGGCTGACACAAAGTCATTTTCTGTAGTGAGAAAAGTCAAGGTCTGTAGCAACCTTGTGACAAAAGCAAATCTAGCATCAGCTATTCAATTTAGCAACAGCCAGCAAATTGGAAATGTGCAATAAAGAGAAAAGGTGACTGGCTCTGGCAAGGAGGGTGGGAGCAAATGGCAGATGTTAGAGTTGAGTATTGACAAACATGGGATGGCCTCTGTGCACCTGGGGATGGCTCCGGTGCTTTTGGATGTGATGCTTTCCAAAATTAGTGGGATCACCAAGTCAGAGGAGGAGAGGAGATGGGAATTGTGCAGCCACACAGCAGAGAGGGGCACAGGGACTTCCCCCCATTACACAGTGAGAGCTCCTGGTTGAAATACTGGTTTGGGTGGAAGTAAACACTTCAGAACAAGCAAATCTTGCTGTCTGAGGGGAATTTATCAAGAGCTCTCTGCGCTGTAATCGGGTTATTAATGTTCAGTGGGTCCTGACACATCAAAAGGACTTGTATGTCTGAATGAATTTTAGTGCAAAGCAAAGCCTTTGCAGGGAAAACTCAACAGGGAAATTCTTCAAAAGGGGGAAATTCAGCCCAGGTCAGCCTGTCACAAAGCAGTCAAGGGTTTTACAGCTTTTCCAGCCGAGTCTTGGGCTCAGGTTTTAAGGCTTGCATTTCTGCTGTGGTTCAGCCCCCATTGTGAAAAATGCCAATCACTTCTTTTTAAAACTTTAAAAGTTTCATAGTAATAAAATGGTTATAAAGTAGTAATATAATTAGAGTAATAAAAATTTGGACAATTTGGATTAGGACAATACGAGACAATAGAAACAGAGTTATGGACATCTGGGTACCTCTTCTGGGCAAAATAAGCCCAAAAAGTACCCACATTAACAGAGGATTAACCCTTAAAAACAGCAGCCTGTTGCATATTCATACACCTCATACATTCAAACACAGGATTATGTCTGGTCAGTGTCAGCTTCTTCCTCTGAATCCTGACTGTGTCTTCATGACTGAGCAAGATGGGAAGAAGTTCATTTCTCCTGATAATGGAGCAATAAATTCTCTTTCTCTGAAAGATTCAGGTGTCCTGTGGCTGCTATTTTGCTGCGAGTCCTTTCTTTAAAAAAAGTATCCCACATACACAGTTTCTATTTTAACATTATGATATAACCTAAAACTATATTTAACACACTACTTAAGAAAATTAACACAGAATAACTTTCTAACATAACACATATAATATTCATTTTAATATTTGCAAAAATATTAAATCATAAAATACGCATTTTTCATGCCTGTCAATGATGTCATACTGGGATAAGTCTGTAATATCAATGACGTAAATGGTGCCTCCTTAAAAACATCCTGGTTATTCCCTTATCTTTATTGGAGCGGCTGTGTTGGTTGTCTTGGGGTGCCCCTGTGGGAGTGTGCCAGGAGCTGGGGGAGGCTGCACTGTCCCAATACGACACAAAGTGAACAACACTTACATACTGAGATGTCTAAGGTAAAAAAGGGGATTTTTATTTTTGGACTTCGATATTTATAGAATTTTAAAAGTGACCATGGATTGGAGGATGAAATTGTTACTTCTCCAACTACACTGGATGGACCTAGGGAGGTTTCATCTGCCTGAAATGCACCTGAAGGTCCTTCAATAAATAGAACTGTTTCCTTTATTCTATCTGACCTCTGTTTTTAGGTAGCCCAAAAAGACATCAATGGTCTTTAGGATAGAAAAAAGTGGAGCTGTAGTCCCCGTGTGCTGGAATGGAGTTTTAAAGTTTTTTTTTAAATTATTATTAACAGATGGCATTTCTAGGAAAAAGGTTAACAGGAGATAATTTGAGCTTTACTTTTAAAGACAGAGAAATCTCATGTCCCACACAGAATAAGTGCGAGGAAGATGGACAGAAAGATTTAGGAAAGCTTTCATAGCATTAACGCCTAATACATCTATTTATTATGCTTATTACTCGATTTTGTCAAGTGGCAAAGACAGTAAAAATTCTTTATCAAGCATTTCCAGCACACCATTAACTTCTTTAGACCTTGGGAGTGTTGTGCAGCACTTATGGCAGAGCCACTCTGTAAATCACCATAAAAAGAATACTAAGTCTGGAGGTGGATAAGCATGATTATTCAAATAGGGAATAATTTTGGTCAAGTAAAATGCTAAGTTTTTTTTCTTTTTAAGAAACAAATTCTCTAGAGAATATTCTGTCTCTTGTATAAATTTAGCAGAGAAGATTATCAGTTGATTTGCCTCTGCTTCATGCTCAAGTATGCAAAGCTGCTAAAGAGTTTTTGCCTTAAACTTCCCTGGGCTTTTTTGTCCTAATTTTTTTTCTGTATTTCCAATTAAGCTGTATGTTGTTAAAAAAGAAAAAAAGTTACATATTTTTCCTTTTTTTTTTTCTCCCTGAAAAATAATTTTCTCTTCTGGTGGAATAAATCCCCAATGGAATCTTCCTGCAGCCTTTATTGAGACAAAATTACAATCATTTCTCTGAAAGTATTTTTCACTCTGGAGTTCATGTGGCCTCTGCAGAAGTCAAGGATACACACTTGATGTGATTATTATAGCATTCTTCTGCCTAAATATTCAAATGTGGAACACTTACAAGAGTTTATTGTGTAAGAAAACAATGTATTTATGTTTTATTTTAGATTTCGGGGGTAATTCCACTGCAGTTAAGCGCAGGTGCAGCAATGGGTGCTGGGGTCAGGGTGTGGATGGTTTTCCTCTTGCTAGGAATGGCTGGAGAGCAGTGCCCAGGTACCAAAAGGAGACAGTGAAGGGTTGTTTTGGGGCCCAGGCACCCCAAGGAGACAGTGAGGGGTTGTTCTGGGGCCCAGGCACCCTAAGGAGACAGTGAGGGGTTGTTTTAGGGTCCAGGTACCCTACGGAGACAGTGAGGGGTTGTTTTAGGGTCCAGGCACCCTAAGGAGACAGTGAGGAGTTGTTTTGGGGCCCAGGCACCCTAAGCAGACACTGAGGAGTTGTTTTGGGGCCCAGGGATGCTGTTATCCCTGAGTAAAAATCTCAGTCAATTTGTTGTGTTTTTTCCCCTCAACCTACCATTGACACCACAACTGCAGGAGCTGGGAAATCACCTCTGAAGCAGCTTTATTGCTGGTCTCTAGGGCTGAAGTGGTGGATGGAAGGGTTAATTGTGCATCAATGTTATTATTGAGGAAAAAGTGGTGATGGACAAGGCTGAGGGACATGGCAAGGCTCAAGCTGTGCTTGAACTGAGGAGTTTTACCAGATAATGGTTCCATGTTCCCCTCCAGCTACAGCACTTCTTTAGTTCCCAGGTGTGGATGTGTTGCTATAGGACACAAAAGAACACAAGCTCACACCGCTGTTCTCAAGGTAAAGGAAAAAGGGAGGTTTGTTTTCTGACTCCAACATTTATAGTTTTCCAAGAGTGACAGTGGATTGGAGGGTGACAGTGCCACCTCTCCAATGACACTGGACAAACCAACAGTCCATCAAATTTCTCCTCCTCCATAAAAGAATGCAAAACAATGAGTTATTTACAGAAAGTGTGTGAGAAAGTTCACTACAAGAATGTCAGCATCAGAAGGCTTAGAAAATCTTAAAAAACCAAGGTGACATGGATATTTCCCATAAACCTGGAGTTGATCTATACTTGGGAATGGTAGAAAGAAAGGAGGAAAACTGCTCTTTATTAATGCACATTTTGAATTTGGCCTGTGCTGCCTGGGGTGAGATTCCTTCAAAGGCATGGGATATTTTCTCACAAGGGATATTTTCTCACTGTGAGACTCGTGTCTGCTCTTTCCCCAGCTCTGTGTAGCCCTGGCAGAAGCTGCATCATCCTCTCTGGGCCCACCAGCACTCCAGGGGAACCAGAATTTCCCTGCCATTATTGAGCACTTGGATTTTTAGACTCTCAGGCTGGAACTTTTGAGCCTCTTGACTGCAATGAGGGTTTGTAAGAATAAAATAATGGGAAAAACAGGGCTGCATTTCAGGTGTTGGCACAATCAGATTTTTACTTGCAGCCTGCTTTAAAGACACATAAGGACACTGCATTTCTGTGCTCATGCAACTTCTTAATGTTGTTTTAAGATGCTTTCAAGAGTGTGACAGTAGATATATTTCATTAGATATCTGTAACAAATACCCAGTGATTTACATATTACTATCAAATATCAACATGCAGAGGAAAATTAATTACTGCACACAGCACTCACAGGCAAAGGCAGGGCACTTTCTTGATAATTACAGTATTACTGCAGAGGAAATACATTGCTCTTCATCTGACAATGTAATTTATAGCATCTCTGGAGCAGTTTGACTGCTGTACTTCTGTTCCCAGGATGATTTTCTGGGTGGTGCTGTTTGCTCAGAGCCTCTGGAAACCACACCAGCAGCACCTGCAGTTTGTGTTTCTCTTTGATTGATGAGTTGCTGAATTTTGGGAGTTGGGAATAAAGCAAATTTGGAGTTTTTTTGTTAAACTTCCTGCTCAACTGAGAGAGAGGAGGACAGACAACATAAAATCCAGAAATAAAAACCCCCAGTGCAAATTTCTGGTGCCAGGTTTTTTGACAGGTTAGCCACAAGAGTCATCAATTTGAACATTTTGGCAGAACCTCTGCTGAGGACACACAGCTTTAGCCTTTCTCCTCTGACAGGGTGTGCCATGAGGATTAAATATTAAATATGCCACTGAAGGAACAAGGTCTCTCTCTCTCTCTGTTTTGGTTGTCCACCTTCTGTTTTCTGGCTGATGCAATGTGCAGTTCTGCAGCTCCTGAAGCTTTTACCACCCTGTCCCATTGGTCATGAGCCTTTGGCCACCAAAGCAATATCAAGAGAGAGCTTGGCGATTGCTTCAGTGCTTAGAACACAAAAATTAAAACAAATGCTTAGAACACAAAAATTAAACCACAAAAATTAAAAAAAAAATTCCAAAAAAAATGGAATTACCCCTGCCCTTCCAGTCCCTCCTGTATCTCTGAATTGGTGACCACAGCTTGAGTGTGTTGGACAAACTTTCATGTTTTCTTAATTCCTGGGGGAGTTACTTTGATTTTCGTTTAATTCTCTGCTTTTATAACTCCCACTTTTCTGCTCTTGTTTGTCAGGGGCATTACTTTACCAACAAAAATTACCAACCAAAAAATTCCCCCCTAACCACACTTGAAATGCTTTGTTGGTCAGATCTGTGAAATTGTAAAGCCATGGCACTATTAATTAGTGCCATTAAGATTATGTAGTCTCATCATATTTAAAGCTAAGCCTCAGGTAATAGTTAATGGCGCTGCAAAGTATATTAATAAAATTACTTGGAGTAATTAAGGGAGAAATGGAGGAGTGTGAGAGAGGTTTGGAGTGTTAGGTTAGGAAGGAATGGGAATGCAGCTCAAGGGGCTTCTGGCTGATGGGCCTGTCCTCACCACTGTGTGTGGCTGGTCAGGGGGGACAAAGGGCTTTGGGAGCTGGGGGAGAAACTCCTCAGTGTGCTGAGAGAGCATCCTGTGCTCCTCACTGTGCTGGGAGAGCATCCTGTGCTCCTCAGTGTGCTGGGAGAGCATCCTGTGCTCCTCCTGGGGCTGGGACAGCATCCTGTGCTCCTCACTGTGCTGGGAGAACATCCTGTGCTCCTCACTGTGCTGGGCACAGCATCCTGTGTTCCTCACTGTGCTGGGAGAGCATCCTGTGCTCCTCACTGTGCTGGGCACAGCATCCTGTGCTCCTCACTGTGCTGGGAGAACATCCTGTGCTCCTCTTTGGGCTGGGACAGCATCCTGTGCTCCTCACTGTGCTGGGAGAGCATCCTGTGCTCCTCAGTGTGCTGGGCACAGCATCCTGTGCTCCTCCTGGGGCTGGGAGAGCATCCTGTGCTCCTCACTGTGCTGGGAGAGCATCCTGTGCTCTTCCTTGGGCTGGGCTGGGGATGCTGCCTTGGAGAGGCTACCTAGAACAGAGGCTAGACAGAGTTAAAATAATAAAGTAGATATTTATTTAAGTCCTTCAAAGGACACACCTTGGGCAGTGCAAGAGCCTGGCTGAGGCTACACCCAAGATAGATAAAAGTCACGATTTTTTCAGATATAAGTTCGGTCTAATCGCATATCAGGGGTTAATTGTCCAATTTCAGCTTCAGGTAATGAAGTCACATTCCGCCAGTTTGCTCCTCCCAATTCACTTTTGTTTGTATATTTTGGGCCTAAGGCTGCAGTGATGCCCTTGGTTCCCATATGGAAAAGGATTGTTCTGTCTGACCAAAATGTGAAGAGAGCTTACTGACACTCTATGTGGAGTTCAGTTATTCACTAATGCAGGATCTAGAAAATATAAAAGCTTCAGGCATCAGGGAGAGCATCTCCTGCTCCTCACTGCCTGTGCTGGGCACTCGTGTTTGCACAGAGGCAGCTCAGGGGTGGATTGACCCCTAGGTGTAAAGTAAGAAAGGATAGATTTAATTCTCTTCATTAACTCAGAAGAATTAGTCAAGGATCACTTGCAGTGCTTCTGCTGCTGTAGAGAAGCAGGGTAAAGACCTGAAGATTGATTCCTGCTGCTGCTTTGAAGGAAGCATCTCAAGGAGTTGTGGTCTCAAAGCAGCTCCAGATTTGGACATTTTGTGTTATCAACAACCTCTGGCACCTCAAGTCACACATGTATGAGCTTTGACTTGGAGCTGACTGTCACTGCTGCATTTTGTGTCCATCCTTCCTTCTGTGCATGTAATTGGGTGCTCATTTACAGCTAATCACTAAAATCAAAGGGATTTTGTCGACCATGGAAAGGTTGCACATCTTGTCAGTCTGTTTGTTTATATAATTGATTATATCATATGTAATTTATTGCATAGCCAAAGGTGGGATTTGGCAGAGTGGAGGCAAAAAGACACCTCTGTGCCATGCCCAAAGCATTCCCTCCCAGCTCTGTGGCCATTTCTGCCCCTTCCAAACATCCCTGCACCTGCTCATCCTCCCCTCAGCTGCTCTGAGTGCTGGAAGGAAGAAAAGCTGATGCCTGTACTGTGCTTTTCTCTCCCTGGCTTCAAGCTGTGGCACTAATTGCATTCCTGTAATTAAATGTTAATAGAAAAGGTAAAATATTGTCTTAGGCTCTCTGTATTTGAGAGAAAAGGAGAATTGAATGGTGGTTAATGGCTTGAGAAGCTGCATGGCCCCTTTGCAGTCCCCTGCCAAGCACAGGACTGTGCTAAATACCAAAAACCTCAAGGACTTCAGCTTTTTACATTCCAGTTCTTCTCTGTATTTAAATGAATTTGATCTTTCCTCCTGATACAATAGGAACAGTGAATAAAAGCAGGTCTCCCTGACAGTACATGAATATCTATGCTTGCTGAATTTCCAAGCCATGTTTCTCTGTTCTGTTGCTTGTTGGTATTTGTAGCTTCTTCAGATAATTTTGTTGGGGTTTTCTTTTTGCTGGCTGCTTCAGAACAGACAGAAAAAACAAACCCCAAAACAAAACAAAATAAACCCCAATCAATCCCCGAAAAAGTGAAAAGGAAAGATTAATGACAATTGGAATTATTTCTAGATGCCCATCAACCACTACTCAGCCTTAAAGGAACACTGAGGGGAAAAGAATTTTCAATGAACAGTTCAAATATGAATTAAATCACAGTTTTAAATAAAAACTGCTTGGAAATTATTAATCAATTATTTTATGGTAGAAAGTGTGTTAACTTCTGAGTGACTTTCTCAGTGGAAATTTGAGGACAAGTTTGAAGACAAGCAAGCAACTTCCCTCTTGCAATTTAAATGAAACAGAGGATGGTTTTCTCATGGCCCATAAAAAAGTATTGGTACTTGGATTGCAGTGTCTGAACTGTCTTCCAGTGTTTTCCTTTTGAATTGGAGAAATTGTGGCTTTATTTTGCTCTGAGCTCCTCCTTGCCTGGGCCTTGGAAAGCTGCTGAGCTTATGGATAAAAGGCTTGAGCTGCACATCCTGCATTCCCAAATTCTGATGGATCCCAGTGCTGGAATGGGGCATCCACAAAGGGCTGCTCCTGCCAGGAGAGGGGAGCTCAGGAGGAGAACATTTCTCCATATCAGGCTGACTTGCAGCTTTGAGGACTCAGAGAAGTGATGCTGAAATATCCAAATGTGTCATATTGATGAAAAAGATGATCAAAACAGAGCCTGACAAGTCCTATTTCAGAGGTTAAAAGAAATTCAGCTCTTTACTTTGATTTGGAATGCAAATATTTTCATGTTTGAATTTTGTTCTGACCCAGAAATTTTCAACTTAATTCAACTTCTATTATAGCCTGGCAGAAATCTCCAGTGCCTTTGATTCTTCTGTTCGTTGCAGCGAAATGTTAAATTAAAATGCGAATGGCTTTGGTTTATCCAAATGAGAAATTCTTCATCAAAGTTTGGTCTCAGAGCAAACCATCAATGTGAGGGCTTCCCAATATAGATCAGTTGCCTCTTTGGAGATGCAGTTAGAGCAGAAAACATCCTCCAGATTGTGTAATCCTTGCCCTGCAGTGGGCTGGGAGAGCGTGGCTGCTCAGCAGGCACAGGAGCAGCAGATGGAGAGGCTCTGGGCTGTGGATTCACTTGGGGCCTTGTCTGTTTGATGCCTTTGGGGCAAATAAATCCCTCCTACTTTCCTCATTCGCAGAGTGCAAGTACAGACCTTAGCTCTGAAGTGTTTAATGCACTGATCTTTCTGCACACATTTGCTGCTACCACAGAAAAATGTGCAAAGGCAGATTTCAGCTTGTTTTCCTCAAGCTTGTTTGTTTTAGGGTGGGATTTAAAAACTACTTGATGTGGTTTAGGTTTTATTTCCCCATGGAAGCCTGTGCCAGCTTCATCCCAACTGGACCTGAGCTTTGCTTGTTAGAAATCTCCACTCTTCATTCCCTTTAGTTACATAAGGGGAAAAAAAACGGTATTTAACAAGTAAACAGCAGAAAGCAGTTTCCTTTTGATGTTTCCAGTAGTATTATGTAATAATAGATGTTAAAAATAATTATTTCTCCAGTTCTTTGGGAGGTTTTGGGCAGTGGGTGGTAGAGGGAGATCTGTGCATCAGAAGATTGCTGAGTGGGCATTTTAGTAGCTGATTCATGGCACTGGGAGAAACATCCATTGCATTTCCTGCAGTTAATGCAGGGAGCATGGGAATGCTGGCCCAGGCAGACCCTCCTCAAAGACCCTGAGTTGACAGGGATTTGTCTGAGATCAGCAGAGAGATGGAAAAAAATTATAGATGTGGTGAACAGAGGGATCATTGCTTCCTCTCTGCTCTGCCCACAACTTGTGCTGCTGATTTTACTGGGCAGAATAAAGTTTGGGATGAGATTTTCATTAGGAAGGTTAGAAAAATGCCTATTTGCTGTGTCTGTCCAAAGTGACTGGTATGCCTCATAAAGAATGGAAATTAAGAGCACCCTGCCTCTGTTCTGCCACCACAGCTGCTCCATGTGCAGAATTACTCTGGATGGAGGAGAGGGCTTTTAGATTCCAAGTTGCTGTTTTGATCCTGGATAACCTCTGAAAGGCCCTGCCCTCTGCCAGCTCTCCTGTGGCTATGTGGGAATGATTTACTGGCTCCTTTATCCTCATTTCAAAATAAACACACCTGTTCAGTGCAGCCCTGCTTTCAGACCTGGGATTTTACCTCTAGAGATGGGTTTTTTTTCTTTTCAAAGTGTGTGTTCCACCTTAATTCCCGGCTGTTCCTGCCCCTACAGATGATGGCTCATTGTGCTTCTGTGTGGCCACAGCTCTCTTTAGAGGGCAGCAGGCACAACTTTCCCAAGGATTTCTCCTAGGGAAAGGCAGTGAGAAACCTCAGAGAAGAAGAGAAAACAATTCTTATCTCCATTTGCTGCTCCTGTTGTTTAGCACATGTGGAATTGTAAGAGTCTGAATGAGGGATGTGGGACGCCAGGGGCTCTCCAAAATGCAGTTTATTGTATCCAAGATGTTCCAGCAGCCCAGGGTGGTGAGTGACAGAGCTGTGCCCACAGCTGTCAGCTCCAGCTGCAGGCAGGCCTGGAGACCCTTTGGTTTTGGTTACAATGCATTATAGACTTTTCTTTGCTGAGCATCTTCATACAGTAGAACCAATCTATACTTGAACTATTATCTATAGCCTATCATAACTATTGTAATTACCATATTCATGGTACTGTTCTCCAGTCACTAAAAGTTAGTACATTACAGTTTCAGCTAGAAGTTGTTTTTCAGTTTTCTTGCAGTGGAAAATTCTGAGACCTTTTTCTACTTGCAACATTTGCTGCCTTGTTTGCCTGTGCTATCTTTGTGCTTGGTAAAAACATCTTCTTGTTTGAGGTGGGTTTATCCTTTGCTCTAAGCCATAAAAACCCCTTCTAACTAACACACCCTTTGCCTCCTTGATTATCCAGTAAGACTGGCTCAGCAATTCTTTTCTTCTATATCAAAACTTGCTTCCATCTCCATTCCTTCATCAGACTCCACATTTAAAAATCTTTCAGCTAAGCATACATATCTGTGAGACTTTCTTGTCAAACTTTCATCCTTCCCAACACGGTATGTGTTATGGAGAATGTTTATCACCAGCCAGGGGCTGTGTACAAATCATAAACAGGACAGGACTGCTGGAACGTGCCTTGAGCTGTTTGATTTTCCAGCATCACTCTCATTACATGGTTATGACAATGGGAAGATGTCACCAGCTCACATCCCAGGAAGCAGACAAACAACTTAATATTGCATCTTACTTTATAAGTTTTTTGAGCAATCACACAAAGCTAAAGCACATTGACAGTAGTTCTATCCAACCACTATAAGCACAGGTACCTTTGGTTAAACAATGCTTGCTTATTTCAAATACAAACCTGCTTGTGAGCCTAAAGCACAATGCACAGAGCTCCATTATTAAGCCTAGAACTTCCTAATATCTCACTAGATAAACTTTTTTGCAGCTTAGAGAGTTATTCTAGACAAGCATTAATACACAGACCATTCTTCTATTTGTCCTTACTTTTCTACTTCTTACATCATTTTTCTGCTGACCAATCTCATGGCTGCTGCTTAGCTTTAATCACAGTTCTGCTGTCTCTGAGGCCTGCCTTTTGCAGCTTTCCCAAAACCCTCTGATTTTGTGGATTCCCACAATTGTTTGCCCAAAGTGATTTGTTAATTGGACCCTGCTGATGTTTGGATTGCTTGGCCAGTTGGGTCAAAACTGTGTCTTGACTATCTGTAGATGGTCACAGGATTTTATGTAGTATCTTCTTTAGTATTGTTTTAATATAGTATTAGTGCATATAATATAATATAACCTAGCTTAATAAAGCAATTGTTCAGCCTTCTGGAATCATGGAGTCAGGGCACATTATTCCCTGAATGGATACTTCTGGAGCTCCATGGAAATCTGCCTTTGGTGCCTGCCAGGCAGCAGGTGACAGCCAGCCTATTCCAGCTCTGGCTAGGGACTGGCAGATGACTTTGTGTGGCTGGTTTTTTCCTTCAGGTGAAACAAAAGGCAGCTGAAGCAGTGAGAAAGGCATTTTTCCTTAATGCAAACAAGAGGCTGTGTGGTGAGAGTGAGCAGGAGCCATCAGTCTTGGGCTGAGAGAGCTGAGCTGAGTTCTGACCTAGCTGGGATGAGGTGTGAGGTAGAAATATGTCTATAATGCACCACAGGAAGTTTTCTGTTGCAATTTACACCTTGCAAACTTTTTCTTGGATTATTTGGAAGAGAATAGAGGCCATACACTGCTCATTCCAGCTCTGAATTTCACTCCAGAGCCCAAAACAACCTTGTGTTTCCTTGAAAACGCTGCCCTGCATGGGAATTCACTCCCTCACTAGCATCTCACCAGCTGCCACTATGAAAATCAGGTTTCCGACACAGGGAATGCCTGCTCTATATTCTACTTGCACTTCCAAGAACTTCCCCCTTTTAATGGCCAGCTTGGGCATTATGAGATCCATATGTTTATGTAGACTGTCTAGGAGCTTTTAGACTTGTGAGGAGGAAGCTCAGGAGCTAAATTTGGAGCCATTAAACCACAGCTCTTCTCCTGAGAGAAATTTTCCCGAAACAAAAATTGGATTTGATCAAGATGTTCCTGTTTGCATTGCAGCTTTCGTTCCCTGGAGGGTTATTTCATTAACATGTGACATCTGCTGTGGGTTTGGAGAGGTGATATTGAAAATAGAGGTAAAGGAAATAGGGTAGATAAAACATTGCTGTGTGGGCTGGGGAGGAATTGGGCATTAAAGGGCTCTAAAAGATGGAGAGGAGCTGGCGGAGTTATAAAGAGAGAGAGGAAGAAGTTCATGTTTGGAGCATCCTGTGCCTGAAAGGCATCTTGAGTCCTTTCCTCTGATTTTGGGACATTGAATTGGGGGGAGCTGGTTTTGAGGGTTCCAAAGTCCTTTCCTTCCAGATGGTATTGAATAACAGAATTGCTGAGGTTAGATGGTGTCTCTAGAGATCCTTAAATGTTTTCTCTGCCCTCAAAGCAGGGTCAGCTGGAGCAGGGTGTTCTGGGCCTTGTCTAATTTTAAATATCTCCAAGGGTGGAAACTCCACAGCTTTTATGGGCAAATATGCTTTAGTGCTCAATCAAGGTTGTGATAAAAATTAATTTTTATGTTTAAATGAGAATAACAGCAGTTCACCTTTTCCTCCTCTTGTCCTTTTATGGACACCAGTGAGGAGAGAGTTCCTCCATCAGCTCTGTTCTCTCTTTTAGGTGAGCCAGCTGTACCTGTGACACTGCTGCTCACAACAGCTCCTTTAGCACAACTTCTTGGTCTCTTCATCCTTTCTTGATATTTTGCCTAAATCTGTCTTTTTCTCCCCTTAGCTGTTGTCACACTCATGGGCTCTCAGACTTTCTCTCACCATTAGCTCACTTTTAATTTCTTGCTGCCTGCTGTTGGCACAGGCTCCTGTATCTCCCTCAATACATCCCCTTCATTTTGTCACACAGTGGTCAAACCACAAACCAGATTCAAGTAAATCTATGGCAGTTGGCAGGTTAATGAATGAAAATGTTGGTGGGGATCAGTCACACCTGGATGAAAGTCAGGAGCCAGTTTATAATGGGAATTAAAGGCCATTTTAATGCTACAACAATAATCAGAGTGGCTGGTTCATCCTTCAGGGAGACAGGAGAGAATTCCCACAGAATAAATTCTGCTTTATCTTCTCCACCCTTCCCCTAACAAAAATTCCTTTATTAGCATTTATGTGAAAAGATTAAAGTGGCATTTTAAATAATAATCCAAATTCAAATCTATATCTCTGTTAGAAGCAGTGTCTAAACAAACCTGGCTATTTTAGAGCTGTGACATTACTGGGTGCATTATCTTGGTAACCTTTGTGAGCTGTTATTAACAGAGCTGCACAGATCCCCGAAGGAGCATTTGCAGTTCAGGGGAGGGTAAAGATGAGGACACAAATCACAGAGCTCCAACCCCTCAGTCAAAACAGGTGGAGATATTTAAAGAGAAATTGGTAAATAAAATAACTGCTCAGAACAAATAAGGAGGGGGAAAGCTCTCCCATCCTCATTTTTATTATAAAGTGTAAAATCACTGTTTTCCTGCATGTCACAGTGTTCCAATAGGACATGAAATGAAGGACACGCAGAAGCTGAGACATCTAAGGTAAAAAGAGAGTGGTTTATTTTTGAACTCCAATATTTATAGACTTTCAAAAGTGACCATGGATTGGAGGATGAATTTGCCACCTCTCCAGCCACACTGGACAAACCAACAGTCCATCAAATTTCTCCTCCTCCAGAAAGGAATGCAAAACAATCATTATTTACATGAAAAGTGTGTGAGAACTCCATTACAAAAATGTAACATCAGAAGGCTTAGAAGAACAGGGCAACATCACAGCACATCCAGAGCATCTGAGAGTGATTAACCCTTGCTGTCCCTGGCAGGCTCAGGAGTGTTTGGCACAGCCAGCCAGGGCAGGTTCACACCTCTGACCTGCCAGATTTCACCTGGGGAAAGCCCACAAAGGGCAGAAATGCTGCACCTCTGTAGATCCCTCCCTGTGCATGACACACCTATTCCCTGTGAAATCTAGTCCTTCACTAGGATAAATAAATTGGTGGTAGAGTAATTTTTATTGGCCAGATGTGCCCAAACAGCTGGAGCTGCCTCACTGCTGCTATATCAATGCCTTTCCCACTGATTGGGTTTTTCCCCCTTTAATATTCCCATTATGGCATATTTTTAGCTTAATTAGCAGCAGTCCTAAACTGCTTTTGTTTTTTTTCCTCCCTTAGCATTTTGAGGCTGCGGGGGGGCATTGGGAAGGGTAAGTGTGCCTTCCCAACTTCAGCACAGTTGGCAGTGCTGATTTGATATTGAATAGCCATGGAAAGTAACTGTAAATCATTCCCTTTGCTCCTCAGGGCAGGCTTTTCCTATTTTTCAGGTATTTTCTTAGTTGTGCATGGTCTATGCACTTCTGGAGTCAGGAACAACAAAGTCAACAGACTCCATCTTTGGTAAAAGAAACCTAAATCAAAGACACTGCATTTTTCATCATGATTTACAGCAGTTAACCTGTCTTCCTTAGTGCCTTATTCCCAGTTGTGCCCTTAAGAGAAAGGCAGCGTTCCTCCCACCAAGGTAATCCTTTGGATAAAATAATCCTGGCATGATCTGCTTCCTCCAAGTGCAAGTCTGAGTGTGAATCTGTGTTTTTCTGTCTATATACTATGAGAAAAAAAGTGACATTTATGCCAGTCTACTTTGTCAGTGTTAGGTGCAACCAATTATTTTAGCTGAAGGATCTGCTTAGTCTCTAGGAGCTGTAGCTCTTTGATATCTAGTGAGAATATTTGCCACTTTCAGTGCTTTACATCTTCAAAGCACTGTATAAACACTTAATTTAGTACAGAAGCCACTAGGGATGGTAAATGAATGAAGAATGTACAAACTTCCACTTAGAGGACTAAAAGGCCTTTCAGGGAGTTGATGGAAAGTTACTCTTGCTCTGCACAGTGTGTGATTTGTGCCAGTGCTGGTTTGTTCCTGCATATTGCCTGTAAGGGACATCTCTGCTCAGATGAGGAGATTAAAACCTCCTCCATCCTCCTTCACCTTATTTTCAGCCATTCCTTTTACTCATATAAATCACCACACATGGATCCCCTGATCAATAAATTTATTCCAGGATATTCCAGGAAGGGATTTTGCTGCCCCACAAAATTCCAGCTGGACCAAGCAGAGCAGTTGGACTTGATGCTCTTAAAGTCTCTTTCCAACCTAAATGATTTTAGGATTCAATGAAAAACCAGATTTTCATCTTTAAAAATTTCCCTGCTGATCTTGTACCCTATTTCATTGTCCTGGTGACCTTTCCCTGGTTTTTCCAGTGCCGTGGAGTCTGGTTCATGGGGTTTTGTTCCTGTGCTGAGTGGAAGGTCCTGAGGCCCTTGTGGCTTATTCCCAGTGGATTTCCAGTGCAGAGCAAATACTTTTTCACAGTCAGACCTCAGAGCAAGTCTGGGCATCTGGAATGACAGTTCTTTTCTGTCCCTTCTTGCCTCCCCTTTGCCTGTTCAGTGTTCTCAGCCTTTTCTCAACACTGAATCTTCTCTACCCAAACCAGAGTTTATTCCAGCTGTTGGTATTGTTACTGCCACCAAATAAATCACAAAGCTTAATAAAGGGCGGTAATGAGTGACCTTAATTTGTTGTAATTAAAACAGCTGATTCCCAGCCAGTTATGGAGACTGGAAGTGTTAAACCAACTCACACTGAACTTGCAGAGAGATTATTTTATCTTAATCCAAGCAGGGACATGGAGAAGGGGGGTCTGTCTTCCCAGGCCCAGGATATTTTGTGTGGTGCTCTCTGCTGTGGTCTGGAGACCACTTTGGACCATTTCTCTGCTATAGCTTGTCGCCCTGATTTTTTAAGATTTTCTAAGCCTTCTGATGTTTACATTCTTGTAGCAAACTTTCTCACACACTTTCTGTAAATAACTCATTGTTTTGCATTCTTTTATGGAAGAGGAGAAATTTGATGGACTGTTGGTTTGTCCAGTGTCATTGGAGAGGTGGCACTGTCACCCTCCAATCCACTGTCACTGTTGGAAATCTATAAATGTTGGAGTCAGAAATTAAAAATTCTCTTTTTTACCTTGAGAGAGCTGAGTGTCCACATTGTATTATTTCATGTCCTATAGTGACACTTGGGAACAGAAAGCAACTCTTTACATCTTTTGTTATAAATCAGCATGTGCAAACTTTCTCACACACTTTCTGTAATAACTCATTGTTTTGCATTCTTTTCTGGAGGAGGAGAAATTTGGTGGACTGTTGGTTTGTCCAGTGTCATTGGAGAGGTGGCACTGTCACCCTCCAATCCACTGTCACTTTTGGAAAACTATAAATGTTGGAGTCAGAAATTAAAAATTCCCTTTTTCCTTCACCTTGAGATCAGCACTGTGTTTCGTGTCCTATAGTGACAATAACTTCCAGTAAATGGATACCTACAGAGGCACAGTTAGAGCTGGGGCACTGAGTGCCCAGCAGACATGATACACAGCAGGATATATATTTTTGCTTTATTTTTGATTCTCAGAGGGTGTTTCCATCCTGCTCCAAGTGTTGGGTTTGACATGGTTTAGACATTGGTGTCTCCAAGCAGCTGTTTCCCATTGCTGTGCTCTGCATCCCTCATGGGTTTAGTAGTGAAAATCTTAACACAAATTGCCTTGCTAATCTTTCTTTTGTAAATACCACTGCAAAAGAGGCAAACTTTGCATTCATGCATCCTTTCATTATTATGATAATTAATTTCAATTTATGACTAATTAATGCTGTGCTATGGCTAACCTGCCCCCTATTAGTAGCAGCAAGTAGGAATCAGTGAGTGTATGAATTGGAGATGCTGGGCTGGGAGAAAAACCCTTTGCAGGGGCAGGGATGCTGCAAGGAGCTGCTCTTCCCTCCTGTCCCACTTCTGAGTGCTGCAAACCACGATGGATATGCTGGGTTTTCATCTCTGTGAGGTGTGAGGAGGAAGGGGAGAAGTGGGAATGCCTTGTAATTAAAAGTAACAATTTAGCTGACAGTGTGATCAGAAATACAAACCTGTCTGGCGGGGCAAAGAGAAGGGAGGAGGAAATCAAAATCTTGCTGTGCACAGGTGCTCTTTGATCTCAGCTCTAATTCAGAGCAGCCCAGTCCTGCTGCAGGTGGCATTAGATAAGAGGATGAATTCCCTGGGTGGATTTTGCTGGCACTCTGAAGCAATTAACTTTTGCTTGTTTGTAAAGTGAACATTGCCAGGTACTCCCCATCTTCCCCCCCAAAAAAAGGGTTTGAGACATCCCCATCTCCCAAATGGATTAATTATGGTTTCATCTCCCTCCTGGATCAATTATAGAATTCTATGCTACTGGGTTTGCTAGGGGGGTTTCTTGTTCCCTTTCTCTCTTTCTCTCCTTTTTCTTTTCTCCCCTGAAAGGTGTTCCTGAACTGAAATCCCTCTTAAGGGGGATTTCAAAAAGTTCAGAAACTCTGTAACACAAAGCTGAGACCCAGATAGTTTTAGTTCAAGGGCCTGGAATTCCTGTCTGGAATGTGATGATATTCTCGAAGGAATGAAGGAGTGGGGCAAGATGCAACTGGGGGAAGCAGAGCTGCCCCTCAGGGCTGGGATGCTGCATGTCCTGCTAGGTGATACACGGGTATTTTCCAGGCTGCCTTGATAACAGAATACAAATCTCTGTGGCTGCTTTTCTGCTTTGTCCTAACTCGGTGCCAAATGATCCCTGCAAGGAGTAATGATGTGCATTAGGAGCTGCAGGAGAGGCAGGTGTGGCACTGCTCAGGAAGGTAAACCCAGGTCCAGAGGGGACAATGAGGCTGGGGAGGGGCTGGGAGCACAAACCCTGAGAGGAGCCCCTGAGGGAGCTGGGGGTGCTCAGCCTGGAGAAAAGGAGACTCAGGGCTGCCCCCATCACTCTCACAGCTCCTGAACGGTGCCTGTGCTCAGCTGGGGCTGGGCTCTGTCTGCAGCAGCACTGACAGCCAGAGCACACAGCCTCAGGCTGCACCAAGGGAAATACAGGCTGGAGATTGGGAAAAAGCTTTTACAGAAAGAGTGATAAAGTTCTGGAATGGCTGCCCAGGGAGGCGATGGAGTCCCCGTCCCTGGGTGTGTTTAACAAAGCCTGGATGTGGCACTGGGGGCCAGGGTTTAGCTGAGGGGTTGGGGCTGGGTTGGACTTGAAGATCTTGAAGGTCTCTTCCAACGTGGTCATTCTGTGAATTCTGTGCTAAAGCCTGACCTCAACAGGTATTTTCCTGCTGGGCTGAGCACAGCCTGGGAGGCAGAGGAGAGGTCCCAGTTTGGGAGAGAGATGTGCTGCTCCATCAGGGATCAGGGCTGGAGGAAAGCTCCTGCTGCAGCTTACAAAATGCACATTTTCAACAAAGCTCCTTTCTCTGTGAAGAAACTCACAGGCAAAGAGAGAAGAGAGTTTGGGCTACTTTCCCATCTATTTTGTGCTTATTTTGTACATTTTTCAAGGCAGATCCAAGGACCCTTCTGGAGAGTGCCCTGGGAAGGGCTGGGATTGCATTTGGAGCCGTGGCTCACCCCAGTCCTCACCTCCAGCAATTAGTTTAACAAATCAGCTTTCTCAAGACCCTCAGCCATGTGCTGCTCACAGTGTAATTGTGCGTGACTGTTCCTCATTAGACAGCAATATTTGCCTCCAGGGAATGAGCATTTCAGCCTGGGATGAATCAAACTTTGGCAAATGTCACTGCTTTTGTCAGGGCTGAGATAAATGAGCACACAGAGCTCTCAGCACCTGGTTATTGTGTCAGGGGCTGCCAGGGGGGGAGGCAGGGCAGCTGTGACAGAGCTGATGCTTGGAAAACCCTGTTCCTTTCCCTTGGAGCAGGAATTCAGAACCTGAGCAAGGCTGGAGAGTGTTTTATTGTGCACAGTTGGGCTGCATTGGGGAGCATTTGGCAGGGAAGCCTTGTTCCTAGCAAGGCTGCACAGGCTGCCAGACTTGTTAGCAGTTGTGTTTTAGGGGATGCACATCTGTGATCCTGACTGGGATCCAAGCTATTTAGCCTATTTGTGCAGGAATGCAAGAGGTAAATTCCAGCTTTAAGGTCGCAGCTCTCCCTTAGTTTCATCAGGAAATGTTGGGTAGCACTCATGGATTGAAAGACATTCTTACTAAACTCAGAAGTATACAACAGTTTTTCTTTCCCTGGGAGGTAAACATTGCTGATATCTATATATCTATATATCTATATCTATATCTGTATCTATATCTATGTCTATCTATATATCTATATAATCTATATATCTATATCATCTATATCTATATATCTACATATCTATTTCTCCATATATTTATGTGTGTGTATATATGTTTAACAAAGTAGGTACCAGAGAGGTTAAGCAGTCATTCCCAGATTAAAAAAAAATAACAGCTTGGGTTCAAAGGAGGCAATAAATAAGATTACTCCGCCAGCTCCTGTTCTCTGTCTACTAATTCTATTTTCCCCTTAACAATATGATATTCTTGCACCTCATCTATGTGAGTGGTGTCTAGAAAAGACTTTTTGAGGACTGTGTTTTACAAGTAGTTCTCTGCCTGTGGGAGAATTAATACCTAAAAGAATATAGAAAGGAAGGGCTCACCAATCTCAGGGAGTTCTGCTGTTTTTGTGCCCTAGAACATTCTTCAAATAGAGCAAAGCCACATGTGTGAGCTTTCTTTCTCTATAAGGGAAGGTGGGGATTTCTCTCTGTGTAGGGTTTTACAGAAGGGGGTAAAGCCCTGCTTTGCTCACTTTGTCATGTCTTATATTGTAATTTTATTTATCTTTTCTTGTCTTCATGCAAATCTGTTCCAGACAGTGGATTCTTATCTCCAGGGTCAGTTAATGAACCGTTTGAAGTGCAGTACGCACTGATCTCTGTAAGCGGAATAACCCAGGCTGAAGCTGCCTGAGCTCCCCTGAGTGCTCAGGGGCTGAGGGGCTGGCAGGGAGAGAGGGATAAGGGACTTCAGAGAAGCAAACTGGCCTGAATTTTCTTTTTATTAACTTATTTTACCAGTTGTTCAAACTTCAGTGTTGGTGCCTTCAATGGAAGCAGAAAGCAGGGAAAGCAGAAGGACCCAGTGTAGGTAATTTGTCCCTACAAGGGGAATTTGTTTATTTTGAGCTTGGAGGGTATTGATCAGGAGATGCCAGAATATGGCTGAGGCTGCCTGGTGACTGCTTGAATTATTCCGTAAATCTCTGGATGTGCTCTGTGGATAGATCAGGGACTGGTGTTTCCATGCCTCAGCCTGTGTCACAGACAAGTTTTATGAAAAATCCTTTCCTTGGGATTTTTCCTCCTGAGAATCTGAGAAGCCTCAGGAACAAAATGTACACAATGATTATCTGCTGCTGTGGAATGCAACAGGTGCATCTGTGATTGGTCTCATCTGGGTGTTTCTAATTAATGGCCAATCACAGTCAGCTGGCTCAGACTCTCTGTCTGAGCCACAAACCTTTGTTATCATTTTCTTTTTCTATTCTTAGCCAGCCTTGTGATGAAATCCTTTCTTCTATCCTTTTAGTATAGTTTTAATATAATATATATCATAAAATAACAACTCAAGCCTTCTGAAACATGGAGTCAGCTCCTCATCCTCAGACCCCTGTGAACACGGTCACAAGCCTGGATGCTCCCTGTGCTGGGTGCTCCCGGGGGTGGGTGCCTGGTGTTGGGATCCCAGCACAGCCTCTGCCTGCCAATGCCCTGGCTTTTCTCACACACTGCTGCAATTGTCATGCCATTCTCTGCTGTCTGTGTTACATTATCGGTATTAAACAGAAAATGGATTTTTCCTCATGGACTGGAGGTTTCCAAACACAGAAAAGAGCAGACAGGTATTTCTGTGAGAATACCAAGAGGGCTCAGCCTGTGCTCCTCAGTGAAGGAACTTGGGGCTATGAAAGCTTCAACTCTGCTGTGGTTTTGAACTTAAAAAACCCAAACAAAACACAGCAAAAAAAAAGGAAAAAGGGAACAAGAAAACATCAAAACTAAAAGGTACTGAAAAGGTTATTTAGAAGAGCATGGCTTCCCACTGCCAGAGAGCAGGGTTAGATGGGATATTGGGAAGGAATTGTTCCCTGTGAGGGTGGGAGGCTCTGGAATGGAATTCCCAGAGCAGCTGTGGCTGCCCCTGGATCCCTGGCAGTGCCCAAGGCCAGGCTGGACAGGGCTGGGAGCAGCCTGGGACAGGGGAAGGTGTCCCTGCCATGGCAGGGGTGGAATGAGATGAACTTTCTAGGTTTCCTTCCAGCCCAAACCATTCCACATTCCTAGTGCAGCTCTATCAGGTCAGGATGGCCAAGCAAAGGAATTTGGTCATGGCTTTTCTCAGGATTGAGCTGGTACTCTCAAATTTTGGTCAAGTTCAGTGGATTGTTGGGGTTTGTTTGGCTTCTGGCCCCTGAGGAGTGAGATCCATCTGTGTGAGGTGTCTGTGTCACTGACAGCTGCCCTGCAGTGACCCCTCAGCTCCCTCAGAGCCTCTGGAGAGGAACGAGTGTTCTCAAGTGTCACTGTCATATTTTCTGAAAAATCCCTTTGCCAGCACTTCTTCTCCTGGGAAGCTTCAGCTTCTCCATGTTTTGCTCCTCTGGAATGTGATTTGGAGAATTATTTACCCAGCATGTGAATTGTTTTTACTTAATGACCAATCTCAGTCCAGCTGTGTTGGGCTCTCTGAGTCTGTCATGGATTTTTATTATTCACTCTTGTTTTGCCTTCTGGTATCTCCTTTCTCTTTCTTTAGTGCAGATATAATTAATATAATATAATATAATATAATATAATATAATATAATATAATATAATAATATATCAGCCTTCTGAGAACTTGGAGTCAATTCTCATCTCTCACCTCATCCTGGGGACCCTCACAGCACCACAACAATTGGTGACCACAGTTGGTGACCACACTCAAGGGTGATCTATCTCACCAAGGCATCTCCAGGAGGCTGGGATGAATTCAGAATAAAAGGATAAGTTTGTCTTCACTAACAGCAAAGAGAGCAGAGCTGATGTGGGTGTCTGTGGTAAACATCTGGGATCTGGGTAAATCCCACCTGATGTGATTTCTGCTCCTTGCTGAAGCTGCTGGGATTTTAAACCATTCAGTTTGATGTGAGGGATGTTCAGCCTCACCAAATGAAGCCTGACCTGCCTGTGTCAGACGTGGAAATTGTTCCACTTCTGTCCTAAACTTCTCTGGATAGTGAATGCAGCGTTTCCATGTGTCAGGTGAAACATCATTGCTGTTTGAATTATGACAATAAGGAAAAATCCCCCATATTCTTTTGATCTTTGCAATAAAACAGGATGTGGAGATTTGGAATAAGCCACTGTCCAGTGATATTTGAGCACATCTCACTGTATCAGCTTAAAAGCTGGATAGATCCAGATATTTAGAATTCTCAAAGATCTTACTTGGTTACACTCATTCTAATGCTTTTCCAGGGCACCACAGTTCATTCTCTTCCTTGCATTTCACATGCAAAGCGTCGGGTTTAAATACAAATTAGTCTGAAAACAATCCTCTCTTTACTTTAAATTTTAAAAGCTTGGATTTAGCTTTTAGGCTCATTAATATTCACAAACATTGCTTAGTTAAGCTTGCTTTAATTTCTCTGTGTGCTTTGTTAAAAGGGATTATAGTGATGTTTGCATTCTCACGGGAGACTTTTAGTATTGTGCAAATTTTGGTCATTATTATGGAAAAAAATGTTGAAAATCTGCCTCAGTGTCTCCTGTACTTTCTCTAACTTCTTGACAGCTTAGTGAGAGTGTTTTTTCCATATGTATTAGGTGGATTTTGCATTTTTCTTTGAAAGGTGGTTGAGAGTTTTAGAACCCCAGAGGAGAAAGAGACTTTTGGTGTCCAGGTAGGACAAGGGAATTCACCCCTTCCTTCAGATTTGCAAAGCCCATCAGCCTTGGAGCAGCCCCAGGTTTTCACAGCCATTCCTCAGCCAGTGGCACCCTGTCAGTGTTTGTCACCAGCCTTGGCCAAACGAGCTGGAAAGCACAGCAGCCTCTTCCTAATGATGCTCTGGAGCGGGGGCCAGCTAAACCCCTGGATCTGCAGTGCTCACAGAGGGATGGAGAATCCCTGCTGCTTTTCTCCCGGCTCAGTCCAGCCCTGATGTGTTTCAGCCCAGAGATGTTGAGAAGCAGCAGATGGGGGGCTCAGGCAGCTGCAGGGCTGCAGGGCTGGAGCTGCTCAGCCTAAGCAAGGCTGGCTGCTCCAGGGGAACCCAGGGCTGCTGCAGGGATGGGGGCAGAGCTCCTGCAGCCCTGCGTAGAAGGGCAGGGAGTGCCCAGCCTGTGGGGCACTGCAGAGCTGAGACCCAGAGTGATGCCATCTGTGACCGTGTTCACAGGGGTCTCAGGCTGAGGGAAGAGATGAGGACAATTGCAGCCGTTTGTGAGAAAAGCCAGGGCATTGGCAGGCAGAGGCTGTGCTGGGATCCCAACACCAGGCACCCACCCCCAGGAGCACCAAGCACAGAGAGCACCAGGCTTGTGACCGTGTTCACAGGGGTCTCAGGCTGAGGAAAGAGACAAGGATCTGACTCCATGTTTCAGAAGGCTGATTTATTATTTTATGATATATATTACATTAAAACTATACTAAAAGAATACAAAAAAGGATTTCATCAGAAGGCTAGCTAAGAATAGAGTAGCAAAGAATGATAACAAAGGTTTGTGGCTTGGGCTCTCTGTGCGAGCCCGCTGGTCTGTCACTGGCCATTAATTAGAAACAACTGCATGAGACCAGGCTGCCTCTGGTTTAAGCCATGCAGGGAAATCAGAGCTTGTGTCAGAGCACCAGGGCAAAGCTGAGCTGAAAAAAGCTGCTCTGCCTTCCTCTGGGCTTTTCAGCTGGAATTGGTGCAAGTGGCTCTTGGAAAGTGTTAGAGATGCGGAAGAAGAGAAAAATTGGCCATGTCCTATAGGCACCTTCCCTTGCAGAGGAAGAACAGCAGATACAGATTGCTAAACCCTAAAATCTCACAAATCAGCAGCCAAGTGAAATTTGTACATCCAGGAACTTGTCATGCAAAGAGAACTTCTTTTTGGATTGTTTTGTCTGCATCTTGCATGCTGCACCTTCCCTTGGGATCTTTGACAAGTTGTTCCCCCAAGTCTGTAATTTCATGCACCCCTGTAATTTATCACTCAAATAGTTTTGGCTTGTGCAGCAGGAGCTGTAGCAGAATCTATAAATCAAATAAAACATTACTTTGATCACACAGTAAGTGAAACTTTCATTTCATATAATGTCTTCAGTGGCTCTTGGGTGCTGTTTTTTGAAGCATGCAGGGTGTTAAGGGGAAAAATGCAATGGAATTCTCTGAGAGCACCATTTGGATTTGGCAGGAAATAATTCATTAATTGAATACCAGCTGTGTGCCCAGCCCCATTGTTGTGGGATGCATCACAGGAGCGTGGAAGAAACACCAGAGCAAAGTACTGGTGTAACTTTTAGGGATTTTCTCTTCCCCACTTCAGCTAGAAGGGTTAATGTGTCTTAGGATTTGTTTATTTATTTATTCACATTCAATCTGATGGATTTAGGGGTTTCCATTATCCATGTCAGTGTCTAATCCTTTGTTGAATCAGTAGTAGAGGGATGCAGTTCTTTGTTTGCTCCAATTTAATAAAGCATGGCAAAGGTTGGCAGGGGGGATAACAGTTTCTGTACTTTTTTGACTCGGAGTGCTTCATCCAAAGTCTCATTAAACTAATCTGTCCTGCTCAGAGAACCTGGAGGTAACTGAAAAAATAATAATGCCTTTATTTAGCAGAAGTAGCAATTAAAACTCAGGTGTATGAAGTTCCTTTTGTAGTTTTGGGTACTGTTCTGAATTTATGAAGGAGATGCACATATGTTTTTCTTGCTCTTGCTTATTTATTTGCTTTATAAAGTCAAGTCATGGTGAATATTACTTTGGAGAATCTTGTACATTTGTGTGACATCTGTCCCTCTAAGTGAGGATTGTAAACTTGGGAGGCACAGCTTGAAAACTATTGGTTGTTATCAGTTGTTCTCTGTTAAAATTCTTGCTGAGGATTCACTTTTCTGCTTTTACTCTCTATTTATTGCTGCTTTAGTGCAGTTCCTGCTGACCCTGACCCCCACCACTGGTCACAGATGTATTTCATGAGGTCTCTGGGGAGCCTTAGTGAATGTGCTCCTACAGACCAGCATGGAATGGTTTGGGTTAAAAAGGATCTCAAAACTCATCCAGTGCCACCCCTGCCATGGCAGGGACACCTTCCAGTGTCCCAGGCTGCTCCCAGCCCTGTCCAGCCTGGCCTTGGGCACTGCCAGGGATCCAGGGGCAGCCACAGCTGTGCCAGGGCCTGCCCACCCTCACAGGGCAGAGTTTCCTCCTCATATCCCATCTAAATCTCTTCCCTTTTAGTTTAAACCCATTCTCCCTTGTGGTGTCACCATCAGCCCCTGTCAAAAGTCACTCTCCAGCTTTCTCATGAGCTCCCTTTGAGCACTGAGGCCTCAGGGAGGTGTCCCTGGAGCCCTCCCTTCTCTGCACAGAGTGTCACACAGAGTGGATTTGGGCTGGGATTTGTGTGTTCAAGTGGATAAACAGATGCAAAACTCAGTTCTCTTCTTCTATTTCAAACCATCAAAACTTTTGGGGACAATATTACACTAAAAAATCATTGCTGGCTGTAATGTTGGAGTTTCTGGCCTTCAGATCCTGATTCATTTGGGTGTTTTTTGGTTTAGTTTTGTCATTTGAGTAGCTCCAGCAGAGCAGTGGTTGGAGATCAGTGCTGCAAGAGGCAGAACACTTTATCCTGTCAAATACAAATACATGCATGTATGGTTTTGAGTCCTGCTGACTCAGATCAGAGTGCTTGAGATTACATCAAGGCATATCAATAGAGTTTAAAAGACTTGAATTAAAACAGAGGATTTGTCACTCCAAGATAAAGTAAAATAATGGTATTTAGAGATTTAGTTTTAAATATTAACAAAGTAATGTTGTTGAAAGTGTAAAATCATAGCGCATCATCAATATAGAAGTAATGAGAGGCAGAATCATTAAATCTTCCACAATTATTTTTGCTGAGTTAAGCCCTGCCTTGCTGGATCAAACTGAAATAAAGGGTGGTCTGAGAAGTGGCTGTGAAAAAACCTTTTCCACATGTGCTTCCTTCTCTTTCCCTGGGCACCCATAAAACCTGTTCATATATCCTACCTAAATATAAATTAGCCATTGAATAACTGACAGAAATGTTAATTATCTTTTATTTAGGGTCAATGAGTCTTTGGATAGTTTTTGTTGTGGCATTATGGAAATGACAAAAACATCTATATAGTCCCAGCAGTAAGGGATTAATTACCTGAAACTTCACTGCTGCAGAGATTCTCTTTGTTTTGATTGAAACATTTAAGTTTTATCAAAGCTACAAGGTATTATTTGCATGCAGAACATCTGAACACAGAAATGATTTTGAGCCTGAGGCTTAAGGGATGTTTGTGCTTCTGTGTGAGGCTTAATGCAGCATTGAGGTTTAAAAATTGTTGTGTATGTGACACATTAATTTATTACTGTGAGAGAAAGGAAGGAATCTAAGGAAAAGAGAATAAAGATTCCATAAGAACAATGAAGACATCCAGTTGCACAGATGTGTAAACTGTAAAGCTTAGCACTGGTAAAGATGGGATTATTGTTCCTGGAAACATGTTGCAATTATGCACTCTGCTTTGGAGACCATAAGCCCTTTCATAGCCTTTCTCATTTTGAGATGAAAACTGCTAAGCAACAGAAGAGTTTACTGTGCACTAACAGGATTTCTCTGATTACCTAGAAAGGTAATTGCAAAATCAGGGTTTTTTTAAAGGAACAACAATAAAACATCCTTCCAAAGCAAAAATCACCACTTTCTAGATTTACTGAAGTTCTGAAATATTTTGCTCTAGCTAAATCTTTTCATTTATATGGTTTAGATCTTCACATTTATGGTATCCCATGCAGGGATCAGTGTTGCCAGACATGTTCTTATGAACCTGTGATTACTCTGAAGGAGGGGAGATTTAGATATTTAGAAGAAATTCTTCCCCACAAGCCCCTGGCACAGGGTGCCCAGAGCAGCTGGATGCCCCTGGATCCCTGGAAGTGCCCAAGGCCAGGCTGGAGCAACCTGGGATAGTGGGAGGTGTCCCTGCCCATGGCAGGGGGTGGAACTTGATTAATTTTAATCTTCTCCAACCCAAACCATTTTATATTTCTACCTTGAACTGGTTTTATTAAGACAGCTGGGGAAACTGGCCAGGTTAGAAATACAAACCTTCAAGCCTAAATTGAACTGGCAATGAGATTTTTCGTGTGAATTGTGGTGAAATCTGGAGCTGTGAGATTGAAATGTTTTTCTTTTTTCCCTTGTCTTCGGGTTAAGTTCTTACAGTTCAGGACATTTGAAATGTTGTAGAGCAGACAGAAAAGATTACCCAGTTTATTGAATCCTCTTTGCTTTTTGCCATAGTAATCACTTTTACTTGAAACAAAGCAATAGCTCAAACTATGGATTATTACGCTATCATAAGAAAATGCTTGTTAAGAATGAAAGAATTATGTTATCTTAAGTAAAGCCATTTTAATATTCCATGGCTCTGCAGGCTTGAAATCTTAAGTTATTGCCTTAAAATCCTCTCACATAAAATCCATAATCTTGCTGAAGAAAGGATTCTTGTTTCAGTTCTCTCAGAAGGGGTGTCCCCTTGTGCTCCACTCCAGCCTATCACCAGCCTAAGGAAAAACTTTGGGAGTGAATTATGGGATGGGCCATTCCCACCTCTGGGACCTCACTTTTCTAAGCAGAAGAAGTTTTTTCAAAATCATGTCTGATGATGATGATGATAATAGTAATAATAATAATACCAAAATTAGTAATAATAATAATAATAATAATAATAATAATAATAATATCATCATCATCATCATCATCATCATCATCATCATCAAAACTCAGTCACAGGAATTAGGCACAGGAGGGACCATCCAGTGGTACTGCATCTTTTGGTAGCCAAACTACTGATTTTCATTTATTTTCCTTCACTCAGAGCCACAAAAAGCATTGTAGCTCTTAGAAAACCTAGCTTATGTTTTGTCTAAATGTGTCTTTAGGAAACTTTTCATCTCAAATATCAAGATATGGCAGCTCCAATCCTTCTCTTTGCTGTTTGCACCAGTGGTTAATCACCCATATACTGTAAAAAATATGTCCCTTCCTCCTAATTTGAAATAGTCTGAGAGTCTGTGGAACAGCAGCTGTGAATCTGACAGAACAGTGTTTCATGTTCTTTCCCTGAAGTGATCTAATAATATTTAACATCTGTGGACCACTCGGGCTGCCAGGATTTTAAAAGCCTGCAGTGAGAGGGTTTGCATTATGAAGGACACCCCACTTTTCTATTGCTCTCATACATGTACATTTGATGGCTTTTTTTAGGAGCAATTTTGTAGGCTTGCAGGTTTGCTGCACATTTATTGAGCTCTGCAGTATCAGTGTAAACATGGATTTGCTGTGTATCTTCATCTTCCATCCCTGGATGCATTCTGCATTCTCTGTGCTGTCCTAGAAAAAAAACAAACTAGCTTGGGCAGAAATAGTAACTAGGTTTGGGCAAATGTTGCAAGTGTTTTCCAGTCCTAGAAAACTCAAAATTAAAACCTGGAGGGTGCACTAGTTTGTGCTTGAATTCAGGACTGATTTAAAAAACCCCAAACAAATGAACAAATAAAATAGAGGCTTGTACTCTGAACAGAAATTTGCAGCAGGTTTGTTTGTGCTGCTTCATTTTGCTTTTCATAAATAAGAGATTTGGTGGTACAGGAAGTCAGAGCTTGTTTAGTGAGACACATGTATTTGGAGGCAGGATGGAGGATTTGTGCCTGGAGGTTCCACCTTGTCTCTTCCTGGGTTTGTGAGAGGCCCCAAAGAGCCTGGGAGGCAGGAGAGCTCCTGGGAGAGCAGAGTGGCTCTGGGGCAGTGCTGAGGGATGTGAGCAGTGTCTCAGCTCATCAGCACAAACCCTGGGAGCCCCAGAGCTCTGTCAGGGCTGGGATGCTGCAGGAGAGAGCAGGGGATGAGGGCTGGGTACCTGTGCTGCTGCAAGGGGCAAACTGGGCTGCTGGATTGTGTGCTAGCCCAAATTAATTTCCTTTTTGTCGGGCTTTGTTCTGCTGTGGCAAAACATTGATGTTGAGATGTTTGAGCACATCCTGAGGAGGCAGCAAGGCTGGAGAGGGGCTGGGAACACAAACCCTGTGAGGAGCCCCTGAGGGAGCTGGGGGTGCTCAGCCTGGAGAAAAGGAGACTCAGGGCTGCCCCCATCACTCTCTGCAGCCCCTGAACGGTGCCTGTGCTCAGCTGGGGCTGGGCTCTGTCTGCAGCAGCACTGACACACCCAGAGCACACAGCCTCAGGCTGCACCAAGGGAAATACAGGCTGGAGATTGGGAAAAAGCTTTTCATGGAAAGAGTGATAAAGTTCTGGAATGGTGCCCAGGGAGGTGGTGCAGTCCCCATCCCTGGGTGTGTTTAACAAAGCCTGGATGTGGCACTGGGGGCCAGGGTTTGGGTGAGGGGTTGGGGCTGGGTTGGACTCGATGATCTTGGAGGTCTCTTCCAACCTGGTCATTCTGTGAATTCTGTGAACATCAGATATTGGGGCATTTGTTTTTGTGGGTGACTGTCACAGACATGTTTATGGAAAATCCTTTCCTTAGGATTTTTCCTCCTGAGAAGCTGAGAAGCCTCAGGAACAAAATGTAAACATTGATTATCTGCTGCTGTGGAATGCAACAGGTGCATCTGTGATTGGTCTCATCTGGGTGTTTCTAATTAATGGCCAATCACAGTCCAGCTGTCTCAGACTCTGTCTGAGCCACAAACCTTTGTTATCATTCTTTCTTTTTCTATTCTTAGCCAGCCTTGTGATGAAATCCTTTCTTCTATTCTTTTAGTATAGTTTAATATTATATATATAATAAAATAATAAATCAGCCTTCTGAAACATGGAGTCAGATCCTCGTCTCTTCCCTCATCCTCGGACCCCTGTGAACACTGTCACAGAGGACAGCACAGGCTGCTTCAGTATCTCTAAGAACTAAAAGAAAATTATTTCTTGCACTGGAAGCTGCTGCAGCTGAGCACTGTGCTCTCTATTTGCATCTTTAAACTCTTTTTATGTACTGGTGTGCTCACTTGTGTCTGTTGTCATAAGTGCAGGAATGCACTGAGAACTGGAAATGAGACAAAGTTTCCGGTCCTGGAATGTCACTACTTGAGAAATTCACCATCTTTGCTAGTCCTTTGCTAGTCAAGCATTTCCACTTGAATCTTAACTTCTTCTCTAGAGGCTTGACTTCTCAATGGCTTTCATGTGAGTGGCACAGTGGGGCTGGAACAAGAGGTTGTGAAAAATGAGTATTTTATGATTGGCTTTTCACAAATATTAAAATGAATGCTATGCGTTTTATGTTAGAAAGTAATGCTGTATTAATTCTCTTAAGTACTGTGTTAAATATAGTTTTAGGTTATAACAAAATGTTAAAATAGAAACGATGCTATGTAGGGTACTTTCTTTAAAGAGAGGGCTCACACTGAGACAGCAGCCACAGGACACCTGAATCTTTCAGAGAAAGAGAATTTATTGCTCCATTATCAGAAGAAAGGAACTTCTTCCCACCTCGAAGGCACTGTCAGGATTCAGAGGAAGAAGCTGACACTGCCCAGACAGAATCCTGTGTTTGAATGGAATTTCTGCATCATGGATGAGGTGTATGAATATGCAACAGGCTGTTGTTTTTAAGGGTCAATCCTCTGTTAACGTGGGTCCTTTTTCAGGCTTATTTTGCTCAGAAAAAGGTGCCCGGACTGTCCATAACTCTTTGTTCTTATTGTCTCATATTGTCCTAATCCAAATGGTCCAAATTTTTATTACTCTAATTATATTACTATTTTTATAACCCTTTTATTACTATTAACCTTTTAAATTTTTAAAAACAAGTGATTGGCATTTTTCACAAGGTTACAGAAATCCCTTCCAAACCAAACCATTCTGTGGTTCCATGAAATGCTGAGGATTTGGACTGTGTGGAGCCATCCTTGTCCAGTCAGGTGTCAAGGCTACAATCCAGCACTCATCCCTTGCCTTTTCCAGGCATTTTGGGACAAGAACAAATTATCTTCTGTTAGAGGGACTGAGTGTAAAGTGTCTGGATTCAGCTCTTTGGTGTCCTCCAGAGTTTTTGTGCAAGTTTGATACAGATTTCCATGTTGTTAAGGACATGGGAGCTATACAGGAGCTAATGCCAGTTTGACAAAGGTGTTAAGTGATTAGTTCCCACTGGTTTTCTGTAGGAGTTATGTGCCTGGCTGCTGCTTTCAGCCTTGCTAATTGCCATCTTACAGCTTTAGGTACATTGCTACACATAAAAGTGCATCCTGTGGTGCTTATATGACAGTTTTTCACTCACACAATAGGGACAATGTTCCTTCATTTCTCAGTAATGAAGAGCATGTGAAAAAATTTGTTAGATTCCCGAACTGAGTGGAATCTTGGGCTAAACATTTAAATGTTTGAATGCTGCTAATCCTTTGAGCAGCCCTTGATCATAAGCAGTTCCCTGCTCATAACCTCAGTTGTTTCATTTCTCAGAACAACTGAAAGATTTTATTTTTCATTTGAAAGCTGAGTTTTGTGTGAAAAAATCCAGGTTGAGTCCTTAGCTTACCTCTGGAACAAAGAGACAATGAGCACAAAACACTGGGGCAGAGGGATTGCAGGGAACTGCATTGACACAGAGGATGTTGAGAGGGGAGGGGATGTCTGAGTTAATTTCCCCTTGTTGCAGAACACTCACCAGCCTCTGTTCTGCGTGGCTGCAGTCCCACTGTGCTCCCAGGGGCTGTGCAAGGGATGGGTGTTGGGGAAGATGAAACAGGAAAGCCTTATCAATATGATTGTCTGGCAAAAGATTTTGAATATATAGAAACTATAAGCGAGATTGAAATGTAAGCAAGCTTTGAGATCCCTCAGTTACTGAACAACTGGAAAACAATGGCATGGCCGGCTGAAGGTAATCCCCTTTTGATGGAACAACACCCTCTGCTTGCAGACAGGCCCAAGGGTCAGAGCAGACCCTACAGCTTGGCAGAAGGGGCCCAAAGAGGAGATTTTAGGGTTTAAAATGTAACACAGTATGGTAATGTAGTGATTCTTATAGGCTGTATGTAAATGCAGTAGGATTTGTATCTTGTACTAGATTGGATAGTGAGAATCAGGATATTCAACACAGAAGATGATTTATTACACTGTAAGGGGAGCTTCGCTCTCTTGCTCTTGCTCTTAGTCTTAGCTCTTACCTCTCTTACCCTTATCTCTTACCCCTTGTCTCTTAGCTCTTGCCTTTTGCTCTCTTGCGCTTTTGCTCTCTCCCCCTCTCACCCTCTCTCCCCCTCTCCTCCCTTGGGCCTGCTCTGGGCTGTGTCTGGCAGCTCCCAGCAGGGCCCTGCCCCCAGGCCCTTTGCAATAAACCCCAAGTTCCAGCCCTGGCTGCAGAGATCTCTCGTGTCCGTCTGTCCTGACCGTGCTAACCCCTGGCAATCCTACAGATGGGATTAGAGGAGCAGTGATTAAAATTATCCCTTCCCTTTAATGCTTGTGTTGTGTCTGTGTTGGAGTAGTCACTGTGATTATCCCCATACCCTGAGATTGACTTCTTGTCCTCAGATGATGGAGTAGGAGTGTGGCTTTTATGCAAACATGCTGTGAGTGTTGAACAAACTCAATATTGGTTCTGAGCTCAGAGGATCTTTCTCTAGGCATTGGTGTGATATAAAATCTTCTTTTACTTTGTCTTTACATGAAAGATCTGCCTCTGGCCTTCAAATCCAATATTTTAGTCCATTCCTGCTCTTGGCCTCCTGTGGAATTAGTTTTTTTCAGATTTGAAATGTTGTTTTGTTGGATACCAGTCTGTAATGCATTTAGCTTCAAATTATGTTATATTAAAGTTCAGTGAAGCTGAATCTGTTTTTATTTCTCTGCCAGTCAAATCAATATCCTTCATCTATTTGCCAATGAGAGGCAGAAAAAAGAGAATGGTTTATGTGGGTGGCAGTGCCTTGATTGGCACACGAGAGGAACAAACAGAAGCAGATAAATTGTTTTACATTTTTCATGTTTCTTTGTTTCCCAGGTTCCAGGGGCTTTTTTCAGTAGGGTTTTAAGCAGCTCTCAAAATGATGGAATTTCAACCTGTGAGGGACACACGCTCTGTCAGTGCAGGGTTTGTTGTCAGCTCTTCCCTAAGTGAAATCCTTGAGGACCATGAGCTGCTGCAGGTGCTCCTCATGCTGACACAGTTGATTTCCCCAATGACACCTGGATCCTCACTAAAAGGTTGAGTTTACTTGGAAAGAATTCCCAGAATCACTGGGTTGGAAGAGACCTTCAAGATCATTGAGCCCAACCCAGCCCCAATCCCTCAACTCAACCCTGGCCCCCAGTGCCACATCCAGGCTTTGTTAAACTATACTAAAGAATACAGAAAGGATACTTACAGAAGGCTAAAAAGATAATAATGAAAACTTGTGAGTCGCTCTTCAGAGTCCAACACAGCTTGGCCTTGATTGGCCAATAAGTCAAAATAATAATTCACAGCAGAAACCAATTAAACAATCACCTGTTGGTAAACAATGTCCAAACCACATTCCAAAGCTTCAAAACACAGGAGAAGTGAATCAGATAATTATTATTTTCCTTTTTCTCTGAGGCTTTTTAGCTTCCCAGGAGAAAATCCTGGGCAAGGGGATTTTTCCAGAAAATATGACGGTGACAGTCTCTTAAGTTTTAATTTAACATTTCAGTTTCTAATGATGGATGTAAAACTGGCAAGCAGGATGTAGCCATATTTTGCTTTTTTCCTGGTTATTTTCCCAGGTAAGATTCTCAATGGATGATAAATCCTTTTAAAGCTTAATGCAGGAAGTATTCTTAGAGCTGAGTTTTTAGTGCTAAGCCTGCAATGTTTAAGCTATAAACACTTATTTAAGCAGGTTTACAGATGGATGTGGATATGGGTTCTTGGTTTTCTGTATGTTTCTGTCACTGGGTGAATCGACTGCTATTTTCATTAGATTTGGCTGTTGCTTTTGATTTGTCTGTGTGCATTTGAATTGAAATTGGGAAAAAATGGTGTTTCAGGATGATTAAATACATAAAGCAGTTAAACTTACTGTCTGCAGAAGGAGAAAATAAGCTTATAAGATTTTTTTTTATATTAAAATTGATTTACTAAAGTAACTTGGTAGATATAAAGTTGAAATGGATGTAATATGAGCCATGAAGAAACTTCCATTTACTTGCCTTGAGTGTGACTTAGAAGCAGTGGGGGTGTTTCTGGCTCTGTGGGTGGGAGAAGGTCAAGAATGAGCAGGGAGCTGAGGGTTCCTGTGCTGGACACAGTCCTGCCCTGACTGGTTGTCAGGATCCATCCTTATGAACGGGGTTTGTAATGGCTTGTGTATTGATCTCAGGGTGCCAAAAACTGACACAGTACAAGGGGGTTGGCAGAGATAATGAAAACAAATGCACCTTTATTGAGTGACCACAGCAAAATGCGATAGAGGGATTAAAGGAGAGAAAAAGATAGAGAAAGAGAGAGAAAAGAGAGAGAGAAAGAGGGGGATATAGCTATCAAATGTAGAGATGAATGTTTGGTCCAGTCCAGTCGAGGATCCGCCTGTTACGTCGGGGAGATCTCGAAGTCTCTAGCTAACTCAGAGGTTTTTATTATGATAATTCTATTGAAAATTGTGTGTGGGGAAACAGATGCAATAAGGAATAGATGTAACAGGTAGTCCATGTTCTCAGCACTAAGTGAGAGCCATTGTGTTCTTGGTCCAGCGGTCACAACCTGCAGACAAACATCTCGCTTCGGTCAGCTTGCCTCCCCCACACACCTGCCCCGGGCTGGGGGTTTCAGTGCCAGTGCTTGGAAGGAGCAGAGGGGCCTTTGCACATGGGGGTTCCATGTCTCAGTCCTTGGAAGGAGCAGAGGGGCCTTTTCTTTTCACATGAGGGTTTCCTGTCTCAGTCCTTGATGGAGAGGCTCCTTACATCCCAGTCTGTCTGTCACGGTGGGTGTAAAACAGGTGAGGGTCTTCTGTGGGAGACCACCTGAAACTCAGGAGAAATCCAGCCAGGCCGAGATGTGGGACAGCTTCCAGAGCTGCTATTGTTGCAAAAAGGGCACGGTGCCCCCTTCTTCTTCTTCTCATTGGGCTCAGTGTAGCATACAGCAAACAACACCTGTGAAAACAATAACTTAGCACTGTGCTCTCAGGTCTCGGTTCCTTTGGCGTGTGTAACTTTCTCCTTCAGAGCCAGAGATTTTTAGATAGGGGCTTCTTCTCTTCAGTGGTCCCCAAATGATGATTGTGAGGCAGATGAGGGAAAATTCGGACTGACTATCACACTGGTGCCAGTCATTTCCCTGGATTGAGGAGCTTCATCCTGCTCTGGGATCAAGGGCTGTTTTCCTTTCCAATTCTCTCTCAAGTCACAAAGCTTTTTCCTAGCAAACCATAATACCTTGGTAGTCCTCTCTAAAATGTTCTTTTGGGTGAATGCACACTCCAGATTTTTACTTAATTCCTACATTTTCACTCTGCTGGTCTCCTGATCACCGCAAATCCTCTTTATCCCGGCGAATTGTGAATATGGAAAACTTCTTTTAAATAATGCTCCCTATGAGCAGGAGATAATTATGTTTATCTATGTCGTGCAAGCCCAGCTTTCACACCACATTAAGTCTGAGAAGTCAAGCATTTAGAAAAGAGCAGCATCACAGCTGAGCAGCAAATCTATGGGCTGTTATCACCACTTGAGAGGGATGCTCCTGCCAGCTCCCCCTCTTCCTTGCTGCTTCCTGTGATTTTGGTCAGCAGAATTCCTCCAAGGGTGGCATGAAAACTGAAAACTCTCTTTTCCAGCAGGAGCAATGTTGGCTCCCTTACTGCAGTATCTGGACTCTTCCCATTGTTTGGATTCACCTCTTTGGGCTTTTTGAGAGCCAGGGAATGGGACTTGGTTACACTTTGCTTTCCAAACATGTATTTCTGTCTGACTCTGTGCAAATTCCACTTTTTCTTCATTCTGGGTAAATGCAGAGTTTCATCAGGCCTTCAGATAAAGCAGAAATTATCTATTGGTGAACTTGGCTACTGATCAGGAACAAAATTTATGTGGTTTTTTTTATTAACACAAGGCTTAAGATTGCAGCTGCCATGCCATAAATTTTAAGTAAGGCTGCTGAAGTGGATTATTTTATACTTTGTGAAACAGCATAGAATGCAAACACTTAACAAGATTGGACCCAGCAGACACATCAGGCAGCAGCTTTACAGAGCTGGCATGCACACATTGGGATAAAAATGAACATGGAAAGGCCTGATATGCTTTTGAGACACATAAACCAGCATTTATTCCCAAAATAAGTACCTTCAAGTGTTGGGATGAGCATCCAGACAGGTGTAGCTGTGCCTGATGAAGAACTTCCATTGATAGATATATGTATTTAATGACTCAGCTCACTTCTGCTCCAGGAATCAATCACGAGGTTTTTACTTTTTGGTGACTTCCTGCTCTTTAATGAGCAAGGTAGCTCTGCTCTCAGGCCAGGGCTGTAACTCTGGATAAGAATCCTCTCTAACAGTGGTTGGTTTCAACCTGTTCCTTGTGGTGACAATTCAGAAAGGTAAAATTTGTGGTGTGCGATACAAACACAGTCAAGAGAATCTGTGCCCCAAAGTGGAACTGAATTCTGTGGATTCTGTGAATTCTGATGATGTGCAGAAGGACACTGTGGAGCAGGGCTGCTTTTGTGTTGTTTTGGAGGGGGGAATGTGGGGATTGAGACATTCTGTTGGTGTCAGCAGATCAAGTTTTTCCTGCTCTCTGTACAGATGTAAAATCACTGTTCAAAAACAAAATTGAGAATGAAGGCACTTGGATTTGTGCTGCTGTAACAAAGTAGAACATTCCTCACTCCATTCTGTGCACTGACCAGATAGAGGCTCAAACGCTTTAAATATTGAAATTGTATTGCTTTTTTCAAGATGTTCATTTGCCAAAAACTAACAAGGAAAATATGGGAAGGGGCTCCTGCATTTCCATGCATCTCCAGAGGGAAGAATCGATCTTTATGTGCAAGGAGAGCACTGACCAGCTCAGCTGGAGGCTTGGGAGCTCAGTGGAATGTGTCCCTCCCCAAAAGGCTTCATCTGGACTGCCAGCACTATTGTAACTCATCCTCCTGAAGTCCATTTCTGAGATATTGTTGAAATCTTGCCTCACATTTTGATTTGATCGGATGCGCTTAGTTCCATTTTCTCATACAGTGCATTATCAAGGAATAAAGCAGAGTTTGCATTTTGCTCTTTGTCTGCTCCAGGGTTTATTGGAATTCATAATCTAAATTGTGCATTAAAAATAATGGTAAATGTTGATACAGCATCTTCCCTTTTTAATTTCCTGCCTTTTCCCAGGACCTCAGCATCAATTGTTTCTTTTCAACCACTGCCACAGCAGCCCTGACCTGAAGACCATTCCAAATGATGTTCCCTCTGTTCTGCCAAGTCAATATTTTCTGTCTGCTGTTCTGTAAATACCTCATGTTATTAAGTCCCTGTCCTTTATTACATCTCACTGTGGCTTCCCTCCTGGGGCAGGACAAATATTTGCCTCCTTGGAAATGGAGAGAGAGACAAATACAAAGAAGGATCTGAGGAAGGGATACAAAGTGGTTTTTCCTTGTGCCTAATTAAGCTGACTGTTTGGATGTGTGTTTTAAAGCAGTGTAATTGGCCACATCACCCTGCACAACATCAGTTTTTCTGTAACTGTGCAGTTCATCCCTGTGCTGGTGTAGAGGTGTCCTGTTTGGCAATGTGTTGTTTCTGTGTCTGCTCACTGATGTGAATTTTTTGGTTGGGGCTGAGTGGTTTAGGTGTGTGACAGCATTGGGCTCAGTTCTTGAGAACATGTGTGTTGTAGGGAATTTCCAGGGTGTATTCCTGCCCTGAGGATGGACACTCTGGGGATCAGCCCAGGTTTTGTATTTACAGGAACCAGGAGACAGCAAGAAAACAGTGCAGACACAGCTGGGCAGTGAGAATGCAGTGAAATTACTTCTCCCCATGTCCTTGTTCTGCAGCCTCACCTCTGCTTCCCAACATGGAATAAATAGGAAGAAATTAAATATTTTATTTCCTTCAAATGCCAATGCTATTGAAATCTCAGCTCTAAGATCAGAGTACACTCAAGTGGGTTCTGCCATTTTAGGTGTCATTGTCACCAGGATGCTGAGAGCAAACCTTCATTGTCACTTGGTCTCAGCAGTGATGGGATCAGGTATATCCTTCATGGTGCAACCTACCTGAGCATCTCAGAGCTCACTCCCTGTGAACCACTGTGTGTTTTATGTGTCTTGGGTGTGTGACAGATTCCTCTGCTGCTCGGCCCAAACCCAGGTATCCTCGTGGGCATTTGTTCTGTGTTTGCCTTGGTCACAATGTCTGCTCCTTTCTTTTAACTGAGGGAGTCAAAGATGGTCTTTGGCTTCCTCTGCCTTTCTTCAGAGCACACAATCTCAAGCTGTGTCAGGAAAGGTGTAGGTTGGATATTAGGAAGAAATTTTTCACCAAAAGAATAATAAAGTACTGGGATGGTCTTCCCAGGGAGGTGGTGGAATCACCATCTCTGGATGTGTTTAAGAAAAGACTGGACATGGTACTTGGTGCTACAGTCTGGTTGAGGTGTTAGGGCACAGGTTGGACTCGATGATCTTAGAGGTCTCTTCCAACCTCATTATTCTGTGATTCTGTGATTCATTTATTTTCTGTGCACTCCAAAGACAGAACAAGGGAGGAAAAAGTTAATTTACAAACTTTTCAACTGAGTTTGAAACCAGATCCTAAGTTCAAGATGCAATATTCAACAATTAGCAACAGATACTGTGGAACACCTTCTTTCAGAGTAGCTTTGCTGCTGAAGATGTGTTGGGCAATGAATTGTTTGGTTCCCTGATTCCAGTGCACAGATAAGGGGATTAAAGTTGAATATGGATTTATGGCTATTCATTAAAGCTTGATATATCTAAAGCTGGTTCAAAAGGAATTATTAATGTCTATGTTGAGTGGGAGGACTGACCTTTTTTCTTTTTTTTTTTTTACATAATTTCTATTACCCCCTTTGAAAACCTCAGTATAACTCAAAGAGTGCAACACCAAGTATTTCCTTTGGGCAGGCGCTAAGACTCTCCCACTCATGCTGCTTGGAGCTGCCAAGAGTGGAAGAGACTTCAGGCATTAGCTAAATGCTTTCAGATTATTTGATGTGTGGAGCATCAGCTGAGAAATTTGCATATAAATAAAGTTTTACCTTCTGGTTCTGGTGTAGTTTGGGATTTTCAGAACTTGAACTGGGTTTTTTCCTGTATTTCCCAGCCATTTTCTTGTGTTTCTCACGCATTGATAAGTCTGGTTTGAGTGTGTTTGCTTTGCTGTTTGCTTTGCAGCTCTCCAGGTTACAAGCCTGAACCTTTTGGCAGCATCCTGAGGCAGATCTGTGTAACCAAAGCCTTCAAGGATTATTTCTCTGTGTCTGCTGACACAGGGCTGGGTCAGGCCAGGTTTAGACAGGGAAAATGATTTTTCACTCAGTTAGAACTTATAATTTCCTTTGGGTGAGGCAGACAGAGCACCCATGACAAAGTCCCACTGTTCATGGGGTGCTCAGGAGAGAGTTTGTGTGGCATTGAGTCTGTGAGGAGAGCAAAGAGCTGCAGGGAGTTCTGCTGTGCCTTTGTGTTCCGGGGAGAGGAGTCTGCCAAAGGAGGAGGATGTGGAGGAGCATTAATGAATAAAATGTCACCTGTGAAAGTCAGCATTGTTGTCTTTCTCTGTGGCAGAGAACTCTCAGCAGTGTTGGGTGGATGGCAGCTCCCCTGTTAAGCGGACAAGGGAACGGGGGTTTGTTCCAGCCTTTTAATTATGCACAGGACACAAAAATGTTGTATTCTCACCACTAACTAAAGAACTTGGGGCTTTTTTAAAGTTCCTTGTTCTTTCTCAGGTGAGATTGTACACACCAGCAACTTGTATGTCAATTTTCATACCTCTTATATTTGAATTACAATCATGTCTCTCTTTCCTGGACCTATTCTTGTAGGAGCAATTTATTACAAACTACTTGAATTCAATATTCTGTGAGTTTAAAACTCAGAAGACACTGTGCATTTCTGTGAGTTATCCATCCTATTTACAGTTACCATCACTCACTGTTTTTCCCTTGCTTCAGTGCTGGGCACCAGCTGCAAATCTAAACTCCAGCAAGAGCTGTTCTCCATCCTGAGCCTGTGGGAGCTGTTCTTGGTCAGCTCCTCAGTGCTGAATTTGAATTAACTCGAGCAATGGGCCTCTGAAACTTTTATCTTAGTGGTGTTACCTTAAAACATGCACTGTTCACTTTCTTAAGCTCTCTGGCTCTTTCCTGATAGTTATACAAAAAGCAAAACACTGTTTTGGGCAGAATGTGCTCCAAGGTGAAGATGAAAAACTAAAATTCAAGGAACAGATTTCAGATTTTGGCTGAATTCTCTGCTGGAAACACAGCAGTGACAGAGCTGGATGAGACCCCACAACTGCTGACACTCTGCTCATTATCCCAGAGGGCTCAATGAGTGTGCAGGTAATTAATGTCAGCAGAGTGGCTCTGCTCTGATTTACACTGATGTCACTGAGCTAAACACCGTGCCCTTAATCATGTTTGAAGTCTGGCAAATTGAGAACTTTTCTTGCAGAGTGTTGTTGTAACACTTAAAGCAAAATCATAAATTTTTCTTGCCCCTGCTGCTCTTGCTGCCCTGTCCTTTCAGGTTTCTTAGGAGCCTGAGGGGGCCCCTTTCATCTCCTAATTGAGGTAAAGGGGGATACTTTTTCTGCTGAATTCTGGTTTTACTTGCTTAAAAGCTCTTCCTTCAGGCAAGAGGCTGTGCAGCACTCCATTAATGCCAAGTGGCAGGGGTTTTCCTCCCCCTTCACTCGGGAGGAATCACAGAAAAAGGGAAATGAGCAACTTCTGTACAACTCTAGAAGTGAAAGATAACTTTTCCATTCTTATCTAAGCCTAGTACGCATGCAGGAATTTCAAAAAAATTGGGTTTTTTGTCAAAGTTACAGAGAATTCCAGGGAATTCTGGAGCTGGATGCATTCCCATGGAGTGGATTTTGTTGTGCCCTCACTGTCCATCTTCTCTCTGCTGCTGTCCCAGGGTGTCAGCAGAGAAATGGAGCAGTTTTAGCTGTTCCCAGGAGATAACTCTAGTTTTCCTTTAAAAAGCCAAAATGGTTTGTTTTTTTGGTTTTTTTTTCTTTTTTTCCCTAAAACTCTAGAGCATTGCACACTTTAAATTACAGGAAGTAAAGTCTACAGTAATTTTCTTTACAGAAATTACTTTCTTAGACTAAAATTAATCGAAATCCATGAATTTTGCAGAACTTGGGGAAGTCACAGTACACAAATAAATCAACAACCCTGCGCTGAAAGAGTTGAATTGAGAGGACCTGGCTGTCTGCAGAATTTTTGGGTTCTGGTCTTTTTTGAATGGAATAATTTAGCCTTGCACATGTTCCCTGCCAAGAAAATTGTGGAAGAGTTCTTCCAAAGTTACAGACAGGGAAATGATGTTGAAAAATTACTTGTTTAAAATTGTAAGGGACTGATTTACAGGCAATTAAAAATGTATTAAAATTTCATTGACCTTGGCTTAGATTTCCAGAAACCAAGCCCAATCTGAAGGGGTGTCAGGCATCCTGCCTTGGACTTTGTTGCAAATGCTGTTGTAGATGTCAGTGAATTTTGCAGCAGGTTGAAAGAGTTGTGTGATATAATACCTTGAATTTTCATTAGTTTTGCTTTTTAAAATGTATTCTGGAGCTGCTCAAATGTTTTTTGCCTGTCTGGAAAGGAATTTTTATATGCAGTATCTTCTTGGAAGTTATCTCAGGTAACATTTGTATTAGGAAACAGCTTGGGTTTGCAGTGTTGGTTCTGAGAGGAATTTTGTACAGATCAGGCCTTGGACATTTATTGGAACTTTGTGCTGTTACCTAAATGAGGGAGGAAAAAAAGCCCAGGATTTTTCTTCCATAGATGACAGTGGGATTTTTCAAGCTCCTAACAATAAAAAGATCTTAGCTCTCTGATCCCTTCTTATAACAGTGGTGTCCTAATCAAACAGAAGATTTTCACTTGTGTGCTGCAGATATTTGTATTCACTTTTATTACCTGTTCATCATCTTCAGATCCTGTTCCCAGTCTCAGTACAAGAACTTTGAGAAAAAGTAATTTTTTGATCTACAAGTGTCCTTCCACATCCCTGTTTACCTCCCTGTGCTCCTTGTGTTCACCAAGCCTTCTCTCTTCCCTGGTTCTCCTTTCCAAGCTAATTTCTTCTGTGCTTTTTTTTTTTTTTTTTTTTTTTTAGTGTGCATTTTATCAATTAACTCATCTAGAATGAAAATACAATTCAGTGATCTTTAATTTTTGTGTCTTGTAATGTGCAAAAAATCCATCAGAGAGAAAGCAACATCTGTGCAGTTCTTTTTAACAGCTATTTGCCACTCTGGTAATGTGGGAACAAAAGGACATCCAAGAAATTTGGAAGGTAATGTATTTAAAACTGAATAAAAAGGAGCACATATTTTACTTGTGCCACTCTGTCTTGAGGCATTTCAGGAAAATAACTGAGCTGGCTTGGCAAAAGATGAGACGTTTACTTGAAAATCCACAGCTAAATTATGTAGGATGAAGTTTTAGAAGAGAGATAAAGCTGCCTGCTTTAAGACATGAGCCAAGCATTCATGGCCTGGGGTTAGGCACTGCCTTCCTCCCCAGGAGCCTTGTTACTGCCTGTAATGATCTTTTCTGCTGCTTTTCTGCACCTTCTGTCAGAGCTCGAGCCCTGGACAAGCTGCTTTGCTGTTCCAGCCCAAGATGTTCCTCTTCCCTTAGTTTACCTCAGTGCACCAATTAATTGCCCATGAAGTTGGTCAGGCTTTTCCAGGCTGGGTGCTGTGAGTGATTGAGGAGCTGCAGGAATGATGTGGCAGGGCTGGGCTCTGCTCTGCTCTGTGCTTACAGCTCGTGCATAGCAAAGAGCTGAGTGCAGCCATTGGTATTCAAGCAGCATTGCCCAAACAGAATAAAAAAAAAAATTAAAACTATTTTTAAAAATATTTCAAAAATTATTTTAAAAATTATTTTAAAAATTATTTAAAAATATTGAAAAATTAATTTAAAATATTTTAAAAATATTTCAAAAATTAATTTAAAAATTATTTTTAAATTATTTAAAATTATTCAAAAAATATTTTAAAAATATTTTTAAAGTTATTTAAAAATATTTTTAAAATATTTCAAAAATTATTTTAAAAATTATTTAAAATTGTTTAAAAATTATTTAAAATAATTTTCTTCCCCCAGCGCTTTCGCCTGTGCTGGTTTTGAGGGGTGGCACAAGGCTCAGTCTCCCTGCCCCATGGGCTTGGCCTGGCTGCTGCACTGAAGGGAGGCTGGGGCTGTGACAGGGAGGGAGGTTATCAGCTCAGAGCCCTCACAAATACCAGATCAAACCACTGGGAAGGGATTTAGATTGGGAGTAAATGACACAAAGCCCTCTGTTGGTTTAACACGTGTGGGGGGAAACCTAAACAATCAATCTCTCTGTGCTGACAATTGAATATTTCTTCCTTTTGCTTTACTATGGTATTTCTGTTTCTATGGAAACCAGGGGTTTTTCTAGGCTGGCAAACTCTCCCACAGCAAATCCAAGGAAACAGGTGTTGGTCAAAGCTTTCAGATTTACCAGTTAAAGTACCCAGAGGAGGATTTGGGCCCAGGTGTGCGGGGTGCTGCTCACCATAGATGCTGTGCCACTGCACCTCACAGGTCACTGCAGCTCAGTGTGTTGTCTGGTTTTAGGCTAAAGGTGGAAATTACATTATCAGGACTCCACTTTTAGGGTATAAGGCAACCGTATAGAAAGGGTCAGAAAGCCCTGACTTGTTTCATTCACACAATCTTGAGGTGGCCGGCTGGGGGCTCTGTACAAATCACAAACAGGACAGGACTGCTGGAACGTGCCTTGAGCTATTTGATTTTCCAGCATCAGTCCCATTACGTGGTTATGACAATGGGAAGATGTCACCAGCTCACATCCCAGGCAGCAGACCAAGAACTCAATGTTACAACTCACTTTATAAGTTTTTTGCCCAATCACACAAAGCAAAAGCACATTGACAGTAGTTCTATCCAACCACTATAAGCACAGGTACCTTTGGTTAAACAATGCTGCTTATTTCAAATACAATACCTGCTTGTGAGCCTAAAGCACAATGCACAGAGCTCCATAATTAAGCTTTAACCTTCCTAATATCTCACTAGATAAACTTTTCTGTAGCTTAGAGAGTTATTCTAGACAAGCATTAATACACAGACCATTGTTCTATTTGTCCTTGCTTTTCTACAGTTTAAATAATTCTTCTGCTGACCAATCTCATGTCTGCTGCTTAGCTCTAATCACAGTTCTGCTGTCTCTGGGGCCTGCCTTTTGCAGCTTTCCCAAAACCCTCTGATTTTGTGGATTCCTACAGTGTTGTGGTATTTTAAGAAGCTGCTGTTTCTCCTTCAGATTAAATGTGGTCACTGTAGTTACAAGTTCAGTCACCTTGTCACCTAATGCCCAGGTGGAGCATTGATCCACATTGCTTCTAATAAGCTGCATGAACTAACACATTATCTTTGGTTGCTAAGGAGTGTAAAAACTTGGCTTAATAAATTAGATCCAAAAAATTGCCTCTGGAATCAACAGTCTGGGCAAGTAAAGTCAGAACTGTGCCAGTCCCTTTCTGCATATTCTCTGCTAAGAAAGACAAAGAGATAGCTTTCCTTAGCCCTGTTTCTGCAGGCAGTGAGATCTTGTACCAGGGGAAGGAGAATTGTAAAATCAGGCCTCTGAACTTGTATCTCCAAAGGACTTTGAGCTTTCTTTGTCTCTGTCACACATTGGTAAGGAACTGTATTGTATTTATGCTATGATTCCAGTTTTCTGCTCTCCACATGATTTCCCTGCTGCTGGAGGAGGGGAACTGGGTGAAAGAAATGTTGTTTTTTCTTAGTGTGTCTCTGTTGCATTAACAGCAAGAAGTGAGGTGTAAAATAGTCACTAAAGAAAAGGTTGGTTTGGTACAACATGATGCACTTTTCTTGTTGATGAAAGAAGGGAGGATAAAACAACCAGGGACTGGAAATGGTTTGTTTTCCTCCCTTCAGTAACATGAAGGTGTGAGCTGTAAAGCATGAACTGGTGTATGTTACATTCAGTAAAAGCAGACTTGACTCCCCCCATGTGCTATCCCCTGTAAAGTGGCTTGCGAGGGACAGGTGAAATTATGAAATACTGGTTTTTAGTGAGGCATATGAATTGCTAATGTGTGCCCAAATCTCTGTAGGCTTAGTCTATGCCACTGGATATCAGGCTGCTAAGGCAGGACTGCAAATGCTCTGAACAGCCCTAAGTGGTGAATCTGTACATACCTGTGCCAGCTCCTAGGCAGGCTCTGGATGCAGAGGCCAAGTCTTGGAGGAGACAAAAGACAGAAATTGGAGCTTTAAGGTGTTCTGTGCTCATATCTCGTGGAAAGAAGGAGGCAAATCTCCAACTACCCAAGTATAAATGTGCTTCACAAGCAAATGTAGTGGGGTTTTTATTGACCCCCTTGTGGAAAGTTTTTCTCTCTCAGCAAGGCTGGAATTCTGAATAGTTTGTACTTCTTGTGGATCCCTTTCAAGAAGTGCATCTGTCTGGTGACCATGGTGTGGGAGCAGGGTTTATTTCTGCTGGGCTGGGTGGAGGGGCAGGGTGGAATCCCCAGCACTGGGAGCTGAGCTCTTTGGAGCAGGGATGGTTTGATTGTGACCCTTGTGGCTGCTGTCACTCTGCCCATGCCCCTGGGACAAGGATGGAACAAGGTCTGAGCTGAGCCCATGTGCTGCTTGGACAGAGCACTAGGGGCTGTGATTTCTCTCTGCTGAGTAGAAAAGAAATTGATCCATATTCTGTGCTGGGTATTTGTATTCCTCATGTTGTCAAAAATGTAAAGAAATGTTCTTTTCTCCCTGTGCCCTGCAGAGATTAGAGTCCAAACATTTACCCAATCTGAGCAGTCAGAGTTGCAGGAGGATCCAGTGCTTGGTTTTGGTGGCAAAACCTTGAGTTAATATAATCACAGAATTGTGTAGGAAGATATCAGGACCCAGGACATTCCTCTGGCTGCCCTGGGTGATTCCAGACCCTGGCAGGGGGCTCAGAGACCTTGGCACGGAGTCAAAGACACCCATGCCTTCGATTTTAACCCATGGAAACAATTACCAACTTTGTGTGAGGATTTACAAGCCACAAGAGTTTGAGTAGAATGATAGTGAATTTGTCACAGGGTGAAAATGTAGAATTTTGGGGTTTTAGAATGAGGGTTCAAGAGGCAAGATGGAGGAATCTGGGTGTGTCCTGTCCTTCTTCTTCTTCTTCTTGTCCTTCATCTTCTGCTGTGATGGTGGCACTTTTGGATTGGTTTAGAGTAGAGACAGACTGTCTAACATAGGTGATAGGTATTGGAAAATTATTGTAAATAAAGTACACCCAGTTTTTAGTATAAAAAGCCAACACCACCCCAAGGGCAGGGACTGTGCCACAACCCGACCTGCTGGACAGATCTCAGCAGGTCAGAGAAAGAGTGGAATAGATAAGAGAAAATAAACAACCTTGAAAAGCAGAACTGATGAATCTCAATAACTTCTTCAGTCAGGGGCTGGGAAAAAAGAGACTTTCTGACACCTTGGGGTCATCTCAACCACAGAAACCTGAGAGGAAAAGACCTCTGAGATCCTCAAGTCCAGCCCTTGACCAGGCACTGGCAAGGCCATCACTTGTGGCATTTAGCCCCTGTGTGGGGTGTACTGGGGGTGTTACTGACTGGCACTGCTGGAACATTCCTGAGTGACTGAAAAATGAAAGCTGGAGGTTCAGCAAGGCAATTTCTCAGATCCTCTGACAAAAAAAGTCTGGTGCTGGAGATCCTTTACCTATTGGTCCCATGACCTGAGTCTCCTTTAAATGAGAGATTTGTCAATATCTTCCTTCTACTGTGGGTTCTCCACCTTAGGAAAGCACTTCCAGAGCTCTCAGCATCGTGCTGGGCTGCAGTTTGCTGGGTAGCTCTGATCTTTCATTAGCAATTTCACTCATTCTTGGGGAATGGATGTTTATACAAGGTGCTAAATAAAGGGGGCATCTCTAAAATGAGAATGTTTAGAAGTCTGTCTGATGAGACAGTGACAAAATCCTCACTGGAGCCTCAATATCTAACTTCTGTTATTCCTTTATCCAGTCTGTTCATGGCTGTGGAAAAAAATTTGATTGATCCATGACAATTGTTGGCTGTTACTCATTTCCTTGTCATCCAACAGATATGGGTGATTTGTCTGTAAGGATGTGCTACTGCTCTGTTGAGGAGTTTTAAGTTAACCAAACTGGACTGGAATTAGCACTTTTTTTTGACAGGTGCTGTGTTCACCTTTGTACATATTCTAAATTCTCATCAATCCTCTAAGTTTTATTGAAAAGAAACAATGAAACCACCAGCTGGGAGAGTTTTATCCAGCCAAGTTACAGATATCTGACATTTATAGAAATCTGTAGATTGTTCAGGTATCTTCCCCCTGTGTTATCTGTTATCACAATAGTGTTTTCTTACTGGCTTCTGTGGTGCTGCTTCTTTAAAGTAGTTCAGGGGTTTCTTGACAGGTTTTATAATATTGTTTTAGCTATTTCTGTGCCACTGGCCTGATCTCCATCTGCTCCTGATGGGAGCTCACTGAAGAGCTCATTCTGCTCAGTCTTCCTGCTTGCACATGAAGTTATTGAAGAAATTGTGATTCAGTCCCTTTAGTTTCTCAGTGCTGCGCCATGAAAGTTTGCTTTAAAGAACTGCAAGCTTTCCTCATCTTTCTGTGGCTGTTAAAGTTGCCCAGAAGATGGAATAATTTTTGCTAAGCTGTGAATGCTCTAGGTGATGGGTGTTAACAACATTAGCCAATGAGTTTTGGGGAAATTTTCCTCCTGCAGGTGAAATTCTGTAGCCACTTACCCTCCAAAAAATAAATCTCAAACAGCACCAGTGTACAGAGCTGGTTCCTGATGATGTGGTGTGAGCTAAAATAAGGGAATTTAGCTTTAGGGAGGTGTAGGTGAGGCTGGAATGACTGATGGACTTGGCTCACCGTTATCCAGAGCTGGATTTCCAAAGTGAAACTGTGGGATACAACACAATACAAATGAGAGGAAATGCCCTGCAAATAGTGGGAAGGTTGGAAATACCTTTCCTATTTCAGCACTAGCAATGGTTTAATGAATAAACATTTCTCTCCTTCTGATTGAAGTTTAATTTTCTTGGGCTCCTTCCAGAAGGAGCTTGTGCCTTCTGATTCTGCCTCTCTCCACCTCATCCTCTCAGGAGAGGGAGCAGCTAATTAAATTTCATGTTCCCACCTAGGAACAACCTCTGCTTTTGGCTGCCACTTCACAAAACCACAGCGAGAGGGGTGAGGGGGAGATGAGAGAAAATAGCAATTCAGGAAGTTGTTACAACTTCACAATAAAGCAGGGAAGAAATGGGAGCACCTTATTTTCCTCTAAGTATTGCTGCAGTGCTTAATGCCTCACTTTTCTGGGGGGCATGCAGCAAGCTCTGGGGTACTTGGGGCTTTGATTTCAGGTTAGAGATGAAGATCCTTATTCTCAGGAGTGTAGAGCTCTCTGTGCCTTCTCAAGGCAGAGATGGGATAGATGCAGGAAATTTAGAGCTAAAGGTGGAACACTTGAGGCTGCTTGAGGAGATGGAAGGTGTTCAGCTCTATTTTCACCTTTTCCTTCACATAATGGTCCCAGTGTGCTCTTTGATCCTCTGGCAGCTGGGGAGTGAAGCCATTGCTGCCTGCTAAAAGTGACATCTTGGTGGCATTACAGGAAATTTATTTCAATTCTTGGCTGAGAAATAATGAACAGTGAGTTTAGGGAGAACCAGAGTAATAAGAGACCTTAAGCAATGTGGGTTTTTAAAGCTGTGTTATGTACCTTTAATCTTTCTGAAGATTATAGGGTGACAGGATTTTCTGGAAATGGGCAGGCTTGTTAAAACAGTGTGTGGAGATCAGCTGTGAAATAACCACTTTTATCATAACCCCTCAAAGAGATCTCTCTTCGTGCAGTTGGGAGATAAGCGTAGGTTGTACCTGGGAAGTTATAATAAATGCTAATTGTGTTTAAGAACTTCTAAAACTGCTGCTTTTTCTATTTCATGGGAGGAAAGAAGGGGAAGAGGGTAGGATGGTGACTCCTTTGAACAGTGACTGAGCTAATTGACAAAACATGTTATTAGACTCTGCGTGTAAAAATATTTTTCTGCGCTTTGTAATAGATTCCTCGAGTTTACAGGAATGCTCTTTGTTTAGGAACAGCTATGGTTACAGTAGAACCTGCCTTCCCCACCCACATGGTTGAAAACACAAACACACTGCAGTGAGGGAAGTGCCACCATTCCTCATTTCTAGCTGCTCTCACAATACCTACTGAGGTACACGTTCCCTCTGCTGGCAGCAGACACCAAACCCCAAATGTGGCTCCTGCTGCCGCCCCATATGCACAATTTTCACAGGTCTGCAGTGAGTGACATTGTTCTGGCAGGGGGCTGAGATGTTTGCTCACAACTGACAGTGCAGCTCTGTAGATCTCTCGTGGCGACATCTCAGAATTTTGCTGCTTTTTCATTTGGATCTGGGCAGCAAGCAGGAGTCTTCTGGCTGAGCAGTTGAGGTCTGCTGCCTGTGAAGCTTTGCCCTCTCTCTGGGTGTTGTGAAAAACGCCAATCATTTGTTTTTAGAATTTTAAAAGTTTAATAGTAATAAAATGGTTATAAAAATAGTAATATAATTAGAAAAATATATATTATATGTTAAAAATATAATGGTTATAAAAATAGTAATATAATTAGAAAAATATATTTTGAAAAAACAGTAATATAATTAGTAATATAATGATAATAAAAATTTGGACAATTAGGATTTAGGACAATACAAGACAATAAGAACAAAGAGTTATAGACAGTCCAGGTAGCTCTTTCTGGGCAAAATAAACTCAAAAAAGGACCCATGTTAACAGAGGATTAACCTTAAAAGCAACAGCCTGTTGCATATTCATACACCTCATACATGATGCATAAATTCCATTCAAACACAGGATTCTGTCTGGTCAGTGTCAGCTTCTTCCTCTGAATCCTGAAGGTGTCTTCATGAGTGAGGCAAGAAGTTTGTTTCTCCTTATAATGGAGCAATAAATTCTCTTTCTCTGAAAGATTTAGGTGTCCTGTGGCTGCTATCTCAGTGGGAGTACCTCATTCCTTTCTTTAAAAAAATATGCCACATACCTAGTTTATATTTTAACATAATGTTATAGCTTAAAACTATATTTAACACACTACTTTAAAAAAATTAATACAGCATGTCTTTCTAACACAACACATATAATATTCATTTTAATATTTGCAAAAAGCTAATAATAAAATACACATTTTTCACAGTGTGATGGACATGTAGGATATATAGACAGACTTAAGAAAGGCATTATGAAGAATAAAAAGTTGGGTTACCTTGAGACATCAGAGGTCAAAGATTAAGGAAATGGCTTGTTCACAAATTCTGTAAGGTTTACAGGACAGTAGCCTGACAGGCTGGCCTGAGGTGCTTTGTCTCAGCCTGATGTCTTGAAACAGGCTTGCCAGCACAATCCAGAGAGAGGTTTGCAGTTCTTATCCCAGGTCCTCAGCTGGGACAGAGCACATCCTCCCTCTCCTAGAACCAAGGTGTTTGTCCTTCCCAACCTGCAGCTGAATCTGTTACACCTTTGGGACCCTCAGAGTGTTATGTTGGAGGAATATTTTTGCTGCCTTCTACTTCCTTGGCCCTGTAATTAATTCTGCTCATGAGACACCCAGTGCCAGAACAGAATATTCAGAATGTAGGTTAGTATTAATCTATTGGGGAATTGATCTCCTTCCTCTCGGTTTTTGCAGGCTGGATGGATGTGAGTGCCAGGAACTGTCCAAATTCTTCCCTTTTGGTTGTGTGACTTCCCCAGGAGCAGGCTGTGCTCCTGCTCATGCTCTCCCATGCCGGGGTGGAGGGAAGGAAAATGCATAATGAAGCCTGTTTTGGATGAAAGGAGCAGTGTCTACGACAGCTAAATGTTCCCTGTGGGCCTTTCGCACTGTCAGGGAGAAAACTGTGTGTTTTCTCATGAAAATTGTACTTCAGGCATGTGCAACATCAATGGTGCTCCTGCTCCTGTCCCTCACCTGTGTCACTGTGCCATCTGAGGAGCTCAGTGAGGCTCAGGTAAGCAGGAGGCTGAGATGTGGCTGTCAGCATCCCCCAAGGTGGAGCAGTGATGGCAGGAAAGGGAAGTGTTGCTGTTTAATTTTCTGATTGGCGGTTTATTTTACTGATTCACAGAATGACCAGGTTGGAAGAGACCTCCAAGATCATTGAGTCCAACCCAGCCCCAGCCCCTCACCCAAACCCTGGCCCCCAGCGCCACATCCAGGCTTTGTTAAACACACTCAGGGACGGGGACTCCATCGCCTCCCTGGGCAGCCATTCCAGAACTTTATCACCCTTTCTGTAAAAGCTTTTTCCCAATCTCCAGCCTGTATTTCCCTTGGTGCAGCCTGAGGCTGTGTGCTCTGGTTGTGTCAGTGCTGCTGCAGACAGAGCCCAGCCCCAGCTGAGCACAGGCACCTTTCAGGGGCTGCAGAGAGTGATGGGGGCAACCCTGAGTCTCCTTTTCTCCAGGCTGAGCACCCCCAGCTCCCTCAGGGGCTCCTCACCGGGTTTGTGCTCCCAGCCCCTCCCCAGCCTCGCTGCCCCCTCTGGATGTGGTCCAGCCCCTCAAGGTCCTCCCCAAACTGAGGGGCCAGGACTGGAGACATCTCCTGGGATTTCTATTCTTTCTTCACTGCAAGCTGTCCATGACACCCTCGCCCCCAGCACTGGAGCCCCTCTGCAGCTCTCGGTGTCTGCAGGAGCAGCGGCGCCTGTGGAAGGTGAGAGCTGCTGCTGCCTTTGACCTACTTGTGAAACTTGTGCTGGAAATCCATCCCATAGTACTCATTCCCCTGGAGCAGACTTCAAGCAGAATGTCACTGTGCATAAAGCAGCTGCTGGGGAAGGCAGGAAATGTGGTGTGTTGGGAAGGTTTTTCTTTTCACCAACAGGATGGAACTGCTGGGATTCATTCCTTGAGCTTTTGTTGGAGCATCAGCCTCATGACATGGCTGAGGCAACAGAAAGATGGCAAAGCTCACATACAACCAATGGCAGCCAAACGGCAGAGTTTTTTAAATGCTCTCTTTGTTACAGAGCATTTAAAAAACTTTGTAGCCAATAGAATATTGCTAAAGGTTACAGAGAATTGTTCTCGCCAACCACTAAAAGCACATGTACACCTGCTCCGCACAATGCTTGCTTGTCTTCTTTCTATTACAATACAATATACTATTATTCTACCATTACCATTATTATATTATTATTAGCAATACCATTACCATTATTATACTATTATTATTATTATACACAATACTTCATTATTGAGCTTAAAACCTTCTCCTATCTTGCTAAGCACATTTTCCTGCAGTCTTAAAGTCTATCTTAGCCAAGCCTAAAACTCAGGCTATTGTTTCATGGCCTTGCTTGTTGTACCATTCTGACTTTTTCTACTTTCTGACTTTGCAGCTGTAGCTGGTTCTAAGTTCTCTATTCTTTCTGATTCTAAGTGTGGAGGGATAGACTGTAAGAGAATAGTGCAGAAGGCAATCTCACACCTGAGGAGTTGCAGCTGTGCTAATCACCAAAGATTAGGAGCAGGCCTGGCCTTAATAGGCCACAGCTGTGTCCAATAAGGATGAGTGCTATAAAAGAGGGGGTTAGGTGGTAGAGAAGAGAGCTTGAGTTTGTTGGTTGTGCTGTGTAGAAGAAGGAGTTAGTGCTCTGAGGAGATACCCATGAGAAATCACTAAACAGGTATGGAACTTTTGTAATAAGATAACAACAGCTGAGTTTTCCCAGCTTTCTGAAAATCTTCTTATCTTTACTCTTTCCCACAATGTGGAGGAGCTAATGTTAATGCACAATGCAAAGTGCCATGTGCCACAGGAATTTCAGTGCTGGGACCTCATCCTGTTCTCCTAGCAGCAGCACCTGGCTCTGGGCTTGGAGGAGCTGGGTGGTTTGTAGGGAATAATCCCTGCCAGCCTGGCCAGGGAGGCTGGAAAGTAGAAAGAGAAAATTGGTGGAGTGCAGGTTACAGGCTCTTTCTAAGTGGAGAAGGCTTGAGCTGTGTTTTGTGAAAGAACAAAGAAGGAATTTCTTAATCTGATCACTTCATTGTCTGAAAAGTGCAAGTGTTTGTCACTTGTGGGAGAAAGGCAATGTTCAAACTATAGGACAGCCTTCAGACTTTCTGAACTTGTGCCAACAAAGAGAGAGAGAAATCTTGCACCAATAAGAATGACTTTGTTAATAGTTTGTTCCAGGAATGTTGTTTGGGGTCCTGCTCTGGGCAGTTACACCAGCAGCATATCAGCAGTGCCACCTGGAAATTATTACAGTGGTATCACAGCTTCTACACATCAGAAACCATGAAAATCAAAACCATTAAGCAATATCTGTTGCAACTTGCAAGATCTTTGGTACAGAAACATTCAGTCTGTGGGTTTCTATCTTCTGTACTGAAGTCTCAATGGATAAAACCCCAAAACCAACCAACCAAACCAGGAAAAAATTGCAGCTGATAAAAACAGCTACATTCAGTGGCTGTTTTTTCAATGCAAAAAGGAAAAAGTTTGTAATAAACACATTATTTTGATGCACAGGCTTAGAGTTTATTTCAGCTTTTTAATGTCATTGTAGTAGAAATCCTGAGCAGCCCTGACTCTACAAGAGGAAACTACTCATTACTAGCAGGAACATAGAAATACAGCGGGGAAATTCTCTCAGCTCTTGATAGAGAGAGAAGTGGCTTTCAGGGAATGTGAGAGGGGAAAGTCCAATTTTCCTGGTTTTCTCTCTTCCCTGCTCATGTGAAGCAAATAATAGGGCAAATTCTTCAGATGTAATTCAGAGTGTGCTCTGCTGTACAGAGGGCAGAGGCAGCTATGGGGCCAGAAATGTAATGCTTTGAAACCTAGAACCCCTCCAAAAGGAAAAGGGAAATCTGAGACCTCTGCATGCTCATATTTTGGATAGGAGTTATAGAAATAATTTGTAATTTCACACTTCCAAACCCCGTCTATTTCAGACCACAAGACAACGGCTATGTTTTGTTCTTTGCTGTCCCCACTCCCAGCCTGGGGCAGGCAGGGATAGCAGGGAGCTATGCACTTCTCTGTGGTGCCCTTTGAGGTTTTGCAGAATTTGGGGCAGCTCTGCAGACACTTTTAGCTGGCCAGATCAGCCTCTGTGACCTGCTTGTGCTGGTGTGAGAACAGGTTGTGATGCACACAGGGCCTGTGATCTGCACTCCTGTTTGCAGTGCAGCTGAAGGGTGCCTGACAGCAATGATGGAAAGCATTTTCAGCCCCAAACTTCACTTCCATGGCATGTTATCTTCACCAGCTGCTCTCTGTTCCTTTTCCCTGATGGTTTTTTTGAATCAAAAAACCAGATTCAGCTAAATTCTAAGCAGGATTTAGTGTTGGATAACATTTTGCAGGGGTGAAGGGGAAGTGGGTAGGGAGTAGTACCAAATTTTCTAGCAGATACCAAATTAGTGGGCACCAATCTGGGCTCAGCCCTGCTCTGCCTGGCTCAGGTCAGGAGGAGGGGAGAGGGAAGTGCTGAAGTTGGGGGGGTGTGAGAAGATAAAAGGAACAACAATTCAGAAAGTTTATTTCTGCCGAATATCATATCAGAGTTCTAGTTGTTGATAGTTGCTGTTTTGGTGTGTTTTAGTAATGCCATTTTGTTTGCATTAATTAACTTTGCTTCACAAAAAATTATTATCTATTATTTTAAATACCCCTTTTCACTAAGGCCTTTTTTGGCAGCCATCTCCTGGTTCAGCAGCCATGGGTGTGCATTTGTGCTGTTCTATTTCTATATTTGTTCAATTTTAAAGAACAGGAAGGTATTTGCCCTGTCCTGGCTTGAAATCTTAGGTGGAAAACACTTTTTTACCAAACTCCAAAAGTTTAAGTCTAGCTCTAAAACTATTTTTATGTCAATGTCCTTTCAAATTCAAGCACTAATTAGCATCTCCTTCAGATGTTTGACTTCACCTGTGCAGAGCAGGGCACACTCATCCTCACTATGGCTTCTACCCAACTGCTCCAAAAGTTCATTTTGGCTCCACACTTCAGTTGAAATTGCTGGCTGTAAGTGTGTGGAACCAGCAATTTATATTTTATATATATAATATTATATAATATATATATATATATAATATACGTATAAGATAAAGATATATTATATATTATAATGCATTATACAACATAAATGTTATATATGAATTGCTGGTTATAGTTATAGAGAATATATAATACATATAATTATATATTATATATATTTTATATATACATTATATATATTATTATATATATAGTTATATATTATTTGAATCTTCCCAGCACAGAGACCTCCAGCCTGGCTCTGGCTTCCTGATCAAGCAATGCTTGTCTTGACCTATGATTCCTTATTTAAGGCCATCAAAATTAATGCTGTGGTTGAATTTTTCATACCTGCTGCTTGTCTGAAGTCCTCTTGAACCACCTTAGCATTTGGCATCAGCCAAATTGGGGAGAAGATAAAGAAATCACCAGAGACCTGCTCTGGATTATGCTGTGTGTTTCATCCCCCACCTTCAGCCGAGTGAAATCTGCCTGAAGTTGGGATTTGTTCAATGGCTTCAGTGAACTATTGCAAAAGGATCTTTGCTTTCTCTCTCTCATCTGAGTGGAACTGGTTTTGTCAGCTCTTTAAACAGTTTAGTGTTTGTACTTTGTTAGAATTCGGGACTGCTGATGCTGCTTTGGTTTCTGAGATATGGCTTGCCTCTAATAACATGTTTTAAAAAGATAGAACACAACACAAACCCCTAATTCTCTTCTCCTGTCTCTTTTCTACGCACAAAACAGAAACAAAGAAAACAGATAAACAAAACAAAAAGCAGCCAAAAACCAACCCAAAGAAGGAATTCCAGCTTGAGTTGAGTGCTATCTAGGTCTCATTAGGATTTTATACTTTTGGGTATGTGTGGCTATACACACCTAAATGTGTAGAGAACAACTGTGTTTTGACAGCCACGTGCTTTGGAACAAATCTAGTTTTTACTTCTGCATTTTTAGCTGTAGTTGTCTACAAGGTTTTTGCTTCAGATTATATATATGTTTCCAATCTTGTCCTTATTTGCAATCCTAGATTTGTAAGCAACTGATTATTTCCTATCTGGTTGAAAATCGTCCTAAGCAGTCCTACAGATGTAATTTTTTTTTTTTTTATTGCAAGACAGTATGCATCTGTGAACATATTTTCAGTGAATATTTGTACACAGAGTTTAATGTTTTCTTTTTACAGAGTGTGTGCCAGGAATTACTGCATTTAAAAATTATACACCTGGTATTGGTGTGATTAGATTGCTTCCCAGTTTTTGAAGGAGTTTTTGCTGTTTGCTGCCTAGTTTTGTTTCTGGAAATTGAGAGTGTGTGCCTTCTTTGTGAAGGCCCTGTCAGTGTTACATTGACTGCTTAGGGTACAGGTTGGTTAAATTCCCATTGGTTAAAGAGGCAGGTCCAAACATCTTGCACGTGTGTTGGGAAGGACGAAAGTTTGACAAGAAAGGCTCACAGATCTGTGTGCTTGGCAGAAAGATTTTTGAATATAGAGTCTGATGAAAGAATAGAGATGGAAGCAAGTTTTGATAGAGAAGAGAAGAATTTCTGAGCCAGTCTTACTGGATAACCAAGGAGGCAAAGGGTGTGTTAGTTTAGAAGAGGTTTGTATGACTTAGAGCAAAGGATAAACCCACCTCAAACAAGAAGATGTTTTTACCAAGCACAAAGATAGCACAGGCAAACAAGTCAGCAAAATTGCTAGTAGAAAAAAGGTCTCAGAATTTTCCACTGCAAGAAAACTGAAAAACAACTTCTAGCTGAAACTGTAATGTACTGACTTTTAGTGATTGGAGGACAGTAATGTGAATATGGTAATTACATTAGTTATGATAGGCTATAGATAATAGTTCAGGTATAGATTGGTTCTGCTGTATGAAGATGCTCAACAAAGAAAAGTCTATAATGCATTGTAACCAAAACCAAAGGGTCTCCAGGCCTGCCTGCAGCTGGAGCTGACAGCTGTGGGCACAGCTCTGTCACCCACCACCCTGGGCTGCTGTGACACCTTGGATAGAATAAACTGCATTTTGTATACAATAAACTGCATTTTGGAGAGCCCCTGGAGTCCCACATCCCTCATTTCAGCTCTTACACATGTAGAATTGTACAGGATGGTTGTACATAAATAAATGTTTAAATGACTTGCCACAAAATTGCTGTACATGATTTGAAGTCAGTGTTTGAGAATTGTATTATTTTCTATTCAGGGTTTATTTTTCTTTGATTCAAACAAGTGAGGGTAATGAGTGGGGGTCCTGTTGTCATCAGAAGAGCATAACTGTGCGCGGTGTGCTTTCCTCTTGCTCTGTGTGTTAGGCAGTAAAGAAAGCAAGAAAATTGTTCTCTCCGTCCTTTCTGTGCTTCCCCTTCCAGGAGCTGCATCATTTGACTGAAATGGGCCATGTGTCTCCTGGAGGTAAATCAGATCCTTCTTATAGCTCCCATGGGGGAGGTGTTGGGGCAGCTGAGAAGTTTTGGCGGAGTTGAAGGCTGTGGAGCGAGGGTGAAGCAAACCAGCACGTGGCTGCTCAGCCCCCTGATAACACCTTGAGAGGGTTGGGTTTGTGGCAGGGGGTGAGGCAGAGCTCAGCTCTGTGTGAAACCTCCTCATGGAAAGTGCTAAATCCTGCCTGGTTGGGATGTGCTAATGATAGCAGAGCTTTCTGCTGTCAGCTGAGCCTGAAAATCAAGGTCGCCTGGGTTGGTGAGGTTTTCTGCAGCACTGGGGGAAATGTTCTCAAATGTTCTCCTTCCTACTGGCTGTGCCTCGGGGTCTGCTCAGGTCTTCAGAGCTTGAGGGCTTGGCTTGATTTGCTGTGTGCAAAATAGAAAAAAAAAAAACCCCAAGTGATGATACTGATCTGTGCTTGTTGCACTGGTGAATAGGAAGAGGAACATTCATAGTGAGACCTCCTCTCCTGTGGAGGATGTTTGAGCACTAAAATTTCCATGGAAGAGAAGAAATTTTCTTTGCTCAACTGCAGTTGTTTCTTCTTCTGTGTAGCATTCTTCACATAGATAAATATGAAGCAAAAATAAAAGGATCAAAGTAACAATTTAGAATTTTTTAAGTTAATATAGAAGCACTTTGTGCTTCTAATAAAATATTTCTCTAATATTAAGGCTTGCAGCATCTATTTGTAAGTGGGAAAGGCAGGGACAGAAATCCCAAGTGTCACAAGCATCCAAATGCTCTTTGCTTCCAGGAGCTAATCCTGCAAATAAATCTAGTTTGCCTTGTGATTTCAGACGAACTTCAGATTTCTCACACCTTAGATTTTGAGAAGCTGAGTACTATACTTTGATTGCCACTTGGATTCAGTACATGAACCAGGTGATCCCAATTCCCTCCCTTTGCTTTCCACTTGAAGCTGCAGGAGGTTTGAATGGTGATTTTTTTCTGAGTATTGACAAATTCTCTAAGTGTTTCGGGGCAGCAAAACAATAGATTTAATGACTCCTGAGTTTAGCAAGTCTTTACTGGCTTAGAGGCTTTGGAAAAATCATTAAGAATTAGGATTTGATCTGCACTTTCATTTGCAGGGTCACAGCTATACGTATAAAATTATCAAAGAAAGTTCAATGAGTGCAAAGCTCAGAGCATCCAGTAGTAATTTATTATTTGCTGCTTGTTTCTCTCTTGCACTGTTTTTTCTTTATGTGTAGAAATGTGATCTCAGGTTGTGCTGGGGAGGTTTAGGAAAAGGTTTTTTTGGAAAAAGTTGTCAAGCTCTGGCACAGTTGCCCAGGGCAGTTTGGGGTTGCCATGCCTGGGGGATTTAAGAGGTGTGTAAATGTGGCACTTGGGGACATGGGTTAGTGGTGGCCATGGCAGTGCTGGGGAATGGTTGGATTCAATCATCTTGGATGGCTTTTCCAGCCTAAATGAGTCTGGATTTTAGAGATGGAACATGACTTTGCATTTCAACGTGGTGACACTTGGATGTCACCCTGTTCTCCTAAAGTTCTTCTAAGCCTTCTGGTGTTTGCACTTTTGTAATGGAGTTTCTCATGCATTTTTCATGTAAATAATGATTGCTTTGCATTCTTTTCTGGAGGAGGAGAGACTTAATAGACTGTTAGTTTGACCAGTGTAGCTGGAGAGGTGGCAATTTCATCCTCCAATGTACAGTCACTTTTAGAGTTCCATAAATATCGAAGTCTGGAAATAAATGCACTTTTTTCATCTTAGACATCTAGAGGTGTGAGTGTTGTTCATTTTATGTCATATTGTAACACTTGGATTTGTGGGAACCATTGTGAAAATGGAGAATTTTCCATTTCCTGCTTGTGGAATTTCCTCCCAGGGAACAGCAGTCACAGCAATCTCATTCTGTGTTGTAAAGCAGACTCATATCTAACTCATCCTCTGAGGGGAATGGATGCTGTTTAATTTGAAAGACAGTTTAAAGTCACTTGTGTTCCTCTAGAACAACCAAACACTCTCTGAGGAATTCCTGAATTACAAGATCATGTCATTGCTTGAGTGGGCTGAGCAGGAGGATTCTTTGAGGAGCAAAAGCTGCTTGAATTGTGTGAATATTTGTGAACTGTGTAAATATTGTGTGAATGCAGAAGAATCCTGGCTCTCTAAAGTGCAGCTCAGGTAACAGAGAAGGTGATCTGTGTTCCTGGTGGGCTTCTCCATCCTGTGGTGGCTGCAAGAGTGGCTGTGGTTACTTTCCCACCTCATGTTCTTTTCCAGATGATGCTCAGAGCTGCAGGTGGTGGTGGCACACGGGAAACTCCCGTTGCAAACTGCAGCAAAGCAAATGAATTTTGCTGCCCTGCTGCTTTCTTCCCTCCCTGTATCCTGTGGTGTTCTGTCTCCAGAGTGCTGCTTGTGAGCAGCAGCTGCTGGTTGGAATTTTTAGCAGGCTTCTGGTATTTTAAATTCAGGAATCTTCAGTTACTTGGGAGCTGTTTATAGGGGAAAAGAACCCCACAAAAACAACAAACCAAAGAAACAACCCAAACTCTCCAAAACCCAGGAATACAGCAGATGCTTAATGCAGGATGGGATGTAGATAAAAGAGCATAGGAATTTTCAGTAAACAAATGCTGTGTGATTAACAAATATCAGAGTCATAAAATGGTTTGGGTTGGAAGGGACCTTAAAATTTATCTATTCACAGGGCAAGGACACCTTCCCCTGTCCCAGGGTGCTCCCAGCCCTGTCCAGCCTGGCCTTGGGCACTGCCAGGGATTCAGGGGCAGCCACAGCTGCTCTGGGCACCCTGTGCCTGGTCCTACCACACTCACAGGGAAACATTTCTTCTTAATATCCAATATATGTTTGGAAACAACAGGATAAGGTGTCTTTAGGAATTAATATTTCTGTTATATTCCCCTGTAGCCCCAAAATTCTCCATAATCAATCCTTGACTGCTCAGCAGGGAGGGCTTTGTGGGATAACTGTTCAGAGTGGCAGATTGTTTTGAAGTCACTCCTCAGTAGGGTTCACGTCAAGTTTTTGTGGGCAGGTGCACAAGCAAAAGCTTTCCACTGAGTTCAAGTTTTTGCACCTACACAAGCTCTGCCATTTAAATTGCGTTTGTGGGAAAGGTTATTGCTGTTCCACGGTGTGCCAGCATCATGAAAGGGATAAAACCACCAAGAGATTGTGGAATGCTGGCACAATGGGATGAAATTGAGTTTGGCACTTCTGGGTTCTCTTTCATGAGGTTGGCAGTTGTCTACTGGAGAGCTCTTCATACTTAACAATCTTTTTTTAAAGCAATTTACCAAGGGATTAAGAGTGGTATTTTCAGGGTCTCCTGTCATGGGGAGGAAAGATGAATCTGACCCCATGTTTTTAGAAGGCGAATTTATTATTTTATAATACTATATTAAAGAATGTTATACTTAAGCTATACTAAAGAATAAAGGATACTTACAGAAGGCTTAACAAGATACTAATGAAAAACTCATGACTCTCCAGAGTCCTGACACAGCTGGCTGTGATTGGTCATTAAGTTAAAACAATTCATATGAAACCAATGAAACAACCACCTGTTGGATAAGCAATCTCCAAAAAACATTCCAAAGCAGCAAAACACAGGAGAAGCAAATGAGATAATATTGTTTTCATTTTTCTCTGAGGCTTCTCAGCTTCCCGGGAGAAGAAATCTTGGTGAAGGGATTTTTCAGAAAACATGATGATAACAGTTAAGTGACATTTCTGCTTGTGAAACTGGATTAAAGCCTGGGCACTTGCAGGGGCTCTTGTGCAATGCCATGACAGGTTCAAGTCCCAACATCTCATCAGCTCTGCTGCATGACAGTAATTGGAACCAGGAGACATTTTCTTATACGGTCATGAAAAAATTGCTGTTGTTTGGTTTATTTTGGTTCAATGCCCTCCCCCCCAGATTTCTGTAATTTCTCAGGAAGGTTAAGGGTTGTGCTCTTGGAAGAAGGAGGGAAAGGATCTCTACAGAAAAAAAAAGCAGCATGTTAGGTTTTGGATCTGTGAACAGCCCTCATGAGCATTTGTATGGATCAGCAGTGTCAGTGGAAAGGGTGATAAAGCTTGGAAGAGCTCTGGGATGCTTTGATAAGTGGAAGTTGGAAGGGAGGGAGAAGGGAAGCTCACACTGTAGTATTTTGCTTTTTAAGTAGCAGCTGTCTTTTCTGCAGCCCTAGAAGATTTATCAAATTAACTCTCCTCTCTCCCCATGCTTAGTTTTAATATGTCCACTTGTACCAGAGAAAAAATGCAATTAAACCTTTGCTTTCACTCAGGCATTGGTACAGTGAGAACATTTGCTCATTTACAGCAGTGGCAAGGTCATGAGCTGCACACTTATTTCTATCTAATTTTTGTGATTCTGTAGTTGACTTCTTAACTGAAATTTTCAGCTTCATTAATTAAATTTAAGCAGCCTTTTTTTTCCTACCTAAGATTATCAGTTAAATGGGAAAATGAGCAGAGAAAGCACAAACATTGCTTTCTGTTCCTGCATCTTGATTTGAACTCTGTGCTGCTGCTATCAGAAGAAAACATGAAAGAGTCAGAGAGATGAAACCCAGAGGTGCTGGTGACAAAGGAGGGGAGGTCACACAGCTCGTGGTCAGTTTAGTACATCAGGGATAGAAAGGACAGACAATGCAGTTGTGTGCAGTCTTTTCAAGCAGCATTAATACAGAGTTTTAAAAGTAGTGTTGAAGTTGTTCTTCAGAAAATCCATTATCAGAGGCCACTGCTGGAGCTAAACCACATTTTCCTATTACTCTGAGCAGCTGCCAAGTGAGATCTTCAAACCCTTATGTGTCCTGCTCCTACTTTCATTTACTTGCCTGGCTAACTCCTCCTGTGTGCAATGTTAGGGAGGTCTGCAAACAAGCCCAAATTGAAAGTCTCTCAGTATTCAAGTTTCTTTAGTAAAAGCAATGCAGCATGCATTTAGTTAATGGTAGAAAATTGTATTAAAATGTCTATAAAGTAACACTTAAAGACTTTCTCACATAATCTAAAGTGATGGTAAGTACTGACCTATAAAACATTGTCTTTTCCAGAAGAGACGGTAGTTCTTGTTCACACTCAGGTGTTTATTATTTCTTTTCAGTAAAACAGTCTCACTGCTGTGAATTTGGCAGCTTTTCATTAGAAGGCAAAAAATGGCCAACCTTGTACCAGTCTCTTGGTACAAGGTCTTTTAAGACTAAACTGTCCAATTAAGATCTGACACTCAGATTATTTCCCCTTTTAACCCAATAACTGATCCCACAGAGCTGCAATGGGGACTTTTCTGTTCAATTACAAAATGCCACCCAAACCCATGAAGAAGCATGAAGAAGAAGTCCAGGATGACACCCTGTGCCCTCCATCTTGCTTCCATCCACAACTCACTAAAAACCCTAAAACCTCAATTTCTCACCGAGTGATCTATCTACACTGCTCTCTGTTATCTATTGCACACTTTTGTGGGTTCCAATCTATTCTGGAGTTTAGAACACTTTCTCCATGAATGAGGGTCAGAGTCAGTGCTGCCCTGGGGGTCAGGGCACCCCACAGCAGACACAGAAATATTCTCAGTGCCCTGGGTTTGCACATCTATGAGTGTGAACATGGCAGTAGTATGTGCCTGGGAATTCCAGCCTGGCATGAGGAATGAGCACCCAGAGATCTTTTCCTGCGTCTCCAGCACAGGGATGTAACCTAAAAAAGAAAGCAAAGTTATGTTCAAATGCTTTGGGCATCATTACTGGCCAGTGCACCTTCTAAACTGTGTTTTAGGAAACAAATTGCAGCAAAAGTTAGATGGTTTATAATCCTTCAGCTTTCCCCTCTAAAGAGTCCCCTTCTCCCAAGGATTGCTGTGGCCCTTGCTCAGACCCAGCAAAGCAGAGTTTCAGCAGGTAAATCAGTGTTTGCAGCAAATCTTGGACTCCTTGCATTAACCCTAAACTCCCCCAGCACTTTATAATTGCTCTGTTTAATTAGTACCAGCATGTTAATGCACTGCCGGCATCTCATCCGTCCAGGGCATCCATTCCTGAGGGCTCCAGAGCAGGGAGTGCAATAGAGATCCCCAAGAAAGGAAGGATTTAGCTCAATAACCTGCATTTGGTCACATTCTGGCCCTCCCTCAGGTCTCTGGAGTGCTATGATAATTCAAGTAATGGGAAATTGCATATTCAGCTGGATATATAGTTTTCACCTCTGGCATAAGGAAAAAGGATGAATATCCATTCCAGGGGACATTTTTAGGCAAGGCCTGTGATTGATATCTTGGGCAAAAAGACTTAAAACTCTTAGAAAACACTTTTATAATTGCCTCAAAATGCTGGTATTAAGTGGCAGCAAATTTAATAATTTAAAGATTAAAATAAGAATATTATAGTTTAATGAAGTCTCTTTATGTGCCTGTGGTGTGTAGGGTTTCAGGCAGATCATGGGTTTTAAAAAGTCGCATAGAAAAGGAACATAGTTGAAAAACTTAATAATAATTTAAAAATGTAAAAAAAATGGGTCATTCAGTAAACTATTGCCACATTCAGTTCAATTAGTAAGAAGCTTTATGGTAACCTGGTCCAATGGGGTTCATCAAAGTCACCTTAAAAAGGACTTGAATTACGTATCTGTGCTTTCACAGCTTTTTTGATTGTATCCTCAAGATTGTATTGAACAACATCCCATTGTTCTACGAAGCATGGGAGAGACTCAATGCTTTCACCAAGTTTCCAGGGCTTGTTTTCTGGCCAAGCACTCTCAGTTGCTGTCCTTAGTGAGTTACCTGTTGTACACATTTGTACACAGATTTTTTTGCACTGTGAAGGAAAATAATTGTTGGTACCAAGTTTCATGAAGATCAACTCCCTGAATGTGGCAGCAGGAAGAGGACAGGATCTTTCACTAGCTCTGTATATGAATATACTTGTTATATGTATATAAAAATTAAACTTGCAAAGTTAAGAAGCAGAATTTCTGTTCAGTGTGTGCTTCAGCAGTATTTTGGAATTCTCCCAAAATTCAATAAGGCAAAAAAAATCTAACTTTGTAGTAACTAGTAAAGGTACTTGGGAGTTACTGATTCTAGATTATTGATGCTTCATATCAAAACAGTAATAGCAAGTTTGGGGAAGTCAAGTGGAGCTTGTTAAATGAAGGATTTTAGAGCAACTCCTCTTGGTTTTGTGTTTCTCACTTTCACCTTCTCACCTGTGGAACACTGTCAGTTTGCCAGGACTGGAAGTCAGGTTCTATTTTATAATTGCCCTGTTTAATTAGTACCAGCATGTTAGTGCACTGACTTTATCTAAGATATTAAATCACATAATTGACACTTTAAATACTGTAAAGTGTGGAATTGAATCATGGAGGATTGGTCCAACAGGGTATAAATTCTTCTATTCACTACTGAATCTTTTAATGTTGATTGCTAAAGCTGGAGAGGTTTAATTTAAAGTGTAAGGAGGTTTAGTAGGTTTAATTTAAAGGGTAAGGTTTTGGAAATACAAAGATCCTAAAAGACAGGTTTTACAAGGGAATTGGTACATGGAGACACTGTTTACCTGCATGATACCATAAGATTTTTGTTTAGTGGAAGGTGACCCTGCCCAGGGGTGCTGGACCTGGATGAGCTTTAAGGTCCCTTCCAACCCAAACCATTCCAGGGTTCTATGACTGGTTTGGAACACACAGTGTAGAAAATTTAAATTCAAGTTTAATAGCATTGCTATAGACAAATGAGCTAAATGTGTGAATCTAGGACTACCCTGGGCTTTTTGTATTGCAAGCTTTTTTAAATTTCTTTCTTCTATACTAGTCTGGAGGAATTCTAACTGAGGTTAAATGATAATTTTTGAAATCTAAGTTTATTTCACTGCTGGTCTGAACATAAAAACAAGGAATGTGCTGTTACAGGTAGTCCCTCACAGCTGGAGGAAGATAAAATTATCAGACAGGAGGAATTAGGTTTTTGAATTGTGATGACATTAAAAAAAATGGGATGTAATTTAGCATTACAGAACTCAAGGTCATGCATCTCAGGACTAATTATTTTTTTGGTTTAAGATTTGAAATCAGTTGGAAGTGACAAGAAGCTGTTGGAGCATTAAAGCCAGGAGATTGAGATGAGACTGAGATGTGCTTCTGCAAAGAGAATGTCTTTGTGTGAGGCAAGATGGCAAAACAGGAATGTGCTATATAGATCAGCAATTATTTTATCTGGAGTGTTCTGGAATATCCATCTGGACAGCACAGGTGCTCCTCCAGAGGAGAGATGAATCCAGCACATCACAGGTGTAAAGAAGGGCCATAAGGAGATGTGGCACAATTGAGAATTTTTGCCATGGGGAGGCTGGAGGGTGCAAATCCAGCAGAACAGATTCTGGGAGGTGCAGGGAAGGAAAGCAGGGAATGCTGCAGCCACTCCAGACTGGAAAAATAATGAATTGAGCAGGCCTTGAGTGGCTTTGAGGGCCCGGAAATGTCATCCCAGGACTTGGAGTTGCAGAGAATGAATAACAGAGTGTGCAGGAACAGGAGGCAGTGCTTGGAACCTGCCTTGGCACAGCCTTAGTCTGTGTGGTTTGGGTGAGAATTTCTGTACTCTGGGAACCTCATTAAGAACAATCAAACTCTTACTACAGTGAAACCAAACTGTTGATGAAAAATTGGCACCAAAACTCTTCCAGAATGAAATAATTTTCTTTTCCTAAATACCAATCACATCAAAACTCTTCCAGATTGAAATTTTCTTTTCCTAAATAGCAATAAACAGTGTTTCACTTCTGTCCTCACCACAGTGTCTTACAGCCATCCCAAGAAAGCTTTGGTGACGTTGGCAAGAAAATAATATTCTGTGTCATTGGTCATTTTTCTCTTGAGGACACCTCACTATTGCCTCCATCATTCAATGTAGGTTAAAAAATAAGATCATTTAGCTGAGGATCTGCTAATAGCAGTTGTAATTTTGACTCTGGGCACCCAGCCTGTGGTGTAACCATGAGTTCAGTGCTCCCAGGGGCTGCTGTCAGTGCTGGGGGAAGAGGTCACTTTTTAGCAGCTCATTTCCTTGTTTTCAGCTTGGAGTGCCATCAAATCCCGTCTTTGTGGTGGTTCCTCCACTATAGAATTGTTGTGGAAATCAGCTGTGGATAGGGAGGAATCTCCCAGCACAACTGGCTGGGAGCTCTGGAGCTTGAGTGGGGGGGGGGGGTCAGTGCAACTTTGACAAGTTGGTGCTTGACTGGGATTTGGGTCAGGTGTGTTCAGAAAATCTCTGTTCACACTTGCGCTGCAGCTGGATAGATGATCAGTGGTTGTATCAACTCCATCTATGAAGAAAGAGAATATTAAACCAAAACCTCACTTACACAACTCTGGTATAATCTTGATATCTGAAACCAGGTCCACTCACTTGGATTGTTTTTAGTCTCTGTGTTAATAAAATTATATCTGCTGGTTAAATAATGCTTTAAAAAAATCCATATTAATTATAGGCTCTGCTCTGGGAAATTCTATTAGTTTTTGCCACAGATGAGTGTTTTCAGATAAACATCATCTTTATTCCAGCTGGGACTTCATCATCAAGTTTATCTTAATTATCTAATCTTAAAATAGTCTTAAACTGCTAGAAAGGCTGCAGTATAGTCAAGTATCACAATTATTTCCTCCCTGTGAGACAGTGCTTTAGAATTTAAAAAAAAAAGAAAACAAACAAACCAAAGCTGATATTGATAGTCTGGTGAGAAGTCTGTCTTGTATGAAGTGAAAATGTGGTGGAAAACAGTTGTGCCTCCTGGGTACTGCCAGGCACAGTCATTTCCATGGAAAAACAATATTCTGCATCCCTGTCTCCTCCCTGGGATGTTGGTTCAGCACATGGCAGATGCTCTCTCTGCGCTGTCACTGTCCTGTGCCAGTCCTGGCAGGAGCAGCCCTGTCCCCTCTGTTTCCCTGAAGGTGACAGCCAGGTGTCAGCTGTGCCAAAGGTGTACAAGTGATTATCCTGGCAGTTTACAAATTCCAGAAGTGCACAGAGATCCTGAATGTTTGAGCATCAGTGAAGCTTGTCCATGGAATCACAGAATGTCCTGAGCTGGGAGGGACCCCCAGGATCACCCAGGGCAGCCCCAGCCCTGCACAGACACCCCAACAGCCCCACCCTGGGCATCCCTGGAGGTGTGTGGTGGTGTCACAGAGGTCCCAGGATGAGGAAGAGATGAGAATCTTGACTCCATGTTTCAGAAGGCTGATTTATTATTTTATGATATATATTATATTAAATCTATACTAAAAGAATAGAAGAAAGATTTCATCAGAAGGCTAGCTAAGAATAGAAAAGGAATGGAATGATAACAAAATTTTGGGACTGACCAGAGTCCCAACACAGCTGAACTGTGATTGGCCATTAATTAGAAACAACCACATGAGACCAATCACAGATGCACCTGTTGCATTCCACAGCAGCAGATAACCAATGTCTATATTTTATTTCTGAGGCCTCCAGCTTCTCAGGAGGAAAAATCCTAAGGAAAGGATTTTTCATAAAATATGTCCATGACAGGGTGGTGTTCAAACCCTCCTGGAGCTCTGGCAGCCTCGGGGCTGTGCCCATTCCCTGCGCAGTGCCAGCACCATGTGGAAGGTGGGAATGCGTTGGAGGCTGGGATGTGTATTGAGGAAGAGTCAGTGTGTGCTTATGCTGTTCATGAGTGTTCCAAGTAACCCCTGGCAGGTGTCTGACCTGACCCAGCTGTTCTGGTTTTAAGCTCTGTGGAGTTCCCTGTGCTCCTTCCCTTTGCCAATCACAAGTTTGTGCTGGTGAGGGGACTGGGAGAGGACTCTGGGGTAAAAAATGATGCTGTGATTGTTACAATAGGCACAAAGTGCATAGGTAACAAAAAGAGATGCCTGATTAGGTTATTTTATTATTGTTTCTATCTTAATTTAGCCTTTCAGGTACAAGCCTTAGCACACTGAATAAAAATCAACAGCGAGGCCATAGGACAAAACCAAAGACAGTCATAGGAGCATGGAATGGTTTGGATCAGAAGGGATCTTAAAGAGGTAGGGCAGGGACACCTTCCACTTTTCCAGGGTGCTCCAAGCCCTATCCAACCTTGCATTGGACATTTCCAGGGATCCAGGGACAGCCACAGCTTCCCTGGGCACCCTGTGTCAGTGCCTCTGGCCATCTGAGTGAAGATTTCCTCTTAAATCCTAATCTGAATCTCTTCTCCTTTATTTTAAAAATGTGCTTTCAAACATTCTTTCACTCCATCTCTCTTACATTTTTGGCTGCAATGCCTACTGTGCAGTTAGCTCAAGTATCAATGTAATTGCACTGTGGCTATAATTGGATAAGTATATTTAATACCAATTCAGTTGATCAGAAACTGAATCTAATTTCTGAATGACTTAATGTCATGATCATAATCTTTTGAAGAATCATATATTTAATAAATCAGATTCTCACACAGGCATCTTAAAATTTAAATGACTTGTATAAAAATGGACAATGAATTTATCAGAAATTTTATACTTAGTTAAGCTGCAGAGCTGAAATCTTGTGGAGGACACTTATTAAAAATCTTTGCTTCTGAGTAGCTGCACTTTCACCTGGGGCTCTGGGAATGCATTACATTTTAATGGAGTTTCCTGGGCTGTTAAATACTGTATGCAGCTCTACTCACAAATACCCTTTCATCTGCCAAAATCAAATGAAAAGGTGCTTTGTAGGGCATGGCAAGGAGGTGGATAAAGCAATATCATGCACAAGGCATTTGTCTTATTTCTGGAGATGGCATCATTCAATTACAAGGGTAAAAAGAAGACTTTAAAGCAAAGACAATTATCTTCTTAAATTGCTGGTAAAACCTTATTCCCAGATGTAAATACCCAGTAAAGGAGATTTCTGTGCATCTGAATAGCACTTATGAACTTGGACTATTTCAGTGTGAGAACAGCAATAAAATCTGTCTGCAGTACTACCAAAAGTGTGGGGTTTTACACAGGTTGGACAAAATCCTCCAAGATTCCTGAAAGGAAATATTGATGTACTGTCAGTGAAACAGCTTTGAAGCTTGTTTCAAATTAAGATTTTTAGAATCTGCCCTTCGCTGGGCCATCTCTGCTGCATGTCCATCCCAAGTCCACCACCAAGGGCTGCTGCGGTTGGGATGAAAAGCTCAGAGCACTCGGTTCACATGTCTCAATGGACCAGGGATTAAAAGCTGATTGAAACCATGGTTCATGTGACAGAAAAGGGCTTCTTATTCCAAGCTGGTCATTCATTATACCGAGGAGTGATTGCTTTTAGATTCTTTCACCTTGTGCCTTTCAAGTCTCAGAAAGAAATGTTTTAAGGATTTAATGCTTCCCAGCAGAGTTCAGGCTTGATGCTGCTTAAAAGGAATATAAGCTGTGGAGTTCAGAAAATCTGTCTTGAAAAATATTTTCCCTTGGAAATGTATTATTCTAAGTTTCAGAAGGTTATCTATAGCAAAGACAAGAATGCGGCTTTAGATGATGGAATAGGAATATTTTTCTATATATTCATTACCAGCCTGGTTTTGTATAAATGGGATAGCACTGCCTGAAAATGTTCCAAAGAGAAGTGCAGAGTGAAAATAAGATGTTGAAATTTTGTGCAGTTTACAGTTTGGAATTCCTCTAAAATCAAGAACCTCAGCAGATACTGAGCTGTTATTAAGAAATCATTTTCCCCCATCAGTGGATGGAGACTGGAGTGGTTCATGGGCCATTTTTGAGCCCACCTGTGACTTATCATGGTCTGCAGGTGACCAAGGATGTGCCAGGGTAACACCCAGGGGGATGAGAGAGGCTGTGGTGGCCCCTTAACAAAATCTGAGCTGTCTGTAGAGATGACGAGATAACTGCACTGGTGCTGAAGTTCCTCTGGATTTTCTCCTCATTGCCATGCTGCCCCTCATTAATACAGAGTCTGGAATGCTGCAGCTCTGCTAAATGCACATTCTGGGTCAGGCGCTGTGAGAGGAAGATTCATGGCTGTAATTAGAGAGGCACTTCGCACATATGCTTCTGTAGTAGTAGGAAATTTGGTTAAACAGAAGAGGAGCTCTGTATATTTTTCAAGAACTCACAAGTGCTGTTAGGCAGAGGACCCATTTATTCCTGGCACGTATTTACTCTGTGTTTTTCTCTTTGGGCAATGAATTTACACAGAGGAGGCTAGAGGATAAAAGCAAGCTTTTTTTTTTTAGTTTTTTCACACTGTTTCCAGTGTGCTGTAGAGGATAGAGGGGATTCAAGGGCTTGATGTTTGCCCCAGTGCACAGGAATTCTGAACAGCATCCTGGGTGTTGCAGTGCACTGGTACATCAAGGGAGAAAAATGTGAATAAAAAATGCAGAGGCAGAATAAATAAACTGAAAAAAAAACCCAATTAAAAGTCAGGTAACAAATGACTGAAATTCCAATCTGCAGCTGACTGTCAGTGCCTCAGCCATCAGTCAGCTGATGGAAGTTTACAAGAGCTCTTACAGAGTGCAGGGTTTGCCCTCCTGTTCCCAGCCTGACTGCAGGGCAGCTGGAAGCAGAGCAGCTGGGGAGCCACTGTCACTTCTGGGGCTGACTTTCTCCTGACACATTGAATGAAGATCATGGTTTGACTGAAAACAATTTAAAGTACATGTCTTGAAATATCCTTGGCATTGCACTTTAACTGTAATTTGAACCAGTAAGTGCCAGCAACAAGTGAAAGGGCATTTGGAAGAGATAACCTTGATCTAAGTATGAAGTTGGAGCTACAGGAATTGTTAGAACTCAATAAAAGTTATTTATACAGCCATTCTCTGGGAGTAGCTTCCAATAACAAAGTTATCAAATTTAGCATGATATATCAGTGGCAAGACTCATTGCAAGTTATTACCACTGCATTATTAGCCAATTAGATTTTATTTGCTGATACTCAATAACAGATGATGGCTGTCCTTTTATCTAAATCTGATATTTAACCAGGGTGAGCTGAGCTAATACTTGTCAAGCATGGTAGCTCAAATATCAAGGAGCTTTTGGCGTCCTGCACAGTGCTGCATCTTTAATTGCACATGTTCGGAAGCAATTTAAACAAAACATTAGTACTATTCATCAATAATCAACCCACTTCATTAAAATCTTCTCCAGGAAAACATTTAAACTACTGATAGTTATTTTTGGAACTGTTTAGAATACAGATGGGATGTGTGTGTGTGCACATGGACATTTCTGGCCTCATGAAGACTGTGGGTAGTTTTCTGTGAGTGCAAAAGTAAGATGCATTTTGGAAGTTCAGCACTGAATTAATTTACTTCCCTTGGCCTCATTTGGGAAGTTAATGGGATGATTATAAAAAAGCCAGTCCAATAAAAACTTAAATTCTTCTCTGAAAAGGGTATGTCTGTGTTAGTTATATTTGATGGCAGCCAGATTGTGTTTAATTCTATTTTGTGTTTGGTGGTGTGGCAAGGAACCAGACTTCCAACCCTTATTTAAACTAATCCTTGTGTTTTATGATCATGAACTTCCAATGGAACATCTCTTTTGGAAGGAGAGCTTCCTCCAAAACAGCAGAACAGGGAAAGGAGAAGGACTGGAGGTTTTGTAGTTGCTGTTGGAATTCCTGAAATGGTGACTGTTGAGACAATATTTTATCCATCACCAAAGATAATGTGAGTCAGTCAACGGCTGCTTCTTGCTTGAAGTTCAAACACATTAATTTGAAGTTTGTATAAAAGCTTATTGAGAATGAGAGGCTTGCTAATGGAATATAAAATAAGTGAGAAACAGCTGCTTCCAGACAGGTTTTTCTGCCTTGTAGAGTAAAAGAAGGGTGTAATTTAAGTGTGCAGCTTGAACAGGTGCCCATGTGACAGATAAAATGCTGGAATGAAGCAAGCCAATAGAGAAAATTTAGGTGAAATGCACTATAAATACAATGTTGGACAAGCCTGTTAGAATCCACTGAATAATTAGCCCTAAGAATTTTCAGATACTGGAAAAAAAGAAAAGCAATGTTCCTTTTTTTCTTTTTAAAAAGAAAACAATGAACACCCACAGATAGCTTTTACTGACAAATATAACTAAGCACATCTTCAACAGTCGTGGCTAACAATTTAAGATGAATTTCTGGAGTACAAAACAGAATTATTTTAGGAAAAAAAAAATTGTCCTGTGACTAAATAAATGAATTGAAGCAAAGTAAGGGTTTTTAAAAATATTCAGTCTACAAGTATAGCAGCAAGTGTGTGCTACAAATCCATGGTTTTAAAAAGAAATCCTCATTCTGTCATACTATGGCTAAAGAAAGAGTCTGCTTCAATGGTGGAAAGCCATTAAATTTATAGATTGAAAGATTATTAGTTAGAATATTGAGAAAAGTTGGTGGGGAATGTCTGCTTAAGAATCTTTCATGGGTTTGATAACCTGTGTTAATTTTACAAGTTTCATTTCCTTGGGACAGGCGAGTCTGAACATTCATACCATAAATCTTGGTGTGATGCAGCAGACTGGAACTAAGTGAACTTGGAAAGTCAGGGTTCTCTGGAAAGGTGCAGGGTATTAACTGACTATTTTAGCAGCTTGAAAAAAATAATTCAATCAGATTAGGGATATGTACAGATCTCTAATATTAACTTATGCTTAAAGCAATAAAATGTTAATATTGAGCTATTGGAATAGTGACAGCTCAGCTGTCAGAAGCAAAAATGTATTCCTGGTATTAAATAAAGGACATACATTTTTGCAAGGCAAGTTAGATGAGTCATCCTTGATTTGGACATATAAATTGAAACAAATGACATTTAGTGTTAGTTTTAGTCCTGGGATACTTCAAAGTGGTTCCACTGATCCGTGGTGGATTATGAAGTGCAGAATTAGTAATGAGTGTTTGAGCAGGTCTGGGGCTCAGTGATGAGACACAGAGAGAAAATTCAGCAAAGAGAAACCTGTAATGATGAATTTAAGCTGAAAACTCAGCTTAAACTGACAAGTTCAGGGCATGGAGCTTAAACACTCATTCCATGCATGTCAGGATCCACGAGGTTTGCTCGGCTCCATTGGGATTAGGAGCAGAACTGGTAAACCCTGTTGGGCTCTGCTGCACATTTGGGACCAACACTTGTGCAGAAAAGTGCTGGGAGAAAAACTTGTTATTACTGGGAGGGCCCTTGAGGTGTTCACATGACAAAGCTTCACCTGTCTGTTACTGGTGATGTTCCTCATGCACACCAGGTGTGATCCCTTAAGCAATAGTTTGGTTGTAGCAAGGTTCCCATGCAAGGAACCTCCAACTATTGATCCTATCCCTGCATGGGGGATGTGTGTGCATGGAAACTGCTCAGAGCAGCTTCAAAACATGTGGGAATAGATAGATAACACTGAACCTGCAAAGACAGCAGGGTCACAGGGTGTATAATTGGAAAGAGACTTAGAAAATGCATAAATATATGCTGATAGTATGAGTGTCTTCCTTAGTGGCTTGATAGAACTTGGAATCACAATTCCAGTTTTGAACCGAGGAGAGATTTCTAAACTGCATTCAGGATTACATTGATTTAGGGAAAAGAAACCCCAAAACCATATGTATGTATATATATATATAAAAATTATAAAGATAAATAATTTTCATTGCTGTTTTTAAAAATCAAGACAAGCTCTCTGTATGCTTTCCCTGTAATCTGGACTGCCAGGGCACAGAACATGTAAAAAGAATGAATGAAATTTAGTCAGCTCTAACAAAAATGCTTCAAACTTTGGCCAGGCAGTTGTTACTGTTATCTCAGAGAACTGTCACCTTCCAGAGCATAGATAAAACTGTCTCTGCTTACATGTAAATTTAGCAAGACTGTGTCAATAGTGAGATGTCAAGGCAAGGAACAGAATTTTCTTGCGGTGGGTGAATCACTCCTCAGCCATGGGCAGTGACACAGCAGAAACCAAAGCAGGTGGGATGTATTTGAAGCATTACAGAAATCACTGATGGTTGTTTCTGAGCCCCAAACATGTGGGTGCCTCAAGAGAAGCATTTCTGTGAGCACCAGCAGCTGAGAAGACTGGGAGTTGTGCTTAATGCTTGACTGACTCACCTGAATCTGTGTAAGGTCTGAGCCCAGCTCTTAAAGAGCTGACATCAGAAAAAGAAGTTATGAATGCTTTACCTCAGGGTTTATTCCTTCTTACACACTGGAGAATCTATTCCCAGTTTCTCCTGGTGTGGATCCTGTGTTAGCTAATGAGGCACAAAAAAGGATCAAAGCTTTCCCTGCAGTTTGGGGAGTCAGAGCATCTTTGTCTCCCTTGCAGAGTCTGAGTTTAAATACACCTGAATACATGGTGCCCTTTGACTCAGTCAAGATGACTCTTTTTTTCTCTGCAGAAACCTGTTCTTTGAAAATCTGTGGCTGTAGAACAAACATTTGGCTAGGATAATAAAGTACTCATTGAAATTGGCCAGTTGCAAGAGCAAGTTGAAATTCACTTGTCTGATGTCTTCTGTCTTCATCTTTCTGCAAGGACTAGAAAGCACATACAGGACTTACTGCTCTTCTGAGTGAGGAAATTCCAATATTCCTTGATTTATCCCATCTTAAAGCAACTCAGTACAAGCTTTACATGTACATTTTCATTCTTCATTCTCTCCCACTTCCACAAGAATATGGAATAAGAGTTCTCAGGAATTTGCTATATGAATTTTACAGTCTGAAAAATAAGTTACAAATGGGTTTTTATACAATAAATCCCACACTAGGAGTTACTTTAATGAGCCAAATGAATCTTTTCCAGCCCTGGTAAACAAGAATATCTCTGGAAGGGATGAGAATGAATGATCAGAAACAGTGGTGGTTTAATTTGTAGAGTTTTATAGTTCATAAGCACTGCGTCATCCTAACAGCATTTGTTTCTTCCTTTACTTGCTTTGCATTTTGTGGGTTTAAGATAAAAATTGATAGACTAAATATCAGCTCTCATGAAAGTTTCAGAAGGGATGTTTACTAAAAAGTGTTCATGCTTTCTTAACTTTTGCCCATTTTGTTGCTGTTTGGGGGTTATTTTTTTATTTGTTTTGTTTTTAGTAACTGAGAGAACTAACTACTTCTTTTTGGAGGAATGGTGACATGGAACAATGAGACTGATATTCTCGTTGTCTCTATCCCTTTCCCACTTTGGGATTGCTGTAAATGCCTGATCAAATTCTATCTGCTGCTCTGTTTGCTGTGTGTGTTTAGAACCACAGGATAACCACTGAGGCTTCTCACATCACTGTGTTCTTTATCCCCTTTTAGAAGCATTGTGTTTTTTATCTGGCGAGTCTGTGAGAGTTTGACATTGGATGACTTTATAAAACATTCAACTAATTGGATTTGTTAAAATAAATAAATCAAACACTAATTGGAATGTGCCCTGCCATTATTTTTGCTTACTGAATTAGATATTATAGCGTGAAGTTCTTTTTATCATATTTGTGCACTTATTTAAACACCCCCCTGGCGCACACTTCTGCAAATTCAATTATATATTCAAAGGAGCCATTCAATTTATGCAAGGCTGGTTTACATATAATCCAGGGGCAAGTCTCAGTAACTGATGATAGGTCTGCTCAAGATTAATTAGCATCACTCAGATGAGCAGTGGCATTGTTACAAGCCCGCAGTGTAAAACAAGGGATATTTTATCCTTCTTATGTGAGCCATTATTTGCTTCAATATGACCCTTTTCAGGAAGGGGAAAGCTTTCTTGTTTAGATTTCATTTTGTGGAAAGGGTTTAACACCACCTGTGTTCTCCAAAGCCATCAAAACCATCTCCAGTTGCTCAGCCCCACTGAGCAACTGTGTTTTTTTAATTTTAAGCCAAGCAGGAAAAAGGTTCCGAAGATCCAAAAAATCCTCATTCTTGCTAACAATTTATGAAGACCCAGCACCCCACTTTGGTGATTGTGTGGATGTTGTCATTTTCCTCAAGCTGCTCTGTGATATGTGACTGAAAGGATAACTTGCAGACCTGGTAACTAAATTCATCCAGTGTTTGGTCTTCCTTTCCCTTCAACTTGAGGATGATTTTTTCAAGGTTAATGAATAGCCCTGTTCTGACTCTAAGCAGTCAAATATCAGCCATGGATGACTTTGTTTGGGGATGGGTCTAACCTCTTCCTGTCTTTATGTTCCATCATATTTGGGTGTAGCTCATCTAAAAGTATCTGCATGGGTGGGATGTCTGTGGAAATATTGGATATTAAGTTATGCTGCCATCAGTGCAAACAACACTTCTACTTGTTACTATTCCTACTTCAGTGAAGTCCTAAAATCTCTTCAGTTTTCTGAACTTGGCTGCCAGGAAGGAAAGCTGCAATGTCACATCTGCTAACTCCTGCAGAAAGCAGGGCCACCACTGATGTCCTTGCTTGGCCAATATGAGCACAAGTCACTGTGGGTTTACCAAGGATTGGATATAAGGAAGAATTTTTTGATTGTGAGGGTGGGCAGGCCCTGGCACAGGGTGCCCAGAGCAGCTGTGGCTGCCCCTGGATCCCTGGCAGTGCCCAAGGCCAGGCTGGACAGGGCTGGGAGCACCTGGGACAGTGGAAGGTGTCCCTGCCATGGCAGGGGTGGCACTGGATGATCTTTCAGATCCCTTCCAACCCAAGCCATTCTGTGACTGTTAAAGTAACCCCAAAGTCTGTGACGTTCTGATATATTGCACTACTTTCCTGTCACTTTCTGAAGTTTCTTTCCTGTTCCATAATACACAACAGTGTGAAGAGAGGAGTTGTTGACTTTGTGGCTCACAAGTCACTGTGGCTCTGGCTCCCAGCTGAGCCTTTATTTCATTTTTAATTCTGCTCTCAGTGGACACAGCAGAGCAAGAAGCTGGTGGGCACTGCCCCCTTCTTGGCACCCAGCATTCACACAGGCAATCTGCTTGTCTGAGCCCTTAAAATCAACTCCAGCTTTTTCTCCTTGTCCTCGTTTCCTGCAAATTCACCTCCACATTCCAATTCTGCTGCCTCTAGTAAATTAATCCTCCTGGCTTATTGCTCTGTCACTCTGTGTTTGGAGGTTTCTCCACTAACCTTTTCTTTCTCTGAAATGTAGGTGTCTTGGTGGTGCTGCTGCTTTTAAGGCTCTTCATGGTTTATCCTTTCCTTTCCTATTCAGCTGTACTACAAGGTTAGCTTTGACTTTCAGGCAAGGCACTTTAAAAGCTTCCTCAGGTGTTGTCTTGTATCAGCAGATGCTCCCAATTAATTTCCACAGGTTCTCACTGTGTCCCTTTTTCAGCTCCTCACACTCCATCTTCCTCAGTGAGGATAAAACCACCTGTTTAGCTGATTATGCCAGGCTATTGACAATTACATTCCCACTTCAATGAGCACTGCTGCCCCATATTTTGCTACTTATTGCTTGTTTTGCTTCTGGGGCTTTGTAGCAGCTCCTGTGCAATTTTTTCTGTGTAAAGAAGTTGAACTGGAGCAGAGGATGTGTTTACAATTCCTCCAAAGGAACAGCTCCCATATATCCCCATCCCTGTGTGCAGAGCAGGGGCATGGGGATGGTTTGTGTCTGAATTAAAGGGAATCCATCAAAATCAGGATGCCCCATGCAGGCTGAGAGCACAGGATTGGATTTTGCTTCTCGTTCTGCTGATTGGGATAAAAATGACTTTCACTGCTCACTCTCACACAGTCCAGGCTGCCTGGATATTCCCTTAGATTTTTTTTTTTTTTTTAGCCTGTTAATATTGTAATTTTGAACTTTTTCACCTAAATTAATAATAAAAAAAAAAAAAAAACCCCAGTTACACAGGTGTAATCCTGCTTGTTTTGACAGCTGGGAAGGCTTCACAAATGAGATAAATTAAAGACAAGGGTTATTTAAATATTATAAAATCATGATAACTCAGAAATATTTGCAGAAGCTACTCAAACAGGCATGTTTTCAAGGGTCATAAAATCTATTAACTGATGAAAATATGTAATATATACAAGTTTTAATTTTTTAGGGCAAGCTTTATCTCTTTGAACTTTTTTTCAGCAACAGAGTATTTTGTGGTGTCAGGTGCTCTATCCAACAAACCTTCCTAGAATTTACTTGACTAGAAATGTTTGGTGAGGTTTTGTAGAACCACTTAAATCAATTACAGTTGGAGTGCACAGAGAATAATTTAACAGTGTTAGGGATTGAGAACTATTAATGACATGAAATAAATTTGTAATTTGTGAGGCGTTGCATAGGATCTGAGAGGAAGTTTGGGCTTGGGTAATATGGGTGAAAATTAAAGAACGGTTTAATGTCTTCAGTGCAGTGTAACCCTTTATTGGAGAGGAACACAGGTCAGTGATGAACCAGGTGTTTATTGTGCGAGTGCAGCTGTGGGAAGGAGGGAGCAGTCAGGAATTTCTCTGTCCATGCACCTCTGGTTGGTGTCAGTGATGCCTGGTGAGGGCTGCCCCAGAACAGAGGCTGGACAGAGCTAAAGAATAAAGCAGGCATTTATTAAAAGGCCTCCATGGATCCACCTTGGGCAGCACAAGAGCCCAGCCAGGGCTGCACCCAAGATGAACCAAAATGGCCCCAAAATGCACAAACGGGCACGGGGTCTGTCACTGTGATCAGTTCTGCTCCATTTGCACCTTGCAGTTCATTGTCCCATTCCAGCTTTAGCCCAGGCAGTCCCACCCTGCTTGTTTTTCTCTCTCCAGCCCACGGTGTTTGTGCTCTTGGGCTGAGATTTGGATCATTTGTCCTTGGTGCCCAGCTGGAGCAGGAATTGTTTTGTCTCCCTGCTCTGTGCACAGAGCTCACCATCCCCTCATGTGAAGCCCAGACCCACACACTAAAGCAGCACAGAATCTGAAAAATATAAAGGCTAAAACCTGAGCATCATCAGGAGCCATTGGTGCTTGGCTGGCAGAGCAAGGGACGTTGCCCTGAGCACTGTGCAGCCCTGGTGTGTTACCTGTGCCCAGTTCCCTTGGAAATGCCCAGTTCCAGTTCTTGCTGGTGGACTGGGATCTGCAGAGAACAGTGATCCTTTCTTCTCTAAGAGGAAACCAAATCATTATAGACACACCTTGGGCATGATTCAAATCTAAACTGAGTTACCCAGATCCCTGATCCAGCAGTGAAATACTTTGGCAGGCTGGGTTTTGTGGAGGTTAAGGTGCATGAGATCATAAGGGACACCAGTGTAGGAATATCCCAGGAAATAAACATTCTCTGTTCCTCTGTGTGACCCAAGTTTCAAAGATCTGCACTGGAATACAACATTTCATTCCACAGTTCCTGAATTTTCTGTGATTCACAGGTGTTCAGGCAGCTGCCAATGCATTTATGAGAGTTAACTTCTTCCAAGTATTTCAGGAATTGCAGTGAAGATCTTTCAGTCAGCAGTCTGGAAGGTGTGAATGCCAGTTGACATCTACTGCTTCTCATTCCCCTGTTCAGAAAGTACAGGGACATGCTCAAAAGTATTGATTTGAAAGATCTTGAGGAAGCTCTGTGTGTTCATGGACTACACAGAAATTTGTGTTGTTACGTTTAGGAGATGGTTAAAGCCAGGTTAAATATAATAAAGGCTTTAAAGCAAAAACAAAAAGTGAGGTCTTGCTGTAGGAACAGTGTTGCTGTGCTTGTTTGTAATTTCTATTCCTCCTTCCTTTTCCTGATTTTTAAAAAAAAATATCTTTCTTGAAGGTTCATGCAAATATTCCTGCATAGGGGTATCCTGTAGAATTGTCCTTGAAAATAACAGGTTGAAATAAAGGGGGACTGATCTTAGAAGCAGTAGTGTGGATGGAAGAAAACAAGGGCTTCCAGTGGATATAAAACATGGAAATTACAAAGATATTTTTTGGACATCATCTTTGGAGCTGCATGAAAAATAATGTTTAGAAAATAAGGTTTATTTATTTTTATTTCCTGTGTAAGCTTGGATACAAAATATCTAAGTAAATGGCCTACCACAAAGAGAGAGAGAAAATTAACTGAGAAATGTTTTCATTTTTCTTGGTTGTAGGTGGTTGTTCGTTCGATGAGCACTACAGCAACTGTGGTTATAGCGTCGCCTTGGGAACCAATGGATTTACCTGGGAGCAGATCAACACCTGGGAAAAGCCAACAATGGATCCTGCTGTCCCAACTGGTGAGTGAGGAGCCTCATCAGCACTGATGAGATGCAATTCTTGGAGAGAATTAGATGTTATTGCTGTGGATGTGTGTGCTGGCTCTGGGTACACACAATAGCAAAGGAGGATTTTACTCTGTGATAAAATGTTAATTTTGTTTTCAAAGTATTCTGGCAACAGAATTCATAGATGTGAGGTGGCTTTTTGCAACATTTGCCATTGGATATCCTTGAAGAATTGTTTTACATTTCTTATTCTTATTTTGTTTCTCATTTAGCAGAGAGGAAATGTTCTGGATGTAAAACTCTAAAGTTCAGCCAGCTTTTGGCATGTTTCTGGATGAGAGAGTTATCTGGGGAGGTTCATGTTGGACAGGCCAGAAGTAAAGCCTTAAAATATGTGGAAATATTGGACACTGCAGTTACCATTTAGCTCTCAACTGATTGTTTTAAATTCCAATTTTGAGAAAGACAAGAAAGTTCCTTGTCTAGAGAATTAGTTGTGGTGGCTAATGCTTGATTAGGCTGGGACTTGAGATAGGAGAATTTTCATATGCAAGAAAAACATTTCCAGCAGTGAGATTTACCAGAGTTTCTAATTTACTAATATGTACTGAGTATAGTGTGGACTTCCATGTGATAGTTGAAATATTCTTAGCAGAGCTCACGGTGGTGATAATTTCCAAGTTTTGTTTTCCATTGGAAGTTACCATTATGTTTTATATGGGAATGAATTCTCTAGCTTGAAATGCTTTGTTTACATTGAAAAAGAACTTGATTTAAGAAAACACTTTAAAGTTCACTAAAAATCCTATTTTGTCCATGTTGGTTGCCACCTAAAATAGCAATGCAAGTCTCTTTCAGCCACACAGTGGCCAAAAGACTTTATCAGCCAGTTAAGACTCTGATTTCACTCCTAAAAAAAGAAATAATTATTCTGGTTAGTGTATTGCACTGTGAGAGCACGAACTACATGGAAGAAGAGAATATAATGTTGTTCAAGACATATTCTTATGCCTGTAATTATTGGGATAAGAGACTTGTAATTGCTGGCTGCCTGGAAGGACACGATGAGGAGCTGAGACAGCAATAGCTCCCTGCCACAGCCCCTGACAGACAGCCCAGAGCCCATTCCTGGGTGCTTGTCAGTAAAAACCAACTCAGGAGACGCCAGCCTGGCTGGGCTTCCTCCAGCACTGAAAGCTGGTTCAGTCTTGTGGGTTTTAAACCATTTTATGATTGGAAATTGCTCAGAATAGGAAGCTTCAAAGTGTGTCACACCTGGTACTACTTGGCTTGGCTGTGGCATCCCCCAAAGGGTTAATTGTGGAGGTTGCAGGTTTTTGGTCCTGCCTGTAAGAGTGTGTTTCATGATTCTGGATGTTGTTGTGTTTTAAATGATGGCAATTTTATCTGTGGGGCTCTTCAGCTTTTGGTTCATTGTTGTGTCCTTATTTTGTGTCCTTGGTAAAGATCAAGCTGGTGAGATATGGCAAATCTTTGAGTTAACTGATTCCAGAGGGAAGGAGTAGGAATTTACACAGTTTTGATGCAGTTGAGAATCTGGAATAAATGGGAAGGTTTATATGGCTTGCACTGGACGAGTTCAATGCTTTAACTCCAAATGTTAAAGTAAACCCTTCCTGGCCTCCTTTGGAGGTGTATTGTCATCTGAAATATTCTGGAACTATGGAGGGGTCAGCAGAAATCCCAGAGCTGGAAAAGCCCTCTGAGGTTATTGACTCCAACCATTATCCCATCCCCAAAGCCTGCTCCCACATCTCTGTGTTTTATGGATGTGCCACATCTCCTCGTTTTACGAATGTTTGCAGGGATGATCACCCCATCACTTCCCTGGGCAGCTGTTCCAGTGCTTGACAACCATTCCAACAAAGAAATTTTTCCTAATATCCAATCTAAACCACAAAAGACAAGCAACAGCCTGGAATGGAATGACTAAAAAATAACCCAAAGCAACAAACCTGCCCAAAAAATCCCAACCCCAAACACACCATTCCATATGCACAAAAAATCCCCCATGCCAACCCCAGAACATCACAGTGTAGTTTATCCAAATACTTGTGGTTTTCCCCTTTCCTTGATATCTGGTATAATGAGAAACATATCTATAGAAATATCTACTCCAGCAGCAAATTTAATAAAGATTAGACCTGAAACAAAAAATGAAGAAAACTTTATTGAAGTTAAAAGGCAAAGGTAAAGCAGCCATCAAGTGGGAACGTGCTGATAAAGAAATACTGTATAAGAAGGTTGTGGAAGGAGCATGAGGGGAATTGAGTCAGTTCCTGATGTGACTGGTTGATGTCACAGGACTGTTCACACAGAACAAAGGGCAAAATCAGTAGGTGGAAGATCATGGACCACATGAAGGTGGTATACAGAAGGGCCTGGTGGAACAAACCCCAGGTTTTCAGGAGCTATCCAAGTTGGAGTAATTTGCAGTGTTTAATCAGATCCCCTGAAGCTGGTGAGATTTTTGGAGCTATTATTGAGTCTGTTGCTGGCTAGAATTGTGATGTTTGTGTTGGTTACTCTTTGAAAAGCTGCTTGGTGGGAATAAAAGCTGTTTACTTAATATTCATGTAGAGGCAAAGCCAGGTGGATGAACTGAAGGAACAGCATGTTCCACTCCTACAGGCAGGGACATCTTTAAAGCTGGAGTCCCAGAACATGTGATGGTTGACTTTTCATTCCATTGTATTTCTCCACAGCAACTGAGAGAAGCAGGGTGTAAATCCACTGAGCTGTAGGGTGTAAGAGGTGCTAACAAAGAGGTGTTCATGGAATAAGCACCCAGAGCACAGGGAGTGGGGGCAGGAGTGTCAGCAGGGCTCTGGGAGGCAGTAATGCAGATTTTTATGTTGGAACTCTATTTTAAACACAGCCTTAATTTTATAGCTGGAAATAGGTTTAAATTCTGCATTGTGGAAGTGGTGAAAACAAAAAGGGAGCAGGAATAAGGTTGGTTCAGTGACACTGAGTCAGCCTGCAGTGCTGGAAGCATGGCCAGCCCCCAGCTGCTCAGCCCTTTCCTCTGGAAAATGTTTTGGCTTTCCTAAGTACCAGCAGATCCCTTTGAATTCTACCAAGCCACAGAACTGAGTCCTCCTGAATACTAATGATGCTGTCTAGCACTTTTTAAAGTCCTTTTCACTGCTAGAGCTCAGAGTGCTCTTCAAAGGAGGTCAGTACCATGAATGAGAGCCCGAGTCCCCAGAGCTGTGTAATTCTCTGCTGCAAAGGTCTCTGCCCAGGGATGTCTTTCTGGTCTTTATTTTTTTAATTAAAATGTCAAAAACAGAAAAAAAAAGAAGCCAATTAAACTGCTCCATTAGCAATGTAGAAGTTTGTAGGCAATTTGTTTTACTCCGTTGCCAGCAAATAAAGTGTTTCCCATGAATTCTGTGATTAATTCCTTAGGGCTGGAAACAGTGTTAATTGGGGGATTAAGAACCAGATGTTTGTTGTTCTGAATAAATGTTTCAAAATCGCAGAACACATGAATCGTAGGTATCCAACCCCCAGATTTCAGTGGGACTTTGGTTCCACCTCCTTGCACAATAGCAGGAGTGATTATAACAAAATATTCTCTAACAGATGGGTGTTTACTTAAGCCTGAATACCCTCAGTGATGAGTATTCTGCAGCTTTTGGGCTGTTTGTTCCACTGCTTGAATTGCAGAAGTTCTCAAACCTTTATTTTCCTTTCTGTGGCTTCAACTCTTTTTTTTGGTTTTTTTTTCCATTTTCAAATAGGGAAAATAATCAGTTGTTGCTCTCTTATAACCTCTCCTACATAGTAGTATGCAGTTAAATCTTTATTCTGCAGGAATGTGACCCAGTTCTTTTAACCTTTCTTAATTGTCTTTTGTCTTCCCTGTGCCTTCAGTCATTATTTTCTCACCTTTTGGGAGGTATTTGTGTGAAGTTGTGCTACCAAGCAAGGACTCAGCACTCTGCATGGCAGTGCTGGAAGGCACAAGACCAACCCAAGCCAGTCTGGGATCCTGTGAGAGCAGGACTTGAGCTCTTTTGTGGGTCTTTTTTGAGGCACATGCTTGGTTAGCACAACAAAGAAATGTGTTTAAATCAACCAGGCAAAAGTACTGCTCTTATTCACCACTTTGCAGCATTCCAAGAGCTGGGGCCTGGCTGCTCTGGCAGCAGTTGCAAGAATAATATTAATAATGAAAGTATTTAACATTTAAAGTTCAAAGTATTTTACTATCATTTGCTAATTAATTCCAATGGAGACTTAACCAAGGCTGACTAGACTGAAGTAATTACTTTAATTGTATTAAATATGATTCTATTTGAATGCAAAGGCATCATGTCTTGTGCATTTGTGCAGCTGCATTCTTTCCTGTTGGATTTCAATCCCACGTTTACTTTGTGAAGTTTTCCTGTTCCAGCTTAGCAGATAATAATCAACACATAGAGGCTGAATTTCTGGTCCCACCTGCCTGACTGCTCACTTGTTTCATCTCTGTAGCACTTAGAGCAAGGGCTCCTTTGCTTTCACAGAAATAAACAATAATTCTTCCAAAAGAAATGGAGTAGATGTGTGTATAAACATAGATCTGCATCTCTCAGTGCTCCATATCTCTGCTGTTTCTTGCTCCACTGTTTTCCAGCTGGGCATTGTCTAGGAAACAGAAGTGTGGGTATGAAGAATGTATGGATTAGCAAAATGTTTTGGAATAAATGATAATATTCAGAATGACATCACTTGTAGGCTACCTAGCAAGTGCAAATGGCCTCACTTTGCATCCTGGTTCCACAAAACAACTTCTGCAAAGAGCAACAGGACCTGTTATGGTTGAAGGGTGGTTTTGTGATAGAAATTGGTGCATTTTTATCTCCCATGGAGTCATTTAGGTTGGGAAAGCTCTCTAAGATCATCAAGTCCAACCCTTACCCCAGCACTGCCAAGGCCACCACTAAAGCATGGTCCCAAGCATTCCATGACATATTTTTGAATGTTCCCAGGGATGATGATTCTCCTGCTGCTCTGGGCAGCCTGTTCCAAAATCTGCCCACCCTTTTGGTGAAGAAATGTTTTCCTGAGAACCAATCTAAACATCCATTTTAAGTGGTGGGTGTTTTGAAATTAGGTTTTCAGGCCCAAATGAGTTGAGTGTGGCCTTAGAGAGCATCCTGTGTCCCAGTGAGTGAGCCCAGCTCAGAGCTGTTCAGGTGTTGGGAAGGATGAAAGTTTGACAAGAAAGTCTCACAGATATGTGTGCTTAACAGAAAGATTTTTAAATGTAGAGTCTGATGAAGGAATGGAGATGGAAGCAAGTCTTGATATAGAAGAAAAGAATTTCTGAGCCAGTCTTACTGGATAACCAAGGAGGCAAAGGGTGTGTTAGTTAAAAGGGGTTTTTATGGCTTAGAGCAAAGGATAAACCCACCTCAAACAAGAAGATGTTTTTACCAAGCACAAAGAAGCTCAGGCAAACAAGTCAGCAAATGTGGCAAGTAGAAAAAGGTCACAGAATTTTCCACTGCAAGAAAACTGAAAAACAACTTCTAGCTTAAACTGTAATGTACTGACTTTTAGTGACTGGAGAGCAGTAACATGAATATGGTAATTATAGTAGTTATGATAGGCTATAGATAATAGTTCAGGTATAGATTGGTTCTGCTGTATGAAGATGCTCAGCAAAGAAAAGTCTATAATGCATTGTAACCAAACCAAAGGGTCTCCAGGTCTGCCTGCAGCTGGAGCTGACAGCTGTAGGCACAGCTCTGTCACCCACAACCCTGGGCTGCTGTAATGTCTTGGATACAATAAACTGCATTTTGGAGAGCTCCTGGAGTCCCACATCCCTCATTTCAGCTCTTACATTCAGGGTGTTCAGGGCATCACCTCCCCTGCATGTGATGGATCCTCCACCACCCTCCACTCACTGAGAAATCACAGCAGAATCTCTGCTTTTCCTCTTGCAGCAGAGATAAGGGATGGGGGACTTTTCCCACACCTAAATGAGCCTGTTCCTTTGTTCCAGGAACTGGAGGAGTCTGAGCTTCTCACTGGAAGAACAGAAGGGTCATCATCATTAGTGTTGCTCTGTGAAATACTCATTTAGCAGGCAAGCATGGAGATATATCCAGAAATTCCAGATGGCCAAATTCCACTTGGGCTGCTCTGAACTGAGTGAAGTTTTATGGGATCCTAACAGGCCAAATGCTTTCCTGTGTCACCTTTGTCTTTTTGTGAGTGGCACCATGGAGTTACAGCAGGAATGGATAATTATCCAGCAGCTTTCCTTCTGGAAGGTGATAACCCACACTGGATGGGCAGGATGCTTTAATTCTGTTCAGGAGATGGGAGATGTGAAGCTATTGCTGACCTCTAGAAAGGCCAGAGACCCTCTGTGCATAGGTCAGGCATTTGTCCCTTCTCCCTGCAGGCCAGCATGGTGCCAGCAGGAGTTAGACTCAACATTTGTAAATTTGAAAGGCGAGGCAGTAAAATTAACATTTCCCCGTGTCTGAGTGTATTAATTCTTGCTTGCAAGAAAATACAAAAAAGAAACTTGTTAAAGGAATAAATTAAAATTCATCTGTGTATATGATGAATCACGATTCAGTTTTGTCTGAGAGGGAGAAAAAAAATTGGCTCAGCTGCCTGTATATTTTTTTTTCCTCCAAAAATATTTTATGCAGGATAAATTACTAAGAATGAGTCAAATATGTTTTTCCCCACTCTTTCACTTGCATACAAGTAAATAGATTAGTCTGTGCCTCGTTAATGAGCTCCAAGTAATTTCTCAGCTGTTAAGGTCTAAAGAGAAAGGGATCTCTGGAAAGTTTTCCCCATGTGTTTTTTTTTTTTTTTGCTATTTACTCTGCAGCCTCCTGTCTGTGCTTTCAAATTCTGTCTTGTAGTTGTAAATAATTCCTCCCCATTTCCAGAATTCCATCCCTGCTTGATGCTAACCTGAGGATTTTTTGGGATTGACTGCAGGTGTTGGGTTTATTTTATGGATGTTGAGTTTATTAACATGGATGTGCATGCCAATGTTGAGGTTTCCAGGAAAGTGCACACTTTTAACCTATTAATGAATGCAACTTTGGGAGGAATGTAACCTTGCAAGGAACAAGAGGGAATCTTTTCTGTCCTTCCAGCCTTCAATTTCTGTTTTGCTCTCTCCAGGCCCTAAGCCACCCCTCTAACTCATTCTGTGATGGTGCTCACAGCCCAGCACCAGGATTTGGGTGTCCCTTGGAGGAATATGTTGTTACCCATATGTTTTTACTACCTTGTGTTACGTCTGGGCTGTCAGTAACTAAATCCCACCTGTGTATATGTAGAAAATCTTGCTTATTCAGCAATGAAGACCATGAACTGATTTCAGACAGGTAGCAATTTAAATCCATGAGTTTTAAGAGTGATACTTACCAAATATTTGCTCTGTCTCATGCTTCCGTGTTGTAATACCCAGTAAAACCTTTCCTTTGGGATGGGATGTACTGGTTTTGGATGAAATAGAAACAGTGGGGGACTGTTTGACCGAAGTCTGTGGGGAAAAGACCTATAAATTAAGTAGAATAAAAGCACTTGCTTTTATTCAATGATATAAAAAGTTGATTTAATTATGAACGTTTACCACTCTAGAAGACTTCTGCTGAGAGGAACTTGCATCTCAGTTTTTAATTCTGTGTCATTGCCGTTGTAAAGGTGAGAGAGAATTTCTCCTCATGTGCTGTTGTCAGAGGTCAGCAGAACCATCCTTCCACTTAGAGGGAGGTGGAGTTTTGCTACTGAAATCAAGCTCAGCCAAGATGTGCAGCCCTCAGTGAGCTCACAGGGTATAAAGAAATTATATCAAAGACTAGAATGGCTTCTAGGAAGAGTTTTAATAACCCTGAAGGGACTGCTGTCTGCTGGGAGCACACACGGTTCTGCACCTTGATGTGTTAAATGGTACATTTGAACAGCTGTCAGTCTCTTTCTGACCCTTTCCTGCCAGAGCTTCCCCAAACAGAGCTGTTGGTGAGTGTCAGGACCTTTCCATTATCACCATTAGTGAGATCATGGCACTGCTAAAGCACTGCCACACCATCACTCAGCATAACACGGGAGGAAGGACAAGCAAGCTGCTGGTGAACTCATTCCTCCTGCATGGCTTCAGCACAGAAACATTAATTTCTCTCAGCACCTATTGGCTCTAGCAGGAACCGATGCCTCTCAGCATCTCAGCACACAGCTTGTATTTTTTATAATGTGTGTCGTGGTTTGAAAAGACAGGAGTCTACTAAGGAAGGCAGGAGCTTCCCCTGAAATGGAGAATGTAAACCCTCCCCACCCCTCCGAATTGCTCTAAATTTTAAATTAAGGGGCTCTCGGGCAAAAATATGGGAGCAGGAAATAACAGTTCTTTAATAAGGAAGGAAAAAAAAAAGGATAAAATAAACAATGCAGTACACTAGAACAGCACTGCCAGAGTCAGAACCCAGCCTGACACCCTGTGGGTCAGGGTGCTGGCAGCAGTCCCATTGGAATTGTGGCTCAGCCCTCCTGCAGTGTCAGGGCTGGTTCTGCTGGAGCAGGGATCCTGTAGAGAAGGATGTATTCTTCCTCTGAAGATCCAGTGGAAGAAGAGGCAGCTGCTGTTCCTCTGGGAAATCCAGTGCAGAAGCTGTGCTGGTGTTCCAGAACCTCTGGATTATATCCAGGCAGGAATGCTTGGCTCCTCCCTCTGGGCTCACATCTCCCAATGGGATGCTGTAGTTCTTATCAGCCATGCAGGGACATTCAACAGCTGTTATCAGTAGGTGTCTCCCCTGAGGGAGGAGTGATTGTGGTCACTCAAAGAGAGAGATAAGGAAAACTGCTGATTTGACAAAAGATAACCTGCCATACAGATGGTGATAGAAAACATCTTGCATTGCAATCTGGAACAATGTGTTATTTTGAGCTCTGTTAGGACATGCTGTCCAGATGCCAACATGTTACAACTGGTTTTTGTTGGAGGGAATTTTATAACCACACCAGGTGGAAAAATATTTCTCACAAATGCCTTCAAAATCTTCAGGATTTGGGAAATAGAAGAAAGAGAGGTTTCTTCCACACAGATGAAATTTAATATAAGTTCTATTGAAATAAATGTGGTTGCAGGAGTAAACAAGGTGAATAGGTAGCATGAAGGATGGGGAAGATCTTTCTGACAAGAATTAAATACTAAAATTGATAAATGTGAAGTTAGTGGATATTAAGGAAGTGGCAAAGCAGCGAGTAAATAGGAGGAGAAGTTTGAGGAGGAAGAGATAAATTCTAGTGCTTTTGAAGGAACTGATTAGGGATATTGCAGGTCTAGTGAGGGCTGAGATTTGTAACAACATTTGAAGAGTGAATTTTTGAGTAGACAGAATTCTGCTTTGCTTTTTCTTCCTCCCCTCAAACTGTGAATCTGATCTGCATTGGGTATTTTTCCTTTTTTCTGCAAGATTTGTGAACAGCCTAGAGATGGGCAGGTCTAACAGGAAAGACGTTCCCAAAGAAGAGTGACCTGAGAACCTGCAAGGGGCAGGTTCAGACAGTCCGGATTTGCAAAGGAGAAGGAGAAAGCCACAAATAGAGAGACAAATACTGACAGATGAGGATTTACTAAAGGAAATTTTGGGGAAATCAGAGGCAAAATTACTCCTCAGCATGATTCAAGAAAGCAACTGAGGCATTAAGTGAGGATTCAAGGCAGAGGGTGAGCAAAATACAGGAAAGGTGGGAAAGATCACTAAGGCTGCTGCTCAGCCCCTTGTGAGCCTTGGTAGGTCTGAGTGAATTTTCAGCTTTTTGGAGTTGATTAACATAGAGCCAGTGGAATTCTCCTCACAACCCTTAAGTTCATTGGGAGCTGGGTGTAATCTCTTAGAGGGACTCTGTGCTGCAGTGCATTGTCTGGAAAATGCACTTCCCCCCCCCATTTGTCTCTTTTGCCCAGTGAACTCTCTTCTTTCACCTTTCTTACTTTTTTTTCTTTAGTTTTTTACTTCTGTCACCAACCATCACACAACTTAACAGACTCCCATCATCTCATTACAAAGCCATGGAAGGATATCCAAGATTGCAGTGTTGAGAATTATTTAACTAATGCAATTTCTTTACCACAAGCCCTATTCAGGGTATAGTGAACTAACTGTAAGTCTTTCTGCCAGCTTCAAAATAAACAGGATGGAGACTCATAATGAGCAGATTTTCAGATGCTTTACTATTTAATTAGAAGGATACAGATTGTTTGATGGAATGATAATAACAACTTCTGATCACTGGTTCCAATGAGAACTGTTGCTATTGAGAACTTGTGGGGGAAAGAGAGTTCATTTTTCATGCTTAGGAAATATTAGCATTTGCTATTGCCAGTATCAGATATTTAGCGTGTGTAATTTGGCACATGAAAAATGCTGGCTTTTAAAAGTCTTTTCCAAAAGTCATTTATATATGTACAAAAGCAAGTTGATAGCAACAATATTAATATATCCTCATGGAAAAAAAAAAATAATGTAAGCTTCTCCTACACAGGCAATGCAACCTCCTCCATGTCATTCACCTCCTTTAGAAGGGACTGGAAACTGTTGTGCTTGTATTCCTTTGAGATGTAAAGTTGTTATATTACAAATTATCGCTTGTTTTCAGTATTGACTAGATAAATAAATGCAATTATGTTTATCAATGTTGAAAATTAAGCAACAGAAAGCAATTGTGTGTGTTTGAGGATCTTTTCAAATGAAAAGCTGTATTCACTGAATTCTCATCGGCTCTTTCTCTCCCTGACATGTTTCATGATGTGAGCTCTCAATTGAATGAACAGCTGCAGTAAAAATGGCACCAGCCAAGTCACAGGGAATTCACAGGAAATTGAGATGTTCCAGGCTTCAACACAAGCCACTTGGGCTCTCATTTAACTTGAGAAATGCTTGGCTTTTCCTTAGTAAAATGTCTATACACATAGGAAGGTATAGACATTTTTGGGTAAACCTCTTATAGGTAGAACAAAGACACTTTGCTGGGTGTGTTTGTCTTTCTAAGGGCGGAAAAAGCTTTTCCTCAGGTCTTCTACTTTGGATTTACTTACAGTGCATACATAAGAGAGTAATATGAAAGAAATACCAGTGTTTATCAGAAGGAGGCAGTAAGAGAAGCAGAATAAGAAACACTTATCACAGCTCAGGTGTCTAAGAACCTCCTTGATTCATCTCATTCTTCTAAAACAAGATCATCCTTCATGCTGACGATCTGAACCCATCCCTTACATGTTTGGAAATGCCTTGTAGGGATGCTGGCAGAGTCAGGATGTTTTGTCCCAGCTTCCCACCCTGGCACACACAGAGCAGATGTGGCAGCATGAGGAAAGCACCAACTTGGAGGCAGCAAGTGGCTCACTGTCCTCAGAGCCATGAAACAGCAGAGCTGTTTCTGATTAATCTTTAATGCTTTAGAACAAATGTTTTATGTCCTCAAAGTTTATGCAGCGCTTCCATTTTTTAATTTACTTCTGTGCCACTCTTGTTTAACAGCCAAGTTAGTAAAGGTTTAAGCAGTGTGATGAACACTGTCATGGGATAACAGTTCCTGATGCCTCCTCACGAGTCAGTCTGCCCCATAAACCCACCATTCATAGAAACATAAACCCTTCAAAATCTTCCTTTCCCTCCATTCCTCTTGTTTTCCATGTATATGAGACTTTTGTTGCATTTCTGTTTTTCCTGCAATACCATCTTCATCTTACAATCTCCTCCAGTTACGGCAGTGAAGATCAAGCTGAGAAGAAATTTGGCAATAAACCCCAAATCACCTTCTCCATCAACTCCAGCCTAATAGGAAATACTCAAAGCATTAAAAACCAAACAAACTATAAGCTAAATTAACTTCTTGCTGAATTTGTTGCAGTCTAGGGTGACTGAGTGAAGATGTGCCATGGATATTGCTGTGCTTTCTCATGGCCAGTTTTACTACTCCATCTGTCCACAGCAGAAGAATCTCTTTCCCTGTTTCAGTTTTATGGGTCTGAGTTGTTTAGCAGTACAGTTAGGGAATATTGAAAGGAGGAATCATAACCAGAGAGAAGTGGCTTAGCTTAGTTCTCATTAGCTGTTCATCTAGAACAGATTGCCTAGGATGGACTTCTGGAGTGTGTCTGATTGCTGCAGCATGGTGACTTAATGGGGAGAGGTTTTTATCAGCTAAAGTGTGCCTGTGCCAACTGACCTCACAGCATGGTGTGCAGTGAATGAGTTCTAGAAACTATGGTTTCAGTCTAGGATCTCATTTGTATGTCCTCCTTTGAACTTAACTTGCTGTAGTGTACTTGTTTGGTTTGATTTTGGCATCTGGCATTGCTAATCTCAACCATCCACCTCCACAATCCAGCCATAAACATTTGTTGTTCTTCAGTCCAGCTTTCTAGTCCACAAAATCCTGCTCCCTACATTTTCCCTTTGTTTCCTTGTGCTCTAAGCCTTTCTTCTGATGTAGCATTCATGCTCCTAATCTGGCTTTTTCTAGAAACTGGGTTTTATTCATTTACTCAGGAGTGTTTTTATATAGCAACATACCAAGAAGCTTTCAATCCTCACTACTGCAGCTCTGATTAAACCATCAAGGCCAGGTTGGACAGGGCTTGGAGCAACCTGGTCTTGTGATGGTGTTCACAGGGGTCCGAGGATGAGGGAAGAGATGAGGATCTGACTCCATGTTTCAGAAGGCTGATTTTTTATTTTATGATATATATTACATTAAAATTATACTAAAAGAATAGAAGAAAAGGTTTAATCAGAAGACTAGCTAAGAATAGCAAAAGAAAGAATGACAACAAAGGCTTGTGGCTCGGACAGAGTCCGAGCCAACTGACTGTGATTGGCCATCAATTACAAACATCCAACATGCACCAATCACAGATGCACCTGCTGCATTCCACAGCAGCAGATAACCATTGTTTACATTTTGTTCCTGAGGCCTCCCAGCTTCTCAGGAGGAAAAATCCTAAGGAAAGGATTTTCCATAAAATATCATGGCTACATGGTCTGGTGGAAGATGCCCCTGTCCATGGCAGGGGGTGGAATAAGATGAGCTTTACGGTCCCTTCCAACCCAACCTATTTTGTGATTCTGTAACTTCTGCATTGATTCCCAAGATTTTGTGTCCATTACCTTTCCTCCTTTGTTCCCTTCTTTGCCTTCCTCCCTCAGGATCTGCCACTCGCAGCCTCAGGCCCAGGGAGAGACAAATTTGCACAACACTCTCCTTCAGCTCGCCAGGAAAACAGCACAAACCCACTCCTGCAGCTGAGCTGAGCTGGTGCAGACAGCATTTCCCAGCCTTGTCGCCTTAAAGTGAGAAACAGGATTTCAAAAGCTAATTTGCTTGTTTTCCTAGCACGATCTTAATTCTACAAGGGAGAGAAGATGATCTAATCTAATTTAATTTTGCTCTTTGAGGAGAAGGGAGATCACTTGGCCAGCTGCTGCTCTGAGCAAACAGGAGCGTGCAGGCTACAAGATAAGCTTTGAACTTTATCAAGTCTCTTGGCAGTTTATGCTAATGTGTGCTGTTGGGAGAGTTCTGAAACTTTTGCCTCTGATTGTATTAATTAGTTTGCTGCTCTAAATGAGCCGTATCTCCCTGTAAAATAAGGAGCTGTTACACATCAGGCTTTCCCTGTCCCTGATGCTTTAGTGTTTGGGCAGAGTGGACCATGATTTCAAAATCAGGCCAAGCCCATGTCTTCACAGTACTGTTGCTGTTTTGATTTCTTTTTGAAACTTTAGGCATAATCTAATCAAGCTGTTGATTTATTACAAGAGGGAAAAGCATGGTCTTCAATCCTGTGTTTGGAGAGGAAGACTTTTCCTCCCCAATAACATTTTAACTTTTCAAACCCATGGTAAGGAAGCATCTCTGAGCTTCTGTGGTCATATGGTCTAGAGAGTGACAAACTCCTTCAAAAAACAAATCCAGTGTGATTTGGGGCCACAAGGTTCTTAAAGTCAATGCTGTGTCTGAAGTGGATTTGTTGCATTCTTAAACCTGCAGTTTCTAGATGAGGTAAATTTACCAACGTTTTTAGGTATGTTTTCATGTCCATCACTTTTACAACAGCCTGGCAGTGCCCCAGACCCTCCAAACCTTCCACTGACTGGGGATTGCCACCTCTGCTTCCACCCTTGCCTTGCACTCCCAGCATGAGCTCTAGCCTCCTGTGAAATCCACAGGGCTCTATCACAAGGTGCATGGTGCTGGCAGGTGTGTGCTTTAGACATGTACAGTAATGGAAAAGTCACAAATGCTTTGGAAAAAATTGGAGTTTTTTTGTGATTATCATCTTAGCTCTTCTTGCTGATGAGCTCATCAAGGTAATTAGCAGTGCCCTGACTCTGATCCTGTATGTCCCAGGATTGACCCAGGCTGTTTGACAGAACCACCTCTGTCATAAGGAAAATAAAACTAACCAGGGGTTCAGTTTCAGGGCTTCTGTGCTGCATTTCTTGGTGCTACAGAAGTCCTCGACTGTTCCAAGACAATCCAGGGTTCCTGTCGCCCTGATTTTTTAAGATTTTCTAAGCCTTCTAAGCATTCTTGTAACGAGCTTTCTCACACACTCTGTAAATAACTCATTGTTTTGCATTCTTTTATTGAAGAAGAGAAATTTGATGAACAGTAAAGTTTGTCCAGTGTCATTGGAGAGGTGGCACTGTCACCCTCCAATCCACTGCCACTTTTAGAAATCTATAAATGTTAAAGTCAGAAAATAAACTTCCCATTTTTTCTTCACCTTAAGAGCAGCAGTGTGCACTTCTGTTCTTTCATGTCCCATAGTGACAGGTTCCAGTGCTTGGGAAGTGTCACTGCAGCCTGATAACCAACTCAGGGCTGAGAACCAACACGCTGTGGGGTGACACAGAGTGACACAGAGCCCCAGGACTGCCCACCCAGTCACTCCCTGCATTCCAGAGGTTCTCCTGTCAGCATGCTCGTTTTACAGATTGGCAGTCTGTTGGGACAAAAAGTTTAACTTTATTATATCATCTTAAAGATGATATATTTGCCTCGTTCATGTGGTTTAAGTGAAATAATTGACTTTTTCATCACTTTTTGTGAGCAAGCACAGGTCCAGCCTACAGCTGGACTGTTGCTAAACCTGATACACCAAATACCTGCAGGTTGTACATTGTGCTTACACCCCTCAGTCATCTCTCTGAGCAAAGAGATCTAAACATTTGGCTAAAAATCTCACTTTTGGCTCAAAGATAAATGTGAACTGTTCAGAAATGCCATTTGGATCCAGGCACTGCTCTGTGAGAGCCTTTCCAGCACAGGTAATACACTGATAATTATTTTGGCTTCCTTGTTCTAGCAGCTATCTCTTCAGATTTCTTTTTCCATTTAACTGAGAAAGACTTAGGAAGTAGATGAATCACCAACATCCCTCTTATGAAATAGAGAGTTCATACCTTCCATATTAAAGATAAAACTTCATCTCAAGTCTTTCATAAAGACTTCACTCAGTCTCCATATTCTTGTGGAAAAAGAGAAGATACTGACATTTCTGTCTGAAATTAACTCTTTTCTCAAATTGCAGAAAGCCCAGTGATTTTCCCTTACTACTTTTAGTTACAGGAATGTGACCAACAGCAGGGTTTTTTTAGGCAGCCTAAAAACTCTGCCTGCCTTTTATATATATTTTTTTCTTTTTAGCTCATGAGATAGCAGACTTAATACTCCCACCTTCTTTTCCTGAATACTTTTTCATTATTCCAAAGGCAAAGGCAATAAGCATCATCTCACTCAATGACAGTTATATTTAAAGCTTTCTTAAACTGAGGTCAGATAAAAAACATGAGCAGCATAAACTAGGGTTGGCAATGTACATTGCAGCAGCCTGGACAGGATTCAGTGGGTTCTGGCAAATTTTCTACAAGCACAAATATTATTCTGTGTATTTGATATGTGTATTCACATAACTCTACTTGAGCTTAAAGAAAGTGATAAAACCTATCAGATTTCAGGTTGGACGTGACTTGGAGAACCTGGGGTAGTGGAAGGTGTCTGTGACCATGTTCGCAGGGGTCTGAGGATGAGGGAAGAGATGAGGATCTGACTCCATGTTCCAGAAGGCTGATTTATTATTTTATTTTATATATTACATTAAAACTATACTAAAAGAATAGAAGAAAGGATTTCCTCAGAAGGCCAGCTAAGAATAGAATAAGAAGGAATGATAACAAAGGCTTGTGGCTCGGACTCTGTCTGAGCCAGCTGGGCTGTGATTGGCCATTAATTAGAAACAACCACATGAGACCAATCCCAGATGCACCTGTTGCATTCCACAGCAGCAGATAATCATTATTTACATTTTGTTCCTGAGGCCTCTCAGCTTCTCAGGAGGAAAAATCCTAAGGAAAGGATTTTTCATAAAAGATGTCTGCAACAGGTGTCCCTGCCCATGGCAGGGAATGGAACAAGATGAATTTTAAGGTCCCTCCCAACCCAAACCATTCTGTGATTCCATAAAGAATAAAGTCCATTCCATGTTCCGTTTAACAGGGGGGTTTGGGCAGTAACTGAAGCATTTTCATTCTGTTTGTAGATATTTATTCCTGCAGAGCGGCTGGCTGTGCAGGTGTCTCCTTGCTAGACTGGAGGGATGGAGCTCTTCCTCTCTGTCCCTCTCTCTGCCAGGTGCTTGGGGCAAGGCTGAGAACCTTGTCCACCTCTGTCCAGATGTGTTCCTGCACTGGGATGGGCCTGCCAAGTGTGTGCCCAATTTGCTATTAAATGGGTTTTTTTTTCATTATCTCATCCTCCAGCCTGTGATCCAAACACCAACCTGCATTTTCCCCTTGCTTATTTACATCCCTGTAACTAATAATGCTTTCACAAACCAATTATGCTTTCACAAGCTGATTATGCTTTTACAAATACATGCATAATCATTGATTGTCTCTATTTGAAAGTTTGCTGCAAAGACTCCATTATCCAGGCCAGTGTAACAGTTTCTGTTGGGTTTGTCCTGCTTAGCTGGGGTTGTTGAGGCAGTCCAACAGTGCTGTGCTGCCCTCTGTACTGATTTCATTCCAGTGAAATCAGGAAATCCCTGCACACAAACAATAATTTCTGCATCCTTTCATGTCAGCAGAGCTAAGAGAGGGCAAGTGTTCAGGTGCATAGGTGAAAGCTGAAGGTTTGGATAGCATCTTTACTAATTAGTTAAGGCATATAAGATAATTCTGCTAATTTTTGATTAGCTAAAAGTAAGTGGAGGATGGTGCAGAAAGGAAGGAAATTATTTCAGCTTCAGTTAACACACAGTTAAAAGTACCTTTTCCAGCCTTTCCACTGCACACTTACTTGAGAATATTAACAGTTCAAAGTACTTAGCTCTAAAAATCTCATCATGAACATTAGAATTTTTTTTTTTTTTATTTCAGGATACTGGTCTAACTGCAGCAGCAGTTCAATCAACCTTGCGGTAGTGCAATCTTATTGAATTTCTGCCAGGAATGTAAATGAGAAGCCATTCCTCTTTAAAAGGTTCAGCTAATATAATTAATTGCATTCATTTTCAAGGTGATGTCTTGCTTGTTTGGGCCAGTGAGCAGTAGGGGATAAAAAAAATGGAAATTTCATCAGTGATTACAAAAGAGATAGTGATTTACTAATTGCCTTTCACCTTTTCCTGACAGTTGGTATCTCTTACCAATCTGCCTCCAGCCACTGGAAGCTGTTGTGTGGTGAGAGATTAGGATAAATACACTGTGAGGAATTCTTTAGTGGTGGATTTGTTTTTCCTTCATGGGGAGCTACATTTGTCTCCTGTGCTTTGTAGCAAGTGCAGCCATTTACCCTGTGACCCCTGTGCTTTAGGCTAAAATGTGTTCCAGCAGAGAGAATTGTACTTGGGAACAATCCTCCTTTGCAGGGTGCTGTGTCTCATGTTTCCAGCTCCAGAAACATAAAATAAAGAGTGATTTACATCAGTTCACTAAGGTGTCATGGGATGCTGCAGATGCTGCCCACTGCCTTATATTGCTGCCTTGTCAAAACTCAGGCCCCCACAAATGTCTCAGGTTTGGTGTTGCTGAAATGGCTCCCAAGGTATCAGAAAGTCTCTTTTTTTTCCCAGCCCCATGACTGAAGAAGTTGAAATTCCTCAGCTCTGGTTTTCAAGGTTGTTTATTTTATTTTATCTACTCTATTCTTTCTCTGACCTGCTGAGATCTGTCCAGCAGGTTGGGTTGTGGCACAGTCACTGCCCTTGGGGTGGTGTTGGCTTTTTATGTTAAGAATTACATGTGCTTTATTTACAATAATTTTCCAATACCTATCACCTATGTTAGACAGTCTGTCTCTACTCTAAACCAATCCAAAAGTGCCACCATCACAGCAGAAGATGGAGGACAAGAACAAGAAGCAGGAGAAGGACAGGACATGCCCAGATTCCTGCATCTTGCCTCTTGAACCCCCATTCTAAATCCCCAAAATCCTACATTTTCACCCTGTGACAAATTCATTATCATTCTCTTCAAATTCTTGTGGCTTGTAGCTCTTCACACAAAGTTGGTGATTGTTTCCATGGGTTAAAATCAAAGGCACAGGTGCGTTTGACTCGGTGCCAAGGTCTCTTGAGTCCCCTGCCAGGGCAATCAGAGGAATATCCTGGGTTCTGACAGAATGAAATGCCCAAAACCAGATTTCACAGCCTGGTGGGGTGTTGGATATCAAGCAGGGCGGCAGCTCAGCTGCTGAGATCTCTCCTGTCCCTTGGTTTCCTTGCTGCTGTGCAGGTCCAGTGTGCAGTGACCTGTGCTGGGGCAATGCATGAGCTGCTCACAGGTGTGAAGAAACAGATGTTCTCCTTGCAATCCATGATTACAGATTGATGTGCACTTATGGAAACATTGCTCTTATATGAATATAAATACAGCTGGATCTCCCCTGCCCCAGTTCAAGGCTGGGAAGCTGGCTTAGGTTTTACCAGAGAAAAAATTAAAAAGTATCAGAGTCAGAAAACCCTGAGAACTGACATGATAGCACATTCAGGAGACTTTTAAAAGCTATTTAAGCTTTGATGCAAAATACATTGATACTCCTGACAGTTTCACTTCTTACTCTTCCATTTAAATGTCAGATATTTCATATCTGCAGGAAACTCACAGTGATATGGCTCAGTAGTATCAGGGAACCACCTGCACAAGAAAAGAGCTCCAGAGTTTCATTTGAATCCCACCTGTGTGAGGAAAGGCAGGAACCATCAACACAGGCTTTGCCAGTGCCCTGGGGTTCAGAGGCTCTGTGATTCCCTGTTCTAGACAGCAGGATGAGAAGGGACACTCCCAGCAATTCCTTTATTTCAGACCAAAGGGAAGCCATGGGATGCTCCAGCAAATCCTCTGTTGCTGAAGAAGAGCTGGAGAAACCTTGAGTGAAGGTCCAGAGCTGTCAGGTGTGCCCAAATCCATTTGTCTCCTAACAGAAGCAGAGCTTCTGTGACAAACTATCTGTGAGGAACTATTTAAAATCAGTTTTAACTCTTCTCCTCTTTTTTACTGTGCAGTAGCAGTTTAGACAGATTAAAAAGTATCAATTAGAATTTAGGAAGATTTTCCCAATCTCTTTTGCTATTGCTTATTTGTTTTGCTAGAAGCAGGAATAGAGCTCGTTCCAGCCCAGAGGTTGGGCAGGGCAAGGTTTGGGAGCTGCAGATAAATGGGATTTTGTGTGTCAGGTGGCCCAGCTGTGCCGTGAATGAGGGCTGTGGTTCCTGCAGCCTCCCTTGGCTGCACTCTGGTCCAGCCCTGCTGGCAGCACGCAGATAACTCATTAAATCAATCTGTGTAATGAGATCTGCTTGACTCCGCTTAATTTTGTATTGAATGCAGATGGAATCAGGGAAGTGGCTCCTCTGACAGATCTCTGGGCTGTGCTGGGGTGCCTTGGGGCATTTCCAAGGTTCAAAAGGTGCCAACGTTGACCCCAGTGAGCTGGCAGATCCAAACCCATCAGCCTGTGGATGCAGCGAGGCAGATCCCCTGGTGATGCCAGCAGGTTCCCATTGCAGGGCTTTAACAAACCACAACTGGAGCCTCCAAAAAACCATCAGCAGATAAACAGAAACTATCAGAAGCTGAATAAACACTGAGGGGTTGGACAGCATTGTGAAAAAAGATCACAAACAATGTTTGCTGCTTCACTGAGGCTTAAGTAATTCCCCCGTAGCCAGTTGTGTTTGGAAATGCATAAATAAATACTTTGTGCTGAAAGAACGCTTGCTTCTCTAGGAAAAACAAGCTGACAGTTGTTCTTGGGTTTTATTCCTAAAGTACTTTTGTTCTGGGCAAAATCAATGCAACAGAGCCGACAAACCTAGAGGTAACAAAAGTAACAAGGTGTTAAAGTTCTGTCATTCCTACGGCTGTAAATGCAATATCATTCTATGACATTTCCTTGTGGCTTTGCAGTTATCCTGGAGTACTTTGCCAGCTGGTTCTGGTATAAATTTGCTTTGTTTATTCCTGGTTCATCTTCCTGTAAATACAATATCATTCTATGACATTTCCTTGTGGTTTTTCAGTTATCCTGGAGTACTTTGCAAGCTGGTTCTGGTGTAAATTTTCTTTGTTTACTCCTGGTTCATATTCCTGAGGGTAAAGTGGGGCAGGAAGGAGTGAAATGGGGTTGTGCTGCCTGTGGAGGATCCCTGTCCTGCAGGTACAGGTTGTGCATTGCCCATGTAGCCTTAAATGATGCCAGAAAGCTTAAATACTTAAAGCACTCATTAAACTCAGAATTCAGCATTTGCTCCTTTCCAGCCCAGCAGTTGTTGCTGGCATTCAAAGCCCCTGGGCCCAGTTGAGTTAACTGTGGTGGCCATCACCCAGTTGTTCTTCTTTCCCGCCTAAATGAGATGACTCCCCAGAAAATAACACAAGCCTGGCATGCAGGTGGCACAGCTTTCAAATGTTAAACCAGACAGCAATTATCCTGAGTTAGACACTCATTTGAAATACCCCCAAGTTTTGGAGCTGGAAGTTTTATTTTTTTTAGGCAGTTGTCGTTGCTGTTTGATATTTACAGGCTTGTTTGCTTTTAACTGATTGATGAACTCATGGACTATTCTCATATATGGGAAAGGCAGTGGGATGCTCCCAGGCCAGCCCTGTGGCACAGAGGGACAGGAGGAACCAAGCTGGAGACTCTCACCTGTTCCCACTCAGAAAATCAGCATTAATTCCATTTAAATGCTACCTTTGCCATATATTACTTTTTTTTGTTTTGGGAATTTTCAAAAAAAATTGCCTTTAAAGCTATAACTTAAATACAAACTGTTAGAAACACATAATTATGAGAATAATTGTATGCAGGTGCTTTTATTGAAGAGCTCTGGGTGTCAGGGGTACAAACCCCAATCTGACCCCCGACATGGGTTCGGGATGAACGTGTTTTTATATTTTATCGTTATATAACTTTCATGTTAATTATTAAACCTATATTGTTCTATTGTATACATAGATTTCATCCAAGCATGGGCTCCTCGTGGTCCCCCTCAAACTTCTAACACAGTTTCTCATGATTCTTCTTACGATTAAGGAATAATTATATTTAATTACTAAACAATCATCATATTTAACAATTAAATCATTTATTATATACTGCTTACGCAGGTGCAATTTCACATGATCTGGCAAAACACAAAGCCTAACATTTTCAGGGTCTATTTTTAACATTTTTCCAGGGCCCCACTAAGTCTAGCTTCTTTCTAATTCCCCGAATTTTATGATTTTAAAACCTTTTACTATCAAAACCAAGGCATGAAACTCTCAAAAAACTGGTTTAACTTCAAGTTACTTAGCCTGAAGATTGTTTGTGAAGCCTCTTTGCTCTGGAAATGCCCATCAGAAAGTTTTGGTCCCTCTCCCTGCTCCAGACAGGAGACACAGTTCTCCAGGTAGATGTGGAGATGCAGAACAACTTCATTTTCATTTTACAGGATTTTAAAACAAAATAACTTTGGATCAATTAGAAGAGAAGCGTGGCTTTTTAAAATGTGAATACTGACTTCTGAAATTTAAAAATCAGGTGATATTGTATAATTTCTCTGCAAGAAAGGAAATCATCTCACCGGGAAAGGGGAAATGTAGAAGAACTTTGCTGCCTCCACAGAATCTTTGTGCCTTCTGTAGTTGCTCTTTGATCAGTGTGGAGTGTGGGCTGCAAAGTGGAAAAGAAGTGGTCAGAATGGTTTCATTTCAGTACCTTCAAGAAGAGTTTTTCCAGTCTGTAAAACACATGGGTACCTCTGCATACCTTGTGATTTGTAAACTCAGTTTATGGCTCATGTCCTGGCACAACTCAAAAGAATCCAGTTGGATTGAGTAGTCAGTGGAAATAAAAAGTGGATTATTTCTTGTGAAGAAGTGATAAAAGAATCATGAGTGTAATCTGAAGTAGGTGAGGGAATTGCATCATGCTCCAGAATTAAGGTTGATGTTTGTATACATTAAATAAACTAAGGTGAAATATTTATCAAAGGAATCTATCAAAGATCCAAAATCTCTGTTTGAGCTGGCCTTAAGTACATATTTTACCCCTTTATGAGGTAGTAAATTGTCAAAATAAAACCTCCTAGAACTGGCTTGTGGACTTACAGGAATGAGTGGGAAGTCTGTAGCAAGATGTTGAAAATACAAACTTTAGTTTTTGTATAAAGGTTATTTATAAAAGGAATAAAAAAATAATAGAATTTTGCTCTAGCCCAGGGGTTAAGACAACCTTTGGTTTGGGAGTTGTAGGAAAACATAAGGCAATGAAGCTGTAAAAGCTGAAAAGAAGGGGAATATAAATAATCATACAGTTAAAAGAGAAAAACAAGGCAGCAGCAATAGAAAAAAGGGTTAGAAAGGCTAGGGCTGATGCCTTTAATGCATAGCTCAGCAGCATTAAATGCCCAATAAAAAGCAAACAAAGTCTGGAGTGAATGAGCAGAGTGAGGGGAAATTGCAGCTGCTGGGCTGGGTGGAGCTCCCCTTTATGGAAATGCTGCTCCAAAAGGGATCAGGGCACAGCCAGGGCCAGACTGGGCTGATCTGGGTCCTGAGGGTGTAAAAGTACTGTGGGACATCTGAAAAACTGGATTTAATAGCCTTTGGTAAAACAGAGGTGGGAAAAGGATTAATGGGGGCTCATTGGTTGGTAAAGGTGTTTGTTGTGCTGAGAATAAAATGGGAGATGCTCCAGGAATGTCTGAGCTGCTGGGACTGGGAGGCCAAGGCATTGAGAACTGGTGTGAGAAAGGGATGTATGCACTTGACCATGGTTCCTTGGAATAAAGAGAAATATACCAGAGGCTTTCAAGGAGAAGAGTGGGATAAATGCTCTGAGGACTTCTAAAACACATAACTCGGTGTGAGGAGGAAAAGGGAAGATGCTTTCCACCAGGTTTCTTTGCAAGAGGGTTTTATGCATCCAAACTCTTAGCATGCCGTTGGAATAGTGCTGGAGAGTGGAGATGATTGAGCTCATGTGGCTGCTGGGGTCAGTGCTGAAAATCCAGGCTGAAGGGTGAAAGAAGAAGGGAGAGATGCTCTCAAAATTGGGCACTGCTGTGATTTTAGTTATTAAAAAATGGACCTTTCACAAAGTGTGTGCTAGTGCTAGAGGTGTAACATTCTGACATGAATTTATTTCAGTAGATGTGGCATCACCTATTGTACTGCTGTGGTTTTCTACTCTCTTTTATCTCTTGGATTGACTGGTTTAATTATAAATTAATCATCTATTTAGACTGCAGTCATAGTCAAAACAGTGTGTTTGTACATCCTGTGTTTCTAAACGTGACACTTGGCCAGGCTCTGTGTTTTACTGTGGACGAGTATTTCAAGGATTTTCTCTGCTAGTTTTAAGAGACATTCTGTTTATTAGTTTGTCTAGCTGCTTATTGTTTATATGTCAAATTTTTCAGCACTTCACTTGTACTGATGATGTTTTTCTGGCTGTGAAGAGGTTGCTTTGTCCTGAAGGAATGATTGTTGTTTGTCTTGGTGGATAAGAGTTAACTTAAGTGTCTTCATAAACAGTAAATACAACAAAGCCATAAATATTGATTCTTTTATTAAAGAAACGTTTATTTTTTTACTCTGTTTTTAAACTAGTTGTTGCAGGCAAAAAGGAAACATTTAAGCATTATTTTTGTTCATAAAACTGTAAACTTTCCCAGAAGGTGGGCTTCAGGTTCCTGGGTTGATTTTGACATCTGTACACAAGAATGCAATTACTGCAAAATAAAATTGTTTGGTAATATTTGAAAGCAGAGAAAAACCAGCCCTGTCTATGACCCTGTTCTTTGGATGCTGGTAATGGGAATCCTTTTCCATCTCTTTGCCCTGCCTCATCCATGTCTGACTGGACGTTTTTGCAATTCCCATGAAATGTTTCCAGTGGCAACATTTCTCATAGGAAGTTGACTTCCCTTTGAGAAAACACTGTCCATTATCCAACACTTTTGTTTGTTGGATTAGTTGTATCTCTTTGGAAGACTGTTAAACTGAAGGAAAATAAATAAATTTCCTGTATCAGGTCATTTGTTTCTTAATGATATTTACAAATGGCTGCTATTACCTGGAGCTGTGGTGTTAAAGGAAGTAGAAGAGCCTCAGTTTGGAGAACTCTCTTTGCCTTTCAGTGTGTTTCCATCTGGCTTCCAAAGTGTGTTGTGAGGAGTGACCTGCACCTGGTCCCTTGCAGACCTTGTTACCCTGGGCTGATTCCTCTTCCAATAAGGAATCCCCTTAGGAAAGGTGGAGATCCAGAAACTCTTGGTGGTCAGTAAAGAGCTGGCTTGGGTGGCTTTTGGTGAAATCCACAATGATATTTGAGCCTTTGAGGTATTTTTAAAGGGAGAGATGGGTTCTTCACTGTCTCAGGACAGCCCTAGCACAAACTTTGTCACATCTTTCTGGAATTTGAGGTTTAACCCTTAGGGCAAGATCTTGAATCCGATTAGCAGCTGAGGAATTACACTTGAGAAACATCAAAGATCTGTGCTCATTTTATAATCTCTGCAAATAACAAAATCACCATTGTCTCCTCATGCCCAGCTAAAGATAAACAGAGCTTTGAGGGCTTTTTTGTCTGTTTTTTGGGGGTTTTTGGTGTGGCATTTCTTTTTCCCATTCCCACATGGTGGTTTGAATTCATCTCTTACCTCTCTCATCTTTCTTGGAGCTCGGCCAGTTTGCAGCAGTTGAGGATTTAATGTTTTTCTTGAAGGTCTCTCTATCAATTGCAGTTGTTTTCTCAGGGTGGGGAAGGATCTTTTCCCATTCTGCAACCTGTCTTTCTCATTCATGGAGCTTTTCAAAAGTCATAGTATCTTAGCACATTCTAAATGTCACAAAGGATTTGAATAACTCCAACATATGGTGTGGATCAGCTGTGAATTCCACTACAAACACCAGGAGCAGAAAGCAAACTGCATGAGGGAGGCAAGGCAGAAAGCAAATTAGGAGGGAAAAAATAAAAAAAAAAAAGTTGAATTAGTGGAACAATGAGATGAATCAATACACTAATTTAAAATATTTGGATAAAATAATATGCTTCAAATTCAAGGAGAAATTACTGGCTCATCTTGTCTATGCCCATATTTATTTAATGTTTTCTGCCTGCTTGTATCATCCTTATAAAAAACAATTATCTGCCCATATTTGACATATTTTAAGTATTGACAGAAATGGGGACTTGCCATTTAAAAGTAAATGTCTGTATTAATTAAGATCCAGAGATGAGCCAGCTTGAACTCGTTTGTGGTCAGACAAGGTCTGTAGATGACTAGTGAAGGAAGGAGCATTTCCTTTCATGGCCCCAGAAAACCCCATGAAACACAAATTATTTATTGAGATCACCAAGGTCAGAGGGTGACCTGCTACTTAATGGTGTTTTGTGGAATTTTTTCTTTTTCTTGCATTTATTTCCAGTTGATGAAGTGCTCCATTATGCATTAGTGTACAGTGAGTATATATATAAATGTTGTGTGTATACATAGTCTTTGCACACTCATGAATAAAATATACAGGTGTACAGATATATACAGGCATTTTCTGCTGAGAAGGATGGAACAGGCAGAACTATATTAATGAATTTCCATGTAGGCTGTTCCGAATTCCACTTTTCCTGTTGGCTCTGTGGCAATGTGTGACTCCAGCCTCCCTCAAGTGACCTGGTGTGATTGATTGAATCTCCAGAATGTGCAGTGGCACTGTGCAGGGTGCAGCTGTGCATTCCCAGGCTGCCCCAGCCTGGGCACATGGCTGGATGCCTTTCCAGAGCTACTGTTTTAAACACAAATTTCTATATCCAAAAATATGAAAAAAAGCAGCTGAAGTGCCCTGGAATAGCACTGAGACAACTTGCGGAGGTAACTTGTAGGAGGTTAATTCTCCTCCACTTCTGACTTAACTCTTAGAATCACAGAATGGTGTGGGTTGAACTTTTAGAATGCCATAATGGTGTGGGTTGAAAGGAACCTTACAGATCATCTCATTCCACCCCTGCCATGGCAGGGACACCTCTCACTGTCCCAGGTGCTCCCAGCCCTGTCCAGCCTGGCCTTGGGCACTGCCAGGGATCCAGGGGCAGCCACAGCTGCTGTGGGCACCCTGTGCCAGGGCCTGCCCACCCTCACAGAAAATTTGTTTATTCTGATATCCAATCTAACCCTGCCTTCTGTCAATTTAAAAACATTTCCTCTTGTCCTGTCACTTCAGACTCTTGTAAAGAGTCTTCACCTTCTTTGTCGGTTCCTTCAGGTACTGGAAGGCCACATTGAGGTCACTCTGAAGGTTTTTCTTGTCCAGGTGCACAATCCCAGCTGTGCCAGCCTTTCCTCCCAGCAGAGCTGCTCCCTCCCTCTGATCACCCTGGTGCCTCCTCTGGATCTCTCCTGCAGCTCCAGATCCTCCCTGTGCTGGGCCAGGGGTGGGGCAGCTCTCCAGGTTGGGTCTCACCTGAGCACAGGGACAGAACCCTCCTGCCCTGCTGCCCACACTGGGGGCTCAGCCCAGGACCAGCTTTCTTCCTTTTAAAATTCCTTCTTGCAGCACATTCTGCATTCATATGTGAGAGATAAATCTCATTTTATTGTGTCGCCTGGCCTCTGTCACCTTGTGTTTGGTGGAAAGCCACTGTCCAACTAAGGGGTTTTTATCTCATTGTGTGTTTCTGGTGCAGAGAGTCACGGAGCAAAGGGAATGCCAGGGAATTGCTCTCTGGGATCCTTACATCCCTGTGGAAATAGTTTCATTTAACTTGTGGCTCTTCCTTCTGGACTGAGCAATGTTCAGTGTTGTTTGGTTTTGCACAAAAGGCAGAAATACTGTGGGCAGTTTGTCTGAATCACCTCAGGCTTTGACTTCAGCCCTTGGAGCAGCCCTAGCCCCTCAGGGGCTGAAATCCTCTGTGTGAAAAATGCGTATTTTATGATTGGCTTTTTGCAAATATTAAAATGAATATTATATGTGTTGTGTTAGAAAGTAATGCTGTGTTAATTTTCTTAAGTACTGTGTTAAATATAGTTTTAGGTCATAAAAATAGTTAAAATAGAAACTATGCTATGTAGGATACGTTTTTAAAGAAAGGACTCGCACTGAGACAGCAGCCACAGGACACCTGAATCTTTCAGAGAAAGAGAATTTATTGCTCCATTATCAGAAGAAGGGAACTTCTTCCCACCTCGAAGGCGCTGTCAGGATTCAGAGGAAGAAGCTGACACTGCCCAGACAGAATCCTGTGTTTGAATGGAATTTATGCATCATGGATGAGGGGTATGAATATGCAACAGGCTGTTGTTTTTGAGGGTTAATCCCTGGACATCTGTAACTCTTTGTCTCTATTGTCTCATATTGTCCTAATCCAAATTTTCCAAATTATTATTACTCTAATTGTATTATTATTTTTATTACTATTTTATTACTATGAAAATTTTAAAATTTTAAAAGCAAGTGATTGGCGTCTTTCACACTCTGCCAGCAGCAGAGCTGGGACTCTTCAGAGGGTCACAGTTCATCCCATGCACATACAGCACATTCTACCTCCCTTAATCTGGATTTTTCTACATTTAACTGATCTAAGATGCTGTTGGAAGTGTTTGCTACTGGTGGGTCTCACTTTATTGGTTATCCAAAACACATAATCTACAAAGCAAATTAAAGCTGAGTGAAAAAGTGCTGGGAAATGAATTGTAATAGGAGGCAGATATCACTATATGTTTTACAGAAATAGACCTGTCAGAGGTATTTGTTTGTGACTTTACAGCTGAAATTGAATTTTCTAAACCATGTCAAAAACTAAAAAAATGACACATTGCAAAGACTTAAAGATGTAGATAAACACAGAGCTTCTGTGTGGAAGCACAGAGGATCTGTGGTAGTTGTCGGAATAAATCCCCTGGTGTGAGTGACATATGTAACTCCGAAAATCCCCTCACCAGTGACATACATAACTCTAACAGCCTTGTCTTTTTCCTGTCCTCAGCTGTGTTCTCTGTCAAGGCACAGGCTGCACCACAATCCTGGAGATTTGAACAGCTATTTAGAAGTGTGTCAGTATTTAAAAAAAAACAAACAAACTTGAGGTCCCCATGTTTTGAAACAGCAACTGCAATTGAGGTTGGCACTTGTTTCCCAATGGTTATTACAGAAAACTGTGGTGTGTGTTTCCGTGCCTGGGTGTGGTGGTGTTCACAGGGGTCCCAGGATGAGGGAAGAGATGAGAATCTTGACTCCATGTTTCAGAAGGCTGATTTATTATTCTATGATATATATTATATTAAAGGAAAATGATGTATTAAACTATACTAAAATAATAGAAGAAAGGATTTCATCAGAGGGCTTGAAAAGAAAGGAATGGAATGATAAAATCTTGTGACTAGTCACAGCCTCGACACAGGCGGCTGTCATTGGTCATCAAGTAAAAACAATTTCACATGCTGGGTAAACAATTCTCCAGATCACATTACAAAGCAGCAAAACATGGAGAAGCTGAAGCTTCTCAGGAGAAAAGATCCTGGCAAAAGGATTTTTCATAAAATATGCCTGTGACCCTGGGTGTTTTTTTGTGACAGCACAAATGTTTCCATGCCTGTGTGAGATGCTGGTGGAGGAGACACTTGCAGTGCAGACCTGCTGCTGTCCCCAATCCCTGGGGATGGTGAGGCACAGCTGAGTGTCCCATCCCAGCCAGTTGGGGTGGTGATTTGTGAGATATGAACACATTTGTGCAGGATGCCAGCTGAAGCCATGAGCTGTTCTGTCTTAGTGCAATGATATTGGGCACCTTCCGGTTCATACTCCACTAAGTTCAAGATCATCTCTTTTAACAGGGTAAAAAAGACTTGGAGAGTTCAGCAATCAGGACACTTGTGCACCTTTGGGTGATGCCATGGGCTGTGCTGGTGCAAAAATGTGAGAATACAATGAAAAGCTAAACGATTCCTCAGAGGAGCACAGGGCTCAACAGTTCAATTGAGGTTCCAGCTGAAACACTCCTTAAAATAAGCTTGGAATTGGGCACTTAATTAAAGATCTGTTATCAATGGCATTGAGAGCCACAGTCCCACCCCTGCCATGGCAGGGACACCTTCCACTGTCCCAGGTGCTCCCAGCCCTGTCCAGCCTGGCCTTGGGCACTGCCAGGGATCCAGGGGCAGCCACAGCTGCTCTGGGCACCCTGTGCCAGACTTTTTCATTTTTCTTGGTATTTCAGCCCCCCCAGTCCGTTAAAAGTCAAAATACTTTTAAGGCGATTTATACTGCATCTCCCAAACACAAAATATTAAAAACCAAAATAAACTGTCAGTTTTTTAAGATTTTTTTTTTAAATTAAAACTCTTGCAAGGCTTTTAATTTTCCCATATGATGTGTTGGTTGTAGTGTCCTTCTCCCCTGTGTATCCATCAGTAGTTACAGGGTTTTCACAGATTAGTTCTATCACTAAAACCAGATTTGTGTTTTTTTCTGCCACTGAAGGAAAGGTTGGCTCAGCAGTTGGAAAAACAGGTTTTTTTCTGTAAATACTTCCCCAGCCCCCAACGCTGCTCAGTCTGTTCAAAATCAGAGTACATGCTCCCTCTGGCACCCTTCTGACCCTGCTGAGGCTGATGGTTCCCATGCCTCTCCAAGGACGTTCGTCTTATTCTCTTGATCAAGGACAAATAAAAATGAAATTGGACAAAGCAAGAGAGATATTGGGAAATCAATCACAACGTGAGTAGGTTTGGGGTTTTAGGAGATGGGAAGCTTAGAAATTTGGGCAAATGGCTATTACTGACAATTTCAGAGTCTGCCTGGGAAAAATGCATCTGATATTTGCTATTTGTTGTGGGAGCAGTTGTTCCTCACTTGTAAAAGGCTCAGTGATCCAATCCAGGAATAGAAGCAGTGCTTTTGTTGCTTGGAGGCACATGTTGTGATGAGCAGAACTGAATAGTGAGCAACCCATCAGCTGAAAAATGCCACAGCCAGGATTTAGGCTATTACAGAGCCCAAACAATTTCCAAGGTGTCAAGCTGGGTTGGTGAATAATTCATAAATGAGAGAATTGCCCATGTTGCCAGGTGAAGCGTTTGTGCAGGGTTTTGCTGAGCCCCTTCTCATGGTGGTGACTTATGAGCTTGTGTAATGTTCTCTACACCCCCACAAGAAACCTTTTTTATTTCATTTATTTCATGGCTGGGTCAGGAATTCAACTGGCATCCCAACCCTTCTGCCAGAATTTCTCAGGGACCTCAGACATTGCCCTCCATGGCCTTTTCTTCCACAGATGGCCTAAAAAACCTCCCAGTTTAGCCCAGGTGGGCTAAAAAACCTCCTAGTTTACACCAGGGTGGCCACTTGCATGGCTTCCCCAGGATCCTGCTGCCATGGGAGCAGAAGCAGAAATGCAAAGCATGTGCTGTCACATTCCTTCCATGTAGAGCAGCATGGCATGGAAAGCTGATCCTACATGGAGTGAAGAGCTGGGTATTTGCAATGCTTTTACATTTTTCCTGTGGGTTTTTTTCCCCTTCTCTAAGAGACAGCTCATAGCAGGAAAGTGTGAGAATATCTGTGATTTATTCATTTTGCTGAGCATAACATCACCCTTGCTGAGAAGAAATCTTCCAGGGAGTTGCAGTTTCATGTTTGTTTGGGTTTTGATGTTGTTGCAATAAGCAGGAAAACTCTGGCCTTAAGGGTGAGGAAGGCAGCTGGCACATGAATGGCAGAAGCAGCTGAACCCCTGAGATGTCTGAATAATTTCCAGTGTATTATCACCTCCTTTTTCATTACTGCATTAGAGTACATTTAAAAAAAAAATGCTTCTTTGAACTGGCTGCTCACAGAAATATTTTGCCCAGCTCCCACCACTGGCTTGCATGTTAATAAGTGAAGCTCAAAGTCTGACCCTTGGTTTTGAAATCCTCTGGTGGCATGTCAGGACTGGGGAATAGGCTTGTAATTGGATTTTTAACAGATACGGGTGTGTTTTAAGCCCTCCTTGAACTCTGTGAGTAGAACTGATGGAATATGCCAGTAAATAGGGAAAAGGCAAGTAAACACAGGATTTGGAGCACAGTGATCACTCTGTATCCCTGCATTTCTGAAGGAATCTCTGGAATGCTCTTCCACCAAGTGCAAATAAAAAAGATCAAACAGCTGCTGTAAACAATACTGGTGGCCAGTTCAAATGAAGATTCAAGTGAGAGATAAAGTTATTCTGTTTATTTTTTCTTTCCTATTTCATTATTCAGCGTAGAAAATCAATGTATGTATGTATGCTGCATGCATTAACAAGGTGTTTTTTGTAGCACCTGGATGCCTTGAGAGGAAAAAGCCCCAGAGAAAATAAAAAATAAAATTTATGAGTTAATATATTGAGATTAGACAACACCAGCCTTGAAAGGCCTTGTTATGAGTAGAGTAGGACTTGGCAATTGTTATCCTAATGACTTATTCATTAAAGAGAAGAAAATCTATATGGAAAGAGCAAGAGAAATCCATGTTTCTTCACAAACGTATGCATCAGCACAGACTCCACAAGTGCTATAAAAGTGTGTACTCCTCCCTGTGCCCATCACAAGGGACTGGATTATGCTGCCACTCTCTGTGGTGAGGTATTAGATCTGAGCAATGCTGACTTTAGAACACCAAGGACATGTGTCTCCATTAATTAGGGAGCACATTTTGTGTTTGCCTTTATCCAGGGAAGCTGTGCTGCTTGGACTCTTTGGGGGACAAGGACAGATTCTTTCCCTTTCTCACTTTTTGTATCTGTGCTCAAATTTAAGACATTTTCAGGGCAGAAGAGGCAACTCCCCAATGAAGCCGAGATATCAGGGCAATAAAACATCAGGAATGTGTCTATTGATTTAGGAAGGAAAGGCAGCTCTGAATTTTATGGCGTTGGAGATGCCCTTCAGATCCTTGGCTTATTTAAAATTTGTCTTAGCAACATATTCTCTGGTAGCACATGTTTGAGCAGCAGCAGCAACTCTGCTGTGATTCTCAGTGGCTGAATAGAATTCCCTTTCCTTGTGATTTTCCCCTGTATAATAAAACTAAAACATCTTCACTGTAAAGGTTTCAAGGTTGCTCACTAATTACCCAGACTCAGAAGGCTTTCTCTGGAAAGTGTTGTACTGCAAATGCTCAGTATAAGATTTCTTGTACTATTTTCTTTGAAAGCATAGCTGAATCTAAAGAGAAAATACCAGACTAATTAGTTGCTTATCAAGTGGGTTCTGTCAATTTTTATATTCTTTATCTGAAGTAAAACCCACAGTTTCACGCTGTTGAAATATAAAACAATTGGACTAATTTCAGGTTGACCTTAATGTTCACTCTGTCTTTGCTTTGAAGGAAGAACTGTTCTCCTAATATTTACATTTATTAGGAAAATGTTGATTTTTAAAGAGTCTCTGGGAGATTTGCAGGAGGAGGAAGCAGCAGCAGAACTGATTTTATGGATTAAATCCTGTTTCAGCCATTGGAGCCACTCCTGGGTGTGCACTGAGAGGCTCGATGCCAAAGCCAGGTTGTGGTTTATTCTGTGGCCCTCTTGGCTGTGTAAATGGCATTTCACACCTTTTCTCTGGCTGTGATAAATGTGATAAATGTGAGGAATGAGTGCTAAGAACCCTGCCTTGGCTGAGGGAGCCTTGGCTGAGGGAGCCTTGGCTCTGGTTTCACTGGGAGCTTTAGCAAGGGCATGGTCCAAGCTGGGACAGCTGAGAAGTTCAATGAAAAAGTGGAATAAAAATAATTTTTCTTGTCATTTATCCCTGTATAATAAACCTAAAACTTCTTCAGTTGTGCTTTGTTGCCAGTGTCATCAGCTTTCAGTGCTGCCTCAGTGTTGGTCAGAATACTTGGAATTCCCTATGTGTGGTTTGAATGCTTGTGAAGGCTTTGGTTTTTTGGGAGGTGTTTGGCATGGGAAAGATGAGTGAGCAGGTGGTCTCCAACTGGCCAGCAGCTCCCTGGAATTGGCTCTTGTCTTGGTTTGAAAAGACAGGTGTCTCTTAAGGAAGGCAGGAACCTCCCTTGAAATGGAAAATGCAAGCCCTCTCCCTCTGAATTGCTATAATTTTGAAATTAAGGGGCTCTCAGGCAAAGATTTGGGAATAGGAATAACAGTTCTTTATTAAAAAAAATAAATATACAAATTCAATAGTACAAAAAAGGTAAACACACCACTGTCAGAGTGATCACAGGCCCTGCCCCCTGTGTGTCAGGGGGGTGTCCCAGCCCCATCCCATGGGGGCTCAGCCCTCCTGCAGTGCCAGCTGTGGCTCTGCTGCAGCAGGGATCCTGCACAAGGGGGGAGTTTTCCTCTGCAGCTCCAGGGCTGCTGCAGATGGGCCTGGGCTCCCTCTGGCCATGCAGGGCAGCAGAAAGCTGCTCCTCTGGCAATGCAGGGGGCAAAGGCTGCTGTGCTGTGCCAGGCCCAGATTGGATCCAGGTAGGAATGCTTGGCTCCTCCCCTGGGCGGAGCATCTCCCCATGGGATGCTGGGATTGGATCAGCCCTGCAGGGACACTCAGTGGCCATGGACAGCAGAGATCTCCTGGAGGGAGGGTTGGCTGTGGGAGAGAGAAAGGAAACTGCCCCAGGAACAGCAGAGAACTGCCCCAGCTCTGACAGATGGGAAATAGAATACACAGCCCCAGCCACATCTGGCAGCCTAAGACAGCTGTGCAGCCCTGACCATCCTTGTCTGGAAGTTCCCTGGCACATTGGTCATGATGCATGGGAGCACCAGGCTGAGGAGGGAAACCCAGACATTGTGGCTTGACTTACCTGTAGACCATCTTAGACATAAAAGCTGTGTTGTAATAACATCTCTGAGAGCTTGATGAGTAATTAAATGCATTTCAAAGTTCCAGGTAAGCAGTGCTTCACATTTTAACACATCCTATAAGACTGTGGCTGTAAAATTGTGTGGTTGAGTACATGGAATTTTAAAATCATATAAAGGCTTGGTTTGGAAGGGACCTTAAGGATCATCTAGTTCCAAAAAAAGACCAAAAACCAACAAAATACTTCAGAACTTAGTGGTATGTGGTTTTCTAGATGCCTTTTGATGCTTGATTCCTGTGTATGAAACTACTTGTTCAGTAGTTTCCTAAATAACAAATGGTTAAACAATTTTTTAAACTGAAATGTAAGAAAAATATGTCAGAGAAAAATAAGTATGTTAAAGAGCCAGAGAATTCCAGAGGGGTTAAGGATATACTCTTTAGAAATACAGCTCTAAACAAACTGATAGGGAAATGGTTGCATGCTGAGACTGGCTGATTCTGGAAACAGGAAGAAATTACACTCCACTGTTCTTCCAAATTAGTCCCCCTGATAGAGGCTGCATGAGTACAAAATAGAAACTGAGCCAAATGGGGCAAATTATCTTAATTTTTGTTAATTTGTTTATGTGCTGTCACAATACACTGATTAGAAAAAAAAATCTTGAACTGTTTAAAATGGTGCAATAATAGAGCCAATATTTTAAAAGAAAAGAAGGATAAGATTCCTAAAGATGATTTATTTTTTTGAGGAAGGGTTGCATTTAGCATGCGCTACCTACAGCACTATGAAATCAAAATTTCATAAAGATATCTGTGTTTTAAAAGTAAATCTAGGGCATGTTACCAGTTTGTGGTGGAATATGCTGAGCCTTTGCCTTACAAGGGTGGAATGTATTTGTGTCTCAGGAAGGCTGCAAGTGCTACATGTTCCAAATGGAAAGGTGTGGTTTAAATGGACTGCCTGGAGATTTGGAAATTGGATTCTTCCTTCTAGCATAACCAGGCAAATCTGCAAAGCAATTGCCAGGTGGCAGGGCTGCTCAATCTGGGTTCCTCTGGTGGCTCACATCCTGGGGCTCTGTGCTAGAGAGCACTGAACAAATGGAAAGGAGCTTTGTTTTTCCACAGCTAGTTTCTACATTTGCATCCCAGTCTCAAGTGTTTCATCTCAGGTACATTTCTTACTCAGCCACTGAAAATGGTGTGTGCAGAACTGCTTTAAGCACAGCATTAAGCAGACTATCTTAAGATTTTTACTGGTTTTCTTTTTTTCACAAAGTTTGTTTTAATGTTGCAGCTTCCTAGAGTTGGGAAGGGAACAGTTTGTGTGTGGAGCAGCACTGAGTCCTTCGTGTGTGGTTACAGCATCACCATCCTCTGAGTTATCACAGATCACTGACACAATTAAGATGCCAAACTTGAAGCATCAGTGCATCTCAGTAATTCATCAAAAAACAAGAGGAGGCAGGCAAAATGCCCTTGCTTTTTTTGTTGAGAAATGTTGGTAGTTTGAGAACTACTCAAGTTGTCCAGGATCTGAAATCATTGCTCCTGACAAATCAATTATCCTGGCAATACAGTTGGCTACCTGTATGTGCACTCCCATTTAAAGGGAAATATTCTAGAATTTCATGAGGTTACTCCTCACAGAGAATTTATGATGGCAGTGATCTCTGTGAATGGCAAAGTCATGAGCAACTTCTGCACTCTGATGGTGTTTCAGCAGAACCTCCAAGGCAAAAACTGCTGTTTCAAACCTGCCCTGCCCTGGCCAAGGAGGTTGGGATTAAATGATCCTAATGTCCTGTCCAACCCAACCTATTCTGTGATTCTGTGATAAACATGGAGATAGTTTCAGCAGTTGTTTTTCAGGAGTATAGACTTCCCAATTTAGTCTATATTAGGGTTTAATCTGAGGGGAGTGTCATTCTAGCCCTGTGCATGGAGGATGTGTTAACACCAGTAGCAGCCAGTCTGTGGAAGGGTCCTCTGGAATGGGAGCTGTAAAAGATCTGTCCCACGTTTCTGCTGTTAACACTGCTGCATTTTTTAACTGCCTATTTTTTTGGACTGTGTTGCAAGTTTAAGTAATGGTAATAAAGAAGATTTTGTAATGATCTGTTTTATGTTGAACTATTGTAGGAAGGAATCTTAATAATTTATGCATTTGAAGATGTTTTCTTATTTCTCCTGTGATTTTTTTCACCACATCTGTCTGGTTGAGTGCAATCTGAAAGACAACAGGGACACTCAGTTTTCTTTTGGAGTTGCCTACTAAAGCCAAGATGGTTTAGGTTGAAGCATCCTGCTGATTCTCGTGCTACCTGTGTTCTGCACAGATCAGAAAAGAGTTCTGAACACTTACTTGACAAATACTTTGAAGATTTGGGGATGTATCTGTAAAAGATAGTTACCAGGGTAGTTTTCTTGCATGAAGAGATCTGAGAGCTTTAATCTCTTCAGGGAAATATCAGCAACCTGTAACTGCGACATGAAGAGACACACATGTTTATCAAGAGATATTGCTGAATTTCCTTACAAGCCAGGCTCTCTTTAATGCTTGGTGTGGTATTGTCAGGACAACCACAGGAATAAGTGACACCAGGTGGCATTTCTAGTGGCAGAAGCACAGTGAATATCTGTCACACTGTGTATGGTTTGGGTAAATCTAATGTACATCCCAAATTACACTGTTATTGTCAGTGGAATAAAAACTCTCATGTCCAGAGGCTGACAGGAATCTGGGGTGTGTGTTTGTGTGTCTGCATGTGGAGGATGGCATCCAAATTCTGTTCCTTCAACTCAGTTGGAGTTTACAAGTGGAAAGCTGAATGAAAATCATCCTGTTTGCTAGAACTGTTTAAACCACGTTCTAAAAATGAGCAGGATGTGGATGTTGGGAAAATCTCCATCCCCAAATCCATATCAGAAAAATGTAATGCTTGGAACTGTCTACAACACAACTCTTCAGTAAGGGTGGAATTTGATATATTAAACTGGGAGGAGTAGGAATATGATCCTGGATTAGATTTGTGTAGCAGAGATTAATGAAAAAACTGCAAGCTTAACTGTGTCTTCATGCTCAGAAGGTCAGGCTGTGTGTAGGAATTTGTGAGCTAACTCAGTGTAAATCCTACATAAATGGCTTGTTTGTTTGCAAGGCTGTGAGGGGTAATTATTTTTCAGGGATAGATAATCCTACTGAGAAAATGCTTGTTAATAATTTGGCACTGATACTGATCATGCTGAGTTCAGGGGGAGGTTCATTTGTCTGGGTCATTTAGAGCAGGATCAGAACCCCAGAGAACTGCTCAAGTGTGTTTTAATTTGAGTTCCTTCTACTCAAGGTGTTTACAGCCTGTTTCAACTGCTAAGTGTTGGAATTGTAGGATAAGCCTTGCCTGTGGAAAAATCTCTGTTCCCTTTTGAAGTCCTGCCAGGACTGAAGATGCATTCAGGTTCTAAAACATGACAGAAGTTTCTACTTTACCTCTTGGCCATCTGTAATTGCCTAACATCCAATCAAGCCACAGGGTTTTATATTGTTCCAAGATGCTTAATTTAGCATTTTAGTTTTTATTCCTATTTATGCCAGGAACATCTCTTGGTATTCTTTGTCTGTTAATGAGCAAAATGTGTAATCCTCCCAAATGTTTTGCACCTGCTTAAATTACAGCAGTTTTGATAAATAGAATTAGTGAATTGAAAGTGTGTCAGAGAGCTGCTTTTTTACTGAAGTGCATGCAGATCTTGCCATTGCTTCCAGTGGAAGAATTAAGATGAGCCTGTACACAGGAAGCTACTGCCAGCTGTAGTGTGGATCTGGATGTGTTTCAAACACAGAATCATGGTTCTTGGGTTGGAAGAGACCTCAGAGATCTCATTCCACTCCTTACCTTGTCTTTATTTTTAAAAACAGCAATGAAAATGATTTATCTTTAGAATTAAAATATATATGTATAGGGTTTGGGGTTTTCCCCTAAATCAATGTAATCCTTAAAAAACCTGAATGCAATTTGGAAAAGCTCTCCTTGGTTCAAAACTGGAATTGTGATGCCAAGTGCTATCAAGCCATTAAGGAAGACACTCATATTATCAGCATATATTTATATATTTTCTAAGTCTTTTTCCAATTATACACCCTGTGACCTTGCCGTTTTTGCAGGTTCAGTGTTATCTATCTATTCCCACATGTTTTGAAGCTGCTCTGAGCAGTTTCCATGCACACACATCCCCCATGCAGGGATAAAATCAATAGTTGGAGGTTCCTTGCACAGGAACCTTGCTACAACCAAACTATTGCTTAAGGGATCACACCTGGTGTGCAGGAGGAACATCACCAGTAACAGACAGGTGAAGCTTTGTCATGTGAACACCTCAAGGGCCCTCCCAGTAATAACAAGTTTTTCTCCCAGCACTTCCCTGCAGAAGTGATGGTCCCAAATGTGCAGAGTATATCAGTTCTGCTCCTAATCCCAATGGAGCCGAGCAAGCCTCATGGATCCTGACATGCATGGAATGAGTGTTTAAGCTCCATGCCCTGAACTTGTCAGTTTAAGCTGAGTTTTCAGCTTAAATTCATCATTACAGGTTTCTCTTTGCTGAGTTTTCCCTCTTCCAGGGATCCAGGGGCAGCCACAGCTGCTCTGGGCACCCTGTGCATGGCACCCTGTGCCAGGGCCTCAGCACCCTCACAGGGAGGAATTTCTCCTAAAATCCCATCTAACCCTGCCCTCTGACAGTTAAAACTATTCCCCCTGTTCACAGGACCCTTTCCAGGTCTCCTGGAGCCCCTTTAGGTTCTGGAAGGGGCTCTGAGCTCTACCCAGGCCCTTCTCTTCTCCAGGCTGAGTAGGCCCAAATCTCTCAGCCTTTCAAATAAATGTAAAGTTTGAGGATAAAAATGGCATTCAGCTCTCCAAAATGAAAAGGAGTCTACTAAGAATAATTCCAAACTGTAGTGTAGGGACTTGAAACTGGGGTGAAGAGAGAAGTTCAGAATAAGAATAGGAGATTCTAGGTTTATTTAAATCTCCTAGTTGCAGGAAATGGGAACTGGTGAGTCAGTGAGAACAGCAGTAATTAGCTGCTTCACTTAGAGAAAAATGCACGCTTCAGAGGCTCCAAATGATTACTTTGCACTAGTGTTAATTCTAGAAATTACTGTGTCTTTTTATGGACCTTTCTGGTGGATGTCAGAGCGAGGAAGTGTTGGGCAAACGGCTGGTTATCATTTTGGTGAGGAACAACAAGTGCTGGATCATCTGAGGGGATTTTGGAGTGAAGTGGCTGCTTTGCTGATGTATTTCTTTCATAGCTGTTTAATTGAGCAGTAAATAGAAAAGCAGTGGGAATTTTTTCTTTGAAGAAGAGAAAATGGGGATAATTTCAGGAAGCTTTGAGAGAAAAGGATCAAAACAATAATAAAAAGATGAATTCATTTAAGGTGGGTCCAGCACAGCAGACTCACCATCAGAACCTTTACAGAGGAAAACTCTGACTTTCTATTGTGCAGAAATTACTGTGCCAGTGTAATAATGGATTTAAACTGGATTTATTTCAGAGCTTTTGAAATACCTTCTAGAGTTTATTATCTAAAGTAATCCTCAGGGGGAAACAAAACTCCCTGTGGGTTTTGAAGGTGAGTGCAGACAGCAAATAGTCAAAAGTGTCAGAGGGTTCACAACAGATGTCCCAAATGTCCTTTCTAATAATGCATTAAATTCCATTCTGTGAGAAAATATGGACAATTGGATAACTAGAGTAGCACTGAGAGAAAAAGGTGTGGGGAGCTGTGAGGAAATCGAGATAAGCTAGCAGCTCATCAGATTGGGGCAGGCTGGGGGCAGTTTCTCATAAAAAACTTCTGATTTTTGGTGAGCACTATGAACTCTGCTTACTCTACAAACTCAGTGTATTCCTGACCATCTGAAACAATTATTTTGTTGTGGCAGGAACCACGGGAAAAAGCTGGATTTAGATGGATCAAGGAACTCAGCAGTTACAGTATTTGAAGCTCCCATCCAAGCAGTGCTATCAAGTCCATCTGCCATGGCCTGCAGAGCTCAGAATGGCTCTGGTAGTATCCTGCCCTGTTGGTTTTCAGGATGAAAATCAGGACTAGAAAATGTGATTCAGTAGATACCATTAATTTCTAATAAAAATTTAACAACATGCACATAACGCTGTTTATTTCTAAATGAACTGCAGTCCACAGGAAATAAATCTCTCTGTACTTTTGGGCAATTTAGTAAAAAATGTTTACATAGGCATCCAGCTCAGAAAGCACATGGGACTAACAGCCTTTGTAGATACTGGTAATCCTGTTTCTGCCTAATATCAAAAAGACCAAGAAGTGAAACATGATAAAATATTGCAAATTGTGTGTCCTTTAAGTGTTCTGAGGCTATTTGATTAAAACAGGGGCAAGTATGCAGTGGCTCAAAGGCAGCATGCTTCAAGCTACTTAAAAAATGCTTTGTTACTCAACACAAGTGTCAAGATATTTGAGCAAAAATACTTGTCAAGTTTCACTGCTATCAGATGTTTCCTTAAATAATGATTAGACTTTGGTGTAATAATGGATATAGTTTAATAATATTTAATTATAACTGTGTGGTTTCGGATTTCTTTAAGCACAAATACTGTGTTGTTGTGTGAGCCAGTCACCAAATTATTAATTTGATGCAGAAATAGCTGCTATTTGGATTAAATTTTTCTGTTAACACAGAGACTTAGGCACCTTCTGTGAACACCAAGACCAGCCACTGTGGGCACTGAGCTGCTTCAAGCTGGCATTTCCTTTTCTCTTTTATTTGGAAATATAACTCAGAATCATTCAGCTGGACAATGTCCCTCTGAATGCTACAATCCCCCGAAAAAGAGGGTGCTGGTAGCAGCCCCCCTGTTTAGGTGCTGCAGTTCTAACAGGAGTTAAGATAGGCAAACAAACAGTGAGTTTAGAGGAAAAATGTGGTGTAATTTAGTTCCCATGGGAATGAGCAAATGCTGGTGATCACAGCTGGGAAAGGCGTGGGCTGGCCGTGGCTCCTTCCCCCCGTGCCAGCACACCCCTCTGGGGCTGCACCAGCCTCTGCTCTGGCACTCTGGAGCTGCTCCTTTGCAGAAATTGTTGTGCTGCCATCCTCTGTGGTGGCTTGTGAGATGGCCTTAATTATTTTTGAGCCCACTCTGCCAAATTCCATCCTTGGCTGTGCTGCAGCGCTCCCAGAATAGCAGCAGTGACTTCAGCAGCACCCAGTGCTCAGAAACTGAGCTCATCAAAGTTGAAAATTTGGTGCAAAAAATAGCTCAGCCTTTGACCTTTAACATATTCTGAGTTTGGAGCTGTAGTGTTGATTTCTTAGATGTACACAGAAGTGACCATATGGTTAGAGCAGAGTTATGTAAAATTGAAGACACAATTCCTTTTCAGACATCATTTGCTCTGGTTGCCTTTTGGCATTACATTTAATATGTGCTTTCTGTCACAAATAGAAAAGGTAATAATCCCTCTGCAGTTTCCTAGAAAATGTTGCATATACAAAACATATGGAAATGTTAGCTGAGCTGCAGAGAACATAAATGTTGGCTGGCAATGGAGCTGCATGCCTGCTAATGAGACATTTAATTCTGGCTGACATGGAAACCGCTCCTAATACTCTAGAATTATGTAATAAAATATATTTAGCTATTTGTCTTTAATGATTAAGCAAACACAGAGCCCAATGTATTGAAAATAAATATGTGCCTGAGCTGTGGAGCTCAGTGCTGCCCAGGAAAGTGATGTTTGCACCAAAATACTTCTGGCAGCTGCCTGGCTGATGCCAAAGGCAATTCAAGAGTGGTTTCCACAAAGCCCTTGTTGGTTCAACCTTTAGGGTCCAACTGGCCCAGCAATTTAGATTTGATGTCAGTTTTAATTAACCACAGCAGCACAAAGATAAGCACAGTTTATTAACTTGCCACGAGCAGGAGGCTCTGGGTAGAGCTGTCTCAGCTGATGGTCTTGTGAGGCTTTGGAGACACAGAGGCTGTTTTTAGACACAGAACGGGAGTTTGAGAACCTTGAACAACACCAGGGTAACCACCTGAGAGCACTCAACCTCAGCGGCTCCAGAGTAGCCAAATTAAATAAATTCAATTATGAATTATTGTTATAATTGTAATTCCTTGTTGTGAACCTGGAACCGTTCATCCATGCACCTCTCACACATGAGGCTGCAGCCAGCAGCTGCTGCATCTTTGGGAAGGGAGAAGGAGGCAGAATGGAGTTTGTACAGTCTGTCCTTTATCTTTTAAAGTGTTGTTAGGGGAGAGGATTAGGCAAAAATAAAAGTATGTGTTCAGAGGAAAAACCAAGTTGGAAAATAAGATGAACACAAAATAAAAGTCGAGAACAAATGCTGCCCTGGCAAAGGACTCGTGTTAAATTTGTAATGGCTTAATTGATCAGCCACTGCATCTGGGTGATGCAGAGCAGTCTGTGAGGATAATCATGTGCTATTAGAAGTTGTTTTCTGTGTCTTTTCACCATTACATAAATCAGATATTCATGGGACAGGAAGCACTGGAAACCTGACTTTTTAATCCAAATTTTGTGCATGTCATGTACATTTAAGCATATCAGATCCTGTTTCTGGAGAGAGGTTTTACACTGGGAAACAACAGACTTTGTTGGCTTGCTGCCCCCTCCAAGGAGAGCTGATGTGGCAGTGGCTGAGATGCAGTGATTTAATTATTCAGCTGCTTGTAGTCACCAACCTAAAACATGTGTTCTTTGCATCTGTATCCACCTGGTTGGAGAGATTTTTATTTTTAACCACAGGGTTTTGACAGGATACAGAATTTAATTTTTCAAATAAGCACTGTGTTTGAATACAAAGCTGAGGCACACAGAATAAGCAGCAATTACTTGCTCAAAAAGCACTGACCATTTCCTCTGAACTCCTCTCCTGTTAGTATTGAGAGAGAGAGGTGCATTTGGCAGCAGGTTATGCCCCAGGTTAAATCAGGGGAGGAAGGGATGGTGAATTCTGCTGAATCCTGAGCCTTCTTGAGCAACATCTGTGGGAGAGCCTTCGAGCAGAGGCTGGGACTCCTGTCCCCACAATGTCTCTGGGACTTCACTTTCAAGGTTCAGCTGCAATAAAGCTCTTGGGTGTTAAGAACTGGAATTTTGATGCCATTAAATGAAGATATTATGTCAGATAATGGCTATTATCCCTATTTTTTACTTGCCCATTTAATTACATAAACATTATTAGCTGTTTAAATAAACTGCCTATATTTTACCAGAGTGGTAAGCTAGTGATTGGTAGGATAAGTAGTTGTCAGGCTACTGGAAATGAAAAGCAAATAAACCTCTTCAGTTTGCAAGGTTTAGTGTACGTTTTCATCAGTTTTGAAAGATAATCACATAACAAAATTAAATTTGCAGAGAATTCCTGACTATTGTTTACAGCAAATTGTATGGGTTTTTATTACAAATGCCATTACCTGATAGACTGGTGTAACTCCACTGTTAATAGACTCTTTTTTTAATATACCCCTGCCAAACAATTCATACCATGCTTGTAAATAATAGAATAAGAACACTGTTGAAGGAAACTACTGCAGTGACCTTAGCAATAGTGAATGTTGGCAATGAGTCTATTAAAAGGTTTTTCACTGCTGAGATTTATAGAATTGTTTCTGATTCTACAGCACACATTAGTTTTTGCTTCTCAGTGAACCCAGGCTCTCAGCTGTGGCAATTGGGCTTTTATTAAAGAAAAGTTTATAAAATGTGGGAGGAAAATTCTGGAAATAGCAGTGGACTCTAGAGAGGAGCATGAGATACGTTGTGCATGTGGACACCCCATCCATGGCAGTGTCCAAGGCCAGGCTGGACAGGGCTTGGAGCAACCTGGGACAGTGGAATGGGTCCCTTCCCTTGGAAAGAATGTGGAATTAAATGTTTTTTAACGTTCCTTCCAAGCCAAATCATTCTGGGATTCTCTGATACACAGAAGAGCTGCCACATGGCTGTAGCTATAGAGCAAAGGTGTTCTCCTGAATCCTCATGGATAATGATTTATGTTGTAAATAAAAATGTGAGTTTTTTGGTGGAAAGGAAAATGTGATTTGAGTTCTGATGGTATTCTAGCTGGTGATTTTTAAGGAGGAAAGGACTGTGCTGTAGAGATGCAGGTGGAAAGCCATGCTGGATCACCTTGCACCACTGAAGTGAGAAATGTTGTCATGAATCTTTGTGATAAACTGTGCAGTGCTTTTTATAGACTGGAAATGTTCAATGTCAATGCCTTCAGGAGCTCACTGACTCAACAAATGTCTTAGAACAAATGGCTGGAAGTGCAGTGAGGTATCATTGCTGTGTTTGTGTCCACAGCAATAAAAATTCTTTTTTTTGAGCTGATTTTCCATGTTGGATCCAACAGGTTTTTATATTGAGTACAGACTACAGGAGAGTACTCTGGCCTGTAGCTGAGGCCAGAAACAGGCAATAGAGATAGAGATGTTATTTCTTTTTTCTGCCTTGTCACTTCTGAGGTGTTACAGTCAGTTTTCTTGCACTTCTAGATCATGCCTTGGTGAAAAACTGAGGCAATAAATCCCTCCTGTGCTTACACATTTCCTCTTGTCTCTTCTGTGTTGGACACTCACTCTCCCAAGTGCTGCTTTTCATTGCTGTTCTTAAGAATTCTGTCTTCATGTTTCATTTGAATTTTCTTCAGGCCAATAAGGAATAAAAACCTGTGTCACTGAGGAAATGATGAAGTCAGAACCTGAGTCCTGAACTTTATATTTCTATTGCAAATCTCTCAGTCTGGGTCGTTGGCTGTCCTTGTCAAGGCCAGCCTTTTGTGACCAAAAGTTGCACAAAACTGCTGGAAGAATGCTTTTAACAACAGAAGCAGCTATTTTTATTATTGATTTAAATAATCTTGCAAGGTTAAAAGAGCATCCCATTAACAAATGGAGTCCTTCCCAAGTCCCTGCTTCACAGCCTCTTGCAGGAATCCCATTATCCCCCTTAAAGCCCTCTGCTAATTAGGCATTTGTTGGCTTTTTTGTCACTTGACCACCTCCCATATGGATTTTGTAGTTGAAGAGTGTTTGGTGACTCTGAATCACCAGAAAGTCATTAAAATGTGTTTTATTTTTCTTTGTAATCCATTATGTAGTTTTGCCTTGCTCCTTCTGTCAGGGGTAGTTTAATCTTCCTCATCCAGGTTGGTGAAGCCTCTGCAGTAAATGTTCCTTTCTTCAGCATTAACTTGAGGGGGGGATAAAGGGAGGCTGCCACTTGGCTGGAGACAATTCTGATGCCTCAGGTTTTGGCTTTTACATTTTTCAGATTCTGTGCTGCTTTAGTGTGTGGGTCTGGGCTTCATATGAGGGGATGGTGAGCTCTGTGCACAGAGCAGGGAGACAAAACAATTCCTGCTCCAGTTGGGCACCAAGGACAAATGATCCAAATCTCAGCCCAAGAGCACAAACACCGTGGGCTGGAGAGAGAAAAACAAGCAGGGTGGGACTGCCTGGGCTAAAGCTGGAATGGGACAATGAACTGCAAGGTGCAAATGGAGCAGAACTGATCACAGTGACAGACCCCGTGCCTGGTTGTGCATTTTGGGACCTTTTTTGGTTCATTTTGGGTGTAGCTTTCATGAGGCATCAATTCTGGGTTGTGAGCATCTTTCAGTGTCTGTGGTCACCACAATTCAGGCTTTGGGCAGAATTTGCAAGAGGAGTGGAGCTTGATAACAAAGCACTCGTGTTTTATGGGCAGCAGTATCTGGGCACACACTGAAATGCAGCAGTCCTGCATGGCTCAGTCATTCCATGGCTCAGGCCATGCAATCAGTGGAAGAGTCTGCAGCTGGCAGTTATGGACCTGTGGGAAACCTGCTTTTGTAATTCTGAGCATAGGCCCAGAATTATTTGGTTTTATATATAAAGCAAAGGTGTTGCCAGCTTCTCCCTTCCCAAGGCCTTTTGGAAATGGGCAAAGCAAACCCACTTTTGCACACACTTCATTTCTCAGGGAGGACTGGCAAAGTGTTTATGTGACACTCTTTACTTTAAATATCTACAGCAAATATTTGAGGTAATATGAGGTCAGTCTTGTTCTGAGAAGATTTTTCTTACAAAAATCCCCCAAAATCATAATACTTTTAATAACATTCATTTTCAGAAGAAAAGCTTTTTACAAGCAGCAGGCTGTCTCTTTAAAAAATTCTTCCCTATTATCAAACTATTTCCCAAGTGAATGAATTGTCCTCATGAATGATACTGAACTCATTGCCATTTATATTCATATTTATCAGCGAATCAAACAATTTCACAGCTAAATTAATTCAGTATGACTCACATTTAAGAATTAAACCCCATGGGTTTGATTTTGCCCTAATACATGGAAAAGGGATGTGCTTATGAGATTTAGAATTCCTGGGTTTGTACAAACGCTGCTGTCTGTAGTACATCAGTGAGGGAAGAGATTTCTGAGCCTTTTCTCAGTGTTATACAGAAAACTGGATGTAAAAATGTGGGAAGTGTGCAGCAGGTAGGTAATCATAAATTTTGTAAAATAGCTACAAATTATGTTACAGAATCTTAAAGTGCTTGGAAATATTCATTTATTTTCCCCAGCACAATGTATAATCAAACTCCAGAGCTCATTGACAGAGTCTTATTCCTGACTCAACAAAAATGATGAGAGAAAGATCATTCTGTGGCTAATTAATAAATGGGGTTAATGCAGCTCTTGACTTCAAAAAAAATCTTTATATTACTGATTGTCAGAAGATTGGAATGGTAAATTCTGCTTCACAGCACCCTGTGAAGAATTCTTATATTCTGCTTAAAGCGGCTGCTTTGCCACTGCTGGAAACCTACTGTGGAGGTAGATGGAATTTTGTTATGCTGACCACAAACATATTTTGTCATACTTAACGTATGGAATGTTCAGTGTCTGTTCTGTGGCTTTCAGAGTGACTTGAAGGTAGTCACTTCAGAGAGGCCCCTTGCTCTGATCTGAGCTTCTGCACATCCCTGTGATAAAAGGATGGATAAAGGGAAAGGCTCCCATGCTCTGTCTCAGTGTAGGAGGTACTGAAGCGACCCTGGGAATGAGACACTGGGAAAGGGTCAGAGCACTCCTGCAATGTAGGAATCCACAAAATTAGAGGGGAAATTGGAAAGTTTTGGGGAAAGCTGCAAAAGGCAGGCCTCAGAGACAGCAGAACTGTGATTAGAGCTAAGCAGCAGCCATGAGATTGGTCAGCTGAAAAATTATTTAAAAAGTAGAAAAGCAAGGGCAAATAGAACAATGATCTGTGTATTAACGCTTGTCTAGAATAACTCTCTAAGCTACAGAAAAGTTTATCTAGCAAGATATTAGGAAGTTTTAAGCTTAATAATGGAGCTCTGTGCATTGTGTTTTAAGGCTTACAAGCAGGTATTGTATTTGAAATGAGCAAGCATTGTTTTAACCAAAGGTACCTGTGCTTATGGTGATTGGATAGAACTACTGTCAATGTGCTTTTACTTTGTGTGATTGGTCAAGAAGCTTATAAAGTGAGTTGTAACATTAAGTTTTTTGGCCTGCTGACTGGGATGTGAGCTGGTGGCATCTTCCCGTTGTCATAGCCATGTAATGAGACTGATGCTGGAAAAATAAACGGCTTGAGGAGCTTTCCACAGCAGCCCCATCTCGTTCCTGTTCCTAAATAGCCCCCCTTGCCAACGTCACTGTAAAGCAAAGCCTCACCTCACAAATCCTTTCCTACCAGGAGGGGATCAGGAGCGCTGAGTTAGTTTGTACCACAGCAGGTGCCTGGAGGATGAGAGACAGAGGATCTAACTGGAAATGAGAGGTTTTGGGCTGAATAAAAGGGAGAAAAATATGAGGGTAGTGAAGCAGTGGAGGAGGTTTTCCAGAGGGGATGGGCAATGCTCTGGGGAGGTGTGGAAGGCTCAGTGGTAAGCTCAGGGCTGATCCTGCTTTGAGCAGGGCCTTGGCCTGAGGCCCCTTCAGCCCAGATTATCCCACATTGCTTTGTTCTGCCTTAACAAGGACAGGTGTCAGAATCATTTTCTGGGAGATAAAGTTGTTCTCTGGCAATAAACACAACTGTGTCTCAAAACAGGCTGGTGTACCTGCTGCAAACCTGCATCTTCATGTCAGGAAGAGTCTGCTCTTTAGAACAACACCGTACACCTGGGTTTGGCGCTCAGGCTTTTAGAAGCCTCATTTTGCAGCGGAGCATTTTGACAGCTTCTTTTTCAAGTCTTTCCTGGTTGCTGTAATTTGACTTTTGAAGCAGGCCCAGCTCTTCAAAGCTAGCAGTGAGACAGCACCAGCCAAGGTCTGCCGGGCGCTGCCGGCGGCTCCGCGTTCCTTCAGCTGCCGTTTGTCAGAGCACACTCGTGTAAACTTAATGAACAATGTGCAAAGCCATTAAAAACTCAATTACAGCCTTCTCTTTACTGCAGACGTGAGGGAAGGCAAACATAAAGTGCTGATGTGTAAACACAATAGCCACCATCTGCTGCAGAGCGGCGTTTCGGCTCTGCAAACGGGAGCTGGGCTGCAGATGCATCAATAATAGGACGCTTATCAAGGCATCATTATCCACCAAGCAGGGGAAAAATTGAAATTTATGGCCAGCTAGAGAGCACTTCATGGTTTAATTCCCCAATTTTCAGTGGTATGTTTAATAACTAGGAGAGAGTGGCGTTTTATGTTGCTGCCGTTGGAAAGGATTTTTGAAAATGAATTTATTTACAGTCTCCCTGTCCTTCTTGCTTCTGACTGATGGGAGCATAACACATTCATTTTTACATAGTCAGGATAAAACCAGCCATATTAATTCATATAACCTGTTGATCCAAGAACACCATGTTTAATTGACCTTACGCTCAATTTGCTTGAATGAGCTTATACTTTTCTGTCAAATAAACATAAAAAAGAACTTTTATCCAGCATATATAATGTTTTTGTCCAAATTTCATTTTTTTTTCAGTTTAGTGTAGTATTGGAAACTTGAACTTTGTAAGGAAGTAAACAAAACAATGAAACTCAATAATATTTTAGTTTGTTTTTTCCCCCAATTGGATATGCAACAGTCTAAACAAGAGTTTCTCCAAGATACCTTTTGTTTTATTCATACTCTTGCCTGGAGACATTCAGGAGGCTTTCAGTCATCTATTAGTCAATAATTTCCATTTGTGACATGTTAATTCGTTCCTTAGTCCTTTGTATGAGTGGAAACTGTGACAAGTGATTTGTTGGTGCCAGAGCAGATTGTATCTCTTTTATTTGCACACATAGGCCTATAAATTGAGAATAAGTCCCATCAGCTTCAGCTCTGTGCTCAGCCTAAAGAAGGCTGTCAGACCCTAAATCACAATATGTCAATTTTCATTAAGGATAATGAGGAAAACCACATTTGTCTTTAAAAGGCTGGCTTGTCTTTTATTTATTTTCTCCTGGTGGGAGCTGTTTTCATGATCTCTCACCTACTCCTAAGTGATGGATCTTGCCCACACAAGTTCCATAGACAGATTTGGAAATTTGTAATAGGACAGTGGATCTCATCTGTTGATCTTGGAGCATGCAGAACAACTTTGTGAAAGTCCTGAAGAACAGGATACCTGTTCAAGTTCACACTGTAAAAAATAAAATAAAAATAGAAATAAAAAATATGTCTATTTGGGGTCAATTTATAGGATATAGGGTATCATTTATTTGCATCTGAATTTTCTATAAGATATTATACTATATAAAATATTTTAATAAAAAATAAATTTATATATATATATATAATTTATATATATAATTTTTATATATATTATTTATCTCAGTGATTACCTTGATGGAATTACATGTTTTCAGCCCCTAGCATTGCCAGGCTTGAAGTTTTTCTCTGGATCTTGTGGTGTGAGCTGTGTCTGGGATACCCCAGGGAAGGGTTTGTGGGGAAGCTGCCACTCCAAGGCTCTGCAGAAAGAAAGGACTGTGGTAGAGTTCCTAGGGAACAAATCCCTTTAAACAAGGTGTGAGTTCTTTTCTCTGGCAGAGATGACTCTATAAGTGGATATTTTTCATCTTTTCCATTGTCATAAAATAATACCTCTTATCAGGACTTTTCTTGAGAAAGTTGTGTTTCTTATAGGATTTCCTCCTGTGTCTCTACACACATTGTATTAAACAAAATCAAATGTTATAAATAGGAAGCTGGGAATAATTTATCCATGACAATTGTTTGCAAGGTTATTTTTTTTAGTAATTAAGACAAATTATTTTGATAAGTGCTTTTTGGTGGATAGGTATTCTCGTTGTTGGTGTTGTCAGTTGCTGGATTCAGGTTCCCCACTCTCCCCAGAACTGTCAGCACTTGAACAAAAGGCCATGAATAGCTTGTGATTCATTATTTTGTGGGTGGCAAAAAATAAAATTGTAATTATTGCATGGAACTTTTTTATAAAAGCTGATGTTTTTTCTCCCAGAGGAAAGCTCATTATTTTTATATATGGCTCTGTAAAAGTGAAATACTCCCTAACTTTTGCTGTCATTGAAGCACTTCCCTCCCCCAGTGCAGTTCAGGGCTGCATTGTGTTAGACACAGCACAGATCAGAGCAGTTCTTTAGGGCAGGATAATCTACATACTATCCAAAATAAATAGAGAAAAGTTGAGAGGCATGGCCTGGAATGCTGTGCAATCAATTATGGTGTAACAATCCCTTTTCCTGGGTGCCTCCCCAGTGTGGGGGCACTTGTTCAAACCCTTGTGAATGCACAGGGGCTCTGCTGTTCTTGGAGTGATTCTGGGCTGCACCTCTCTCCTCCAGGGTGGGACCTGGCACATGGAGAACTTGTCTGCACTGTACTCCAGTGAAATGCCTCAGGCAGAGCCTTTCACAGCAGCTGCTGGACTCCTGCAGACCTTGCGACCGTTACTCAGGGGTTTTACAGTGTCTTCCCTCCCAAATTCTCTGCAGAAGAGTGGTTCTTGCAACTCTGTACTGACAGAGATCCTGGAATCCCACAGTGGGTTGAGCTGGGTTGGGAGGGACCTTAAAGCCAATTCAGTCCCACCGCTGCCATGGCAGGGATGCCTTCTACCATCCCAGGGTGCTCCAAGCCCTGTCCAGCCTGGCCTTGGGCACTGCCAGGGATCCAGGGGCAGCCACAGCTGCTCTGGGCACCCTGTGCCAGGGCCTGCCCACCCTCACAGGGAGGGATTTCCTTCTAAAATCCCATCTAACCCTGCCCTCTGACAGTTTAAAACTCCCCCCTGTTCACAGGACCCTTTCCTGTGCCTCTCTCTTGGAGCCCCTTCAGCTTCTGGAAGGGGCTCTAAGGTCTACCCAGGACCTTGTCTTCTCCTGGCTGAGTAGCCCCAAATCTGTGCCAGGGCCTCAGCACCTTCACAGGGAACAATTCCTGCCCAATTTCCAATCTAAATCTCCTCTTCTTCACCTTAAAGCCATTCCCTCTTATCCTGTTCCTTCGTCCCTTGTCCCATGTCCCTCTCCAGCTCTCCTGGAGCCCCTTTAGGCACTGGAAGGTGCTCTAAGGTCTCTCTGGAACCTTCTCTTCTCCAGGTGAACCCTCCAGCTCTGCCATCCTGGCTGGGAGGATCTGGGTGTCACAGCTCCAGCCCTGGTGGATCTGGGTGTCCCACTCAGCCTGCCCAAGCCTGGCTGGGTCAGGATCCCAGGCTGCTCCCTCAGCTGACAGCCTGTGCTGCCTCTCCAGACCTGCTGGCACCTGTGCTTGCTGAAAATAAATGTTCTCAGCTCATAGGAACTGAACCCAAATTTCAAAAATTTGTTTCTCAAAAGTTTAGTTTATATGAGTAGATTTTTAAGAGTAGTGTGTATACATTGCATGCTGAAGAAGAGGATTTTATGAGTAGAGTTATATCAGCAATGGGCATTTGTCAAGATCCTAATTTTTAGACCAAAACCAGAAAGTTTGAATTCAGCTCTAGCTATTCTACAAGTTCTTTCTGAGAATCTGGAATTTCTTGACTTGGGACCATTTTGTTTTTTGTTTCTCCTTCATTTCCACTGAAAGGCAGCATTGCCAGAGACCATCTTGCCCATGAATTTTCTTAGGAGTCTCTTCCTCTTCCCCATCTGTGCTTGCATTGCACTGGAATTTTCCAAGGTCTTTACAGTGTGTAACTTGATTAATTTGTTTTTTTAAATTGACTTCCTCCTGTTGATCCTTTACAAAATGAACATATATCATATAAACACAGGGGGAAAATTTTCTAAGAGAAAGTTGCATGTAGCTGTTACAAATTCATAATATATGACTGTTCACAGCACAGAATTGATCCAAATGTTTGCCTGGCTCATCTGAGTCACGTGCTGTGGTGAGGAAAAGGGAAAGTCAATAGGTCAGAAGTGAGGCAGGGCTTTTCAAACTCAATCTTCTGTGAACTGCAAGAGGCCAGCACACAAACACATCTGCAGTGTGGCTTGGCAGCAGCATCAGAGCCAGGAGTGTCAAGAGGGCTGTGTTTGATTAAAAATTATCATGCCTGGCTGCTGACACACAGATTCCCCCTTCCCCATCCCAGTGTTTTCTTTAGTTCTGAGTGTGAGTGTCTGCACCCACGTAAAGGAGATCCTGTAAGCAGAATTGAATCAAATAACTCTCATCATGTTCTCCCTTATTGCTGACATTTGTCACCTTGATGCATCTGTGAGGAGATGAGTGGAGACACAATGTGCTATAAAATAACTGCTTGATGAATCCAAATGTAAGTTCAACATTGAGTGCCACCGTTAATATGATGCTGACTTCCAGGTTAACAAACTCATAAATTGCCTCAGTATACATTTCCCTCCCTAAATTCAGCCTACCCTTCCCTCCCACATGAATTATTGTCCTATTGCATTATTACAAGTAAAGATGTTGCTGTTCTGTCGACAACCCTCGCTTGGTTGGGCTCTGAAAATTGGGGTTTTCTTAACATGACCTTCAAATATTCAGGTGCCAGTGTTCACAAATATGGACTGGAATTAAGGGTATTGGTTGATGCAGGCAAATATCAGCTGAGAGCTTGCTCTGTTGTAGTTTATGTGTTGAATCATAGAATTGTTAAGGTCGGAAATTACTTTTATAGATAATCAAATCAACCATCAACCAAACACCATGCTCACCACTAAACCACATCCTCAAGCACCACATACACACATTGCTTGAAAACTTCCAGGGATGGTTGCTCCTCAGTCCATTCCAGTGCTTTCCAACACTTCCCATGAAGATTTTTCCCCTAATATCCAATCTAAACTTTCCCTGGTGCAACTTGAGGCTGTTTCCTCTCATCCTGTCACTTGTTACCTGTTATTGAATGTGCCTTTGGGTCATGGTGTGCAGCAGGAGAACCTGATTGTTGCTTGAAGTGGAAACGTGCTTTTGTTTAGAGCGACTGTGTGATCACAAGGTGATAAAATAATACAAGCAAGCCAGCATTTCTATTTTGATTTGCAAGTTATGTAATTAAAAAGTGGTTCTTGCTAGCCCTGAATCTACTGGTGTATATAGCCTGCAATTTTAATATCTTTTCTCTCCCTAACAACTGGCACCAAACAGCTGCTTCCGTCAGAGGGAGGTTTGTGGTAAAAGGGAATTTTCAAACGGAGCTGTTTACACCAAAAATCCAACCAAACCCTCTCTGTTCTCTTTTTCCTTTGCTCTGCAGGCTCCTTCATGATGGTGAACAGCTCTGGGAGAGCATCAGGGCAGAAAGCTCACCTGCTGCTGCCCACTCTGAAGGAGAATGACACCCACTGCATTGATTTCCACTATTACCTGTCCAGCCGCGACCGCTCCAGCCCCGGCTCCCTCAACGTCTACGTCAAGGTCAACGGGGGCCCCCAGGGCAACCCCATCTGGAACGTGTCAGGAGTGGTGACTGAGGGCTGGGTGAAGGCTGAGCTGGCCATCAGCACCTTCTGGCCACATTTCTACCAGGTAGGGGTTTGTGATATTTTTCCCTCTCTCTCCCCTTCGTTAGTTTTGCAAATCGACACCTCCCTCCCTGAATTTTCCTCTCAGAATAAGTTTATCTATAGTGGATATATAGGCAGCTTGACTATTTCTTTCCTCCTCACTTTTTTCTTTAGTTTTTGGCAGGCTACACTGATAGATGGGAGGCAATTATTGACAAGACCCACTTGTGGTGAAATTGCCACTTGCATTGGCACTTTCCATGGCACTGTGTGACTGCAAACAAAACAGTTTCTAGATATATATCTATACTTTGTATAAATCTCCCTGGATTATTTTTGGACCTTGGTTCCATAAGAAGGAACATTTTTGGACTTGGCTTTGCATCTTGTGCCCATACAAGGGATATAAGGACATAAGGTACTAATAAATTCTTGTACCACAGTATCATATGTAGATATTCTTCACTAGCTCCTCAGCTCCTCCTCTTTCTAGCACAGCTTTATTTATTCTGTTAGAAGATATTTTTTTTTAGACAAGGACAAAGCCAAGGAAAGTAATGGCTATGCTATATTTTGGTTATATTAGTTTTACACCAACTTATTAGTTGTCTGCTTCAAACTTCATGTGGCAACTTTGCAGCCATTGTTTTAATTTCACTTAGATTATTCACACACAATGGACTCACATACTGCTTTTTACTGGTTGAAGGGGTATTTTTGTCTTGTTTTATATTCAAGACACACACCAAAAAAAAAAAGAAAAAAAAGCCTGGGAGGTAATTTCATCCTAAACCTTGCAGGAGATTTGATGTCCATGTGATACTAATAAAAGCCACGAGTGAGACAGGCACCGGGATAGAATGAACTATGAAAAGGCAGCAAATAGTCTGTGTATAAAAACCAGCAGGTAGAAAAGCCTCTCTTTTTCTTGCTTCTAATAACTGGGTAGGAGGTCTGTAAAATCTGAGCTGGAGGAAGATGCTTTAATGTTCTGCCTCTGAAAAGAGTTGTGGATACCAGCAGAATCCACAGAGTGCACCAGGCGGGCGAGAGGGAAGGATAAAGAGATGCAAATGTGTGGAAAATGGTGTTTTATGGGCAGTGCACAACTTGTGACTGCTCTGAAGGCACACTGGAGTGCCCCTACTCCATTCATATTAACATGATCCTGGGCATGAAGCAGAATTTGCTTCATCCTTGGTGCTCCACAGAGATAACAGAAATGATCTTTCACCCAGAAAATCGGTGCTTGAAAAACCTGCAAAAGGCAGCCTGATCTCACACTAAGAGGGATCCTGCTCTCAGATATATCAATAGGAGGCTTCCTGAGCCTCACTTAGGTCTTTTACAAGTGCTTTGGCAGGTCAAGTTTGCTTTTCTTGAGCAAAAGAATCCTTTAAATCAAACAAGAATTTTCTATTGAAGCACAAAGCTGAATGGATTGGAAGGCAGCAGTACCTGCCCAGGAGTAGTTCCTTCCTAGAAAATGCAGGGGGATTCTTTTTAAATTTGTGATGAGTGAGAGTGATGTTTCCTTCTGATCATCCTTGTATTTTTGTTCCTTAACTGATTTCAGCCTCTGGTTTTATAAATCATCTTGTTGGTGGTCTGTCGTCCTGTGAGTTTCTACATTTAAGCAAGGTTTAAGAAAAAGTAAAAAGAAAAAAAAGAGAACTTGAAGCTTGAAAAATTGAAGAGGAAAATTATCGATATTTGCCAGCCTGAAGTAACACTTCTGCCTAAATAAGTCCAGAGGTGTGAGGATGACAAAACCTGGGTGTGTTGCTGCCTGAGAAGTGCCTTGTTTTTCACACTATGATCTAGAATGTGCCATTGCGGTGTTATTTAATAAAATCCTGGCAGGGCTTGGGTTGGAAGGGACCCCAAAGATCATCTTGTTCCACTCCTGCCATGGCAGGGACACCTTCCACCATCCCAGGCTGCTCCCAGCCCTGTCCAGCCTGGCCTTGGGCACTGCCAGGGATCCAGGGGCAGCCACAGCTGCTCTGGGCCCCCTGTGCCAGGGCCTCAGCACCCTCACACTTGCCATTTCTTTGTCAGCTTTAAATCAAAATGTCATTCCTAGAGAACTCTCTGCACACAAGAAGCCTGACAGCCTGTTCTGTGTTTTGAGAAGACCATGCAAAACCAACATTTTCCCTAAATATTGAACTCTGCATCAGGCAAAATGTCAATTATCCTCCTAATGCACAGAAACCACACCATCCTGGACTGGCATGTGCACCAAAAATTCAGCCAGGCAGAACAATCTGAAGCTCTCTGCCCTTGTCTGAGGCTTTGTCAAGTACTTTGAACTTTGGAGATGTGGCTAGTGGAAAACTGGGATCCAAAGCAGCTGCCAGAGGTTGTGTTTGAGGTCTGTGCAAGGGTCATGGGAGTCATCTGGCTGCAGAAGCACTTAGCTGAGACAGAAAAACGTGGGGAGATTTATCATGCCTACCCTGGAGTTACTTGTACTTGGATTCTCAGCCTGCGAATGTTTTCCAGCGTAGCGAGAAAAAGCTCTAATGGTTCTTGGAGAAAGGTAATACGTGTAATCTTGAATTACTGCTTGCCATAAGGATGAACTCAGTCCCAGAATGCAGCAAGGGCAGCACTAGAGCCTGCCAGGAAGGTGTTTTTGTGATGTATAGCAAGGAATGTTATTGATCCATGCCTGGAGAAAAGTGTTGTAGCACAACAGATGAGCTGGGCTAGGCTGCTAACACAGACATTGTTGGTAAATCACAGCTGCAACGGGGGCTTGTTCAGGGGGAGGGAAACATGAAATGACTTTGTGTTTGCAGACCTCAGGAGCATTTAAGAATGCTTTTTTTAAGAGTGATGCTTTGTATTGTCAGCTGTATTAATTTCTGTGGAGTCCTTTAAATGCAAAGCATTATTAATTGCAAAGCATTGCCTGCCTCAACCATCATGCTGCATTTCCAATTGGATTTAAAAGGACATGAGGGACACTGAGCATGAGATTTGCAGAAATGGGCCCAATAAACATTTATTCCTGTCTTTTCCCCATGTTGGGGCTCAATTCCCAGTTTTCAGGAAAGCTCAGATGCTTCCATGCTTCTCACTTTGATAGGGATGAGACACTTCAAAATACACAAAAAGACAATAATTTGTAAGTTTGAACTGGGAAAGGACTGGGAATATCTGAGTGTAAAGCAGAACAGAATAAAATAGTCTAACAATATTGCTTGAATTGAGAGGAATCCTCTACTCAGTGGATTCTGCACCAGTGGACAGGGATTTTTTAGAGCCTGAGTTGGTTATTATTAAGTCAGACTGTGCTGTATTAGAGACCCTGCACATGTTGGTAATTAACCAAAGCCAATTCTCTGTGTATTGGTGCTTACTTTTGCCATCCACTCATACCTGATGCCAGTGCCTCGGAGAACTTAGCAAGTTCTTGACTTGCAGATAATTGAGAATTACTTTGTTGTGGCTTATGACTTTTCACAAATGTAAAACCAAAATAAGATTTTGTAGCTGAAATGTTGCACTTGAATTCAGGTCTGAAGGGAGTTGCAGTAGAGCCTTGCATGACCTTCCCAGTAAATGGAATTTTTATAATTAATGATATTTAATTGCTAAAGTAATTATAATTTCCATACTAAAGACTCCTATTTTATACTCTTATTTTATACAGTCCCTAAAATGCCTATCAAGGACCTTGATAACACAAAACACTTGCTAATGGTTTTTGGATTACTTTATCTTCCAGTGGCTTGCTTTTTCCTAGTATTTCCTGGGCAGCCTAATTGTTGTCCAGTCCCTCTGGAGGAGAACTTTGTTTCTGCATATTTTTAGCACCTGAGCTTTTCTTAACTTGTCTTTGCCCGTTTTTATGTCTTTTTTTTAGTTATGGATGTATTTCAGGAGATCTCACATCTGACTGTGTTTTAAATTGGGGGAAGAGATCTTAGGAAGTCATGAAAACATAAGAAACCATGTTCTGGAAGCTCAAATGCAAAGAAAAATGAACATCAGCAATTCTGGTCAATTTTCATCCAGAGCAATATTTGGACAGTTGAACCTTTTACTGTATTAAATCTTTTGATGAAGGAGATAAAGAAGAGGCTGAACAGTGACAGGCTGAGAATGCCAGCTCTTATTTAGAACAAAAAGAGCTGTTGAAAACTGATTTTAAATAGTTAACTCTGAGTTCTAGTAGTGAATATCAGAAGTTACAAATGACTGGAATGCATTGACACTGATTCAGGAAGAGAATTCTGTCCTGTGTAGTGCTTTCTCCAATCTTCCAAGGCATACTGAGAACAAGATATAAAATTATTATCCACCTAATGTTCTTGGACTGGTGCTTAAGAGAATATAGGTGTGTGCATATACCCAGGACACTTATTGCTTTTCCAAATCACAGATGCACAGAGCTGTCTTTAATCCTATTGAATGTTGCTCTAATCCTTTGTTTTGCTTCCCCAACAGCTTTGGTGTTGCATTCACACACTGAATTGCCCTGGTATCCCTCCATTGTTAATAAAATGCCTTGAATGACTCAGACTTGGAATAACAGCAGAATTGGTGACTGCTGAAATTGCTGATGCAAATGTTCTTTCTCAGAATTTTCTTTTCTTTTGTATTTCAGGTGATATTTGAGTCTGTCTCTTTGAAAGGACACCCTGGGTACATAGCTGTGGATGAAGTCAGAGTCCTCGCCCATCCCTGCAGTGAGCACTCTTTATTTTTCTGACTGTACCAGCGTGGTGCAGGCCACAGTTTGTGTCCAAAGGAGAGATTTACCCAGTTGGGTCAGCACTAAAATGTCTTGTCTCCCTCCAAGACCCCTAAGGACTGTCAGCCTTGCTTAATTTCCTACTTTTGCAAATTGTACAGAAGGCAAAGCTGCTCTCAGTTTATGGCTAGTGGAATTCTCTGTACTTGCTAATAAACTGATGGTTTTGTTGTTTCTTAATCTTATTGCTGTAGAAAACAATCTAAAATTCTTCTCAAAACAACTTTTGAAAAGAACAACCAAATTGTTTCAGTGTTTTCTTGATAAGAGGCCTGTCCCAAAGGTTGGATGGTTTCAATATAATAGATCTGCTCAGAAAGCAGTGCAGAGATTAAAAATTAATCTTCTTCAGACACTGCACTTATACAGGAATAGAAACTAATGCAGGTTCATTACACTATTAAAAAATGTTAGTGCTGCATTTCTTCTTTTGCAGACACAACAATAAGCTGAGATTTATTTACTTTTTTATGTTTAAAAAACATTGTGCCTCAGTCTTTGAGCCTGAACTCATTTGGTTCCTTTACCCACCTCTTGTGGGGCTTGAGGACTTTGTATATTTTATGGAATGTAATGTACAGGTCCATGTAAAGATCTTTTTTAACAGCCCCCTCTTTCTGGCTCATGGTCTCAGTGAGTCAGTGACAGCTGCTCACAAAAAATGATGGATCTTATAGATGGAGTGAAATAAACTGTTTTTGCTGTGATCAGAATGTCAAAGAACATCTGCCTTTCAATGTGACAGACATGGTTCTGCTCAAGTTTAACAGGACATTTCTGATAACTGCAGTATGCTTAATTGCTGCTTAAGTAAATTATATTTGTATTTACCATGTGCTCGTTGCTCAGGCCTTTGGGTGCATTTACTTCATTAAGGAATACTTACAGTCTGTATTAACCAGATGTTGCTGATATCTGGCAGCATCCAGACAAATCCCTAAATGCTCTGTGCCTTCCACAGTGTGCTGGGTGATTGCTGGTCCCTTCACTGGCATAGAGGCCACTAAACAAACCCTGGGGCAGAGCCTCAACAAGAAAATGATGGGATTTAAAGCAGGCAGGCAGGATGCTGTGTTGTGTCCCTGCTTAATTAGGTAAACTGATTTTGAATCCATTTCTTCAAGTATATACAGGTCCTTGTTAAAATTAAATGCACTCTTGGTGACTCAGCAACAAAATGTTTGAGACAGAGTTGGTTGGTTGGGGTTTTTTTCAATCTGTTTGCAACCCCCAGCATACAGAGCCCATTGCAAGCTGAAGTTCTCTGCAGTGTCTGTAAATGCTGCTCCTGTCTGGTTCCCAGTGCTGCTTTTGTTGCTCAGCAGTGTCAGTCACCAGGGTGAACATCACCCACGTGCTCCCTTCCCTTGCACAGCCTTTGCCCCTCAGGTTCCTTTTACAGTTGTTGTAAATCAAAACACAGGGGCAGTGAAGCTCCTGGTGGCCCTGGAGGTTACTGAAATCATTGGTCTCATTTCTTCATTTCTGCTTTACCTTCACAGATGACAAAGGCAGGCAAACCAGTCAGCAAAAAGCAGTGAAATACCCCTAATGACACAGTAATACAGAAAAATAAATGTATTGCTGGTGCTTTTTTTTTCCTTTGTCCTGTGAAGCAATACCATTTTCCTTTTGCTAAAAGCTCATTGGCTTTGTGTGAATGACCCTTTGCCATCACAGCACATCTTGCTCCAGAGGCTGGGCACACCCAAGGACCAGAATGTTGCCATTGATGGGACTCCACACCTTTGTATTTGTAGCTGACTTACAGCTGCACACCTTTAGACTGCAGGCACAAATATTAAAATTATCCTTAAATACCCTGTAGAATGTTCTGAATGTCACCCAGAGGGAGTTTGCCAGTAAAGCTTGATGCAAACCCCTGCTACCCAGAAAGCAGGATGGTACAAAGTCCCTGTCCCTGTCCTTCAGGAGCTGTCAGTGAGCTGTGCTGGATGAGGCACAGGAGCAGATAAAAACATTTGACATGGTATATGAACATGTGTTCTCTGCTCATGTGTCAAACACTTGTACATCAAGTTTCAGCCATGCACAGCCACAGATGCCCCCTTCCCTTTAAAGCTGTTTGCTCCAACAGAAGAGAGGTTATAGTGTCCTGTGAAATTATGTATTTCAGTGTCTAATCATACTAGAAAATGTGCAGATATTGTTGAAAAACACTGACCTTTTTAGGTGTTTTTTCAGAGTGTCATACTAAAATTTTTCAAATTATGCACAAACCTTTTTCTGCAAGAAAATAGTGCACTTAAAGGTGTTGCATTTGCTGCTGTAATCTTGTTTATTCTTTTAGTTAAATAGAGACCTAACTCAGTCTGATATTTAATCAAAAAGATAATCCTCTCGTCTAGTTTCTTTGTAAAAAAACCCCAATGTCTGCATTTTTAATATCACTGGTTTAATTTTGAACTAATGCTGAATTTAGTGTCAGCAAAACATTGATATCAGTGATCTTAAACTAAGCCAATGATATAATACTGTCAGTTAGATGAATATTTCATTTAATATCTGATTTGATATTGATGAAACATTATTCTAAAGGTCTGGGACGTATTTGATGGTCAAGAAAAGAAAAAGAATAAAAGACTCATGTGAAAATGGGGTTTGGGTCAGTCATGCTTGACAGGCACAAAAGCATTTGACTTTTTTTGACCTTTTTAGAAACATAGTTTTGTGAAGAAAAGAGATGACTCAATTACTCTTTATAGCAGGCAATAAGAAATTGTGCCGGTGACCATGAACTTGTGATTTGATCCAAATCTCTATTTTCAGAGGAGCCAGGCCACATTTTCCCAGCTCCATCACCACTTCTCCCTACAGGGAGCAGTTCAACACCCAAGGGCAGCTTTGTTTTGCAAAGCCACTTTTGCAAAGGCTTTGCTGGGTGCTTGGATGGGTGCAGCAGGGGTGGTTCCTGCCAGGCTCTACCCTTGCCATCCTCTGTGGTGGTGTTCACAGGGGTCCCAGGATGAGGGAAGAGAGGAGGATCTGACTCCATGTTTCAGAAGGCTGATTTATTATTTTATGATATGCATTATAATAAAATTATCCTAAAAGTATAGAAGAAAGGATTTTATAAGAAAGGTAGCTAAGAATAGAATAAGAAGGAATGATAACAAAGGTTTGTGGCTTGGACAGAAAGTCCAAGCCAGCTGCCTGTGATTGGCCATTAATTACAAACAACCACATGAGACCAATCACAGATGCACCTGTTGCATTCCACAGCAGCAGATAATCATTGTTTACATTTTGTTCCTGAGGCCTCCAGCTTCTCAGGAGGAAAAATCTGAAAGAAAGGCTTTTTCAGAAAATGCCATGGCTACAATCCTGTGCCTCTTTTGTCAGGAAAAGCCCCGCATTTCCTGCGGCTGCAGAACGTGGAGGTGAACGTGGGGCAGAACGCCACCTTCCAGTGCATCGCCGGGGGAAAGTGGTCACAGCACGACAAGCTCTGGCTCCAGGTAAAGAAATGGCTTTTTGTGGTTCATTTGGGGCTTTCTTTGCTTTTGCAAGTGAAATGAATAGCTGGAGAAAGATTGGTGGTGAGGCAAAATGTTTTCATGACGATCCTTTGAAGAGCTGCCGTAAATCGCTTATAGGTAAGAGTTTGAGGTGATAAAGTATGGAATTAGGAGACAGAAAAAGGAAAAAATGGCCAGTGACAGCGAAATTCTGGTTTCAAACAAATGCCCATGTACCTGTAAACACTCAGCCATAAAGCAGAAGGGAGAGGAAGTGGAACAGTTCTCTTCTGCTTTATTGTGCCATCTGCTTTCCTTTCACCCTCAAACTGTTCAGCCTGGAGTCAACTGATATTTGTTAAGAAGGAAATCTCCAAGGTCTGAAATTACTTATCTGGGTGGTTAAAATAGGCAAACCCAGTTTGCAGTCAGTTCTTGCTCCCAGTTTCCCTTGGCTGCATTGACAACTGATTTGGTCTTGTTCCTTTTAGTCACTCACTGAAAGAGTAAAGCATTCCCTCCCTGGATGTTGTATTTGCAGTCTACTGATGAAACTTGTCTGGGTCCTGCTGTTCTGGTGGCTGCAGCAAAAACCTTGGGAATTCATTGTCAGTGTTAGAATTGACACCAATCCCAACATCAGCACATGGGGTGTGTGTGTCCCAGTGAACGGCACAATAACTTCTCCTTCCCCTTGAATTTTTCTCATGTATATACTCCCAGCATTACCATTCCAGAAGCTTTTAAAATCATTGAGTTCCTAGATGTTCAACTCCTAAACAAGTCAAGAGAATTCTTGTTGCATGTACACAAGGCCAAGATAATTTGGAGAACACTAAAGCCAGTCCAAAAGTTTTATTCTCAGCTTGGAATGATGTGACTGAGGTTTGATCACCCCATAGTTGTAACATCTGGGGAAGACAGGAAGGGCCTTTGTAGTCAAATAATTACCAGATTTTATCAAATTTTATAATTGACTTCAGGCATTTTAATAAAATTTAAAAATAACATTTTCAAATCTAGCTTAAATCAAGGAATTGGCTTGTCTAATCATAAAAATTTAAAATAGTTTTGGGAAAAAGGCTTAAGCTGGTGAGACATGTAGTTGGCATTATGTAAAAATGATTTTATATTCAGTAACTATACTCTCATCACAGCTGTTCTTCTAAAAATTACATTTTTAACCTAAATTTATTTACCTGTGTTGTACGTCTAGCACCCACTGAGATATATTTTTGACTTACCTTTTTTGGTTCTTTCATTCTAATATTTCCCCAGTTACAATTACATGTATGTAAAAACAATTCTGACCTACAGCAATATGAACATTTCCCTGTGAGAAGCAGAGTTGGAAAGGAAAGAATTGCTATTGTTAATGAAAACCTGCTTTCCATTCTCTGAAACTGCAACATTTAATGAAAACAGCCTTGGAAACACCCCTAAAAACTGTTTAGTGGAAACTGCCAAAATAGCAATGTGCTTTTCTTTGAAATTTCTAATAAACTGGACAAATGAGCAAGTTGAGGTGTTTATACTGTAGAGAACAATTTCTGGCTAATTCTTCATCTGTCCCTTTTCCAATTGGAAAAATGTGGTCTGGCATTGGTAGAGAGGTTTATTGGGGAATGTTAGATATACAAGAATGTCTGCTCATCCAACCAATTTATTTAAATTGGTCCAGAATCAGTGTTTTGCATCTGAAAAGGCCAAATTTACAGAATCTGTTCATTTGTAGTGTTTGGAGGTGAACACAAAGCCTTCAGCTGTTGTGTTTTCTCATCCAAGCTGGGCCTCTAATTACACTGGGTGGAAGTGGACAGTGGCAGTGAGAGCTGCTCCTCTGCAGCCTTTGCAGGAATTAATCTTTGAGTCAGAGAATGTCCTGGGCTGGGAGGGACCCCCAGGATCAGCCAGGGCAGCCCCAGCCCTGCACAGACACCCCAACAGCCCCACCCTGGGCACCCCTGGCAGCCCCTGGAGCTCTGGCAGCCTCGGGGCCGTGCCCATTCCCTGGGGAGCCTGGGCAGTGCCAGCACCCTCTGGGGAAGAGCCTTTCCTTGATACCCAGCCTAAACCCCTCTGACACAGCTCCAGTCATTCCCTGGGTCCTGTCCCTGTCACAGAGTTCCTACTCTGACCAAGCCAAGTGTCCTCAGTGTCCTGCCCCTCATATGGGTTCCTCCGGAAACTTTATTCCTTAGGACACACCAAAAGCTCAGATATAGCTCAAATATTAAATAGAAATGCAAACTTAAATATATAATAGAATCACAGTTTTGGGTTTGGAAGGGACCTTAAAGCTCATCCAGTCATGGGCAGGGACCTTCAACTGTCCCAGGCTGCTCCAAGCCCTGTCCAGCCTGGCCTTGGGCATTTCCAGGGATCCAGGGGCAGCCACAGCTTCTCTGGGCACCCTGTGCCAGGGCCTCAGCACCCTCATATTTAGGGCCCAGGTCAGACAGCCCTGTGGATTTCCTGAGGGAAAGGCTGAATTCTTCCCTTGAAAAGCCATGCTTGTCCAAAACCTCTCCCAGCAACGTGAACGCAGAACTCTGACCACGTTAATCACCCCAAGGAGCGACTCACACACAGATGCACCAACACCTAACCTACCTGTCCCCATGATGGCAATATTTCTCTCTGCCCCTGCAGCAGTGGAACGGGAGGGACACGGCCCTGATGGTCACTCGAGTGGTCAACCACAGGCGTTTCTCAGCCACGGTGAGCGTGGCCGACACGTCGCAGCGCAGCATCAGCAAGTACCGCTGCGTCATCCGCTCCGACGGCGGCTCCGGCGTCTCCAACTACGCCGAGCTCATCGTCAAAGGTAGGAGAAGCAAACCATCTTCCTGCACAAGGAGTGGTTCCTCCCTGTCGCTGTCATATTTTCTGAAAAAATCTCTTTGCTTGGGATTTCTTCTCCTGGAAAGTAGAGAGACATCAAAGAAAAATGAAAACAGTAATTGTTTGATTCGCTTCTCCTGTGTTTTGCTGCTTTGGAATGTGGTTTGGGCATTGTTTAGCAACTGGTTGTTGTTTTATTGGTTTCATGTGAAGTGTTTTAACTTAATGACCAATCACAGCCAGCTGTGTTGAGACTCTGGAGAGAGTCACAAGTTTTCATTAGTACCTTGTTAAGCCTTTTGTCAGTATCCTTTCTCCATTCTTTAGTATAGTTTTAGTATAGCACAATATATAATATAATATAATATAATATAATATAATATAATATAATATAATATAATATAATATAATATAATATAATATAGTGCCTTGTAAGAATACAGAGTTAGATTCTCAATTCCTCCTCCATCTGGGGAACCCAGAAAATACCACAGATAACTGTCTATAAAAACTGGCATTCTGTTGGACCTCCTTTCATTTGTGTTAAAATAAGGAAAAAGGGTGAAAGTGACATGAGTTTAAGTTGGTATCTCTGGTATTTGAATTTAAGCTTTGGACAGAGCCCTCTTTGGGAAGTTTTGTAGTAGAATATGGTGGCTATGGAGGCTTTTGCTGTAGTCAGCTGAATAGTTTGGCTGTCAGTCAGCTTCACAAGCTGCTTTCCTTTCCAGTATTTTATCAGGCAGAAATAATCTTGTGGTGGAGCATTGCATGTCAGCAGAGACTGTTCAGGGCTGCTGGCAGTAAATGCTGGGGTTGATTCTGCTGACACCCTGAAGTCCAGAGTAGAAGCATCAGTAGTTCTTGAAGGGTGTTTGGATTTTAGCCATGTTAATTACCATGATTCAAGAGCCTGACACATTCAGGGGGTGTCTTAATCTCAGCTTCCTGAGGCAGGTGGTGAAGTGCTATCCCCTATGCTGGGTTCTTATTTATTTATTTTTTAACCCAACCTAGAGCTGCACCACTGGAGTGCTCACTGACTCTTAGGTGGTGAGTTCAGAAAGTGGCTGAGTTGTTCCTGAGGTACTCTGTGTTTGGGGTGAGAGGAGTTTGAAGTCTGGATCTGCTCACAGGGTATAATTTAGTGATCTAAATGGAGGGTATGAAAACAGAGGGCAGCAGTAGAAATGAGATCAGGTTGTCCACTGTGCTGCTTTCTGCCAGCTGATCTGTCCCTTGGTGATCAGGTGCCTTTGCTATGCCTTGGAGTGTTGTGTGATGCAGATGTTTGGACCACACAGATCACGAGGAGAATGCTTGTGCTGGATGCCAAGGGCTTTTCATTCCCACCCAGTGATCCTGTATCTTGCTCAAATCTGGAGGAATTAATTCAAGATTAAAAGGGGATTGAGCTGCCAGGAGTGGCAAACCTAGGATTGCACCACAGCTAAACAGAGGGAAGGCAGATTCCAGGGCAAGCAGCTGTCAGAGCAGTCCAGGCTCAGTTAGGTGCCTGGAATTCACAGAATGACCAGGTTGGAAGAGTCTTCCAATGTCATTGAGTCCAATCCAGCCCCAACGCCTCACCCAAACCCTGGCCCCCAGTGCCACATCCAGGCTTTGTTAAACACACCCAGGGATGGGGACTGTGCCACCTCCCTGGGCAGCCATTCCAGAACTTTATCACTCTTTCTGTAAAAGCTTTTTCCCAATCTCCAGCCTGTATTTCCCTTGGTGCAGCTTGAGAACTTCATGTTTGTTGATACAAACAGGGAAAAAAATAGAAGAATAAATTAAAACCTGATGTCCAGCAGGAAAGATGCTGATGGCTTCATTGCTGGGTTGCTCAGCAATGCACCCACCTGGAAGGAACTTGAACAGGATCAAATTGTTGTGGGAAGGTCCCATCCTGCTCCTCATCCCTGATTAGGAAGCAGGGGAGGTTAAGTGGCTCATTTGAGGTCAGTTTGATGCTACCCTGTGACACACTGGGCTTCCAACCAGTCTGACTAATTTTAGTGTGAATAATAGCAAATTTGTAATGCATGTGCACAGGCGGAAATGAAAGCAAATTGGAATTGTTTCATTCTGAAGAGATGATTATTGAATTGTAATAATGTACTTGAGCATACATTCAATTAGCCTGTAATTGAGGTTTTGCTCAATTGATAGTCCTGCTCCTAAACCTGCTAAATCCAAGCTAAATCTCTGCTTCTCACGTGATTTCTCTTGATCAGAGGAACGTAAAATCACAGGGTGTTTCTTCAACAAAGATTAAGATTTAAAATTGTATTTTAATTGAAGATTTTAATTGAAAGATCTGTTTGCTTCCCTATGCATAAGAAGTTTTATTGGAGTATTTAGAACAAAAAATACTTTACATTTCTCAATATTGAATGAAAAAGTTTGGTAGATATCAGAAGAAAGGTTTTACTTTGAAATGTGGATACTCCTAAAGCCCAAATTGGGCAGTAAATACCTGTTTCAGCACATGGAATGATCAATAAAATTAAACACACCACCCTGATTGTCTGTGGGCAGCTTCACTAAGAGCAATGTATTATTGAAAAGAAATTACTGGCAATTTTTTACAAAAGAATATAACAGTATTAGTTCCAAATTATTCCAGTATGTTTAGTGGCAGGAGATACATTTGTAATCCTGTGAAAATGCTGTTCTCTAGGCAGCTATTTGCAGTATGTGCTAATGCTTCTCTGTCTTCTGGCTTGAATAAATGACAATACATTTATTCTTCTCTTTGCACTCTCCAATCATAATAGGCAGGCCGGAAAAACCTATAATTTCCATCTGCCCCCCTTGCCATCCTTTGGTGCTCCAGTGGAAATAGCTCATCTCTATTTCTTCTCTCTCACTGGTGCACATATAGTAATTTAATACAATTTTGTACAGGGCAGTTTAAAAAAAAGCCCAGAGATTCTGTGTCTCACTACACTGCTCACACCTGAATGGAACATTTCCTGCCTGTAATTTTCTTTTAAGTAAAAGCTGCGTGGCAGTTCCTCGTATTCTGAGCAAAATGTGGGCCTTGCTTGTACAAAGATTGTTTAAAATGCTGTGGAAATTGGCTAGAATGTTATCATTTAAGGTCTGTATTAATGCTGGTGTCCTTCCAGGACACTTGTCACATTAGGTAAGGCTGTGGATAACATTTTAAACTCTGTGGGGGGGTGTATGGAGGAGTGTTTGCTGTTGGTTTTTATTCCTTGATCCCTTTCAGGTACTCTGGATGCCCAAATTAATCACTCACTATATGATAGGAATCCGAGCAGAGCTGATAAAGAGGGAATATTACAGCATCTAAATCCTATTTTTATGAGCCAGTTTTTCTGAGGTTTTCACTCTCCAGAAGCCTCTCAAAATTAGTTTCTTGGTACCTGTTGCTACCTTAACATCCTCTTAAGGCTTCTGGCATGTTTATATGGTCTGTTCTGCTACTACAGGGGTAGGAGGAGGCTCAGCCCAGCCTCTCCACACACCTCCAAGGGGATGTTCTAGCTCTCTTCAGTTTTGTCTTAGTGGATTTTCAAAGTGTTTGGCTGGAATAATAACCTGCCTCTCACCTGAGAGGCTTTCTGTCATCACTGTGGTATTTGGGACAGCTCACTTGTGCTTTTATCAGGCTTTTATCAGTCACAGGAGGAGCTGATGCCTTGAGTGACACCAGAGGGAGAGGTGGGCTCCTTGTCAGAGCTGGTTATCATTCTCTCTCTGGGTCTCTTCTGGTGTGGCGCTCATCACTGCAATTCCACCATCTGTTTATTGACTCACCAGGTACACGCTGAAATCTGCTCCAGTGATTGAGTCTCTTCCTAAAAGCAGGCACCAGAATTTACAAAATAAAACTAACCCCAAACCACAAAACTAAGCAAAACAACATAGACAGAAGCACTAAACAATGAACTGAATCAAAAGAACCTGTCAAATTGTTGGAGTTGAGATGCTCAGGTGTGAAAAACATGATAAATAATTATCTATTTAAATAAATCCATATATGGAAGCTTCTCCAGTATGAAATACACTTTGAAATTTTCAGATTTACAGTTTTAAGACAGACTCATCAAGGAAAAGCTCTACAGGTATTTTGCTGTCTGAGTATTTATTACTGGAGCTGACTCCAGTAGTTTCAGTTAAATATTCAACAGCAGGAAGTCCTATGAGGAAAAAGAATTTTCTGGAGCTTTAAAATCATAAGAAATTAAAACATTTTTGTTCTTCAGCTGAGGCTGATCCTGGGCTGGAGCTGGTTCTACAAATGTCACATCAGGCTCTCCACTGATTTCCTTGCAAACTCAAAGTTCAGTGTGGGCATGGAAGTGTGTGATTCATTTGTGTGTAACACACTCTGGAATGTGTTCCTGGGATGAAAAGAGAGTTCCATGTAATCATTGAGGAGACTAACTCCAAAGTTTTTCACTTCCTATAGAGCTGTTATGGATGAATATGAAAAGACCCTTTAAATATTTTCTGCATTGGTTAGTTTTTTTGGAGGTTTTTTTTATATTTTCATGCCTGATACACAGATAGTTCTATACCCTGAGATATTAATGCCAAATGTGCTCATTAAAATGGACAAATGGGGTAAAATATTGCCAAATATTGCCCCCTTGCCATCATGGGGTAACATAACCTCTGCTGGTGATGCTCAAGTCCCCATACTTCACCCAGGAGATGGGGTATGGATATGAAAAGCAGATTCTGTATTGGAACTGTCCTCTTTTGCATCAGGGTGGCTGGAAGACCACGTCCCTCTGTCCTTTAGAACTCTTTGGGAGACAAGTTCAGCTTTGTCATGTCTGGTTTAGATTTTACTGTTAAAAGAAGCATTTTTTTCCATGTGCATTAATAAGCAACTGGCAGATGTGAGGATTCCTATCTGAATTTATCAGGTTCATCCAGATCACAGAAGTTTCTGGGCACCTTTGAATTCATCTGCCTGAGTTCTGCACATTAATCGAGGTCCTCAAAGCTCCCAGCAGTCAGTCCCTGGCTGGAGCTCCCAGCAGTGTCAGGACACTGATAATGAGGTTCCCTTGGGCTGCTTCTCTCTCTTTGCCTGTTTCCTCCAAGTTTATACAAGTACAGTCAGTGTTCACAGTGCTGTGCTGTGAGAAGCTGAGTACAGATCTGCTATAACATCTGATGCTTGTCCTGGGGTGACGTTGTGATGCTTGTATCCCCATTTGTGTGTTCTGTTCAAGTTGGATATTATGTTCTGTGCCTTCAAGACTGGCTCTGAAGAGTGAAAGTTTTGTTTTGTTATCAGCCGCTCCCCCACGGCTGGTGGGACAGAGACGGGGCAGTATATGGTGCTGCTTTTGCATTTTGCTTGGCTTTTTGCTCTTGCTTCTGCTTTGCTACTGCTTTGCTCTTGCTTTTGCTTCTGCTCATTACTTAGTTTAGCTCAGCTGTCTGAATTTTTCCCTGGACTGTTTTTCCTTTCCCTTTTTTGGAACCACTCCAACCTGCTCCAGACTGGGCCCTGGGAACACCCAGAGTTTGCACCTTGTGGCTGCAGCAGCTGCCCCAGCACCGGAGGGACTGAGAACAGAGCGAGCACCCCCAGAGAGACTTTCTGAATTTGTCATCTTTTTCAGAGCAGTGACAGAGTGGTGCCATCCAGTATTGTTCATTTTGTGTGCTGGGGGTGCCGTGCCTGTTAAATAAACAGGTTCTTTCCACTTCTCTCTGAGGAATCCTTCCCAACCCAGTTGGTGGCAGGGGCTGTGTGGGTTTGCTTTCTGGAGGAGCCCCTTTGGAGGCTTTCTCCCAAATTTGCCCTAAACCAGGACATGATGCAGCTCTGAGCACTACACCCAGACTGGGAGGTGCATCCAGGCTCTTTGTGAGGGTTGTGCTGCCTGTGAAATATCTGAATGAAGGAGAGTGGCTGTGTCATTAATAGAATGTCTGAAAAAGCCACTTCTTCCTTTATGTCTTTGCAGTCATAGTGGTGTAGGGAATGTAACAATCCCTTTGTTGGTGTTGGCTGGTAATTACCTGAACTTGTCACTGCTCTGTTTAATTCAGTGCAGCTCAGTAGCTGTTGCTTTAAGTCAGTTTTAATCATGGGGTGGGTGTGTGCTAGGAAAGGAGGAGGCAGATTACAAGCACTCCAGTTTCTCTTCTTTCCATCCAACTTAGTATCTGTGAAGCCAGTGAGGGAGATGGAGGACAAAGCTGTTGTATTGTAGATGTTCTGCAGTATGAAACATGAGTCCTCTCAAAAGGAAATATTTCCCTCTCCTTATGTTTAACTTCCAAAACAGAGCTGGGAAATGAAGCCATTTCCTTGAGAAGTGATAAATATGCAGTTTATAGAAAGGATCCAGTTGTCAGCATTGCATCCAGTGCCACACAGACCTGCAGTAATGGTCCAGAATGTGTTTCCTGGTTTCTCTTGTTTATATTAATGAACAGGGAGTAAACAAACATATTCAGGAGGAATACAAAGCCACACGGGGTACAAGACAAGTTCATAAACTAATAATGTATTCTCAATTCAATCTATATTTTCCCCAACTTTTTTTGTTTCTCTATTCAGCAGCCTTATTTTTAGTTCTTCTGTAAGATGAGCAGGGAGTACTCAGGGTTTAAACTTGACCTTGTTTCTAAACCTGGGAAATGATAATGGCTCTCTTATCACACCACTGAATACATGATATACATGCAAACCTTTTCATTTCTAGTTAGAATTATTAAGGAGGTTTGAGGCAACTGCATAGAAACTCAGCATAGCATCAACTCAGGACTGTTGATGCTCAGAAAATAATATAAAATACCAAGAACACAAAATACCAAGAACACAGCTGTGCCTTTGCTACCTGGAAGTGTCCTTGCAGTGAATGGCCATCAGATATGTGCATTATCAAACAAACCTGGCAGCTTTTCATTCCTTGTTCTTTCTTAAAGTACAAATTTTCATGCAAATTGATTGTTAATGATCCTCACGTGACATTAAAATTCAAAATTACACTTTTTTTTTATTTGCTTATGACTGAACTTAAAGACTTAGCATGAAAGATGAGTCACATTCATTGTTAACTCTCTTCTGCTCATCCTTCCTTGCCTGCTTAATTGTAGGGAAATTATTAATGTGCTTCTCCTAAAAATAAGGATCTAAAGCTGTTCCTAATTTACCCACCCTGTGGTTACAATGCTGTTAACTGCTTTCCATTCAAGAAAACTCCCTTGAATTGTCACCATTTGTGGATGTTGGTAAAGATTCTGGGATGGTTCAGGCAGATTTGGGCACTCATGGGGTGTAATTGTTCAGCATGAGCTGTTATCTCAGCAGGGCAAGGATACTCCTTTTGCACCAAAATCTATTTCTTTTGCAGCAGGAAAAAACCCCACAAAACAAAACACTAAAAAAGTACTGTTTTTCTTAGTAAGAACTGATAATTGATAGTATGAGAATCTTAAATAATAAACCTGCAAAAAAAAAGGGTATATTTGCAATACAGTGAGACCTGTTGATCCCATGTGTGTGGGAGAAACCAAAAATTTCCAAAGAAAAGAGAAAACTATTTCTGTAGATGCAAATACCTAAAGCCAATGTGGTTATTGGAACTTTTAAAAATTTTGCAGCACCAGGTGCTGAAGAAGCTCAGGTACTGATCTCTTTCAGCCACGCAGTAATTCCTGCAGCTAACAGGCTTTGTGCAAAATCCTGCCTTTGCTGTAGGACGCTGAACTAAGGAGGAAGGGACAACTTCTGCCCTGAGCCAGGTGCTGATGAATTCCCAGCTGTCTTTGCTTTGATTTGAACTTTCATTTTTTGCTGGCAGCATCCTGTGAGTCTGCACAGTGCACGGTTGGGCTCCTTAGGATGTGTGAAACCTGTGCCCAGAGCTTATTTTTATTGTTTTTAAACATACTGCAAGGCAAGATATAAAATAGTTAAAATTATTTATTGTTTCTTTACGTTGCCCTGACTTCCTGAACTCAGATTTCTTTTGTTTTGTACATCTTGGAGCACTTTGGATTGTGGTGAGGTTTAACCCTTCCTTAAACAATCTCTTTAGAGATCACAGGTCTGGTGCCACCCACACTCTTCTCCCTCCTTCCAAAACACCACTACAGACTCTGCAAGGTTAAACTCCTCTGCTGGTCTAGAGGTTGGCATTTACCAGCTGAGCCTCTAATCCTGAAGTAAAAAAGGTTGAAAGTTCATGAGGAAACAAATGATGGAGCTCTGTAAACACTTGACTGATGATGGGACTAAGGATACAGCTCCAGAATGTTCTTAGCTTTAAATCTGGGAGCTGGTAGAGGTTTTGGAGTCCGTGAGTGGTGCTGAGACCACTGCAGGAGTTTGTGTCAGGAATTCAGGTGAATGGGATTTTTAAAGTTTGCATAGCATTAGCTCTGAATGCTGAGCTGGTTTGCTTTCTGAGTCAGTGGAACTGAGCTCCAGGGAGCAGCTGATGGTGATGTTTGCATTTGTCCTGTCTGAATGAAGAGATTGAAGAGCTTGTTGCAGTGTTAAGGAAAGCATGGTCACTTGGAAGTTAGTTCATTGAGACTGTGAGACCAGGAAACAGCCAGAACTGCAGCCTGGAGTGGAGATGTTGCAGCCCTCCTTTTCCATCTCTACCCAACTGAAGAATGCTTCATTTTTCAAAGCAAATCATTTCCCAGCATCCATTCTAGCTGCAAGCTGATGAAATACTCCTCTCATAGAACCACCCCCCAAAACCTGTTGCACTGCTTTCCAGCTTTGCTCTGATGTGCTGATTTTCTGCCATGGCAAATTCTTCCTCTGGTACTGGGAGGCTGCTACAGGTCACACCCTCCCCATCACTCCTGTCCAGCTTTTTTTGTGACTTTTAAAGGTGATTTAGATCTAAGACTAAAAACCTGCTGAGCAACAGGGTGATGGTTACAGCAAGTCCTGGAACTATTTTATTAATTCGCCTAGGAATTTGAGAAGGAAAACCCATAATATGATGTTTAATACCTCCCAAAAGTCCACACTGTCTGTTGAACAGCTGCACTATTACTCCTACAAGGTGAGCAGGAATGGTTTTACACTAAAGGAGAAGAGATTTAGCTTAGATGCTGGGATGAAATTCTTTACTCAGAATGTGCTGAGGCCCTGGCACAGGGTGCCCAGAGCAGCTGTGGCTGCCCCTGGATCCCTGGCAGTGCCCAAGGCCAGGCTGGACAGGGCTGGGAGCACCCTGGGATGGTGGAAGGTGTCTCTGCCCATAGAAGGGGGTTGGAATGAAGTGAATTTTAAGGTCCCTTCCACCCCAAAACCTTCTGTGATTCTGTGCTTGTGCTCTGCTCTGGTGCCAAGAATCACAAAACCCCTGTCTAAAGAAATTATTCCAGCCCTCTTTCTCCTTTTTTTTTCTTAACAGGTTTCTCTCCAGTGCATCTCTTGCCTTTCTCTCTCTCTTTCTCAGCAGGAAACTTTCCATCAGTGCTTGTTTGCATGTGAGGAAGATGCAAATAGCTGCAAGACTTGGGCTCTCTCTGTTTGGATCCCATAAATCAGACTTTGCATATGCTTTACTGTCCTATTTATTACCCTGCAGCTACTACTGACTTACATGACAGACTACAACTTCCAAACTGTTTGTTCCCTCAGCAGGGTACAGACACAAATTAAAATGGAAGAGGTTTGGATTACTTGCTTCTACAATTGTCTCTTTTCTTTCCTTCACATTACAGCAAAACCTTCTTTTGCTGCTGCTGTTTATGAATTTTGACTGACCCTTGTGAACACTGCTGACCATATCCCGCTGCCTTTTGATCAGCAATGGGGTACTAAATATAAAAACTTCTGTTCTTGTTCTTACATTGTTTTCTCCCACCTCCCTTTTGCTTAATCTTACCTATGCTCTACTTGGGAAGCCTTGTAGATAATTTGGTTTCACTTCTGTCAAGAATATGGTGCTGGAAGGATGACCCAGAATTTTGGTGCATTGATTTTTTTGCCTTTTGGTGAGGCCATTCAGGGCATACAGCAATCAGTCTGCTCATGGAAGGTTTTATGCTCAATTTTGTAGTCACAAACCCAACTGCTCTTGAGAACTGAAGTCTTGTCATAAACAAGCATTCTATATCTATCTATATCTATATCTATATCTATATCTCTATCTCTATCTCTATCTCTATCTCTATCTCTATCTCTCTCTATATATATATCTATATATATCTATATATATCTATATCTATATCTATAGCCACCAGGATTCCTTAAGACTGTTTGATTGATTTTTCTTGCAGGATTTAAAGTGGAATAATTAGGAAAAATCCATTTTTTGTCTAGATAGAAGATAGAACTTTTCCCCCACATGCTTGGTCCTCTCAAAGCCTGTCCAGTGAGATTTGATTCAGCATTAGTTGACACTGCATTTAGTCAAGGAGACGAAGGAAAATCATTCTGGTATTGAATTATCCTCAAATTCACCATAATGTCTTTATAGCTCATCTTTATGGAATCACAGTACTGTTATAGTCTTTAGAGTGGGATTATTGGTGTTTCCTGAGCAAAAAGGGAATTTTAATAGCCTTCATTAGAGCTGTGATACTTTCAATAGGGACCAGACTATTCTCTCTTCCAGGATTTACTTTCAACAGAGAGGATGAGAATTGTCTGTGTAGCTCAGCCTCAGGTGTAGCAGCTCTACACTCATAAGGAAGTTTTATTATTTTTCATATATCTCACTTCAATTACAGCTGTCATGACAGGAAGAAAAAAATGTTTAATCTCATTCGACATTTTGTAAAATGCAGGCCACAGAATTCACAAGTCATTCTTGCATCATGAGCACTGCTGTATAAATAAAGCAGAAGAGTCTTCAAAAAAGATTGTGATTGAAAGGTTTTAAATTATAGAAAATCTCACCAGCCTTAGATAAGCTCTTTAAATACTTAATTATCTTCCCTGTGTAGCATCTATACCTTATTTGAGTGGGATGTTTCCAGCTTTTGCAGCTAACAGATCTTAAGCCTTTCTTCTAAATATAATCAATCTTGAAGTATTGAATGTGAACCTGTATTGATCACAATCTTGGCTTTGTTTGGTTAATTTATGTGTCTTAAGTGTCTTCACAAGGTCCCTTGTTCTGTTGAAGAACTGCTGTCAGTTCTGGGGAAAATATGTCAATCTGGACTCTCAGGTATTTTTGTGAAATATTTTCTTTTGTTTCCACAATGAATATATTTCCTTACCAGCTTTGTTCTCTTTATTGTTGTGGAATGGGGAAAGCTTTAAGCACATGGATTTTATTAATATTTCTTTCCCCAATTCTAACACAAGGAAAGGCACTATAAACATGTCCTGCAGGTTAAGGAAAATAACTTGTTCCATGAGCAGTGTTTCATGTGACAGGAGATCATTGCCTATATAGTGAACTTCTGCATCCAACAGAAACAAATAATACATAAATTATTGAGAAAGTCTCCTGGGAACCTCACAATAACTAATGGACACTTGATGGAAGTCACTAGTTTTCAGTTCAGGTGTGGTTAAATGTAACATTATTTTTAATCTAACTCCCTTTTGGTGTCAGTCCCAGAAAGAAACCCCCTGAGCCCACCCCAGAAGGGATTTCTGTGCCTCAGAAAAGCTTTCACAGCTGGGACATGCAGGATTTTTTTGTGTGCTCCTGCACCACGTTTCTAACCCTGCACACACAAGGGCTGAACTTGTACCCCAGCAGCAAATGTGTTCCCTGGCATGTTAAATTCTGGGTGTTTTGAGGGAATATGGGGAACCATGTACAGATCCTGCTTCACCTACTGTGGATCTGTACATGAGTGCCTTGGGAATCCTGTGCTGTTTTATCAACACAACTCTCCAGCAAAAATGTGAGCAGAAGGATGAATGAAGGGACATTGTGTGTGACCTTGCTGTTCTGAGAGCTCTGAGCTCCAGCCCTGCCACCTTTCTTCTCACAGCAAGTGCTGTGGAGTTCAGGAATTCATCCAGGAGGTGAAACTCTCAGATTTGCAGTAAAAAATTTTGCAGAATTCCTTCTGTTGCTCTCTGTACTTATGCCTTTTAACTCTGGCAGGAATAAAGCACAGAAAGTATTTTGAGATCTGGCAACCAGTCTGTCACCAGCAGTGAGCTGAGCTGCAACTTTGGCCATTATACACATTCTTTTGGAGTAAATGAGTCTCAGATTTTGTTTGGTGCTGTCTCTCCCACCCCTTTCCTTTCCTTTTTTTTCAGGAATAATGAATGGTAGTTTCAATCCTCCCCAGTTTCTGGAATGCTTTTTGTGAAATCCCAGCACCTATCACCCATCACTGCAGCTCTCAGGGTGAACAGCACACTGTGCAGCATATTGGAATTTCTAGCATTTATTACTGCCTCAAAGTGCATTATGTGAAAAAAGAAAGAGCTGATCTTTTGCTGTAATACTGTGGAGTCTCTCTGAGGGAACAGCCTAAATCAAGAAGTATGTTCCAAGGCTGAGTTTTAAACTGGAAATAAACAGAGATACAGCCCAGGAGAGGGAGAACTGGAAGGAGTGTTGTGGTCTGCAGGGTATTGTGAAACTCTCTGTATCATAAAAAGCTGAAATAAAAAGAGAAGTATTGAGTGGTAAAGAAAGATTCACCTCAACTATTATCAGGCACTTCTGGTGTGTCTGCCTGCTGTATCTGGGACATTAGATTACCAGAGCTGCGTGTACTGCTATTGCTGACTTTTTATGGGAGGTGTGGGGGATTTTTGGACCAAATCCTGAAGTTTGCTTCATCCTTGTTTTTTTTTTTTAATGTGGGCAGGGAGAGGGAGGGCTCCTGTCACCAAAGGCGTCACCAGGTATCACTGAAGGGGACAGACAAAGGTGATACAGAGACTCCATCATCAAAGGCATGAAAAGGCACTTTATTATTAGAAATTCACAGTTCTTATAGAAACAATGGTGGACCTAAGACCTGATTGGCCTTTAGGTGTAGGAGCATCGGGGGTGGGACAGTCAGAACAGACGGACACGAGAGATCTCTGCAGCCAGGGCTGGAACTTGGGGTTTATTGCAAAGGGCCTGGGGGCAGGGCCCTGCTGGGAGCTGCCAGACACAGCCCAGAGCAGGCTGAGAGAAGTAAAGAGAGTGGGAAAGAAAGAGAAGGCAAGAGTGTGGTAAAGAGGATGAGAGACAGCAAAAAAGTAAAAGAGGGTAAGAGAGCGAGGTTCCCGTTCCAATACAATGCATCTTCTTCTGTGTTGAATATTCTGATTCTCACCAACCAATCTAGTACAAGATACAAATCCTACAGCATTTACATACAGCCTATAAGAATCATTACATTACCATACTGTGTTACATTTGAAACCCTAAAAACTCCTCTTTGGGCCCCTTCTGCCAAGCTGTAGGGTCTGCTCTGACCCTTGGGCCTGTCTGCAAGCAGAGGGTGTTGTTCCATCAAAAGGGGATCACCTTCAGCCGGCCACACCATTGCTTTCCAGTTGTTCAGTAACTGAGGGATCTCAAAGCTTGCTTTCATTTCAATCTCACTTATAGTTTCCATATTCTCAAAATCTTTTGCCAGGCAATCATATTCATAAGGCTTTCCTGTTTCATCTTCCCCAACATTTAGGAATCTCCTCTCACCTTGACCGTTCTGGTCAAGAAGGGACAACTCCTTCTTGTAAACATCTTTGTCAAAAAGAGATTGCCTGCCAGGTGCAGAGATTGAGATAATAATTATTTTAATTTTTTCTCTGAGCTTTCTCACAGCTTCCCAGGAAAATCCTGGGAGAGCTGTGTCTCTCTCTGCTCAGTGGATATGTGATTACTACAGGCTCCCAGCCAGAGTGATCCCTTCTGGTTAATATCTTGGGTTTTTGTTTGGTTTGGTTGGGTTTTTTACATCCAGAATTTACTTATGCTTAGCAAAGGCTCTGCTTTTATCATTTAATTTTAATTTTTGTTGCATACATCTCAATAGCTTGCCAGCCTTAGCTGTGAGTTGACTTTTTTCTTTCCTGTCAAGTTTGCCTTGATCATTTGGGGTAAGTGAACCCACAACCTGACCTTAAATGTGAGGGACTTTTTCTGTGGCTCACAGTGCTTGAGACAGAGCCTCCCTGCTTGTTCCAGCTAGGAGAGAATCAGATGGAGTGAAACTGGGAGGGGGAAGAGCTGAACAGATGTATTTACTTGGAAAACACAACTTAGTGCTCACCATCCCAGCTGGCATACGAATAGACATATGTAAACCACAGAGTGTCTGTGACCTCTAAGCACATGAAAAACACCCCAGAATATTTTTACACTGTGTGCTCATAGGATTTGCTTCACTCTCTGAAGCCTAAGGAGCCTCAGAGCCATCTTTGTGGCAGCTGAACTTGCTTTAGGAACCTGCATTTTACTCTTGGCATTTTTGGGCTGGGGGATGTTGTAGAGGTTTAGCAGAGAGTTATATTTCTGCTTCAAAAGCAGGAATGGATCAGACTTATCTGAGGTGTGAGCAGGAAAAAATAAATGAAATAAATGATCATCAGCAATGCACTTGCTGCTTAGCTGAGTGTGGCTTCCACAATGATGCTGCCAGGAACCACAGGAAAATAAACTTTCTAACACAAAGCATGCCCTGAATACCACGTGAGATCATGAAGGAACAGCCTCCTGAAGTTCACACTGTGCAGCTGGGGAGGTGTTCTAATGAAAGCTATTTTGAGTGGCCCTGTACAGTAAATTAGCAGCCTCCTGTATTTACTGCACTCAGTGGTATGCACTCTACTGCCTGCTTGAAAAGCTGTAAAAAAAGCAAAGATTCTGCCTTGGGTAAAACCATTGTAGGTATTTGTGTCAGCTCTGAGGTTTTTATAGGCACCTGTTCCTTGCCTTTCTCATTAGCTGCTCTCCAGGGCAGCAATTGCAGTGACAGCTATAACGTTATCCACTCACAGACACCTCTGCCCACATCAAAATGTTTTGCTGCAGGTGAGGTGATAATTTTCCTTGCATCAATCAAACTTCTGTCAGTAAGATCAGACAAATGGCCCTCTGGCTCCTGCAGCATGTATTTATCCTGTTTTCAATCTGAACAGGAGAAAATACAGTAGGTAATTCTGGTGGAAGGGAATGGAGGAAATGACCAATAATTGGCCAGTAAGACACTTGCATTGATAGGGTTATTCCACAGTAGTGGAGGTTTATTTGCAATTCCAGCAGTGTGAGTCCCTGTGTGGAGGCTGCACTATTGATACCTGTGGCTTTAGATGTGTGTTGTGGAAAGCAGAAGAGGAAAGGCAGTTTATTTCAAAATATTGGTGCTGTGTCTCCCACCCTTTTCCTTTCCTTTTTTTTTAGGAATAATGAATGTTAGTTTCACTCCTGCCCAATTTCTGGCAGTCTCTGGAATGCTTTTTGTGAAATCCCAACACCTATCACCCATCATTGCAGCTCTCACGGTGAACAGCACACTGTGCAGCATATTGGAATTTAATGTTAATATTATATGTAAAACATGTATATTTTTGAATTTGTTTCTTCATTAGGATAGAGTCTCTACCATGTGCTTTCTCTTACCTTTTGTGTCTGTTAACCAAACCAATGTTCCAGGCAGTTGTGCCACAAACCAAGAGCAAAAAGTTCAGCTTGTTGGATATGTGAGATACTGTGTTTATATCCTTGGGGAGAAATGGGTCAACTTTTATTATCAAACTGCGAAGTGCTTTGTGACAAAATGTCTTTAAGTAACACAAACCAAAACAAAGCCCAGCTCTGTACCAGAACAAAGCACAAAAAGCACCAGTGTGGCACAACTTTGATTACATCCCCATGTTCTTCTTGTCCCGTTGACCCCTGCAGACACCACCAGGCTTTGCTTGTCCTAGAAGCTCATTTTAGGAGAAAAAGCCAGCTGTGCTTGCCACAGCTGGGCTGTGTGTGTAGGGATTGGCTGCTGAGCTCTCCCTTCTGTTTTCTGCCAGGTTTTATATATATATATATATATATATATATATATGGATATAGATATATAGATATATAATATTTATTTATTTATTTTCATATTTATATGTACAAACGTATATATATACATATATGCATATACATATATATACATACATATATATATACATATACATACACATATGCACATATACACATATACATTTATTTATTTATTTATTTATATTGACTAACCTGTGGTTTTTCAAACAAGGCTTGTCATAGTTAGAATCATTCTGGTTGGAAAAGCCCCCCAGGGCCATCAAGCCCAGCCTGTGCCCAATCCCCACCGTGTCACCCACCCCAGAGCACTGAGTGCGACATCCAGGATCTCTGAACATCTCCAGAAAGGGTCTTCAGGGCTCCTGAAAGGAAAAAGATCTTTTTGTGTGCACAGCAGAGAATCAAACTGGGTATTTGCTGAACTTGTGTAAATAGATGGAGATGGGAGACAAAGTAAAAGGCAGCAATTATGGCAGTGATTGCAGTTCTCCAAACAAACAGAAATTAGCTTGTTAGTTGGCAAAATGAGACATCCACCTGCCAGAGCTGGGCACCCAGGTCTGAGCAGAGCAGATCTTCCTTGGAGGACTCCAGACTTCTGCTTTTCTTTGTAAAAGTGACTGAGGACTTGCTCTCTGAGTCTACTGAATGAAAGCTCAAAATAGCAATACTTGAGATCACGTCACGTGATTATTTCTGATTATTTCTACAGTGGCTGTAGCTCTATGCCAGGATAAACTTTAAACCATGGTGTATTGAGGGCACTGGCTGCAGTTACCCAGGAGTTAAGCACCAGCAGATCCTGCCGTGCTCTCTGTCATGTGGGAGAGCAAACATGCACTCCAAGCCTGTATTTGTTATCTTTTGTGAGGAACTGAGCCCAGGGGACTTAATGTGATATTTAACTAAATGACTGTGATTGAGGCCAATGGCATAAAATGTGTCAGCGTGTTAGCATCACTTACCTGAAATTGTACCTCAAATAATTTATGTTAAAGGAGTTGTCTGATGCCTTGGGAGGGTCTACAGCCTGTTTTCTATTGCAGGGGTTGGTATGTTCCTGTTTGGAAGCATTCCTTGCAGAGAGGAAAGAAGAAAAGCATTCTTTGTATGTAATTACATTTGTATTTTTTAATTTTCCTGAAAATGGAATCCAAAATTCTTTTGGATTCCATTTTCAGAAAAATTAAAAAACACCAATGTCATTAGAGGAATACAATCATGAAGGATATAGAGTGGTAAATCTTACCTGAAATCAATATTCAGGAAGAAAACAAAATTTTGTGGGATGTACCCAAATGTGCTGGTCAAATATCTGCTAAATACAAATATCAAACATATTGCTCTGTGATCCCAGCAGGTAACCCAGTGCAGCAACTACACACATGGATGATTTGCTTGAATATGTGGCTCAGGCACCCCCTACCCCTGTGATAACAGGAAGATTCACTTTTTTGTTTAGTTTTCTGTTGTTCATTCACACTGAGGGTTGTTTTGGGATGAGACCCTAATGAATGTCAGAGGACTTGGTTGGATTTCTCAAATTTAGCTTGTCAGTGGTCAACTTCTACCATCTGCAGGAGGGGTGGCCATTCTTATTTCTGTCTATGCACTTAAATCCAGCCTTTATTGTATTTTTCTTGCCCATTCACCAAAACAAAGCTTTCCACTCTACATATCCCACCCCACCCCACCCCATCTCATCCCATCCCATCTCTCCTTTGTTTCCCAGTTTTGCTTCACTATTTTGATGCTGTTCCCCTATTCTGACCAGGAAATAGGTTTCTAATTCAGGGATAAAAGGATGAGACTTGGAGCTGAGAGTCCTTGATGTCCTTAGGGAGGAATTACTCTGTCTGGAGCTTTGTGCAGTCATATGATTAACTGTGTGAGGGAAGAATAAGTTCCTCTCCCTTGCCACAACTTGTGCAAAAATAAGCCATTATATCTCCACCTGAATCCCAAAGTTTCTGTGCAGTGGGTGACCCAAAAGGAGGCATTTTTTAGATGAATATTGCTGCTGTTGAAGTCCCTGTATCATCAAGCCACTGCTGGGCTGAAAAGGAGGTTTGAGTTCTGTTTTTCCAAGTAAAGGACAGGCAGATGATTAGCACAGTGCCTGGGATATCTGGAGGTCACATCAGTTAGAACCAATTAGTGTTTTATTTATCAGTTGAAAAAAACCCCAGTGATTTCAAATGTAATTAGTAAACAAAAGCATTTCATGTTCTTTAAACCCCAGGGAGTGCTGGTTTTGGACATGTCAAAGCCAGTTCATTTTTCAGATGATCATTTGGAGCATGGCAACAAAGATTTTTTTAGTGCAAGATAGTTTACTATTCAGTGGTTAAAAAGAAACTTCTTGAAAACAGCTTTTTCTTTGTGGATTTGTGGTGCAAAAGAACCCACAGTAAACACCACTGCCATCTGTTTCAAAGAAGAAATGTTGGGCTATGAACATCCCTGCAAAAGCTGAAAAGCTTTTTAGGAGCTAAAAATGCATAACTTTAGAATTTTTGTTTGATTTTTCATTGATTTGATTGCATTGAACCAGATGGGTGTTTTGTTTTATTTTTTTTCATGAAGAGCCTTCACCACATCCATGTGTACGATGCTTTGAGAAAATACATGGCTGGCAAATGTGGAGCTGATGCTGAGGAGTGATGCTCTTGAGTCAGGGGTGGAATGAAAGACTTCAGTCTTCAGGTGGATCAGAAGGCTCAAAAAGAATCTTTATTAGCAAGAAGTTGTGAGCTTTATAGTCTCACTCACTAAATGGGACCTGATTGGTCTCAAAATAGAAAAATCTCACATTGTTGGTGACTATGAATAGCACAATGTGGAGAACCACAACTATAAACAGTGGTTACAGAAAGAGAGATAATAATTGTTTGAATTATTTTGTCTGAGATTCCCAGGCTCAGCCTGGGGAGAAATTGTCTCTGTTCTTTCTTGGACTGAACTGAGAATATCCACAGAGGAGATTTGAAGCTGCAGTTTCTCCCAGTTTTTGTAGGACTTGAGGAAGAATGTGAACCTACTCTACCATCTATGATGGATGAGCTTGTTTGGCCAGATTTTCTATGTGCAATGCTCATTTGTGCATCTGTCCACTCCCTTCCTTGTGTATTCACAGGAAAGTAAAGGAACTTTGATTCCAAAAAGTCTTTTTTTAACCCAGGGAATGGGCACGGCCCCAAGGCTGCCTGAGCTCCAGGAGAGTTTGAACACCACTCCCAGGGATGCCCTGGGTGGGATTTTGGGGTGTCTGTGCAGGGTCAGGAGCTGCCCTGGGTGATCCTGTGGGTCCCTTCCAACTCAGGATATTCCATAATTCCATAATTTTTCTCTCTGAGGAAGTATTCCTCACTAAGATTTGCCACGTGAATGGAACAAAAGCTGTGTATAGGCCAGAGCAAGTGAAACTCCTGCACGGGCTGGGAACTGCAGATATAATCAGGAATGCTTTTATGTATCTGGAAACAGTGTGTTCCTCTAAAAGCTTGCTAATTTTATTTTTAAAAGGGAACATAAATATCTGAGTCATTCTCCCATACGTCTGCTGTTCTTCTATAGAAAATGCCTTTGCTAACAACACTTACATGTGGCTTGTCTTTTTAATGACTAAACAAGGATTTCTGAATAACAACCATCAAGCAAATTAGCAGAGATCATAAACATCCATTTTATTAATCCTGATAAAATATGCTGTGATTTCCCTCTCTGATTCAACCCTTTCTTTTATTGATAACTTCTGAGGAGGCTGCGCTTGCAGATCTGCCTGACCTCTCTAATCTTCTCTCCCAGACATGTCACACTCCTTTGGGGGAGGATTTGAGTTCTCATTCTCTGTGGTGGATTAAATAAGTGTCACTGGGTTTCTGAGTACCTTCCAGGAATTTCCTCTGAGTGAACCTTAAGTATTTTATTTGCCAAGAACTGCAGTTCCTGTAGCTGCCAGATTTGGACCCCAGTTCTCCCAGTTGGAGAACTGGAGAACTATGGCAGGGTTCAGCACTCATTTATATTAATGGTGCACCTCCAGGCATTGTTCCTCTGACCCCTGAGCTGTCCCAAACCCTTGGGCCAGGTCTGTTTTGCATTGTTCCCTCTGCATTTCATCTGAATTGGCTCCCTGATCCCATTCTTTTATTTGTTTCTTGTCACCAGTTGCCTCCTGTAGTTTGTTCCTGCTTCTCTTGACCCTCATCCCCCTTGGTAATATGGGGAGCTGGTTTGTGGGTCTGAATTCCCAGTGGTTTTACTGGGAACTTAATATTAATTCATACTTGGAGTCTGATGAGGTTGTAAATACACTCAGAAAACCACCTTTTCTTTTATTTTTAAGAGCTCTATGTGCCATTATTTAACATGTAAGAAATAATGAAATATTGGGAGCTCTCTTGCTGTTACAATAATTTTACCTCAGCATTGTTTTCTGCATAAATAAGGACTGCACCTTAGATTTGGAATAGTTCTCCTTTCTTATCCCAGTGGCAGAACAATTAGTGCATCTCTTGCTGACATGGTTATAGTCACAAGCCATCACTGCTGCTCTCTAATCTATCCAGTTCACAGGCAAATAAAATATGCCATCTTTCAGGATTGAATTACAGAATGGAAATGAAAGAAAAAAAAAAGGACTAGTAAAAAAAGTAATGCCTGAAGAGTAGCCATATTCTTCAGGGAGAAAATAAAATACCTGCTGACAGCTCTTACCTTAATGATGTTCTTGTTTCTGTCAAAACATCAGACGCCCCATCATTTTCACTGGCATTTGCAAGAGTCTTTTAAGAGATGCAGAGGAAAGCAGAGTGTTTTGATGGGTGGGGTTTTTTTCAGTTGGAATCCCTTTCCATAGACACTGTTTTTTTGTGAAAAGAATATTTTTTCTTTTTTCCCCCCCATTTGTCCCCTCTCAGGTTGATTTGAGAAGGATTTGGGAGCAAGAGGAAGGAAGTAAAGGGTAGATAAGGTATAAAATATACCCAGGGCACAAGTTCCTCTCCTGTAATGTAATTAATGGTGGGAATTGCTGCTGCACAATATCACTGCAATGGGTGCAAAAAGAGATATTTGTAACATGGGCAAGCTGGCAATGGGAACTGGGACACTCTGCCAAAAACAAACACTCTGGTGGGTTTGTATTTACAAGGTATGGGAATAAATTACACAGACTCCATTTTCTTATTGGAGGAAAATGCCCTTTCTTTATTCACATAACTCATTTTTATCCAGTTTTACAGACATCATGTGTGACTCCCATTGGTCAGGAGCTTTCTTGCCCATTATTTTATTGGTTAGTAACAAGTTGTTTTCCTGTATTGATTGGTCACTCAAATTCTCCGTGTGTGCATGCAGGGAAAGTTGTTTTTGAGAGACAGTTTTCATTTTTCTATCTAAGATGTAAAAACAGTTTATACTGGTTGTTTTTCACCCAGGAATAGATTGTTATATTAATGACCTGCTCACACCAGCATTGCTTTCACATGGGAACTTGCAAAGGGCTACCTTGACAAGGCCAGGGACTGATTCTAGGAGAAAAGGCTTGGTTTTGTGAAGCCTTTCTTTATAATTTTTCTACTTTACTGCACCAACAAGGGACTGCAGCTCGCCCTGTGCACAGGTGTAATGTCTTCAAAGAAGACCTTGGAGAAGAAACTCCAGCAAAGTTTCTCTCTCTTCCTCTATAGAAGCATCATCTAAATATGAGGAGTGGTTGTATCTGTGTTTGAGGGTGCCACCACCTGCTCTGTTCTGGGGCAGGACAGCACAGAGAGACCCCACAAACCCCTGAGAGCTGGGCATTTATGGAGCGCTGGTGGAAGGATGGCACACTCACACATCAGTGACCAGTTTACTTCTTATTCCCTTCAACAAACACTCTGGCACGCTGATTTTTCTTTTTTGTCCACTCAGATGACAGAGAGAGGATGAAACAATAGAGAAACAGAATCATGGAATCAGGGGGGATGAGGGAGGGATTCCCTGTGCAATTCCCTTTTATCCACACAGTCCTGGGTGTGTCTGACAGGCAGGGATGAGAGGGAATCCTCTGCAGCATTTGGACAGCATTTTCTCCTCTGCAAAGCTTGTTCAACACTAAGCTGCCTCTCCCAAAGTTGAATCAGTTTGTTCTTTACCTCAAGTATTCTGTATTGATCTCATCTCCTCCCTCACTGTTCTGCTGTCAGAGTCTGGGAATCAGAAGCATTTAAAATTGATGTGCCATTGAAAGCAGATCTATTCCAGCTGACACAGAGTGGATTCTAACCCTGATTTGGATTCATACCCTGGCGTGTGCTGCTTCCCACAGGTAGTATTGCTTCTTTAATTATCTGTCTCTCAGGACTTTGCTGAATCTATTCTGAAAAATTTCCAACTCTGCTGCTGCTGGGAATTAAGATGCTCTCAGCATTCATGTTTCATGGAAAGACAAGATCTTAATGTAAAAATTATCTGCTTCTCTTTTCTTGAGCAAGTTTTCAGTACTGGAGGGTTCATGCAGGGATATGGTGAACAAACAGTTCATTGTAAGATGTATGGCTCTTGATTCATTCAAAGTTTTCACTTGAATTACAGCTCTATGAAAAGTGGTTTTCTCCTTTAATTGTTTTTTACTTTCTTTCTCTATCTTCTTCCTTGACCAGATGGAGTAAAATTCAAATATAGGCAACTCTCCATTCATTCTAAGGGGCTTTTAAAGGAAATAACAGATCATGGGAAATTATATTCTTCCTCATTTCCACTCTTCAGAGCAGATTTAGATTGCCTCATTACAAGTCCTATTTTCTTTACTTTTAGAAATTTGCCTTCAAAGCTTTGTTTTCCCATTTATACCTCCAGAGAGTGGAAGTTGCCTTTCTATTTTCTGGTTTTTTTGGTTGTTTTTTTTTTTTTTTAACAAAAAAAGTTAATAGGTCTGATAGTTTAGAATGCACACTTAGGAAATGCATTTGGGAGCTCCTCTAAATGTAGGAGTCTGTATAAAACAAGATTTTACAACACTTTTTCCTTCTTGTTGTTAAATGAGCAATTTTCTGCAAATTCTGCCACATTTTGGAACCCACCTTGAAGGCTGAGGACCTTGATCCTTCAGGCCAGCACCTGTGAAAATATTGATGAAAAACGTGTCTTTATGTAAAGATAAATTTTGCTCCAGCAGAACTGTTGGAAACTGGAGTGGAACTGTTGCTGCTGCATCAAATTCTGATATTCTGCCCCTGCTCCCCACAGTTCATCTGCTGGGATCTGTTTATCTGATTAAAGGGAATAAAACAAGCAGTCCTTTAAGGCACCACATTGTACATAAGGGACACAGAGCTCTGTCAAACAACCAGAAAAGATAACCTGATAAGCAAACTGCCCTGCAAACTGCATATTGCAGGCATAAATCCTGGGGTGCTCCTGCCACTCCTTAATGCCACAGGTGGAATCACAGGATGCTTTGGGTTGGAAGGGACCTCAAAGGTCATCTTGTTTCAAAAAAAAAAAAAAAAACAAATAAAAAAGGAAGAAGTTGTGTTCTTGTGGTGGCCTGTTTGGTTCTTTATGCACTTGTGGTTTCTACCAGCTCTTCCCTGGTTATATTTGGAATCTCTTGTGTGGTGAGCACATTTTGCATAATTTAAGGTGTGTGAATGGCTGTGTTTGTGGGCAGTAAAGCCTAAGCTCTGACCATTTGTGCCTAGCTGTGAAGTGTGGACAGAGAGCAGCACAGAACCCTTTGGGAAGAGGGGCAGCACAATTCCTGTGGCCCCAGGAATGAGTCCCTGTCCATTCTGAGAACCTTGTAGGGAAAAAGAGAATGGAGTCATGTGTTTAATAGAGGTGGAATGAATCATTTAGCAAGGCTTGATCCATTGGACACACTGACCTGGATTAATGAGAAACTCTGAAGTCCAAGCAAGGAGGAACAGCAGAATGTAGATCCTACCAGCTGTGCCTTTTCAGGCTAAAGCAAATCACAGAATTTACCACTGGAAGCAAGTTTGTGTTATCATCCAGTCCTGGTGGTGGGAAAAGAAGGGTTTGTAAGTGTGTTCTATATTCAGTTTGAAGATCTTACCTGTTTCATGGGTGGCTTGTCATTTGAACCACCAGAAATGATCCATGATCCCCTTTTCCACTGCTATTCCCAACAAGTGAAACAACAGCAGTAAATCCCATAATACAGATAATATTGGGACAGAGGTAATGAGAAGATATTTTCCCACTCTGAGCCCTGCTGCATCTCTTTAGTGCTTTTTGTGTGTCAGATTACACCTGAGCCACATTAGAAGGAGCATGTAGGGGGATAGAATATAAGAAAATAAAGATAGTGTAGAAAGTAATCTTACCCCTGAGGAGTTGCAGCTGGGCCAATTATTAAAGATTAGGATCAGGGCTGACTTCAACAGGCCACAGGTGTAAGCAATGAGAAGAACATGCTATAAAAGAGTGGGGTGGCCCCTTGAGAAGGGAACTGGAGTCAGTGGCTGCTTTGTGAAGAAGGAAGAGTCAGTGCTCTGAGGAGCTGTCCACGAGAAACACCAAGAAGGTATGGGACTTTATAGATAAGGAGACACCAGTATGGGACCCATGTGATAAGGTGACAACAGAAGTAGGACTGCATTCAGTAGATGTGCTTGTGTGTTGTTCAAGATTCTCCATCTCCTGCAGGGAGGAATTGTGAAGTTTGCCATGAAATTGGCCCTGTATGGGAGAGCTGTGATATCTAAGTGCTGGTTTGAGTGTTTGAGCCCTCTGTGTTACATGAGGCTGCAGTTAATTCTGCTGAATATGTTGGGAAGGATGAAAGCTTGACGAGAAAGTCTCACAGATATGTATATTTAACAGAAAGATTTTAAATGTTGAGTCTGATGAAGGAATAGAGATGGAAGCAAGTTTTGATATAGAACAGAAGAATTGCTGAGCCAGTCTCACTGGATAACCAAGGAGGCAAAGGGTGTGTTAGTTAGAAGGGGTTTTTATGGCTTAGAGCAAAGGATAAACCCACTCCAAACAAGATGTTTTTACCAAGCAGAAAGAGAGCACAGGCAAACAAGTCAGCAAATGTGGCAAGTAGAAAAAAGGTCTCAGAATTTTCCACCGCAAGAAAACTGAAAACCAACTTCTAGCTTACACTGTAATGTACTAACTTTTAGTGATTGGAGAACAGTAACATGAATATGGTAATTACAGTAGTTATGATAGGCTATAGATAATAGTTAAGGTATAGATTGGTTCTACTGTATGAAGATGCTCAGCAAAGAAAAGTCTATAATGCATTGTAACCAAAACCAAAGGGTCTCCAGGCCTGCCTGCAGCTGGAGCTGACAGCTGTGGGCACAGCTCTGTGACCCACCACCCTGGACTGCTGTAACACCTTAGATACAATAAACTGCATTTTGGAGAGCCCCTGGAGTCCCTCATCCCTCATACAGGCTCTTACATGAATATGTTACAGTGACATCCTGAGGGATGTTTTTTAACCAGGAACACAAGAATCCCACAACTGCAAACTGACTTCTCCACGTGGGCAGGCATTTATCAGCCATGAAGAGAGACAGGGACTCATGAGATGGTCAAAGAATCTCAATTTATTGTGAAGTACAAATACTTATATAGTATTTTAGGAAGGCTAGTAATGTTTTGCCACAATGATTGGGTTAATGGTCACACAAACAAACTTCTGCATTTTAAAGATCTCTTGCTTGCAGAAGTCTGATGTAATTTTCTTTTTCTGGTAAGTCAGTCTGATTGAAGCTTCTTGCAATCTTGATTTAATCCTCAAAGTTCTGTTTGCTCTTGCCAAGCCTTTTGTCTATCAAATCTCTTATGCTAACCAGGTCCAAAGCCCATCATCTGTCTTGTGTATCTCCCAATAGGTACTGAGCATTTTTGTTTGTTTTTGTGTAAGAATACAATGCCTTCAGATTTATTTCACACCTAATTGTGAGATGCATGTGCCGCTCTGATCCACATAAATCACTTCTCATTGAAAAACCTTGTCTGCAAACACAATTGAGTTTAACATCCAGCACTTCAACTGAGCCATAAAGAAATATGTCCCAATGTGACATTAGCTTAAGCAAAAGCATTCATTCTCTCTTAATTCCAGTGGAATTGAATACAAGACAGGCTGCTCAGAGACAAATTGCTGCTGCTGCCCTACCTCAGCTCACCTGCAGGAGTTTGTTATCTTAAGAAAGGGTGAGGTGTGTCTTGATTGTCATTACTGGCTCTTTTGCTGTCTGAACACTACAGCTCCTTTAGAAAATCTTGATTCACAGGCTTAGAATCTAAATCTGTTCTGTGATTTTTGGGGATAGGAATTGGGTGCAATTTAGAGGCAAATTAATGCAGCTGAGTAATTAATCCTGTCAGAGGTAACTTCTAAAATCTCCACTTTGGTGTGGCTGTGCTCCTTTCAGGTGGTTACCCTGGGTCTCTGAGGGACCCTGCTGATTGGAGAGGCAGATACTGCTGGTGCTGAACATGGCAAGGAGATTGAGCTTAATGAGTCAAAGAAATCAAGGAGTTTGTAACGCCCAATTCAAGTTAAAAACCACTTAAAAGATGCTTGGAAAGGGCCATGTGGGTCAAGTTAGCTAATTGTGCATGCCAATTTGTGGATTCTATTCTGGCCACTGAATGCAGGCACAGCTGGGGATACCTGTGGGATGGTGCCATGGGAGCAGAGTGTGAGCTGCTTTCTGTTGTGCTGCCTGCTGTCTCCACACAGTCAAAGCTCAGCAAAAGCCTCTGTGTACCTTATGCTGGTAAGACAAGCTGCACCACAGCCTAGTTTTAATTCTTTAATGTATTTTGCTTCCTTGTGTTGAATAATGCAAGTTGGTTTTTTTTTGTTTGGCATGTTTCTGTTTTGTTTTTTTTATCTTAATGTTTTTTTTTTCAGGTAGCTGGGGATCTGCTCTTAGTTCTTAAGGGTTCTTTTTGGCAGGTAGATCTTTAAAAGTCCAGATCTTTAAAAATCAAGCCCTTGTTTATGCCTGCAGTGAAAACAGGCTTAAACATATAAGTGTAAATTACAGCAGCAGCTCTGATGAACACATACACAAAACCTTTATGAAAATATTGGTTTTCTGATGAAGAGAAGCTTCAGTATGCTGCAAGCACAAAATTGACAATCTGTGGAGCTGCCACAACTCCCTACACCCCTCTCTGGCTTTACAAGGACAGTATTTCCCTAGTCCTGAGCCTGTTCCAGGCTGCTATTGTGTGCATATCCTTGAACTTTGGAGCTGTGTGTGCCATTGTGAGCTGGGCGTGCTCTGCAGAGCCCCAGAACCAGTTCCAGCAATTCTGTTCTCAGTGGGAAGAGCTCAAGGAGCAGCTCAGCAGGGAGCACTGAGCTTTGACAAGGTGCTCCTTGGGAATCCAGCAGTTTTCTGTGATGGTGTTCACAGGGGTCTGAGGATGAGGGAAGAGATGAGGATCTGACTCCATGTTTCAGAAGGCTGATTTATTATTTTAATATATATATTACATTAAAACGATACTAAAAGAATAGAAGAAAAGGTTTCATCAGAAGAACAGAATGGCTAAGAATAGAATAGCGAAGAATGATAACAAAGGTTTGTGGCTCGGACTCTCTGTCTGAGCCAGCTGACTGTGATTGGCCATTAATTATAAACAATTACATAAGACCAATCACAGATGCACCTGTTGCATTCCACAGCAGCAGATAACCATTGTTTACATTTTGTTCCTGAGGCTTCCCAGCTTCTCAGGAGGAAAAATCCTAAAGAAAGGATTTTTCATAAAAAGATGTCTGTGACAGCTCTCCTGGACCACTCTTCTGTCCAGGACCTTGAACAAGACACAATCCTCTTTCCTGGTGCCTGGGTTTGTGATCCTGCTCAGTTCCCTGGTCCTGTCTCAGGGCCATGAGCTACTGGGGGGTATGCAGCTTCACCTATAGCTCTTACAGAGGCATTGTGCTGGATTTCCCAGCTAAAGGATCGCTTCTGTCTGCAGCAGAGGTGGCAGGGGACATTGCCTGCTGGCCTTCCTGTTGTCCCTGGTCACCCTCTGGAGTTGTCATTTCAATGAATAAGATGGAAGAGCCAGCAGTATCTTCCTTTTTTTTTTTTTTTGTTCTGTTCCTACCTGCTGTGGTAGTGCCTCATAAATAAGGGCCTTAAACTCATGGTTAAATTTAATAACTATCTGTAAAAGTCATTTTAGTACTGAAACCCTTTGTTGTGGGACAGAGCTCACTCACAGCCTCTCTGGTGTTTGTGTTTCCTTTACAAAACCTTGGGCAGTGTTCCAGCACAAGCACCCCTGATCTGGGAGGTGGGATGGAATGTTAACAAAGTGATTTCCACAGATCCACAAGATTATTTAAGTATAAGAACTGGGATCCAGACCTGGTGCCACAGGCAGTTAGGAGCTGTAAGTTAAAATTGCAGGGCTGGGTGTAATGGATTGGCAGTAATGCAGCACTTGGAATTCATTTGGCATTTACATGCACAGTAAATTCCAAATGAGCTCCTAAGAACCCTATAAAAAGAAAGAAAGGGTGTATGTGAAGCACTTGTTTCTCCCTGTGACATATATCCTCTGTGTTCTAGGTTATAACCTGCCTTTGTATCATTGGGAAGATCTTTTAATTTATACAAAGAGGTGATTTACATTCCTAGATAAAGTCCAGGCATTTCCAATAACATCAGGATAAGTGAAGCACTGTTTTCTTTGCAGCTGAAGCTTGGAGTTTCTGTGTGAATTCATCTCAGTTTAACTGCCCATGTTTCAGGGCAGCTTGCTTTTATGCAGTGAATATTGGTAGATCTCAAAGAAATATAGCCCCAGATTTTATTGCCAATGAAGGGAATGCCTGCCAGTGGCGTGGCAGATCGTGTTCAACCTGGCAGCTGGTGACAGATGTGGCTGTAATAGCTCTAAATCACTGTGTGGACTCACTGTATTCCATATTTTACTCAACTTCCAATAAGAGTCGTGCAAATAAATTAAAGTGCAGCTGTCAAGATCAGCAGCAGAGTTGAAGGCGTACATATAATATAAAGTATTCAAGAGCTGATGCTTTTTCCTGGAAAAAAAAATGTTGAAATGTGTTTTCTTAGATGAAAGCAGCAGATTTGTTTCCCCTGTTTGTTTTTCTTGTCTTGCTTTTAATAATCAAGAGCACTTGTAATCAAGTTTCAGCTCCCAGAGGGGTTTGTTACAGTTTTGGGTTGGTTCTGTATCTGTTCCATTACTCCCAGTGCATCCTTTTCTGGTTATTCCATCACTTAAATTCCCAGTGCACCCTTTTCTGGTTATTCCATCACTTAAACTCTGCTGAAATGAGATCCTGTAATGCTGGGTTTAGGGAGTAGAATACCTGTGCATGAACCAACCACAGCAGCTCAGAAGGTGCAGATGGGTTTAGCTCAGTTCTTGCCTTTTATGAAATTATTGCACACTTCTTAAAACAAGGGTTTTTTGTAATCTTATCACAAACCATCAGCACACAGCTCCATTTAAACCCCCATTAATCCCTCTGTGCCCCAGCTCTGGGTGTCACCAGGGTGTGCCTGGCAGACTCAGGAGCTCCTCAGCAATTCCATTTGTCTGCAGTCACTTTGTACCCAGCTGTCACCTCCTGTTTTGTCTCTGAGCTGCTGGCTCTGCTCTTGCCTGGGTTTGGGAGGGATTTGAGCCAGGCTTGGAGGCAAGGCTTCACCCTCTCACCTTGCAGTGCCTTTCTTGATTTTTCCATTATTTCCTATTTCCTGATACTCTGGGATCTGATCAAACATTCCTGTTGTGGTGGAAGGCACAGGCAGCCATGTAGAAGTTAATTTTCCCTCACTCCCATGTTTTGTCCCCGATCCCTGCAGAGTTTTTGGCAGCTATCAGTTAATGGAATTAGCTCTTGGAATTTGCCTGTGCTCAGATCCACAGAGCTATTGTTGTTGAAACAATTTTAGAAAGCATTAGGTGTTTCCACCTTGCATAGAGTGCTCTTCCTTCCAGCCTGGCTGCAGCCACCTGTTCAATGAACTGCATTCATCAAGTCATTTTTAATCACGTTCATTGGACTAGGGAGCTGTGCCAGGGTCCTAATAAGCAACAAATGGGTTCAGAGCAGATTCTGTTAGAAAATGGTTTCCTGTGGTGCTGGTTCTTATCGGCTTGCCTGTGAAGGATAAGGAATCATCAACATTTCAGATTACTGAGGAATAAAAGAGCAGAAACTTGGCTGATTTGCATCACAGTGGTAACTCCATTTATTTTGGACATGTACCAGCATAAACTAGAGAAGAATTGGGCACAGAGCCAAAGAATTATTGTATTTCTTAAATTATTAAGTGAATCTACAAGGAGCTAAGCTGGTGAATGGGTAACAAGCTATTCATTAAAGCCAAGCACTGCACCATCACCTGTGCCTGCCTGTTCTTAACTCCAGAGATGTTCTGCTGTTCTTAAGGACACCTTGCATAGAGCAATTCTGAGTTTAGCATTAAGAATTTGGCTTGAAGCAAAAAGAGTTTGTTTTTAGTAGCCTTACAAGCAGAAGAACCTTTTAGTGCAAGTATTTTGAGCAAGATTTGACCTGCAGTATTCATTGTTCCTCTGAAGGTGATGATTATGTCTAGCAATTCACTTCTGGAGTTTTGTACTTGAGACTCATGCAGGGAATGTAAATTTACAAGTTGGAGCAACAAATGGTTTTCTGTGGCATTGAACCAAGGTCTCATCAGGTATTACCTGGAGCTTATTTGGACAATGGAGGTTTATGCTACTAAAGATGGGAAATAGGAGAAAAATGGAAGAATTGAACACTTTACTGTGCTTATTTGGGTCAGGTCCTTTCATAAGTTGCACAAGACCCTCTGAGGTGTTTGTGCTGCTGTTCTTCCCTCAGGTGCTTTGATTCAATGAAAATCTGCAGTTCTGTTTCATGGGGAGATGTGTAGGGATTGAATGTTTCCCCAGGTGCCTGACAGGCATTACTGACAGGGTGAAGGGTGAGTTTTGATCCCATGCTTGATAATTACATGGTGATAAAACCACTAACAGGCATTCCTGGTGGTGGAAGTGACAGCTGATTCAGTGACTCCTCTGCTTTAAAATTTGCTTTGATTTGCATCAAAAGGAATTCCACATGTATAAAGTAATGGGGAAATAAACCCTCATGTGTTCTAGCTCATTTTATGCGTGTAAAAAACACATAATCAACTTGTGACATTTTGATTCAATGTGAAAGGTGCAGCTCTAGAACTGTAAACAAAGATTTCAAAATTGTGGCATTTCCTTGGTGATCTTCCTTATCCATCAGTGCTTAAAGTCACAGAGAAATATAATCAAACATACTGAGTGAACACATACAGTCCTTTTACCAAGTGATATGCATCTCTTACAAGGGAGGAAAAATAATTTTCTAAATCATGATTTGAAGCTCTAATGCAGGAAGAAAACTTCTTGTACCTACTCCTGTGTTGGTCACTTTGCATTTTTCCTGCTGATTCTTCAGTTTTGCAGGATGACAAGTTGTTCAGGCTGCTGCTAATTATGTGCTCAGTGTTATGGTAATTGGCATCTCTCGGTTTTGTTGTTATGGCTACAGAGTCCCTGGTAACAGGCTGGCGATGCAGGGAGGCTGCAGCCTGTCCTGCTGGTGACACTCCTCTCTGCCCTGCCTGCCCACATGGGCTGTTACCAGCTGCTGCAGGGACTGTGCAGAGGGCTTAGCACCAGAACATCACAGAAATGCAAGTTCTGCAGGTCTGTCCATATATAAACACATTTCATCCATTTTTCTCAGTCAGAAGTGACCTTAAATCCCACTCTGCACTCAGTGAAGTGCAGCAGAAGGCTTGACCTTATGCTTAGGTAATCTGCTGTCCTCATTTCACCCAGAAAACCTGAGCTGCTGTTCCTTGATGAACCTTGACTTGTTTGGGGGCCATCCTTAGGGAAAACAGATAGTGGGAATTGGCAGGTTGTATATCAAATCTTGTTATACCAGTGTGCATCATCCTGAAAGGGTGACCAGCCAGTATGATCTTTCTACTGCTGTGATTAGTGTTTTTTAAAAAGTTTCCCTTGTGTCCTAGTAGATTTTCCATCTTCTTTTCTCTGGTGTTTTTAGCTTTTGCAGCATATGCAGAATCTCAGGAATTTAGTCAATGTATGCCTGTAGGGGAGCAGACTATGTAAGGAACTCTCAGCTGATTAAATCAGTAAATCCAAATTGAATCTGGACCTTCTGAGGAAAGCCCAGGTTCAATTTGCATTGACTGGGGGAGTGATAATACACTGTGAGCAGAAAGCTCTGCACAGGAAAGTGCTCCAGTGAAGAACCACCAGCACTCCTTAGTCATATACTCAGATATTGCCTGGACATCTGCAGACTCTGCTTTAGGAAGATTTGTGGCACAGTAAATATTTGTCTTACAGCTCCTTGAAAAAGCCTTTGAACATGTAATTTCTACTTTTAAAACATACAATTTGTATTAGGGGTTTTCTTTGAAGGAACCTGACTCGAGGCTTTGGTGGACCTGCATAAAATTTGTTATTATGGGAATGAAACACAGCTTCTCCTCTAGATGGACAGATTTTTCTTACATAACCCCAAATACAGAAGGATCCAGACTGTGCAGGACCCAAAGCTGAATTAACACTGCTTTTAAAATAAAGACCCATTAAAAATCACTTAAGTTCTATAATTTTAGCTCCATAAGCCATAATGCATCTCTTTCAAGTATTTTGTCTGGTGGTAGATCTTGTTTTTATCAACTGTCCCAGGGGAGAGACAGCAGCCAATAAGAAAGAATAAAGAATTCATTAACTAACTGCAGATATTCTTGGAATTATTGGCAGTCTTATAAAAAAAAGTAAAACTGGAACCTCCAGAATCCTGGATCTCTGGTGGCCTCTAAGCCTTTAGGGTTAATAGGATCAACTCTGAGGTGTTTTTGCACTTTCATTCTGAAGCAGAATGTTTGTTCCTTCCATTGGGGAAATAAAACAGTTGAAATACATCAGCCTAACTGCAGACATTCCTTTTGGGAGCACATCTCTGTGGCAAGCAGGATTTCTCTTGAGTGTGCTGTACTCTGGAGATGCTGCTTTGTGCCTTAGAGGTGGAAGAGATCCCTTTGTGCTCTGGAAATTGCCATAGCACTTGGAGTTGTTCTTCCTGGTGTTTAACTACCTGGACAAGGGTTGTTTTTGTCACTACAAGCAAAGATTGTTGCCATGCAGGCTTTGTAATAAACCCATAGGTTGCTTATGCAGCTGTGTAGGCAGCATGGCTTTTGTGGCAGCAGAACAGTAATTGGTAATGGACCTGGCTCTTTTTCACACTTTGTTGTCAATAAAAGGAAGGATGATTAACCTTCATCTTGAATTTCTGGGATGAAATGTGCTACTTTAGGTGTAAACCATAGGACAGTTTCTGTAGGTGGTATTTCTGGGAATGTTTTGGAACCTGCATGAGGAACATTTAAATATCCCTGATATCCAGTTATTCAAGTAGTTTCTTCAGGTTTCCTGGGGTGCCCATCTGTTCTTACCCCAGAGAAAGGAGTAAAGTGAGAAAACTTTTAAATTTGAATGAAGCATAGCTGTGATAACAGCAAATCCTGCTCTTCCCTTGGGCTGTTAATGTTCCCAGGTCTGTAATTTCAGCCAGTTAAGGCAGGAGCAATGAGTGCCCAAAATGAGCACTCAGCCAAGTACCTTGGAATGAGTCATGTGTGCTTCAGCCAAGTTCCACACTGAGATCACAGCTGTGCTCCTGCTCAGCTGATCCCCAGAAAACCTGCACTCAGGTGAGCACCCACTCTGACACCTGGCTGCTTGGATGTGGAAATTGATAAAGGTGTGCAGGTACTGATTGGGGGCACAGCCCTTTTCATGTTTGTGTCATGTCTGCTTTAGTGTATCTGATGGATGAGGCTGTCCAAGTGGTTTGGGTCCAAAGAGAAGGGCGAGATGTGGAAACCCAAATGTGGAATTCCCAGCACAGGAATATTTCCATGTCTGCTCTGGGGTGCCCTGTCCCCCAGGGCAGCACTGACTCTGACCCTCATTCATGGAGAAAGTTTCCCAGACTTCAAGATAGACTGGAATTCACAAAAGTGTGCAATAGATTGTGGAGAGCAGTGTAGGTGTCATCCCTTGGTGAGAAATTGAGGTTTTGGGATTTTTAGTTTGTTGTGGATGGGAGCAAGATGGAGGGCACAGGGTGTCATCCTGGGTTTCTTCTTCATGCTGCTTCTTCCTCCTTCTCCATGGGTTTGGGTGGCGTTTTGTAATTGGGCAGAAAAGTCCCATTGAGGCCTCTTTGGGATCAGTTATTGGGTTAAAAGGGAAAATAATCCAGGTGTCAGTTCTTAATTGGATAGTTTAGTCTTAAAAGACCTTGTAACAAGAGATCGTTGGCCATTTTGTGCCTTCTAATGAAAAGCTCCACAACTCACAGTAATGAGACTGTTTTACTGATAAGAAATAATAAATGCTGAGTCCAAACATGAACTCCTGTCTCAAGTGCCTTCAATCCAGACCCAGAGAAACCAGCAACTGAGACCCCCACACCTGGATAGTTTTCCAGATGCTGCTTCAGGGTATAGAGCTGAAAAACCTGGAAAGTTCCTTGGGGTGTTCCCCCTGAGATCCCTGATGGCACATTTGCTATCTGCTATTCCAGCCTCAGCTTTCTTTGTGTTAAATTTGACTTGCTTCCTCATGGTCAAATGTGATCCTTCCTTTCCTGTGACAGATCTGTCACAGGGAAACAAATGCTTAAGTGAGAACATTTTTCTTTATGGACTGAAAAACCCTAAATTTGTGTGTCAAGCCTGGCACACTCTTCTTTGTAGGAGGTCATAAAGTCTGTAGGCTGGAACACAAGCCTCCATTCAGTCTCTGGCCCTGCAGCCATCCATTAATCATTATTTCCAGATACAAACCAATATATTCCTATTGTTTCACCAGGGTTTTGTGTGGATTAACTGTGGGCAGAGCGTGGAAGTGCCCCGAGTGGAGCCAGCTCTGGGTGCAGGTTGTGCCTGAGAGAGGAGGGATCAGTGTCAGTGCCTGGGACATGGTTGAGTCTGTGACTCACTGCCATGTACTCTCTCCTATTTAACTCCAGCCTGGCTGGTTCCTCTGTTTCTGACTGTTCCCCATCAGTCCTGCACAGCCCAGGGATGTAAAGGACAATGGGATTTTTACTGCCCAGATGAAGTGAAGCACCCTGCCTCAGGCTTTTCCTGCAAACCTAGCAGGTTGCTATGGATTAAGCTCCTTAATCAATCCAGGCAAACCATTCCATGCTGCTTCCTGGTGGTCAATACCTCCAATCACTTGCCATTTCAGCAGCTTAGAGACTAATGATCCTTCACTCTGCACACAGGGATGTGCCAGAAAGCAGAAGTTGCTAAATATCCACTCTAGGCAGAGCTGTAAAATCCTTTTGCCTCTGTCCTTTCCCACCACCATCAGCTGGTAGCATAGCAACTGCTGAAGCTGCTTGAACTTGAGTTGACCTGAAATTACATGTTTCTCAGTTTACGTGTTTATTAACACCTTTCTACTTTTTTTAGTGCTTGTTAAGATTACATTTTTCGGTCCCTGTGGGATATTAGCAGCTTGTTCATGCAGAAAGCAGAAATAGACTTAATGCCATGTGATGGATGAGCTCAGATGGACCCTGGGATTGGAAACATGAGGGAGAGTTGAAGGTGGCCCTGAGCAGTGACTGGTGGAGAGACCCTTGGTTCTGGTAGGATGTGCATGCAGATTTCCATTTAATTGTACAGAACTGGAGGAGCAGCATCTCATAGGCTGGTTTTTCAGAATTCAGTGATGGAGAATTGGCTGTTAAAGGCAGCAGAGATTGTAGTGCCCTGGGATTTCTCACCTGGGGGAGAGAAAACTCAGACACAGGTTCATGAGTAACCTGCAGCTTGAAAGATTGTTTGTCCAGGTGCAGTTGGAGCAATTTCTAGAGGAGGAATCAGTGTTTTGACCAGAGTTTCTTGATGCTTAGTTCTCATACTTCTGTAATTACTGTATTCAGATATGCTCATACATGTTAATGATACGTTCAGATATGTTGAAGCCTAGCTTGTATTTCTTCATGGTTATTCCCAGATTAATATAAGACCTTAGTCCACATTCAGGTGATGTGCCTGTTATCAACTCCAAGAAATGAGGGAAGCAGCAAAAATTAAAAATTATTAATTGTTGTGTAAGGAAAATACAGGACTTGGTTCAGGCATGCTGGACATGCTCGTTGTGGAGCAAAATGGAGCAGTCAGATGCTGCACAAAGTCATGGCCTCTTTATTTTTACTGGTATTTTGGTCAAATGAAACCTGAACCATTTTCTGTGTGTGACACAATCTCAGCAGATGGAATTGAGATGCTCCATTCTCAGAACAGTCTTAGTAAGAGAATGAAATCCTTTCCCCAGCAGGCACTTTGAGCACTGAATGATTAAATCAGAGTGATGCTGTCATCACTGTCACATGCTCTGGCTGCATGGATAAAAGGAAAGTGAGTTGGGCTCACCTTTCCCAGACAAAGGCATCATCATTTATCTTCATGGGATGGGTTTAGACTGCAGTACCTGAGTTCTGCCCTCAGTGAGGGCTTTCAGAGAGGATTCAAGGGGCTTAGAGCTGCTCAGTGTTATTTCTTGGCTTTGCCCTGAACAGACTGATCCAGCACCTCTCTGTGTTTCACACTGAGGGCCATGAGCTGAGAAAATAAAGAGTAAGGAGGTAAAATGCATGTTACCTCTATTTTAATACCAGTCAAAAGATGGGGGGATCAGGGAGCAATTAATTTTTTCTGTCTTAGATGTGTGCCTTAAGGTGAGCCTATTCTCTCCATCAACAGTTGAGGGAACCTGAGATAATTAGTGCAGGCTGGAACATGGAGAAACTACATAATGAAAGTCAAGCTAATTGTAATCAGCTCCTGGATGGCCAAAAGTCCTTGTGTTGGACCTCTTGTGATCCAACATGAAAGATCCCTGTAAAGAGGGTGCATCCCAGAAGCAGCAAGAAGCACAGCACTGCTCTTCTCCATGATGTGCTTCTGTAGCTGTTTTGCAGTTGACAAAGTGAGAAAATTACATGTGCTTTAAGACTGAGAGTGAATTGTCCATGATTCCAGCCCTGGGGATCCTGTCATTCCTGGAGATTGTCTCCAGGGCAGCACTCCCATCCAAGGCCTGCCTGCTGGCCTCACCCTGCACGAGGCTTGGGAATGTTTTGCTGCAGAACTGGAGATTCCTACACATCAACAGTGAGTCTATGGCCACCTTTTTAACTCTGTTACAGTGCAAATGATGACTCAAAGAGAAGCATTCAGGTCTAATCTATGTGAGTCCTTGTAATGAGCTTTACAATTAGAGCACAGACTCTTCCACCTAATTCACTTAATTTACACTGGGAAATGAGATACTGTTCAACTAATCCGATGCTATTTTCTTTATTAGAGAATGAAAGCATCCTCTGAGGCTCTGGTGGGATTCAGGCTAAGCTTCTGAGGCACAAATAGTGTGAAATGCTAATGAATTAGCATGCTGCTGTAATTCCCACTCAGGATCTGGTGCCCCTCTCCTTTAGCCTCTCACACCATTGGAAGGGCTGGCAGGAGGCCCTGGGTTTGCACCAGCCCTTTGGGCCCTCAGGGTGGCTCTGTAAATGTTTGATAAGGTGACACTGATAGAGATGGACCTTCTTCAAGCAGGGTTTGTTCCAGAATGCAGTGCTCTCAGGTGTTTTCTTGATTTTTTTAAGATTTTCTAAGCCTTCTGATGTTTACATTCTTGTAATGCACTTTCTGACATGCTTTCTGTAAATATTGTTTTGCATTTTTTTATGGAGGAGGAGAAATTTGATGGACTGTTGGTTTGTCCAGTGTGATTGGAGAGGTGGCACTGTCACCCTCCAATCCACTGTCACTTTTGGAAAACTATAAATGTTGGAGTCAGAAAAAAAACTTCGCTTTTTTACCTTGGAAAGAGCAGTGAGTCCACGTTGTGTTGTTTCATGTCCTGTAGTGACATTCAGGAAAGGGTTAAGAGCTTTACTCCTGCTTTGCAGCAACTCTTGTGACGGTTTTTGTGTTCTCTTTAATCCTTGACAGCCCAGTTGTGTAATTTAGAACACATGTTCAAGTCACCAAGGGACATTTCCTCCTCTTCTTGAGGGGACAATACAGAGGGAATGTTTTATCTGTTTTCATCAAGCTGATGGATCAAGTTCTCCCTTCATATCTGTGTACTGCACCTGTGCTGTTGGGAGATGTTGAGGGAATAGCCTGTAGTTTTTGAGTTTGGGGTTTTGAGGGGATGATAGAAGACAAGCATCCTGCCAAATATTGAGTTTCTTGCTCCACTGGCTTTCTTTGGTGTCATTGATTGCTGTCCCCTGGGTTCTGCTCATCTTTTCATTGCTGTTATGCCGATTCTCTGACCACTTTCCTCAATATTTCACATTTTCTGGCTCATTTTTACTTTCTCCTTTGCTTTTTGTACGTTAAATGTGTGCTGAGTTCCCTGCAGACAGAAGCAGCAGCTCTTGAGGGAAAAGGAAAAGAGAAAAAAACCACATTTTTCTGGCAAATGAGTATTTTATATCACAGAGCACTAAAGTCACTTATTGCTGTGTTGGGAAGAAGCACCAGATGGAGGGCTGTGACATGGAGTTTGTGACAGGATCCAAAGAACAGAGCTCCATCCCACAGTACAGGAATGCTCACAGAGGAGAAGGTGCAAAGGTGATGTTTGCCTGCTGGGAATGCTCTGGGTGGTTTGACTACAAACTCAAACAGTAAATGCTTTGCACCTCTGAAATTTATAAATCTATGAAACCATCACCCCTTGGTCTATAGGCTGTAGAAATCCTAAACCTGCCTCTTCTCTCACTTTTCTGCATTTTTTGCTTTAATTAAATATTCAGAATTAGTTCTGATCACTTTTCCTGGGGCTCAGACTGACCACATCATTCCCTGGTGCAATTAATTCACCTGTCCAGGTGAATTAATTAATCATTTATTGCTGCTGCCGGCACACTCCTATAGCACTTGACATGTGCCACTGCTGTCAGCCTGTCACAGTGCTGAGAGACACATCTGAATTTCTCTCTTAGACAAAATCTATTACTGCAGTGTCAGCACAATGAAATCTTCTCAGGCTAAGTATTGTAAAATCCAGGTGCCTTCTTTCTTTTGTGTATTAAATGGAACTGGAAGTTTGGACCATCACTAGAAAACGAAATTTACCTGCTGCATTTATGAAGAGTGGAAAAAAGCAATGCCAGTATAAATATTGACATTCAAGGCTCTGAAGACTCATTGTTATTGTATGAAACTAGAAAAGGTGTCTGTGTATGCTGCTCAGACACTCTGACTGTTGTGTAGAAAACTATATAGATACTTTTTGTTCTGTGTTTTCTGCTTAAAATAATTTTGAGAAGCTTAAAGTTTGGTTTCGTTGCCTTTCAGTCCCATCCTGATCATTTTGACAAGCACACTCCATAGCTGCTTGTTTAGGATGTGGTGAGAAAAGCTTTTATAATTCCCATGAGTAGGGGCATGATCAGGATCATGTTGGAAAACACAAATCCTGCTTGTCAGGGAAAGGTCTTTGAGCAGCAGCTCCCATCCTCACCTTTTCAACCCTCAAAGAATAAGAACCACTGTGTCTCTTCTGATCTTATTTTTACAGCCTGTGCTCTGTCCTGTGCATGTGAGAAAGCAAAACATGGAATTGCTGCACTTGCTGATACACCAGAGTTTTGTGACATTAAGAGTTCTTTTTGTCTAAAACAGCCACAGCCCATCCCATGCCAATGAGAGTTTATGGTCACCTTGTCTGTACACTTTATCAGATGATTTTGTTATGAAAAAGGGAGAAAATATTAAAAATAAACATATAAAATTCATACTTTAGGAGGTGTATCCAGCTGTTTTAAGATTGCATTTTCTGTAATGTCTTTCTTTATGGATTATTTCACGGGAGAAAGTGGTAACAGTTGTTAAGGATTTTTCTCTAGTTTTTCAGTCTTCCCAGTGGCATCTTAAGCATTCATGAAGCCAGTTATTCTTCCATCATGTAAAAAATTGCTTAGAATTGCCTTGCTTAGAAAGCCAAGTAGAGAAATATTCCAGCAGTAGAGTAGAAACATTCAGGGATATTTGCCAAAGAGTAAAATAGGTTTTTTTCCACAACAGTTGGAAAGTAGTGTGTTAATGGAACTACGAGTGTAAGAGTTGAGGAGGCGTCTGGGTGATGCCCTTTGTCACTGTAGAATACCAGAATGGTTTGGGTTGGAAGGGACCTTAAAATTCACCTCATTCCACACCCTGCCATGGCAGGGACACCTTCCACTGTCCCAGAGCCCTGTCCAGCCTGGCCTTGGGCACTGCCAGGGATCCAGGGGCAGCCACAGCTGCTCTGGGCACCCTGTGCCAGGGCCTGCCCACCTTCACAGGGAGGAATTTCCAATATCCAATCTGTTCCTGTCCTCTGTTAGTTTGAAGCCATCACCCCTTGTCCTGTCACTAGGGATGATGGAATTTTAGGTGGTCCTGCAAGGAACAGATTTGGACTTGATCCTTGTGGGGCTTGAGATCCTCTGTGATTCTATTTGGTCTGTTCTGGTCCTTTATGTTAATTTTGTTTTCTCACACTCTTTGCATTACTAAAATTCATCTCATTTTAACAAGCTCTAACAGTGTTCAGCCTCCTGGGCTGCAGACAGGAGCAGAATTTTCTGTTCTAACAGGAGGAGAAAGGCACACCCCAATTCCCTTTGTGTCTGCACAACTGGAATTGGTTTTAGCTTCAATAAAATATGCCCATTGTCAAAAACTCCCCCCTTTTTTTGAGCCTGAGCTGGGGTGGCTTTTTGGGGTGGCTTTGTTTTTTGGTTGCGGTTTTTTTTGCGTGTTTTGTTTGTTTTTTTTTTTTAATGAGCACCCATAAACGAATTTTTCCATGTCATTCCCAAGTCTGGGGTTCAGCTGGATATCCCAGGATCAGAAATCCAGTTCCAGATGTGCTGGTTGTTGGGGAGCCTTTGGTTTCCTCCTCTCTGTCTGGAGGAGGTGGGAGAGTGGCTGAAAGGGAGCGCCAGGCCATGCAACCTTGTGATATAAAACACTGTTGGGATGAAATGGGGCTTAAAATATGGTTGTTCACAATTACATGTGTACAAGGCCAATCTGTCAGCATGTTTGTTTAATCAAGGTCAAACAGAGATTTTAATTAAAATAGCGAGCTCATAACATCAGGCTGGTCATCTGTAACTGGCAAGTGGGTTTTGTAACACAGAGAAAAAAATGTTCTCATTTATGTGCCAGTTTTGCTAAATAATGGGGAACTTGTTTAGATCACTTGCAGTAATTTGGCACAGGGTGATATTTAAAAAGTAAAAGCTTTTGCTCCAGTTGGGGCTAGTAGGAAATAATTAATTATTTTCAGTGAGGTGGGACTGATTCTTTAAAAACTACTGGAACAGCTGCTTATTTTAGTTTCTTAAATTCAGAAAACAGGAGCAAAAGTTTAATTCCTGCTTTTATTACATTTTACTGCACCTGTGTTTCCAGTGGTAGAGAAAGGGGAAAAGAAATGGGGGAAAGAAGGGACACTACCATAATTTTTTTTCTTTTTTCTTGGTGGGGATGATTTGGATTGGGACAAAAGTAAGGAAGATGGGCGTGCTGGGTGACATCACAATTTAAATCAGTTTGGCAACAGTGGTTACTGAACTCACTAGATGAGATCTTCATGTCTGCCTAGTACGATAAACTGCTCTATTAATTAAGCTCAATCCCATAAATCTCTTCTAAGTTGCCATGAAATCCCAAAGTAACCTGTATCATGTTGCTATTGAAATCTGCAGCCCAGGAGAATGGAGTTTAATATTTCATTTGTCTTGTGTTCAGATATGATGTGACTTGTAAGATGTAGCTTTTGCATTGGGAATAAAAAAGAACCAAATCTCTCTTTTAATTGCCTTGCACCAAGAAACAAGTAATAAACTGCTCGTGATCTATATTAATTTGATTTTTAATGAAAATGTATCCACACATGTTTCTTGAAAACAATTTTCCTGGAGAAATAACTTTGTAAGTCAAAACATAATCAGCCTGGCATTTCATATCAGAAAAAGATTCTGGCAGGAGTTGTGGAATAGTGCAGAATTAAAGCAGAGACAGCCATTCCACAGAAAACATATCTGGCATCACTGATTTTTGTTCATGTTGGATACCTGCTGCAATTATAATTCAGATTGTTTTTTTCTCCAGAGGTACAACACACAGCTCCTGCAGCCAGTCTGAAGGAGAGGGAATGATTTGTTGTAAACAGTTAAAGGAAAGGAAATCAAGCATAATTTCAGTTGATCCTTTTGTACAACAGTTTCTTTCTCTTCACTGAGCAGATCTTAACCTGCAAGAATTATCCTGAGGGGAAAATCCAATCTTCCTCCCATCATGTGGCACTCAAAGTCCTTTCTTCCATTTCTCCTTGGGTCCTGGATTCTTCCAGTTCTTTGAGGAATTACCTTTAGGAGAGAAGGGTTCAGAATGACTCCCACTGAACTCCAAATTTCTTGTGTTGTAACATTTATGTGTTTGTTTTTCTGAGACAGACATCACAGGATGGTTTGGGTTGGAAGGGACCTCAAAGCTCATCCAATTCCACCCCTGCCATGGCAGGGACACCTTCCACTGTCCCAGGTGCTCCCAGCCCTGTTCAGCCTGGCCTTGGGCACTGCCAGGGATCCAGGGGCAGCCACAGCTGCTCTGGGCACCCTGTGCCAGTGTTTTAAGTCCCTCTAGATAAAAATATTCTTTATCACCTGATTTTCACAAGAGAATAGAGTTTGTGTCCTCTGGGCTGAGGGCAGACTGCATTAGAGTGTGGCAGAGGGAAGGCTGGGTGAGATTCAGGCAATTGCTCAGAATCTTGCAGAGTTCAGCTCAGGTTTTCAAAGCCACAAGGTGTATGCTGTTCATGTGGTTTCCAGAATGAAAGTGTTATTTACACTGACAGAGAGGGGAAAAAGAATAATAAAAATCAGCCAGGCAGCCAGAGCTCTGTAGCTTTTTTTCTTTCTTTTTTCTTGGTAGCTTCCATCAAAGAGAGCTGCTGAGATGTCTTTTATCAGCTTGCTTTGCTTTTTCTCACAGAGGTGGTACTCAGTAGCTGGTCCCTGCCTCCTTATACTGCTTCTCAAACACCCAGGCACTCCTCAGGTGTCATGCAGGCTTTCTTGAGTACCTTTGCCCAGGCAGTTGAGCAAACTTTGCAATCAAACACCACAGGAGGTGTTGATTCACTGTTGCCTTGGAGTTTTCTTTATTCTGCTCTACCAAGAGCCCCACTCAGAGCCAGTTCCAACAGCATCCTGGCTGCTGGGCCTGGGAAGGTCACTGGTGTTTAAATTTGCTAATGTTGTCTCAGCCAGTGCTTTGATTAGAAAATCAACATCCTCTTGTTTTTCTCTATTTTTGGGGGGTTAGGATCAGAAAATGAACAAGTGATTTGAGTTTTCCTCTTGTTGCTAATTGTGTCATGTTAAGCATTAGAATTTGGCTGAACCACAGCACCACGATCAGTGACTGGAATATTCTGCTGTGTCAGGACACAGGGCAGAGGAAGGGCTGTGCTGGAACACTTTGATTCATGGTTTGTGCTAAGGGCACTCAGTTGTCTATATTTAGGGTTTCTTTCCCTCACTCTCCAAGATGTTGAGTGATGTTATTCACATGCTTAAAAGAGGGAGCAAGTATAAACCTCATGATGAGGTTTATAAATGTTTATGAGGTTTATGAAGGCACTTTTAAACCAGAAAGCTGTTTTGTGGTTCCTGTATTTTCACAGGTGTTTCTTAATTGGGAATACAACCCCCAGTGCAAGGGGGCTGAAATTTAAGCACAAAAAACCCAAAGCCTGTGGTATTTTGTGAGACCTCTGTCGTAGAGAGTAAATGATGAATCTGACTCCATGTTCTTAGAAGGCTAATTTATTATTTTATGATCTGTATTATATTAAAGAATACTATACTAAACTATACTAAATAATAGAGAAAGGATACTTACAGAAGGCTGAAAGATAATAAAGAAAACTTGTGGCTCTCTCCTCCCCAATCTGACACAGCTTGACCATGATTGGTCATTAAGTCAAACCATTTCACAGCAGAAACCAGTGAAACAATCATCTGTTGGTAAACAATGTCCAAACACATTCCAAAGCAGCAAAACACAGGAGAAGCAAATCAGATAATTATTGTTTTCATTTTTTTCTGAGGCTTCTCAGCTTCCCAGGAGAAAAATCCTGGGCAAAGGGATTTTTCAGAAAATATGACGATGACACAAGCCCAATTCTTTCCAGTAACAGATTAAATTCTTATAAAATATTTGGTAAGTGAGAGGTTACAAAAGGTTGTTGGGATGGGAATTTGGATGTTTTCTGACTCCTTGTGGTTTGTTCCTGTCCCCAGAGCCTCCCACCCCGATCGCGCCCCCGGAGCTGCTGGCCGTGGGAGCCACGTACCTGTGGATCAAACCCAACGCCAACTCCATCATCGGGGACGGGCCCATCATCCTCAAGGAGGTGGAGTACAGGACCACCACGGGCAACTGGGCAGAGACCCACATCGTGGACTCCCCCAACTACAAGCTGTGGCACCTGGACCCCGACGTGGAGTACGAGATCCGCGTGCTGCTGACGCGCCCCGGGGAAGGGGGCACGGGACCACCCGGGCCCCCCCTGACCACCAGGACCAAGTGTGCAGGTGAGATGCTCTGTCAATGCAGGGTGTAATTAGCCTTCTCTTGTTTGAGACATGGGGAGGAACGCCTCTGGTTGTGCATGCAGGGAAATAAGGGTGCAATGGCTGAGCCTGCCATTGGTGACACTGCAAATGGCAAATTGGTGACACTGCAAGTTCATCAATGTAGGCATATAAAGAGTATTTACAGAGGATGCAGAAAGGGTGTTGCCATCTTGCTGTAGAAAAGAGGTTTGAGAAAAATGTGCACTATGTCATGGTAGGAATTCCCAAGTGTGTTCTCTGAATTGGAGGAAGAGCTGTTGTAAAGAGTCTTTTGAAAATGGGTAAACATGTGGGTGAATTGTGGACTCCAAGATGCAGAAGGCTGAACCATTGCTTTATTCTTCTATACTATATTATTACTATATTCTTTAGAAACCCGTAACCCCATCCAGCCTGATACAGCTTTGGCCTCATTGCTCAACCAACCAAAACACCAGCACCCTTTGCTAAACAAATCTCCATAAAACGTTCCACATGTGCCTGGCAACAGGTGCAGCAAGTGGAGATCAGAATGGTTTTAATTCTTTCTCTGGGCTTTCTCACAGCTTCTCGCAGCCTTCCCCAGGGAAAAGCCTGGGAATGCCTGTGCCTGTGCCCTACAGGTGCTTCAGCAGGGCTCTGAGCTGATACTGGGAATTTGGACACATCCTGGAATACTTGGTTTTGTTCCGCAGGCAGGTGTTTAAGAACTGTTGCTTTCATGCTTGTGGTTTATCTGACGAAGTCTTGCCACAGAGTGAGGCTGCTTTCTGTTGGAATAGGCAAAGAACCTTTTTTTTTTCCCAACAGTCCTGCAGCAAGGAAATTGTTCTTCAGACCAGGCTGTGATAGCATTTTCATTTCTAAGTAGAGAACAAAATTTATATTGTTCTTGGATAGTGGATCTGCAGTGAATATTAACAAATTGACTCTGATATCAGTTTGAGTGCTCTGTGGTGAAGGAGGAAATTCTAAAAATAATATTTTTTTATTATTATAATTTAATTTAATAATTTATAAATAGTTTATTTAATTTTAATAGTAATTTTTTTAAATACGTTTTTGTGTTCCATTTCTGCCCTCATTTCTGGCAAAGGACTGTGTTCAAACACTTGCAGCTCTTATCTTTTCTCGTTCATGTTGGAATGGATCAGTGCTGATCCAGGGGCAGAAGTAGTCCATCTTTCTTGCTAAGTCATATTGGACTTCCTGTGAAAAACTGACGGATGATGTTGCTCATGTTTCAGATATATTGGCTATTCATCCTGTTGTCATACATTAATCATTAGCCATTAAGGGAAATCAAGCCCTGTGCCTGGCAAGGGGATGAGCAAAGCACTTTTCTTCCTCACAGGTTTTTTTCCACCACAGAACTTCAATTTCTTGCATTTTTGTAATTTTTGCAAGGTCCTTACTATGGTGCGAACAAAGAACAGGGACTAAAAGGCTTCTCTCCTTTTCCTGCACACCTTCCTTCCCTCCCCACAAATCAGTGGTTTAGAACATGTGGATTTAAGAAATGAAAACCTTTTAAGAATGTTCTGTTTCCTGTTACTCTTTCTGATCAAACAGCAAATCTGAAGTGGGAAGAAGGCATCCAGAACACCCAAAACCATCCTAGGATGAGATTGAGCAGTGCAATGTTAGTGGCAGGAACATTTCCAGCAAAATCCCCTTTTTCTACAAGAGAGGAAGCCTGGCAGGCTGGCTGTGTTTTGGGTGGCACATTTATTGTGAAGATTGTAAATTAGTGAATGTTTAGTGCCCCTTTGAGAATGTTTGGTTAAAAATAAATAAATCTGAGCACGAGGCCCTGTCATGGAGGTGTTTGCTTGATCCAGCACCTGTCCTTTGGTGGAACACAGATGTTTAAGTCTTTGCAGCAGCTGTGTGGAAAGCTTCAGGTGACGTGGATGATGTCCTGAGCGGTTTGGGAAGCTGGCACGTATTCTGCTGCTCACCTTCTGGCTTTCTTCTCCTTTCCTAGTCTGGTTAAATTCTCTGACCTCACCAGAAGTCACTGTAGGCCTGGCCTGGGACTGCATTTGCAGATGGAAATGTGTTGTGCTCAGAATTGCTCTGGAGCTGATGTGTTGTCACTTTGCAGTCACACTCTCTGCTGCAGCCAAACCTGCAAACCTCTCTTCCTTACCTGTAAAAAAGGCTGGGTTTGGCTTAATTGAGGAGTTAAGATTAAAAAAAAAAGAGTTGGCTTTGTGCTCAATATTGTCTTGTCCTGTGTCCCAGATTGCTGAGTTTCCTGCCCAGTTCAGGTATCGACTGACTCTGAGAAGGATGACGTGGATAATTTGTTCAAATTGGCAAAGCTGAGGCACTTTCTGTTTTCCATCCTATTTTACTAATGAAAATCTAACTGGAGAAGGTCATTCTGTTAATGTTAGCTGTCATACAGGCCTTGTTGAGATTGATGGTGATGGCATTTATGTTTTGTTTAGGGCACTGGGTAGGAGAAATTGTAATGATCTTGGTCTAAGCGTGGACCAGGAGGAAGGGAGAAACTTAATAGCTAAAGATGTACAATTTCACCAAATGCCAACTGAAATGATAGACAAGAAAATGCAACTCATTATTCCAATTTCCATGCGTCGTGGAACTCCTTCAAAACACCATTTTGAGGGTAATTACACAAAACTTTCACGGTGAAGATTTTCAAAAATGTGCTGAACTGAGAAAACGGCTCTGCTGCCTTGATTTTCCTGAGAGTACCTCATGAATGACATCAGGGAAAATTGAGGGGTTGTAAAATAGTTGGGGGATGAGTGCTGCTGCTTTTTTTAATGTGAATTTTTTGGTTGTTTTATTGTTTGTCTTTACTTTTTCCTGCAAAAGGGAAGTACCAAACTCCTACACATTTGTATGCAACCAGCAGGTGATTGGAGCAGCCCAGTTTTAATGCACTGTCTGGTGTTGTGCTGTCTTTATTAAGGCCACAAATAAAGGTAACAAAATTGATTGCACAAGTAAGAGTAGAGAATATCACCTGTACTGGAGAGGCATTTACTTATTTAAATCTCTAGAAATCAGTGTAACAATGAACAGAAGGTGGCTGCAACCTTCTAAAAGAGGGGAAGTCAATATCCCTTGGACTGAAACTCTGCCCAGGCTCTTTTCACATAAAGACTGTATTTTTATAGTTTTGGGTTTTTTTTGGTTCTGAGTGACTGCTGGCCTTCAATTCAAGCACAAGCTGCCACGAGATTCTTATTTAGAGATGAAAATGAGGAGGATTTGAGAAGGACCAGGCTTCTCTTCCACTTTAATCAACAAAAGTTCATTTGCAAAGCTGCCCTTGTCTGTCTTGTTTCTTGACTGCTCTCAGCTTTGCATCAGAGCAAAAGCATGGCTAGGATGGTCTAGCATGAGCTCAGGCATCAGGAAAACTCTTACAAAATAATTAATAAGTTGCAAACTTTGATCACACTGAATGGAAGATGTCTATATGGAATTGAAAGGTTTTGGTGGTTTGTTGTGTTTTTTTTAAATTAGATAAAACCCATAACGTGATTATGGAAGGTCTTGCTCTAAATAAGCATAAGGAAGATTTATTAAACTGGATAATATCTAAATTTCTGTCAGTAGTGTGTGCCCAGGCATGCTACCCCACTGGTGATGCTTTCGGTGTTCTACAGGACAGCATTACTTAATTAATATTTGTCAGTAGATTTAATTAATATTTGATCTACAGAAAATAATACTGAAAATTAAATCCCAGCTTACCTCCTTCAAGGAAAAGCAAACTGCCAGAAGATATGGCAAACCCTGCACAAATTATTTGTTCATTTGTTTTTTGCAGGTTTTGTGTTTTGGATTTGAGTTTGTTTTTCCATGGACTGTTCTGGGTTGTGGCTTGGGACAGGAAAAGATGAAATGACCTTGAGGCATAACCCAGTAAAGTGTCAGTCAGAGGGAAGAGTTGTCGGTAGGGAATGGGGAAAAGAGAGAGATTGGTTAAGGTTAACACCAGACATGGGGTTGAAGGTTGGTTAAAGCAAAGACAGATATAAAACATTAGTGTTTATCCCCAAAATAATAGTTTGAGGAGATAACAGGATTAGAATAAAGTGTTTGAACACAGTTCCCAATAGTGTCTTGTATTCAGCACTGGTTCTCTAACTGTGGGGTCTTTTTAGCCATCCTCTGTAGATAAACAGAGCTTTTAAAATCCTTGTTCCTTGGCCTTTGTTCACAAGTGTGTGCTTTGGGAAGCTTGAGGCTTATTTTCTTCCCTGTATTATTGACTATTCCTTGCTTTTTTTTTTTTTTTCTTCCTTTCTTCAGTTTCCACAGAAAGGGATAATAGGGGAAAAGTTGTTTTTTGCTCTGGTGGATGGAAAAAAGGGAAAAGTTTGCCTTTGAGGTCATTATCCTGCAGGGAATCTCATCTGAAAACTGTTTGCTTCTAGTGGGGCAAACTCATATGAAAAACAAAGCTAAGGAGTAATATTTAAATGAATATTAATAAGGGGACAGAGTAAATACTTTCTTTATGATCAATACTTACTCCTGACTAAAATACTGTCTGGAAAAGCTGCCTTGAACATTTAGTTTCATTAGAACATTGTCTGATCTTCATTAGCTGTTGAGATTAAAGAAAGGGAGCCCCAGGGGAATCTTCTCTTTGTCTAAAACTGCCTGAAAAGAGATGGTGACCAGGTGGGGATCAGGCTCTGCTCCCAGGCAACAAGTGGCAGGAGGAGAGGAAACCACCTCAGGTTGTGATAGGAGAGGCTTAATTTGGAAATTAGGAAAAAATTCCTTGCTGAAAGAGTTTCCAGGAACAGGGCAGGACAGTTCTTCATCCCCAGAAGGTGTGTGGATTTGAACATGGTGGTGCTGGGTTAATGGCTGGGCTCTGATCTTAGGGACCTTTCCCAGCCTCAGTGATCACAATTCTCTGCCTTTATGGATGATGACAACAGTGACTTTGGGTTAATGCTTGTATTCTGATCTAAGGGGGCTTTCCCAACCTCAGTGATCACAATTCTCTGCCTTTATGGATGATGACAACAGGTGTCTTGGGATTAATGGCTTGATTCTGATCTAAGGGGCCTTTCCCAACCTCAGTGATTATAATTCTCTGCCTTCTTGGATGATGACAACAGATGATGTGGGGTTAATGGATGGATTCTGATCTTAGACGGCTTTTCCAGCCTTGGTGACTTTATAATTCTCCGCATTTTGGCAGAGACTTGGATGTTGTTGTTGGAATTTTGGATGATGACGGGTTATAAAATGGTTTGTAAAATGGGGGCAGTTTTACAACCTCGTGGCTTGGAAGAAGGAAACTGTTCAATCTGACAGGAGAATGGTTTGGTAAGGAATGGGAAGGGAGAAAAAGTCCTGAGAAACCCCAACATCTCCCCCCAGAAAAGACATGGCAATGGCTCCTTGTGGAGCAGACTTGTGTTCATAGGAACATTGTGAAAATTCCCATGGCTCACAGGCAGCCCCTCCCTCCAGATAAGCTGCTGGAGGCTGACTTAATCACCACAGGGTGATTTAGCTCCTGCACAAAGAGCAGTTGTCAAGATCAATACTCAATTTTTGGTGTAGGCCTAGGGAAATAAAAGTTAGTCTTAAATGATGGGGCTGAATTCGATACTCCCCTTAAAAATAGCCCAGATACAGTGGCTGATACAAATGTAAATGATCTGAACATTCTGAGTTTGATGTGGTGCTGCCAAGGAGCTGGAAAACTTTTTTTCCCTGGTGGTTGTTAACAGGTGACTTTGTTGCCTTGAAATCTATTAAAGTTTACCAGTAGTAAGCAGATTTTGCCATTTTTTGTTGGTTTAAGAGAATCATTCAAAATTTATGAAAATATCTGTTTTTTGCTCTATTACAGGTGTTAGAAAAAAAGAAAGTATTTGCACACTGTTATGAAATGCATTAACTGAACAACCACAAGAATGTGCACTGAGTATGAGTTCAAAACCATTTATTTCTGTTTTAATTTTAAGGTGATATCTCCCATTAAATGGGAAACTTCCACATGCTAATGTGGAAAAATATGATTCAAGGTTGCTACACTGCTGCCTTCATTTTTTTTTTCTCAAGCTTATAATAAAAAAAAAAATTAAAACTCAGATCTGTAAATCAAAGCATTGGACATAAAGCATATCAAGTGATTTGAAGGAGTGTTCTGTACAACTGATTTTTTGATATTATCAAAATCACTGATTCACAGACTTAGTTAACTTGGAGCTGCTCTAAGCCTTGTGCTGAAAGACTCATTCATTTCCCCTATTAATATTAAATTTTAACTCCTGGCTTCAGTCTCCTGTAACTTTAAATGGAGAGGGTGGGGGGAAATAGCGGCCTTTTTAGCAAGCGAAGGAAAATTTTATCATAGAATTCTAGAATATTCCTGAGCTGGAAGACACCCACAGGATCACCCAGCCCTTCACAGACACCCCAAGAACCCCACCCTGGGCATCCCTGGGAGAGGTGTCCAACTCTCCTGCAGCTCTGGCAGCCTCGGAGCTGAGTTTGGCTCTCTGGATCCCCAAACCCATTCCAGGGACATTCCCTACCTTGATGATTGAAACTCTGATTCCATTCCACCTCAACCAGCCCTTGGCAAGTCAGCCAGAGGGATTAAGGGTTACAGAAATACAATATTCCTTCATTTTGATCCTTGATCCCCAGTCTGTGCTTGGAACTAGCTTGATAGCATTGCTGAAAGATAGAGGCTTCATCCTGAGGGATTAAATCCCTTTGCGTGCAAGATCATGATTTTTCCCTGCAAAATTGATTAAATAGATAAATATATCTTGATTTCTCTTTTATTCTTTCCCCTTTCTCACTTTTTTTTTTTGTTGGAGTTGAAAGACAGTATCTACCCTTTGATTAATAATTGAAAAACATGGGGAAAAGGAGAAGGTGATGTATTTCTGGATGACAAATGTATTTCTGGTTTCTCTCCAAGTTACTGCTGGTTTCACACACAGAGGTGTCCCAAGCAAAAATCATCTCTTTGAGGAACCAGCAGGATCAAGTTATGACTTTTTTCTTGTTATTTTTGGCAATGTGGTTGCCCTGGAAAGCCACCTTTTAGAGAATAGGGGATAGCTTGGATCTGTGAATTATTTCCTGGAAAAGAATTGAAAGAAGGAGCAGCTCTGTTGTCTGAGATATAACAACAGTGACAACCTGTGTGGGACAGGAAGAATCTGGGAGGAGATGGAGTGGGGAAAGGGGAGCAGAGTGTTTTGGAGCATTTGGAGTGGCTGAGGGAATGCAGGACTCCTGAAAGGCAGACTGATGGAGCTGACAGGATCCTTGGTTCCTGGGGTACCTGGTGCTGATTCCCCAGGTTCTGGTCCTCAGACTGGGCCCTCCCCTGTCTGGGGAGACCCTCCTGAGGTGGTTTTGTGTCAGGAAAGAGAGATGCGCTGGATCTTTTTGGTCTTCATGTTCTTGTTTATTATTGTCTTATCTAAAGTTTTGCATGCTGTCCACACCAGGCTCAGCACGCTGGAAAAGCACCACAAAAATGGCCAACAATCTCTTGGTACGCGGTCTTATAAAGCTAAACTATCCAATTAAGAACTGACACCTGGATTATTTCCCCTTATAACTGATCCCAAAGAGCTGCAATGGGGGCTTTCCTGCCCAATTACAAAATGCCACCCAAACCCATGGAGAAGGAGGAAGAAGCAGCATGAAGAGGAAACCCAGGATGACACCCTGTGCCCTCCATCTTGCTTCCATCCACAACACACTAAAAATCCCAAAACCTCAATTTCTCACCAAGTGATATACCTACACTGCTCTCTATAATCTGTTTCACAGTTTTGTGGATTCCAGTCTATGCTGGAGTTTAGGAAACTTTCTCCATGAATGAGGGTCAGAGTCAGTGCTGCCCTGGGGGTCAGGGCACCCCAGAGCAGACAGAGAAATATTCCCTGTGTGCCCTGGATTTCCACACTGGGTTTGGTGTGAGGCTGTGATCCAGCCAGAGCTCAAGCTCTAAATTCCACATGTGGGAAAGCAGCAGTATGCAGAGGCAAGGCTGGGATTTACTGCTGGAGCACATCAGCGTGCCATAAATCTGATATTTGTTTCCAGCACTGACCAATCCCCAAACACTCCTGAGTCTCCCAAAGCCTGCCCCCCATTGCCTTTAACCAGGGGACATATGGTGAGGAATTTTCTTTATCCTGATCCTTGCAGAAGATCAGCTTTTTGTCCTGGGGCCTGGGGATTGATTGCCCTTATCTTAGTCTGCATAAATACAGTTCTGAATATAAATCCAGCCACAATAGTGCTTTGGTCTGGATTTTTTTTTTTTTTTCCGGAGGGATTTTGCTCACGATGGATTTAAATTCTAGGGATTTATTTTTTTTATCTGCAATGGCAGTTTGTTATCCAGAAACGTTTTATTTTTATTTTTATTAGGAGTAAGTCTAGTTATTCATTTGCACATCACACTGGTGTGTGAATGCTGGTGCTGTTGCTGTTTAATTTCATATTTTTCCAGAATGTGGTTTGTATTTAGTATTATTTTTGGAGTGGGCAGGCTGGTCAGGAAGATGACAACTTCCAGAAAGACATAAGGCTCTTATGCCAAGAACTGTTCTCACTAATGGTGGGATTTCACAACTTCTCCCAAAAGCAGGGAACCTTCCCAGCTCTTGCTTTCACACCAGCTGAATTTAGGACACTGTTCTTTTTGATGTTTCTTGTCTCCTGAGTTCTGTCCAGGCTTCCTCCCAAACAGCTATTCTTAATCTGGAGAGGCAAAAATAGAAAAGGAGAGGGGAGAAAACAAAACAAAAAGCCCTAAAACAAAACTCCATTCTGTTTTGTTACAGTCAGAAAAATCCTCAAGCACAGCTTGACTTTGTGGTGAGGCAGCTGAATATCTGCTCTTCCAAGGGAAAAGTGGGATGAATCAAATTTGGAGGGAATACAAACCACCTGGATTATTGCTGCAGTTTTTCAAGGGTGTATTTCTGCAGCTTGAGGTGCTTGAGAGTGTCCAGGGAAGGGGCTGGGAAAGGGGCTCAGCCTGGAGAAAAGGAGGCTCAGAGGGAAATTCTGGCTCTGCACAACTCCTGACAGGAGGGGACAGCCAGGTGAGGGTTGGGGACAGAGACAGGAGGAGAGGGAACGGCCTCAGGCTGGGCCAGGAGTGGGTCAGCTTGGACAAGAGGAGGAATTTCTTCCTGGAAAGGATGGATCAGACAGGTTGGACAACAGGGGGAATTTCTCCATGGAAAGGGTGGATTAGGCATTTTTAGGGGCTGACCAAGGAGTGGTGGAGTTTCCAGTCCTGGAGGTGTCCAAGGAGCACCCAGGTGTTGCACTCGGTGCTCTGGGGTGAGGATTGGTCACAGGCTGGACTTGATGAACTTGGAGGTCTTTTCCAACCTCAGTGATTTTGGGTGAATGTGCTGGGCTCACATGAAGGCTCTGTATGAGGTCACTGACAGGACAGGCCTATATTGTATGTGCAGGGAATGTCCCAACAAAGGCAGGAATGATGAATCTGACTCGATGTTCTCAGAAGACTCATTTATTACTTTATAATACTATATTATATTAAAGAATACTATACTATACTAAAGAATACAGAAAGGATACTTACAGAATGCTAAAAAGATAATAATGAAAACTGGTGACTCTCTCCAGAGCCCTGACACAGCTTGGCCCTGATTGGCCAAAGAGTGAAAACAACTCCCAGCAGAATGCAATGGAACAATCACCTGTGGATAAACAATCTCCAAACACATTCCACATGTGAGCACAGCACAGGAGAAGCAAATGAGATCAGAATTGTTTTCCTTTTCTCTGAGGCCTTTCAGCTTCCCAGGAGGGAAATCCGGGCCGAAGAAATTTTTCAGAGAATGTGAATGCCACAGGCCTGTGGATGATTGCAGATACTCAGAACTGGAGTCCAGACACAAGTGGTGCCCAGAGACAGCAAACCAAAATTGCCTGAGCTGCTGTGTTACCCAGCCAGCCTGGGACAAGCAGGGAGCTGGGTTCTTTGTGCACAACACGATGGTGGTTGAGTTTTCTTGTGTGCTTTTGGGTAATTGTGTGATTCCTCTTTTCAGCTCGCTTAACAAAATTGTGCAGGGAGGGAAGCAACATAAGCAGATATTTGATGTGTTAATAACTTCTTCCCTGCTTGCTTGTGCTGCTTCATTTCAGCATTCTCAGTTCAAGGGTTTCTCCAGTGTGACTCCTTGGCTCGTGCAAACCTGGCACTGCTGTGCCCAAGTCAGCATTTTATACCCACTGAAAATCTGCCCCACCACTTGCAAAAACAGGCCAAGCATTTTTCCTCAATTGTCACTCAGTCCCCCTGCTAAAAGCAATTTTATTTAAATTGCATGGTGTCTTTTAGTCTTCAGTTAAGAGGCATCTTTCATCAAATCTCATCCCTTATTACCATGTTATTACTGCCTCTGTTGGCTTGCGAGGGTGCGCGAGATGATCGCTTCCAGCTGTGGCTTTATCCCAGCGTGAAAAGCCCAGCCAGGGGGAGGGAGCTGGGCAGGGAGGATGCTGTGGATGTGCTCCCATTGAGCTGGGGCTCAGGAGGACCAGAGGGAGGTGCCTTTGCCTCCTCTGTGCCATAAGTCATCCTGGGAATCAATGACAGCCCCGTCCTTGCAAAGCATCCATTCAGGGTTTGCATAGTCACGATCCCATCTTTGTCCTTTGGGACAAGTGTTCCTTCCTGCTTGTGTTCCTCTGTTGTTGCTTTTCCAAAGGCAGCTGAAACATAAATGATTTTCATTTCCAAACATGGTTTTAATACACACAAGTATTGAAAAGCACTCAAATAATAAGAGATGCTGAGACTCTATATGCTGGAAGTGGCCAATTTTAAACGTTTCAAAGAATAAAATGCACATTAATTGGCTTTCATGGATGCTTTAACATAGAGTACAAAAGCCAGGCAGAGGCAAAATGGAAGAGAGCACTACATTTTTACCCTGCTAAGGCTTTTAACCCTGAGGCATTTGCAAGACATTTAGGAACAGAACTGTTCCTCACACGTTTAGCTGTTTTACATTTTTCATAAATATTTTACCCTTTTATTTTTCCCCAGTGGACTCTGAAATGTTGAGATGAACATGACTTCTCGTTTAACACTTGGCAGTTCATCCAGATGAGCAGGGCTTTTGCACAGCTGGGGGACAAAAGGAAGAGGCAGCTTGGTGTCTTAAATTGTGCTGCAGAACCAGCAGATGGAGCATGAGAGTGCAAAACCCGGCTGGCAATGCTGTGTCTGTCTGTCTGCACCACCACGTTGCATTTTTGTATTGTTTGAACTTGAAAATGGACTTTTTAAAGTAATTTTTAGCCAGTTATTCTGTCCATGAGCATTTCTGCTCCCTGTTAAAGGCAGTTCCTGAACATGACAAACCCAGAGCAGATCTCTCATTTCCTTTGGGGAGTTCTGGGGTCCCTTCACAGCTCCCATTACAGAGGTGAAAAACAAACACCCCCAATGTGCCCAGGCTGTGGATTTTTGATCCAGCTGACTGCCATGGCCTTGGGACTGGACTGCAGCTTTTACACTTAGCCATCCTTTTAATTATTTGTTATTCAACTGAGTGTAGTGAGGAAAAAGAAATGCTTTCAACTCCTTTTAACTTATTTTTGTTTTTTAGTTTCATAAGCTAAAAGCTTAAAAGCTTTGGACTTTTATTTATTTAATTTGTTTTTCTTTAGTTTTTTTTTTTTTTAATGTGAAGCAGTGGAATATTTTATGACTTCAGAAATAATACTGAAGTACAAACCATAGCTGTGACTGCATCAAAGTACTCCAATGTTGCTGGGGAGACTTAGAGGCCTGAGCATCCAAATCAGCCTGACAGTTGTGATTATAATGTATTTTGCTCAAGATCCACAAATCCTCATTTCAGCTGCCAATAATCCTTCAAATTATTAAACTAAAATCTTGGTGCAGAGACCATCAGAAGGGGGTTGAAAGCGAGACCACAACTCACAAGATAACAAAATCTGAAAGCCTGAACATCATCATTTCCTCCCTGTGGCACTTGGAGATGTTTCCTAGCATTCCCTAGAGAATAAAAAAACAACCAGGAGGGAAGTAGGTCTTACAAATAGATCCAAACCACCAGAAATTGATTTGTTCATTGATGAATTTCAACAAAAATCTTTGGTGAGGCTGGGAGATTAGCTCATGTTTCAAGGAACTCCACCACTTAGAAGATAAAGCCTTCAAGTGATAACTGTATTTAAGAACATTTTTAATAGGAAGATAAGCTGTTGGCATGAAGTTGGCTGTTTGAACGAGGAGGGACTGAGGCAGAGGGGTGGGAAGCTGAATTTAAGACAAGGAATGCTGCATCAAAGGCAATGCTATGTATGAATTTCTGTATTTGTGTAAAACCAGTTCTCCACAGTTTATCCCCTTCAGATGGATTAGTTTTTAACATGTTATAGGAATAAATCTTTCCACTTGCTGTTCTATAGGTCCCTTTGGTATAGTGTTTATGTTTACATTCGTAACACATTTCTCTCTATAAAGATCCACACAATTCTTTTTCCTGGACAGAAAGAATCCTATTTCATTAGAGAAACTGTGCCTGAAAGCAACTCTAGAGCTGTGATGGTTTTTCATTTCATATGGAATTAAAACTGTCTCTTGGCAGCTCAGACAAAGCAGTTGCTGCTCTAAGATTGCATAAATGTCTTTTGAGTTGTTGTCTGAGAGGTGCCATAGATTAAAATCCACATCTGAAGTGCTGAATTTCCATTATATAATTTGCTCTGTGGTGATGGAAGGGGCTTCAGGTGATAAGAGTTAAGTTTCTTGTAAACACTGATTCCCATCACATCTCAGAGAGTGCATCATCTTTTCCTTCAAAATCAGACAAGGCACAAGTTCCAGGTACAAAACTTCCCTTGCCTTTTTGTGAAAGCTCAGCTTTTCTGATTGTGCTTTTTATCTTACTCTTCCAAAAAACCCAGGAACCACATAGTTAAAAGATGAACTTTGCAGTACCTGACACAAAATCTGCAGAGTGAAACTGAATTTTGTATCTGTTTTGTTGTTCCCATTTCTGTTCTGAAGCTGTTTTCAATAGTTGTTGCTTCCAATTAATGTTGTGTATGTGAACTCCAGACAGGCACCTTCTGCCAGCTTTCTCCTGTCTAGGAGAGGCAATTCAGAGCTTTCCCCTGATCCAGCTGGCACAGCAGAGCAAATATTTACTTATTTTCAAACAGAAAGCAAATAGCTCAGTGTGAAAGAGTTGGAAGCAGGCTCTGTGCAAACAGGTGCTTCATATTCTATTGGTGTGTTCTGCTGAAACCTCAACAGGCTTTTAGAGAGAATTTCCCCCTGGCACTCGTGGGATTGGGGCTCACAGGTTGGTGTCAGCACTCCCGGGGTTTCAGGCTTGGTTAATTAATTTGTGTGAGTGATAGTTTTTGTGTCCCTATTTGTCCCTGCGTGTCCCAGTGTAAGAGGTGCTTATAATAAGAAATAATCTCCAAACTTGTTTGTGGTGGCCTGTGCTAGAAGGAACATTGCCTTGTTGAAGTCCTCTTTAGGCTATAGGAGCTGAATGCACAATTCTGGCCTTTTGTCTGTCTCTTGGCACTGAAATACTGAGGAATTTTAAAAACAAGGGCTGGTTACTGAGAGAGGGGAGGGCAGAGCATTGTCTGTGCTCCAGGTGTGTTAAGCAAAGGTAACAGCATTAAAGGTACAATGTCAGAACAGTAAAAAAAAAAAAAAGGAGGAATATTTTTATTCTATAGCAAAATATCTCAAATTGTTTTTAAGCAGCGCTGTTTGTTGGGGTGTGTGTTCAAGCAGCGCTGTTTGTTGGGGTGTGTGTTTTCTGTTCTAAATTGCTTTAACGCTGTTGAGTTTCTTTGTTTGGGGAAAAAGGTCTGGTTTTTGTGGGTTTTTTTTCTGGTTATTCTGGTTAGAGCAATTTGGGCTAAAATATTTGCACTGCATTACCTTAATTTAGATCAATGAAGAAATGTGTGCCTGGCACAGAATCCTTTTTTTTATCTTTACAATGTTCTATTTTTCATGGCAGCTGTCTAGAGGCTCATCCTACACAACTGTCCCCTAGAATTTGTTCCACTTAGAAGCTGATGATGTTAAGGGGAAGCAGGAGGAGTTGTAGAAACTCAGAATATACCTGGATCTCAATTTTTCAATGACAAGATAATTTTTAGAATCTATATATGTTCTGTGCAATGTACTCTTTGTCCACCAAAAACTGAAGGCTCTCTGACCTGCCTGTGACACAGCCATGCTGAACATTGCTTTTGTGCAAAAATGGAATTTTCTGCCCAAAAGTTCTTTCCTGTGAAGTCATCACTTGATGAGGTTGGTGGGAAAGGGATGAATCTTTATTTAAATTTCGCCAGAGTACTCAGGCTCCATAAACAGCAATATCTGGAAGAACATGTGTGACCGTGTTCACAGGGGTTCTTGGATGAGGGAAGAGACGAGGATCTGACTCCATGTTTCAGAAGGCTGATTTATTATTTTATGATATATATTGCATTAAAACTATACTAAAATAATAGAAGAAAGGATTTCATCAGAAGGTTAGCTAAGGATAGAAAAAGAAGGAATGATAACAAAGGTTTCTGGCTCAGACTCTCTCTCCGAGCCAGCTGACTGTGATTGGCCATTAATTCGAAACAACCACATGAGACCAATCACAGATGCACCTGTTGCATTCCACAGCAGCAGATAATCATTGTTTTCATTTTGTTCCGGAGGTCTCTCAGCTTCTCAGGAGGAAAAACCCTAAGGAAAGGATTTTTCATAAAAGATATCTGTGACAAACATGTAGAGAAGTTTGGGGGTTTTTTTTCCAGCACACTTCCCTCATTCATGTTATGAAGAAGGACCTCACAAATAATTCAGTTTCTTTGTAGAAGTTGTCCCCTACCAAGGCGGGGGTTGGAGTGAGATGAGTGTTGAGGTCCCTTCCAGCCCTAAGCTGGAGTCCTGTGACAGCTCTGTAACCTCTGGTGCCTGTAAAACAGCTTTTCCTCCCTCAGGGGTGTAGTTCCCTCACTGCAGCACCCATCCCCTGTTAACCATTCCCCTTGGCACAATCATTTTTATCCCTTCAACCCTTTCCAACTAGATTGCTCCAGTCTTTTCAACTGTCAGCAAATCCTAACAGTGCCTCCCTTAACCCAGACAGAGGGTAGGAATGTGTGACCCCACCAGAGGTAAATAACTCTAAGAAGAGGTTAGGTGAGAAAAGCAGGATGGGATTAAATTGCTGCCTGGAGAATTTCTCCAATTCTCACAGACTTGGAGAAATGCCTTGTATTCAGCACAGGAGGACAAACCTTGAGCCTGTGCAGAGATTTGCACAGGAGTCACGGAGTGGCACTGCCTCTGATCGTGTACTTGAAGGTGTTGACAGACAGAAATGCTTTTAAACTCAAATGCCTTTAAGACTTTATGAAACAAATCCTACCTCGGGTTGTCCCCAGGGTTAAGGACCAGGGTACTAATGGTGTGTCACCTTCAGCATTTCCTTCAAATTTGTCTTCCATAAAGGAGAGGCAAAGTGCAGCCTGCAGCTCTCCATCTGTTCCCCCCTGAGGGCAGGAGGACACTGGGGATGCTCTGGGCCCCCTCAGCCACTGCAGGTTTCCTTCCTGAGTATGCAGAGCACAGAAACAGCAGAGATGTGGTCACATTCTGGGCAGCAAAGCTGAGTGATTCCCAGACTGTGCTGACAGGTCTGTCCTTAAAAATCCTTCCTGCTTGGCTTTTGTGATATTTATGAGATAAACAGTGTTGTTGGTCCAAAGAACTAAAAACCCTGAGTCAGAAGCTATACCTCTCCCCACTCTGTATTCATGGACTCTCATGAAATGTGGTCTGGTGTTTTTTGTGTTTTTAAACTTCATGTTGCTTTTCCGTCACACATCACTCATTCATTCTCCATGCAAAACTGCAGGCAGTGACCCCCTGCAGTTCCAGGCTGCTGTCTGTGTTCTCCTGTCTGCTGCATCCTCCTCCTCAGCATGGAAAGCCTTTCTGGAGTGGCAAAGCTTGCAGCTATCCCTGTTACACCCTGGCATAGGAAAATGGGAGTTTATTTTAGCTGTGTGGTGGCTCCATGTCTCTCGGGTTGCTGTTGACAATTGCTGCCCCGAGATGTGCAGGGTGTCTCTGCTCTGGCGCAACTGAAGAACGAGTCTGGACTCTTCACTTTTCAGTCTTGAGGTTGTCTATTAATTCTTATCTATAAAATTTTCTTTCTACCTGGCTGAGATCTGCTCAGCAGGACAGCCACAGGCACTCTGACTTCCCCCAAGGCGGTGTTGTCCTTTTATACTACAAACTACGTATAACTTATTTACACTTAATGCCCAATACCTATCACCTGTGTTAGACAGTGCACTTCTACTCTAAACCAATCCCAAAGTGCCAACATCACTGCAGAGAATGGAGAAGAAGAGGAAGAAAGGCTGGACATGCCCAAGTTCCTCCATCTTGTCCCCATAACCCCCACACCAAAAATCCTAAAATCTACATTTTCACCCTGTGATCATTTTGTTATTACACCATTCAAACCTCTGTGTGACTTTCACGTCCTCAAAGTTGGCAACTTGCTCCAGAGGTCAAAATCAAATCCCCAGGTGCTCTAGGCTGTGTGCCAGGGTCTCTGAGCTCCCTGACGGGGTCCTCAGCAACTCTGGACACCCGGAGGGATGCGCTGAGTTCCGACACATGTCTACTTCAGGCATCCAGGACATGAAGGTGGGGGCAGGTTGCTAAAACAACTCTGTGGGAGCTGTTCCTTGTTCTCCCTCATGCCCAGCTCCAAGAGAGTAAGCAGAGAGTGGAATGTGGAGCCAGAGCTTTGAGGCTGGGTGAGAACCTGGCTGGAAATGCTTTCTCCAGCCTCAAAAAGCTGCTGAGAAAGAAGCTGCTCTGACTGCCTGCATTTAGTCTCTTTGCTGTTCTGCTTCCACCTTGGAAGAAGCTCTGGTGCCTCCTCCAGAGGTGCCCATGGAGCACCAGGAATGCCTTTGCTGCTGCTGCAGGAAACACACAGCTCCTTCTGATCACACTCAGCTCAAACAATTCCTCTGAGCTTCCTGGGTTTCTTGCAGAGGTACCCATCAAATTATACAGCTTGCTGTAATTTTAGCTTTGCTTACACTAAAATACCACTGCAGACTATCTAGGGAGCCCTGCTCTGTGTTGTCTGCTGGAAGGGAAGCGTGGGAGCCCCAGGATCTGTGCCAGTCTGTGTGATGTGCAGAGCTTTACATGTCCTACACTGCTGAGTATGCACCACGCTGGAGACATCCACCAGGGAGCTTTGACAGGGCTTCCAGCAAGCACTGCTCTTGGCAGCCAGTATTTTTAGCGTATGGTGGTTTTGGGGGGGTTTTTAATGTGAACAGCTCAATTTAGAAGGGAGCAGCAGTGGATGTTGGGAATGCTGTCAAGATCACTGTGGATATAGCAGTGCTGGGTTGAGTGCTGTTCAACTTTTACATTTTCATCTCTCACTTCTGTTTCCTCTGTTTTCTTTAAATTTTATTATCTCTCATCTGGTGAGAAAGTATTTGAATTTCAGAGCTGAGCTGGTGCTGTCCTGTGGGAATAAGAGCTCAGCTTCTCCTCCCTCAAAGCACAGTCTCAGATCTCTGCTTCCTTTAAGTGCTGTCCCAGCTTTCAGCTGTGGAGTGCCTGTTTGCTTTGGACTGGTGTGTGAGGTGGGTGCTGAGTCCTGCTGCCTTCAGATTCTAGGAGTTGTCCTAGGAGGATGAGGCACGGTGGAATACGATATTTTTCATCCTATAAATTGTGTTGTCTGGGTAAGACTTTTGGGTTTTAATTAATTTTTTTAGAAACTTGCATGGTGAGTCAAACAAGCCATTTTCAAGCAATAACTCAGCCATTATATCATTCCTTAGACACAATTTCTTCACTGGGGGGAAAATGGCCTGAAGATGTACATTTGAGAAGTTGTTTGTAGGGAGAGGGAAGTAACCTCTGAGTAAAATGCATGGCAATTAAATCACTAAGTCAGGTCACTTGCTTGGAAGCAGCCTTGGGGAGGGCTTCATTATTTTATCGCATCTAATGTATCTTTTATAATAATGTAAGTTTGTGACATTTTGCCTCTGCAGTACCTTGCAGAATGGTTTTAAACTGAAAGAGGGCAGGTTTAGATTAGATGCTACGGAGAAATTATTCCCTGGAAGTGTCCAAGGCCAGGCTGGACACAACCTGGGATAGTGGAAGGTGTCCCTGCCCCTGGCAGGGGTTTGGAATGAGATGCTCTCAAACCATTCAATGATTCTAAAGAGGCGTTAAACATTTCAATATCATTGTTTTGTCATTGCAGTAAAATCTGGAAGAGAGGATCCAAGCCCCATGTATCACAGTTCACTTCAGTTGCATTTCTAACTCCTGCTTCCTCAGAGAATCACTGTCAAATATACACAGACACTGTGTAAATATTTATTTATTTATACACTGAAATTGCCACCTAAAACTGAAGTGTGAAGATGGTTACTGTGTTCAGTGTGGCTGAGGCTGAAGTAGCAGATGAAAGAGGAGGAATCACCTAATTATTGCCTAATTCTAAGCACTGGTGTTCAAGTGGGAAGTGGTACTGTAATTAAAGTGTAGAAGAAGCAATGCAACTTTTCCTATTTTCAAAATTTTCAGCTTGACATACAACGTGGAAAGCAGAGGAACTTCTTTAAGCCTTCAAGTTAATCAGTGCTGAGGAGCTATTTTCTTCCTAATACCATCTGCAAGTCTCCATCAATACTGTGCAAGTGTTGATTGTGTGTTACAATACTTCATTTTAATTAGGCTCCATAGGAGATAGTTAAAGGGCTGATGGGGGAAGATATTGCTGCAGTAAATATTATGGCACATTTGGAAATGGAGAGGGGAAGAGGAACGTGTGGGCTCCGGTGTTGACATAAGTGACGCTGTGCACTCGGGGACACACTTGTCACTGCTGGGCACTGCAGGTACTCAGTGATAGATTGCATTTCAGTCTGGCAGACCTTCCTCAGGGGCTGGTTTGTCACTGCAACAGCCCGTGGGGAGATGGAGCAGCCGTGGCTGTGTGAATCAGCGATTGCTGGGTCACCCTGGCAGGGGAGGGGTGGCCATGGCAGGTGAGCAATGGCCATGACAGGTGAGCAATGACCATGGAAGGTGAGGGGTGGCCATGGCATGTAAGGAGTGACCATGGCAAGGGATGGATAGCCATGGCAGGTGATGGATGGGCATGGGAGGTGAGGGGAGGCCATGGCAGGTGGCTGGGGGCCATGACAGGTAAGGGGTCGCCATGGCAGGTGAGTGGTGGCCCTGGCAGGTGAGGGATGGCCATGGAAAGTAAGGGAAGGCCATGACAGGTGAGAAATGGACATGGCAGGGGAGGGAGGGCCATGATAGGTGAGGGATAGGCATGGCATGGGAGGGGTGGACATGGCAAGGGATGGATGGCCATGGAAAGTAAGGGAAAGCCATGAGAGGTGAGGGATGGCCATGGCAGGGGAGGCTGGTGGCCATGGCAGGTGAAGGATGGCCATGGCAGGTGAACAATGGCCGTGGCTTGGGAGGGGGGACCATGGCATGTGAGGTGTGGCCATGGCAAGTGGCTGGTGGCTATGGCAGGTGAACGATGGTCATGGTAGGGTATGGATGGCCATGGCAGGTGAGAGGTGGCCATGGCAGATGGCTGGTGGCCATGGCAGGTGAGGGATGACCATGGCTGACGAGGGATGGCTATGACAGGTGAGAGGTGGCCATGACAGCCGATGGGTGGCCGTGGCAGGTGAACAATGGCTATAGCTGATGGCCATGGCAGATGTGTGATGGCCGTGTGTGTCACATAGCAGAGCAGACCCAGCTGGATGCTGATCCAGAACCAGGGCACCTGGCTGGGGTCAGGGCTCCCTCTCAACATTCTCTGTCTGAGGAGGTTCCTCCCAGAAGGCCACAAGGAGCAGCTGGAGGGGACAGCAGTGTCTTTGCAAAAGCAAAGATGCACTCAAGTGGCTGTCCCAATTCTCTAGTCCCAGGGTCAGGCAGTGATGCTTTTATTGCCATTTTGCTTCTGTTTATTGATCAGGCTCTTCTGGCCCAGAGGCTGCCCAGAGGACCTTTAGCCCTTTGCATTGTGCTTCATTGAATTCAGAGTTATTTTTCTGCCTCTTTGGCTGTAACTCATGGCAGGGTCAGCAGGTTGTGGCATTTATTCACCCTAAATACTGAACAGACACTAAAACCTAGTTAGAAAACAGAGCAGCTTCCTCCCTATCCCTGCATAGGATTAGGAAAGTCATTTCAGGGAAATTAAGTAACCTGGCTTAGCTTCTTAAAATAGAGACATAAAGAAAAGCTGAGGCAAATGTGGATTTCAGTGTGACTCCTGGGCCAAGCAGTAACTATCACATTTCTGATGCAGTGCAGGTTTTCACATGGATTCTCAGTTACTGGTTCTGCCATCACAAGATGAGACAAAATGAGGTTTCGTTGTGTAGTAGGTGGCAGTTTGAAGCATTAACTGCTGTGGAAGAAGATTTGAAAGGCAATTTCCCATCTCAATTTTCTCTTCAGTCATTAAAATTCATCTTCAGTTCTTGAAGTATCCAAATTTCTGTTCTGCTTAGGTATCTGGGTTGGAGATCTTACTGCACTGAATATCCCTAAAATTTATGGCAAACTGCTCAACACCATTTTACAAGCCATCCATGATTCTCCAGATTTATCTTTAGAAGAATAATTTTTTCCCTCCCCACAAAATTGATGCTAATCTTGCTATGAACAGAGTTTAAAACTGTTTAAACCTGAAGTTACTTCTTTGCTCTTTACTTGTGTGAGTTTAGCACTGCTCAGCTCCTTTCTTCCCACTTATCTACAGGTTGTTGTCATTCTCTCGTTCTTCAATATGTTCTCCTGTGGCACTGATCACTGTGGCATCACTCAGGTGAGGGGTGTGAGGAGCTCAGTGTGCTATTTCCTCCTCCAAGCATTAAAAACATCTAATTGGCAAGTGAGGGGGACTCAAAGTTTGTCCTAGAAGTGCACAAGAGGATAAAAATAACTTAATAACTGTGCCACCTTATTTGAATTTAAAATAGCTCTTCTTTTTAATTCATAAAAAGAGAGTTGTCAGGCTTTGGGTGACAGAGGGTGATGAATTTGTGTGGGAGTGTGGACTTCCTGCACTTCCTTTCTTTAGGAAGCTTGTGGAAGGGGGAATAACCTTTTGTCATGCTCATGTCACATTTTATTTTGGCTTAAGTCTGATGAGAGAAGAGAGAAATCTGGCTGTCAAGAACAGCCTGTCTCCTCCGTGTGTCTTTTTTGTTGCTCTGATCCTCAGCTTCTGCTGCTCCTTGGCGTGCAGGGGAGGCAGAGCTCCAGCTCATCCCAGCAGGAGCATCCATGGGGCTTTTCCTCTGCTGCCACTGGTCCTGCTCCATCCCTGCCTTTTGCCTTCTGTTTTACTCCCCTCTCTCCTCACTGCTGCCTCCACACCACACCTGATTCTGTAATTGTGTTTAACTGTGAGCACTCAGTGCTGTGTTAAATCACCTGGGATGATGTGGGAGCTGTGTGGGGCTTCTTTGTCTGGCAATTTCAAATATGTATTTATATATATTTTTAATATATTTTATATATTTTATATATATATATGTGTGTGTGTGCGTGTATATTTATATATATATGTATGTATATATATATATTATATATTTATTTTATATATTTATTTATTTATGTATACTTTCAAAGATGTATAATTAGCCTGAGGCTAATTGCAACCCTCTTGCCAAAGTGCTCTGATAGAATTTCTGGGGAGGGCAACATGGATACAGAGAGGATTTATTTATTTATTTATTTATATTTTTGGCTCTTCTGGAAGGCACAAAAGGGTGTGTGGACATTCGTGTTGTTCTCTGACATTCTTTGGTGTTTAAAGGCAGATACTAAAGTAAAAGGTTAAATGAATAGCGAGAACCTCTTCTTTTTTCTGTATATTTTTTTCTTTGATTGTGCCCATAATTGTGTGCTAGTCATTAAGTAGCCAAAGGCCTTTTGAAAAGTTCTTTCATTTGAGAAAGATGCCAGGCAGAGCTGCTTATGAAATAATTACGAAAATGAGTGTTGATGCATGTTTTGACTCTTCTGTAGAAGTAATTCTGTCTTCTCTAGCTGAAGTAATTACATTTGTTTCTAAATAGAAGAAGAGAAATGGCAATTGTAAAAAAAAGTATAGATCTCACTTCTACATTTATGTAGTGGCAGATAGATGGGTACCAAAAAATTAATTATGATATTAGAGTAGTCATTATTGTGTGTTATTTATTGAAGTGAGGTACCATTATTAAACACATCGAGTCATAGAAGATTTGTGGGACTTGCAGACTCCTTTGCTTGATGGTTACTTTCTTTAGCACTGAGGAGTGGAAACACTTTCACAGTGTGTTAAGGTAATAATTAATTTAGGATAGATATCTGCAAGGACTCACTAGCTATTAATTACTTTTTCTTTTCTTCAGAGTGAAAAGGTTTTCAGTTATTATATTCCAGAGTGCTCATATCAGGAAGGGCTGAGTGCTTGGATTTCTATGTATGGGGAGTTTCCCCTCAGTTCAGATGGCCAGGGGGGTAAAATTGTGCAGCAGCTGGGATGGTGCCTTTGCTGCCTTTGGAGTGGGATGGATCTGCTGTGTTTTGTGTGGGTCAGGAAGCAGCCATGAGACAGCACCACTGCTGTCATCCCAGGCAGCACGGACCTGAGAATCTGACAGTCAATTCCCATCTTACCCTCTGCCTTTCAGTTTAAGGAAATCAACTTTTGTGTTGATTTCTGTTGATGCTGAAGAGGTGACCTTACCTAGAAAGTAATCTTTGCTAAAACTTTGGATTAAAGTTTTTTGGAATAAGCCCTGGATACCTTCTGGCCCAGGGTACTAAAGTCTTATTGGCCCCTATGTAAAAGCAGAATTGGGCATCTGGAATACACAGTGTGGGCTTATGTGAGTTGTTTGGTGATAGATTATTAATTACTGAGTGTATTGCTAAAGAGAGAAGTTAAAGGAGTGAAGTGGAAAGATGCTAAGGATGCTTTGAGTTCTCCATGAGTTACCTGATTCTCTGTTTGGTCAGTTAATCTACATATTTCCTGGGGACACTTCTTATCTCTGTCTTCCTACTCCTTTCACTCACCTGACAAGAATAATTTTGCATTTCCAGGATTTGATATTGAAGGGATGTACCTTGATTTCAAACTGAAAGAGCAGAAATTTAAGGTAGATATAGGAAAGAAATTCTTCCCTATGAAGGGAGGCCCTGGCACAGGTGCCCAGAGCAGCTGTGGCTGCCCCTGGATCCCTGGCAGTGCCCAAGGCCAGGCTGGATGGGGCTGGGAGCAGCCTGGGACAGTGGAAGGTTTCCCTGCCATGGCAGGGGGTGGGATGGGATGAGATTTAAGGTTCCTTCCAACCCAAACTGTTCCCTGATTCCACGTCAGTGTGGTGTCATGAACTCATGGCTGGTCACAGGTTGGACCTGGCACTTTGACATTTCTGAGGTCTGTGCTGGTTGGGAATGTTCTAAATCACTCTGCTGGCCACTGAGCATGGAAAACCTGTCCATGTAAAACAACTTACAGGGTTCCAGGATTAATTCCATGAGTTTGCTTTGTTTTCCATAGAGGACAAAGTATTCAGCTGCCCTCTGTGTGGTGGCAGCAAACCCCTCTGTTCCAAACCAGGCCTATATTAGATTTTAAATAAAAAAATAAAACCTCTCTTAATTCCCATGGTGTTTTATCATCCTTTGGAATTGAATGCTATTTGCAAGGCAGTTCTTTCAATTTCTAAGGGAGGGCTGTCAAAAAGTGAGTCAGGAACCCTCCCTACATTTTTACAGAGCAGAAGGTCAGAGTCCTGAGAGTTTTGCTTTGGCATAAAAGTTTGATGAGTTGGCCAAACCACTGTGCGGAGTTGCATACAAATTGCTCTTCAGTGAGTCACAAAATAGTACTCTTCTTCCATTTTTTTGTTATTTTTTCTTGCTTGTGCTGGAAATCTTTGGAAGACACATGATGCTGTCAAGCCTGTCAAAACTTCATATAGGCAATTGCAGGTTTAAAAAAAAAAAAGTTAAATAAAAAATACAACTGGTGTGAATGGGAACAGGGAGAATCTGGCAATCTCACTGACATCAAGGAATGAGGAGAGTGCTGAGAGATTCCCCCTCTCCAAAATCATGAGCACCATATGTTCAACTTGGATTCTCTTGGTTTCTTGGGGAGTACAACAAAAAGGCCATCTTCCCCCCTCCTCCCCCCTCATGCCTGTGAAAGAAAACAGTGTATGTTGCATTTTGGTGCTAGCACAGCACACATGAGGAGGAAGGTTTGTGCCTGGCTGGTTTCAGGTCATGGGATGACACTGGGCTGGGCCTGGCAGGTGTGAAGGCTGGTTTGGGGTCTCCTGGAGGCCTGGGGGTGCCTGGAACTTCTTAGAAAAGCTCTTTCCATGTGTCATGATCCGTCCTAGTGAACGGATGTTGTGATAGCTCGTAAGGGTGATCTCAGGGTGCAAAAAACCGACATGGCACAGGGGGTTTGCAGTGATAATCAAAACAAATGCACCTTTTTTGAGTGACCACAGTAAAATGTGATAGAGGGATTGAGGGAGAGAAAAGAGAGAGAGAGAGGGGGATAGAGCTACCAAACGTAGAGACGAAGTCCTTTGGTCCAGTCCAGTCGAGGATCCGCCTGTTATGTCGGGGAGATCTCGAAGTCTCTTGCTAACTCAGAGGTTTTTGTTATGATAACTATTGGAAGTTGTGAGGGGGGGGAAACAGAACCAGTAAGGAGTAGATGTAACAGGTAGTCCATGTTCTCAGCAGTAAACAGGAGCCATTGTCTTCTTGGTCCAGTGGTCACAACCTGCAGACAAACATCTCGCTTTGGTCAGCTTGCCTCCCCCACACACCTGCCCCGGGTTGGGGGTTTCAGTGACAGTCCTTGGAAGGAGCAGAGGGGCCTTTGCACATGGGGGTTCCATGTCTCAGTCCTTGATGGAGAGGCTCCTTACATCTCAGTCTGTCTGTCATGGTGGGTGTAAAACAGGTGAGGGTATTCTGTGGGGGGACCACCTGAAACTCAGGAGAAGTCCAGCCAGGCCGAGAGGTGGGACAGCTCCCAAGGCTGTTGTTGCAAAAAGGGCACGGTGCGCCCTTCTTAGCATACAGCAAACAACACCTGTGAAAACAATAATTTAGCAATGCTCTCAGATCTCAGGGCCTTGTTGGCCTGTGACTTTCTCCTTCAGAGCCAGAGATTCTAGACAGGGGGTTCTTCTCTTCAGTGGTCCCGAAATTACGATCGTGAGGCAGATGAGGGAAAATTCAGACAGAATCTCACACCATGCAGGAAGTGAATCACCAGTGCTGGTAGGGCAGCATGGCAGGATCCGGGCACTCCAGGAGGTTTTGAAGTGCAGCAAGAATCCAGGTTGCAGGTGCTGAGTCAGAAAGGGGATGCTCAGCTGGAGCTGCTGCTCCTGAGCTCTTTGGACTCTGGAGGCAGCTTTGGCTGCTGGGCCCATGAGATGTGAGGTCCTGAGGGAAGTGAGGAGGGTGATGGTTGGGAAAAAGACGAAGATGATTTTGGAGATGTGCAGTGAGAGGACTAGAGAAAAAATGCATCTGTTTGAGTTTCAGCATTGAATGTAACTTGAAAGTTGGCTGTGCTTTTGGTAGGGAGTTGAATCAGATGACTTGGAAATGTCTCCTCCAACCTGAATTATTCAGTGATTGATTGTACTCATTTGTCATGGTCTTTAGTGGGGGATATCACAGATTATTGTCTTCTTGTTCAACAGGAATCTTTAATTTGCTGTTCTTCTTCCTCAAAAGCCTCATTCTTCTGTCCAGGAGTCTGAGTTCCTTCTTCATCTTTGCTTTTCATGTTGCAGTATCAGCATGTTGTTGGTGTGCATTGGAGAGGGAGTGATGAGGGAAAGAGATGCAGGATAAATCAAGGATTCTTAGGGGATGAGGAGAAATGGGATAAAAAGCAGGACTTTGTGGTCATCCTGTCAGGGGACTGTAGTTCCTAGGGACATCCTGCAGGAAGAACTGCTCCAGAGATATTCATGCAAATACTTTTCTCTAGGCTGTTCTTCATGCACCTTCCCTGTGCCATTTTAACTCGTGGGGAAACACATTTTTTATTAATTCTATTGTGCAGCCTTGGTGAACTGCCTGAGCTCCCAGGTGGATCACACACAACTGAGGAGCAGCTGTATGAGGAGTGAGGTCCTTTTTACTCAATGGGGAGCTGCATACACTGGATTTTGAAAGAATCCGTTTAAGGGAAAATAAGAGATCTTCAAAGCTGGCATTTTTCAAGTAAATAACTCCTTAGCTTTGATATACTTGCTTCATGCTGCCTTGTCAGTGGAGAGGAAATATGTGTCTTAAATCAAAGTGGACAACTGAGAATGAAAGCTAATAAAAGATTACAATAAAAAAAAGGAATCCCTACCACAAAAAAAAAACCCAAAAAAATAAGAAATGGGTTTGTATCCATTGCAGGAAACATTCATAGGAATGAATAGTTAAAATATATCCTGGCCTCAGAGACTATTTGTGAAGTTTTATCAGGTACTTAAAGCTCTGCAGAGTGATGTGAAAAATAATAATAGGGGGAAAGTATCCCCAGCCACTCAGTTTTTCAGTCACCTTGCAGACTTTCCTAATGTTGCCATTAGAAAAGAAAAATCTCTAATGGGCTAATATCACTTTTGCTGAGCAGGCAGGCACACAGCACCTAGAGCAGCATTCATTAGCCTTGCATTTCACACCTGGAATCATCATGACTAATATTCAGGGGAGCAGTAGCCCACTGACCCTGAGCAGCCCTGCAGAGCCCAGTCATCATTACAGAGCAGCCGTGCAGGAGGCACCTGCCTGTTGGTATAATTGAGAGCATTCATCACTTTTAAGGAAATTTGAGCTCCTGGACTGGAGGGAGTGTTTCAAATGAGTGGTGACTGCTGAGAACAGGGTAAACCAGTTGGGTTTGCTGGGAAACTTTGCCGTCCTGTTGTCTTTGACAAGGTAAATTGCAATTCCTGTGTCCAGAGACCTGGGTGTATTCAGCACTTGTAGTGTTCTTCCAATGGACACAATTTTGGAGTTTGTTCCCTTCCTGATTTCAGTAATACTGCTGGACCAGGTCTACATGAGAAAGATTTAGTGTATCTGTTGCTGATGGCAATTAAAATTATTGAGGAAAGGGAGGAACCAGAAGACCAAAACCCAAAAGAAAACAAAAAAGACACAAAAAAAAGGGCAAGAGAAATGAAAAGTCTTAGTGACGAACTGGAAGGGGAAGTGATGAAATTCTCCCTCCAATACCTCTGCAGTGAAATTCTATAACACTGATAAAGGAACCATTAAACTTGTCATCAGGACCTTCTCAAACTCCTGGTGGGCTGCAGCAGCCTGAGTCAGGGCTTGTCCTGGCTGGAGCATGTTTTGGGCAGAGTTGAGCCATGGAAAGCCTCAGGATCACAGGGACTGAGGCACTGGAGACATGTCATTGTCCCTGCTAGTAATGAAGGGATGGGACTATTTTTGGGCTAAGAATGATTTATTACTCAGATAAACATCACTCTCAGGGGCTGTGAGATTTTAAAATGAGCAAGAACTTGGCTATAGCTCAGAGTAATCACAAGTTTCTTTGTTACAAGGCAATACAGAACTTTCTAACCCAATGAATTGATGCCACAAGGTTTATTTTGCTTTTATGACTTATCACCTTTAATTAATTTTGCTGCACTTTGGACACTTTTGCCCAATAGGCTTGTGTCTCACAGGCACACATATGATTCTGTTATGACTTCTGAACTCTTAGCTTACTTTATACAATTTTATCTCTACATTATAAACCCTTCACCATCTTACCAATACAGTTTCTCACTTGCTTAAGGCATATTCCTACTTGCAACTATAGAAACATAAGTTTATGATTTTTCTGCTTAATGTCTGTATATTATACTTTTACATCAATCCAAGCTCATTCCTTAGCTCCATATCAAACTCTTCAGTATCTGTGGAAGTTTCTGTTTTTCCAGAGAAAATCAGAATTCTGACCAGCACCTTGTAATGGTTGATTATCCTCCCTCCACTTACCTTCCCAGGAATGCTGTAGGAGAAGGTGGTAGTATGGGGGAAAAGTGTAAATAACCATGTTATTCTTCCAAATAAACACCTCTGTGCTTTGACAGGGAAAACTGGATGTGAAGCAGTTGTGAAGAAGAAGGCGCATGGTACTGTGATGAGTAGGATTTTGGCTGACTCTCAAAATAGTGCTGGTATTTCTATCTTTTATAGGGGAAAAATTGCAACAAGTTTCACTACTTCAGGCATGGGTCCTGCAATGAAAAAGAATCTGAAAAAGCAGTAAAGCAATAGTACCAGCACATCCCTCTGCCACTAACACCCTGCTGTTGTACCCATTCTCCCAGTGTGTAAAATTGTCAAAGATTTCCAGGGTACTTCATGCCAAACTGCACCAGATCCAAGCTGCTCAGCCCTCTGAACGTCATCGCTTGTTTTGTTTTCACAGTCAATGTAAATGAATTAGTAATGGTTCACCACTTACTATAAATAATGCCCTATTTCCTGCCTGTAGCTGTGCAGATCCTGCAGAAAATGATGTTTTTGACAGCCCATAGGCCTGACAGAGCTGTTTCTCTGCAGACAGTTTGGACTGGTAGCAGTGATGTGTGCATGGTTTTAGGCATTGCAGATGTGGGAGCAGCTGGTTTTCACTTCCATTTTTCCTGTGGTATGTCCTGCTCCATTAAAAAAAAAACAAAACAAGAGTCAAGTGATCAAACTGTGCTTGGCAGGTCTGGAAAAGTGAAAAGCTTGGAACTTGAGCAGGGAATGAACATTGAACAGAGGCTGGGATTCAGCTGGTGGTGAAAGGACAGATGAGGGGTGGGTACAAGGGAGCAGCTTCATTAGGGAGAAATAGCAACAGATGCAACATGGTATATGGAAAACATGTTATTTGATGTCACATATTCCTGTCTCTCTCTGTGCATCAGGGGATTTCCCTGAGCAGAAACTTGGCATGAACAGGGTTCTGTCCAAGCCCATGGAGTTCTGTTCAAGTCAGGTTCATATGATTGGATCCCATTGAAGTTTGAGGTGAAAATCTTCAAGGATGGCTTTTAGTAAATTCTGAGCATCACATAAATAATTTCAAATCACAGAATGCATTATAGGTAATGCACTTTTCCTAGAAAGACAGGCAGAGAGACTTGGGGTTCTTCTGACTGCAGAAGATTTAAGATATCTGGAGATATCTTAAAGCCACTTCCAATGCCTAAAGGGAGCTAAAGATGGAGAGCAAGTTTTAGATGGGCAGATAGTGACAGGACAAGGATGAATCGCTTTGAACTGACAGAGGGGAGATTTAGATTAGATACTGGAAATCCTTCCCTGTGAGGGTGGGCAGGCCCTGGCACAGGGTGCCCAGAGCAGCTGTGGCTGCCCCTGGATCCCTGGCAGTGCCCAAGGCCAGGCTGGATGGGGCTTGGAGCAGCCTGGGACAGTGGAAGGTGTCCCCGTCCATGGCAGGGGTGGAATGAAATGATCTGTAAGGTTCCTTTTAACCCAAACCATTCTGGCATTCTCTGCTCACTACAATGCTGCAGAGCACTAAAATTGAGCCTACCCAGGATAAAACTGGGGAAATAAACTCTGTCCCTATTGTGCCTCACTAATCATTCCTGGCTTGTTAGAGCAGGAGGGGAAAACGCTGCTCTGTGCTGAGAGAGCAGCCTGGCTGAGCAATGGAGACAGCAGCAGCACCAGCTAAAGGTGTTCCCAACAGCAGAGATTTGCAGCTCCTGAGCTCTCCTCTGAGAGCAGTGAATCACAGTCTGTGCACTGGGACTCACATGGGATAGGGATAACAACCCTGAAACTGCCTCAAGCAGACCCTTACTTCTTAACCCGGATTTGTGGTGCCTAAAGGTTTGTTTTGAGAAGGCTGGATTCACTGGGAGTGATCTGGTGGTTTAAAAGCTGTTTTCTTAGTGTAGAAGGATCTTAAACCAGAGAAATTCAGTGCTGCAGCAAACTGTGTGCAGTGATATCCCAGGGAACGTGTGGGTTGTGATGTGTTTGTAAATGTTTTACTTTAATTTTAGAAAAAACATGTGGTGGAGAAGAGATAAATAGGGAAAGAGAGGCTGAAGCAGCTATAACAGTCTTTAATGGAAAACTGACAAGTTTAAATGTCAAGGCCATAATAGCAATTAATTCCAAACACTTAATTATCATTTTATAGCCAAGATTTGATCTACATTCCACAAAGCCAAATACAAATTAAATTGCCTTCTGTTGAAATATGGCCACTGAGAGAATAAGACCTAGCAAGTGTTTTACTCCAGGAATATTATGTAATGACCCATAATTTTGGTGAAAATGAGGTGGAAACAACTCTTAAGGCTCCATTTTAGCACACAAAAAGACATTTGGAATATCTCACATAGCTGTGTTTTGTATTGGCCAGAATGGCTCAGGACTCAACTCAAAAATGCTGGGTGTCACACTGGGAATGAATTTTTGTGCTTAGCTACTTTTACAGAGGCACACAAATGCTTCCCTGCCCTGGGCTTTCATGTTTTGAGCGAGAAGAGAGTTTGTCAGGAAACAATGCTGCACATTCTGGGAGAGCTGGGAAAGCAATTATCCTCCCTGGCACCCTGGGCTCAAACCAGGCAATATTGTGGGGCAGGGAGCTAATTGCTCCATCTGCTGCTCGGGGCCTCTCGGAGGGACAGGCTCTGTCTGGTGCCCAGCACACTGGACATGCAGGGCTGACTGTCCAGAGCAGGCAGCAGCAGGCTCTCTTTGGAAATTTAAAGTGCAATTTTGCCATTTTGCCTCTGGCTTTGTGTCTCGGTTTGGAAAGCCAGGAGTCTGCTAAGGAAGGCAGGAGCCTTCCCTAAAATGGAAAATGTAACCCCCCTCCCTCTGAATTGTTATAAATTTTAAATTAAGGGGCTCTCAGGCAAAAAATATGGGAGCAGGAAATAACAGTTCTTTAATAGGGAAAAGAAAATAAAAGGATAAAATAAACAATGCAGTTCACTAGAACAACACTGCCAGAGTCAGAACCCAAGCTGACACCCTGTGGGTCAGGGTGTTGGCAGCAGTCCCATTGGAATTGTGGCTCAGCCCTCCTGCAGTGTCAGGGGTGGCTCTGCTGGAGCAGGGATCCTGTAGAAAGGTGCAGTCTCTGCCTCTGAAGATCCAGTGGCAGAGGCAGCTGCTGTTCCTCTGGGGAATCCAGTGGAGAAGCTGTGCTGGTGTTTCAGAACCTCCAGATTATATCCAGGTAGGAATGCTTGGCTCCTCCCTCTGGGCTCACATCTCCCAATGGGATGCTGTAGTTCTTATCAGCTATGCAGGGACATTCACTATCTGTTATCAGCAGATGTCTGCCCTGAGGGAGGCGTGATTGTGGTCACTCAAAGAGAAAGAAAACTTCCCACTTGACAAAACACAACTGCCATACAGGTGGTACTAGAATACATTTTATCTGGTAATCTGAAACACTTTGTTATAACCTCAGTGATTTTCAGTGCATTGTTGCAGTACCCTGAGTCCTTGTGTGCCTGCAATCAGTGAGGTTTCTTGTTTGTATCCCAACTTGTGCTGGGCACGTTTTTCTGCCCATTGGTTCAGTAGGAGCCTGATAAAAAGTGGGGAATATCACAGGTTATCGTCTTCTTGTTCAATCTTTAATAAAGATTGTTTGTGGTGCAAACTTCTGGGCAAAAATACATTTTGCTGCCATGGCCCAACATTACAGCTCCATTTGCAAAGCAGTGAACACCAGTTTGTATTGATGGGATGCTTTACTTGGTGTGAAAAAGGCATATTGGCTTTTCCATCCTCAGCCTTGTCCTGCAGTGTCTTTATGTCCTTATCCATATGGATGATGTTCTGATACATATTAGCATTGCTTTGTAATCTCACTCTTCTGAACTGCTTGGGGATTCTGCAATGGCACTCACAAGATATTTGTGAATTAAAATTACAGACTGAGCTCTTTCCTCCTTCATGCTCTTTGTTGCTGTTCATGCTGCAGCTTGGAAAGGAAAAAAGCCTTAATGCACCTTTCTCAGCTCATGTGCAGGCAGAGCTTTTGGCATCTCTTATAATGATTTTAGGAGCTTAAAATAATAATAATAAAAACCCAAAAAATTTCAAGCCCCAGCAGAGAGAATCTTTGATTATTCAGAGTTGGTATCAATGTCAGTTGGTAATTTTTACTGGTCAGTACCTTCTATTCTTTAAAATTCTTATAAGGATAGAATCATAAAATTAGTAAGGTTGGAAAAGGGCTCAGAGGGCAAGTCCAGCCCTTGACCCACACTGCAAAACCCATCATTAATCCATGTCTCTAAGCACCACATCTGATTTCTTCTGAATGCTTTCAGGGATGGTGATTTGGTGATTTCACTACTTCCCTGCTCAGCCTGTTGCAATGCCTCAAAACCCTTTCAGTGGAGAAATTTTTCCTGATATTCTGCTTTAGGCTCCTGCTGTCTCAGGTAATGACTGAAAAGTGATGAGAAGGTGGATTTGTATCACCTGATACAAACAGCATTCATGTCTCCATTGCAATCACATTTCTTCCTGGGAGCTTCTTGGTTTGAGAGAAATCATAAACCTAGTTTTGTGTCCTGTTTATGAATGGCAAAGTTTGACAGTCACTGCAGAGTGAACAGGAGAGGAGTGAGAAGAAATTATTAATATTAAAATATAATTTGCTGCCTGGATGGCTTGGAGAGGACAGTGAGAGCTGTGGTCACACACCTCTGGGTGACTCACCTGGCCAGGTTCAGGTGAAGATGTGTTTAAGCAGATGCATCCCAAAAGCTCTGGGGGGATGGCACTGGGACTTCCTTCTCAAAATGACAATGTCTTGTGGCCACACCTGTAATATTAGCATATTAGGGAGGTTTTATTAAGGAATCTGGCTGGAAGGAAGATCTCAGCCTGTTGGACATGACCAAGGGATGTGGGAGGCTGTGACAGTGTTCACAGGGGTTTTCGAATGAGGGAAGAGAGGAGAATGTTGACTCTGTATTTCAGAAGGCTGATTTATTATTTTATGATATATATTACATTAAAACTATACTAAAAGAATAGAAAAAAAATTCTCCTCAGAAGGCTGGCTAAGAATAGAAAAGAATGATAACAAAGGCTCTGTCTCAGCTCTCTGTCTGAGCCAGCTGACTGTGATTGGCCATTAATTACAAACAACCAACATGAGACCAATCACAGATGCACAGTTGCATTCCACAGCAGCAGATAACCATTGTTTACATTTTGTTCCTGAGGCCTTTCATCCTCTCAGGAGGATAAAATCCTAAGGAAAGGATTTTCATAAAAAGATGTCTGTGACAGGAGACCTCATTCATTGTACCAGACTTCAGTTAGTCTGCTGTGTCTCATGTGAGAAAAGAGAGATCCTGCAGGCTGGAATAATTAATTATAGGTAGAGTGGTGTTGAAAGAAGCAGAGATGCAGGGCCCTGGAAGGATTGCTGTGCTGCTGACAGTGCTTTCTGCTTTGTGGAGGGAACTCCTCAGCTGTGCCCTGTTCAGGTTTAGATTAACAGAACAAGGAGGTGCTCACAAGTTGCTTGTAGAGTTGTGGTTTCAGTTGCCTTTTGCCTTTGTTTCTTACATTATGCAAACCCCCAAAACTTGAGTCAATTCTGCTGATTAGCTCATCAAACAGATGAGCTCCTCAGCACCCAACTTTGATCTTTGCTGTGCTGGAGATTTAAATGATAAAGCAAGTCTGAGATTTTCTGTTGAGGAGTCAGAATTAAGAAAGTACAAATTTAAAGAGCCCAGGAGGTTTCTTAGCAGTCTAAAATTCTATTTATGGTAATTTATTTTGCAAGATGCTCCACTTAAGCCTCTCCTCTTCTGTAAATACCATCACCAAGCCTTCCAGCTGTGGCTGCCCCTGGATCCCTGGCAGTGTCCAGGGTCAGGCTGGACAGGGCTTGGAGGAACCTGGGATGGTGGAAGGTGTCCTTGCCCATAAAGGGGTGGAACAAAATGATCTTTAAGGTCCCTTTGAACCCAGACCATCCGATGATACTTCTCAGCCCCTTTCTGGTAGCAGCAACAATTTAAAGAGTGAAATTGCATATCTTTGACTTAGGAGTTCCATGGTCAAAGGCAGCTGAACACAAGGAGCTGTGACCAGCAGGGTCCCATGTGTAGGGATGAGTGTGCAGCACACCCTGCTCTCCCTGGACTGGGGGAAGAATAAATAATTTCCTGATTCTAAGAATAAATCATTTCCCTGAGCCACGTTCAGTGATGACACTGTGGATCAGGCCATGGTGAAAAGGTGAATTTTGCTTTATTGAACTCCTTCAATTTTTATGGTCTGAGATTGAGAAAAGAATGAGTTACATTCCTTATTTATGAGGTTAATTTTTAGAATTTATAATTTATGTGAGCGTACTTTCAACTGAAACTTATAAAGATGAAAAACTTAGAGTTGGGGAGGCTAATTTTCAGTCTGAAGTTAAAAAACTTCAGACTGAAATTAACTGAATTGGCTACAGGACAAATACCAGGTTTGCATTTAAGGCTGATTTTTGAGGGATTGTGGGCTGTAGTAAGTAATATTTATGTAGTTTGGGAGAAGCTACAGTTCAGAAAGAGCATGTTTTATCCAGTGCCTGGTTCTGCAGTTACACAAAACTATGAAAAAGATTTTTTTTTTCCTCCTATTTTCAATACCTAGGTACATAACTTAGTGTAATCTGTCCAGTTAAGTGACATGGCTGTAACATCTTGGCCCCTGCAATAGTGGATGCAGGATATTCTTTCCAAAAGTTTCAGGCCAACAAGTTCCTGATCATAAATTTGAGTTTGTTTAAAATGTAACAAATATCTACTGCTTGAAGTACTAAACAGTCTGCAAGAAAATGTATTTAAACTAAGCCCAAAGCAAGATAAGTGCCCCCAAACAATCAGGAAAAATAATTAAAAAAAAAAAAAAAACCACAGAACAAAACAAGAAACAGCCCAAATTTGCAGATACTGAGAAAAATTACCTCCCACATGAAAAGTTCCATGATATTGATAGCATTTTTGTTCAAAGACCCCTGATTGTGTGTGAAGTTAGTGGCAGAAGGTCCCTGAGGAGCAGGTTCCTGAGGCTGAAATCCCAGGTGCTTTCCAGAGCTGCATCCAAGGAAAGCTGGAGCATCCCACCAAGGCCCAGGGGGCAGAGGAGAGTTTTTGCCAGGATTGTTGCTTTGCTGACACCAGTTTTCACAAGAGTCAGAACTGAATTCTGTCCTGTCACCTCCACAGATCAGAAGAAAGCAAAATCTGAGGCAACCACAACCCTTGGTTTGATTTTTGTAGCTCAGCCTAGAGCAAACATGACAGGAACAAGCTTGCTCTCTTTTTTTTTTTCTTTTAAACCAAACAAAAATGTAGGTGCTTGGGTGTTGTCTGGAGATTTATTTCATGTACAATAAGACATCCAACCTAAGGAATCAGGATTCTTGTGGAGCATGGATCACAGGGGAGAGAAACCAGGCAGACACAGGCACACACAGGGCACCCATGTGGCTTTAGAATTTGGTTTTATAGACATGAAGATCCGTGGCATGGAGTAAATGGGACCTGATACTTTAAATAACCTCTTTAAATAGCTTTGTGATTTGCTGGTGTTCCATGTTCTAAAATGTGTAAGATTTTAAATGTGGATGATCCTGGCAGAGCAAACCTGACTCTTGGATTGGCTCAGGGAATTTTGCCAGCCAAGTGATAAAAGGAATTGCATGAAGACAATGTTCAGTTCTTGGAAGAGACTTGGGTAATATCAAGGTGCAGATAATTTGACATGCATGTATTTTGAATTTTGATTCATTTCTGTGGGTGCTCTGTTAATGGAAGTGGGTGTGTGTATGTGTTCTGTGTATAAAATATGAATTTCCAGAGCTTTTAGGGAGCCTTGGGCACCAGGAAAGCAGGATGAGTGCTCAGCTGGTGGTGAGGAGTTGTGCTCTTGGCTCTCCTCCCTCCCACATCATGCCCTGCCTGTCTGCAAGGACCTGCAGAAACCTTTTTAGCACTTGTGCCCATAATTCCAGGAACAGCACTTTGCCTTTTTTAAAGTCCCCATATGCACACAGCTTAAAGAATTAGGCCATATTTGCATCTCAGGCCACAGAGGATGCAGAGCAGAATATAGAAATCCTTTTAACAGCAATATTTAACAACAAAACAGCATCTGTTTTGTCATAACCAGACACAGAATAGCAGCTAATTATCTTTCTTAAAAAGAAAATCCTGAATGATCCTGGATCAGTGACCCTGAATCCATGGCTGCTCTTTGAGATCCAGCCTGGGGATTTAAATGGGAAACAAATACAGAGGGAGATGATATGTGGGTAGGTGAAAGAGGATGAAAAAAATGGCAGGAGGATAAAATGTGTGTGTCAGTACAGGCAAAAGTACAACTCTGCAGCATTAATGCAGTGCAGGGATGGGGCTGATGGTAATGGGAATCCACAGAAAAACAAGTCTGGGAAACAGCAGGGGTCTTTTTCACTATTAAGCCCATGAACCTTCAGGCTACTCTCTATTAAGGGCATACAATAAAACACTCTCAGGGGTTTCCAGACCACATTTTATGTCAGTGACCACAACAATATAGTGAAAGCATTGCCTGCATTTTATAGTGGCTTCTGGAAGCGTGAAGTACTTGAGAAATATTTTGGAGAAGTGCTTGAAATCACTCTGGGTCTGCTGCAATGCTGGGCTGCCTCCTTCTCTCCTGTGTTTTCAGTCTCTCCTCTTTCTGTGCACTGGGTTCCAGGCCAGTCCTGCACAGAAAATCAACCTGTAACCCATGACAAAGATGCTTGAGGAGTGTCTGTGCCGGCAGGGAGCTGCTGATGGCAGTGGGTGGTGGGTGCTCAGCTCCCTCCCAGCACCATCCTGTCTCTGGAACTGAAGATCATTAGTGAAATTAAATTGAGCAATACATTTGCCTTCAGGTGGCTGAAGCTGACTGTGTTTTGATGCAGGACTCCAACTGGACTGCTCTTTAAAAATCCTTCATTAAGCATTTATTTGATTTAATAATAGGTATTTAATTTAATATTATGTATAATTTAATAGATATCATTTAATAGGTATTTAATTGTCCCTGTGGGTCAGTGTTACTGCTAATCTTCCCCATCCATCCCTTAAAGTGATTGCTGGATTTTCAGCAAGGTTTCCCTTCTCCTCTAGTGCTGTATATTGAATTATGTAACCCATTGTGGTCTATTTTCATACCAAGTATTAGGTTTCTTCTGGCAGTTGCATTTCCAACCATATTTAACTGAAAGGGGCACATCAACTGCTTTCAAAGGAATTGGCATTGGGTGGGAAAAGAATTTGATGTAAATTCATTATTTGACAGTTTTAGCCCCTCCTTGCTGTCCTTATGGCCCCTCAACAAATGCCATAAGCAGTTTTGTTTGGCTGAAAGGTCTTCTGCTTCCTAGACATAAACTGAACACTTTGTATATTTTTTCAATGTTTGGAAATCTGGTGATTTGATTTGGAAACTTTAAATGCTAAGATGAGCTCCACTCACTAACCCCATGTTTTCCTTTGCCCCCAGTATTCCTGGTTTAAAACTGTTATTTGGCATGAAAGCTGATAGCTTGTGATCCCTTGTGATCTCAGTATTCATGAAAACATGATCACTGAAAATGCAATTCCTTCGCCAAGGTGCAGATCATGAACTTGGATGTTGCTGGAAACAAGGTGTAGGGTGGCAAACACAATTTCTTAGAGGACTCAAAGAGGACACAATTCAATGTATCATGCACAAGAACTGAACTCTGTCTGAGCATGGGGTCAAATAGGTGGCATGAAAAGGTTACAGAACCGCAGAGTGGTTTGGGTTGGAAGGGACCTTTCAGATCACCCAGTGCCACCCCTGCCATGGCAGGGACACCTTCCACTGTCCCAGGGTGCTCCCAGCCCTGTCCAGCCTGGCCTTGGACAATTCCAAAGATGCTCTGGGCACCCTATGCCAGTATCTGGTCACTGTTTTTGTGGAGTCATTAATTTTTATTCAGCCCTTGTTGATGGGGAGCAGCATCTCAAGTCCCTTGCTGGAGGGATAATATTTGTTCTGAAAAGAAAAGCTCATTTCACATATTTTTGTGGTGGGTGAAGGAGCTGGAGCTGAACAGCAGCATTGGCTCCTGTTTGTAAATAGAGAAATAATTGAGTGACCCCTGGCAGCTGAACTCAAATTGTTCCACCTCAGAGTGGAAACAAAAGCCAAAGTTACTGTGCTCTGTATCCTCTGCACGTGCTCAGACAACCTCTGTGAACTATAGCTGAAGAATTTATGAAGAATGAAAGCAAAGAGGTCCTGCAGGAATTACTTTAAAAACCAGCAGAAATTAATAAAGAATTATGTCTACTCCTAAAGATTTTTAAGGCCTCCCTATAAAATTCTATAGCAGGAATAAAATTAAATATTAGGTTCTATACAATGGTATGAAAACACTACATATAGAATGTAATAGAAAATTAAGTATTTTGTAGGATACTTTCTCATAAGGGATGACTAAACAGTCTGCCTGGACCTTTAATCAATACAAAATTCAATTTGAAAAGGGAATAAAAATGGTGACAACTTTCCTGAAAAAAGAAAATCACAATATATCACAGTCCTGGGAGCATAAGCAGTTCTGAAGCAGAGCAGAAATGTTTCAGCAGCAGAAAATGACAGGGGAAATGTGCCCTGAATGGTCTTTGCACACCAGGGAAGAGCTGCTGTCACAGTGCTGCTGTGTTCCACGGAGGGACTGAAGCCATCGAGGACACAGAATGTGAAATGAGGGGAGGGCAGGCTCCAGGCTCTGCAGTGTCACACTGAGGTGACTTCATTTCTTTTTTTGTGAATAGCCTCAGTAATTTTACCTGTGTTCTTTATTGAGCTGCAGAGCAGTGACAGGAATTCCAGGTGACTGCAGCCAGGCAGGGCTGGGGACAGGGAACAATTCAAATCTCAGACAGAGTCTGGTTGCAGAGGTGGAAGGTCCCATTTAAGCACACATTTAAGTTATTTTTTTGTGGAGAACACTGGTTATTTTTGGAGGTCACCAACTCTGCCTGTCTGGGTTCTCAGTTATCTCAGTCCATGGGGTATTATTTTACCTGTTATTGCATAAACCCCAGAAAATATGTTAGAAACAACAGCCAAGTTCATGATCTGTGTTGTGGGGAAGGACTTGCATTTTCAGTGATCTTTTCTGTGAAATATTCACTATCAGATGGTTGGTTTCTTCAGCTGCTTTGTGAAATGACCAAAAAAAACTTCCTCTCTTTTGGGCATTTAGTACAAAAAGCACTTTATTTTCAGCTCTCTGACCTTTTCCAGTTCTCTTTACCATAAATGCAGCTAATGTTCGAGTTTCTTTAGAGTTACAATAAAAAGAAATGTCAATGGCATCTTACAGCTGATTTGATGCTTTAAAAGTGATATATAAGAAAGGAAGAAATAAAGGGGAGGAAACAGATGCTTTAATGGGAAAGTGGGCACTTGGAGAGGTGCCTCTTATCTGCACATGTCATTGTGGCACATCCATACTGATATATTTTGGTGTTCTGCTTTGCTTGTACTTCATCAGGAACGTGTTAGATGAGATGTATTTTACTCCAAGATATTTCAAATCACTTGATCGTATTTTAAAAACTAATTTTTGAAGCTGATGCATTGCAACACCACAAAGGTGTTCAAACATAAGGGCTCTCAAATGTCCTTGTGCTATTGACCATATCTTAATAATATCTCAGGCTTGCCTCGCATCACATTAAAGTCACATAAATCATTTCTCCCTGCACCCTGTCCCTCTCCCATATCAGAAATGAGATTGTTGTGTACCTGCAAGACATTTTTTTTCCTTGGAAAACGAAAGCAGAATGATTCAGTAGCCAGTGTTTCAGAAGGAGCCAGTAGCATGGTTTCAAGCAGTTCTTTTAGATTTAAAGTGACTTCTGAGCAAAATCCACAAGTTTTTAACACTAAGGTCAGTACTGTGAAGTAGAAAATGGCAAAAGAAAAGAAACTATTTTATCCTTTGGGCTGTGTGTGTAGCTGTAAATATTTTATAAAGCCAAGGCTAGCCAACAGGTAGATATTCAGTTTACCCATTGTGACTAATTAGGAGATATCTGAGCTTTCTGCTGCCACAGAGCCTTCAAACACCAATGGCCAGGACCACAGCAAAGACATATTCCTTATTGACTTGGACTGTTTATGTTTTACCTTTATGCTGTGCTGCTGCAGACAACATCAGATATCTGTCTGCTCAGCCCAAAATCCTATTGAGCTTCCTGCTCTTGTCCTAATAATGTTAGAATGAATGGACTCAAACTTTCGTTTCGCTCCCTGTGTGTTTAAAATTAAACAATAAGCAGCAAGCAGAATATCTGTATTTTATGGCTGTAGCTGCTGGCAAGAGCAGTGTTTGTGTCTATAAATTCTGTTTGATATTGTTGGATCTCTTATGTGACAGCAAGGTTGAAATGAAAGTATTGCTGCAGAGAATCCAGGCAGGAATAACACATCAGCCTAGTGGTGCTCAGATGTGGGAAGGTGGCCACAGCTTGGAAACCAAGATTTTTTGCTTTGTTTTCCTTTCTCCTTCCTCAAAGACTGAGAAAAATATTTTTGAATGTAACTTGGTTGTTCATGCAACCTTCATTGTCTGTTTTTTTTTTCTTTTCCTTCTACAAATAACTTGCTAGAGGAAAGTGTGGCTGGAGAAGATGTTTTTTAGATGCCTTTGAAGATGCAAGAACAGCAAATGGAGCCTGCAGTGGCATAAACTTCAAAGATCAGCCCAAGGAAAATCAAAGCATTTCTTTCAGTATATCAGCTTGCCCATAAATTGAAATTTTTCAACTCCTGGATGTATCCTCCTTAGCGGGCACCTTACTGTTGATTTTGACGCCACCCAAAGATAAAAGGATTTGCAGTACTAAAAATCTGCTTTTTCCATAGAATTCTACATCTCCATTCTAAAACAGCAGTTTTGCTGAACTGTCAAACTTTTTTTCTTAAGCAGCCCATTTTTAAAAGTTTGGGGGCAGAAGCATCAGCCTTCCTGCTAAAAAATGAGGAAACCAGTTGGTGTCATCCCAAAACTGGTACTGGGTGATGATGCTTTGAAAACCAAATTGATTTAGTTAGTTGAATTATATTTATTGGTCTTGGTACAACAACATTTTGTTATCAAATATTAAATGCCATTATTTTTGCACAGAGGGTGTGTGGTGTATATTAAATAGTTCAGGATTAAATGCACAGCAGTGGTGCTGAGTCCTCTGGGCTCCTGATTTCTGTTAATGTGCAGGAGATGTGAGCACGGCTTTGATGAGGGGGAGAAGGAAAGAGGAATATCCAACCTTGAGCTGGATGTGCTTGTCAATGAAATAAAAATCCACCACCAGCTCCTGTATCTCAGTCTTTGTCTCCCATAGACTTACTCCTGAAGCAGGGGACTCGGGGATTGATTGATTGATTGATTGATTGATTGGTGCCAGTGGGACATGCACATTATAGGTTTATGAACAGAACTTGGGAAAAACCTTTGCTTTGCTAGGAAAAAAAAGAAGTATGCACTTTTTTGTCCTGGTGCAAGAAATAAGACAGAGAAGTGAGAGGTCTTAGAGCCCGAGAGCCTTGAACCATGGGGGTGGATTTGCACAGGGGTGCAGAGGAGCCAAATGAACCAAAATCTGCCTCCAGGCCTCTCAGGAGTCTGCAGTGGAGGGGCCCAACACACAGCAGGGCTTTAGAGGAAAGGGTTTCCTTCTCACACGCAAAGAGATTTGGCTTTAGCCCTACTGGGCAGGGCTGTGATCACCTTGCTTTGATATGAGTTGATTTCAGAGAAAAACTCATGGAGGAGAGCTCTGCAATCAGGCTCGGTATTAACACAGGAAAGGCAAAGCTTGGTCTGTAATTTCTGCTGCAACACCCATTTGGCAAATTTGAAACTATGCTCTGAAATATAATTTACTGTCATGCAAGAATTAAATAACATCAATGGGGGAAAAAAGATAAATTATATTCTTTACCTAGGGAGATCTTTTGGTGATAATGCTCGGAGATGTGTGTGTCTGTAATTAAATGCCCAATTTAATATGAGCATCTCACCTTGATCATTAAGCAATAAAGGCACATCAGAATGCATTTCTGGGTGCTTATAACCTGACTTGGGTGATGCTATAAGGCATGAGGCCAAGGATTAAGTGGCTTAAACCACCTGAGAAATTCATTAATTCCTAGAAATTTGCTGCCTGCAGTGTTTTGTTGCCACTGGGAGCCAGACTTGCACATAAAAGGGAGGAAAATGGATGGTGTTATTGGGAATTTCACACAATGGGGCTGAAAGCTTTAGGGTTCTTCAACAGTGGCTATATCAAGTGCTATCAGAGGATAATTTCAGGCTTTAGTGTACTAATTTAGGATGATAATCTAAAGGGACAGTGCTGTTTTTAAGGGCATGGGAACAATACTGAGTACAATAATATTTCTCCACTTCACCTTGTTCCATTCTTGTATTTCCTTTCACTTTTTTTTCCAAAACCCAAAGAATTATGTGTATATTTCACCCAATAATATGCTTCTCATATGCAGCAGCAAAATCTAGGTGAGTGCACATGCATCTTATTCCAGTTTTTATCTCTAACTCTATAACACTTCTCTCAATGTACCCCAAGGGAGTGATTTATCCCTGGGGCATCCCCCAGCTCTGTGCACACGTTGGTGCTCACCAGGAGAGAAGCTTTGGGCAGTGCAGCATCCTGGGCTGGCACTGAGCAGAGGAGAGTGCTGAGTGTTTAATTAATGCTTTTGTGATTCTCTGGGTTCACTTCATCAAAAAAACAACTCAGAGTCTTTTCTCTGGCATCCAGCTTTCACCAGAGCTCTGATGGTAATGGATTTACACTGGATTTACAGGCATGTAGGGAATCTAAAAAGAATCAAGCCATTGGAGTATATTTTGACAAATGAAACCATTATACATTTTGGTGTTTTGTTGTTTTCTTTCCCCTTTGATTCATTCAAGATTTATTTTGTTCATTTCCCTCTGTTTCCATGCACATGCCCAGAATACCTCTCTAAAATTTTGTTTTCTGATTACTGCAAGGCAATGGATTCCTAGAACTAGCACACATACCCCTGTACAATTTTATGTCAGTGGGGACTTGATGAGAAGTGTAGAGATGATAGTTTTAGCTGTCATCAAAGATGTGATGCCTGTCTGTTTATTTTTGGTTGGATGAGATATAATTGCTCTTCTGGTTGACATTAATAAATGGTGTTGACTGGAGTGTATTCTTCTGATTGCTTCAATGAGTGACACGTATCATGTGCTGATTTTTGACTATGAAACAAATATCAGGAGAAAGGAGAGTATTAACTTCTTGCAATGATGTGAGAATTAGACCCTATAAAATGGAGTAAATAAGGATCTCATGCTCCTTGGCATTTAGTGAAGTAACATCAACAGGAAACTATTAATTCTCTCTCAATTCATGCTCTCAGGATAGGACATGTGCTTATTTTTAAATTCTAAATATTATTTTAAAAACTGAAACTAAGATATTACGTACAACACCACAGGAACTTTTGAATTGAGTCAAATTTATTCAGAAATCTCTGTTATACTTTTTTTTTTAAATGCAAAACTGACATATCTCAGCAGAGCTGTGTTTGCAGTTCCAGAATTAGAACTGAGATTTGGGATGCACTAAATGTCTTTGGCTACATTTTGGCCCAAGTTCTGTTTCATTTGAATAAACAAACTTTGGAAGGGCTTGGGGGAAAGTGATTGAAAGGGAGAGATTAGACTTTCCTTCCCAGTTGAAAAAAAGGAATATATTCCAGGCTCTCTTGACTTCTGCAGTGTCTGAAACATTCCCCTTTCTCTTGTGGCTCTGCAAATGTTCTGCCTGGCACTCATCTCATCTCCCTCTGTGTTGGATTTCTAAATTTATTTCCTAATGATTTATTTGTGACATTTTTCTATGCTTACTCATATTCCTATGATGTGATGCCTAAACTTGTGCACTAAAATTCATCTTCAAGTACTTTTTTTCAGAGAATTTTGTGATACTGAGTTGAAAACGAGGGCAAATGTTTGTTTCTCAATATAATGGAGTACCTGCTACCTTCCTTTGGAATATCCACAATATTTCTCACACACTCATCTCCTATGTGTAAGAATTTCCCAAAAGACGGCAAAAACTCTGCTTGATAGGAATTGAGTTTTTTCTATAATTTACATAATCTGACTTAAGTTGTTTTATAACTTAGTAAGATGATTTTATGTAGGATTGTTGTACTGTAGGATTTAGGGAATGCTGCAGATCTAAATACAATGCTGGTAATCAGGAACAATGCATTTTTTGCCAGATGATATTTTTCTTGTGCTACTTTTAGAATTTTTTTTCATATTTACTTACATAATATTACAAATACAACTTCAGGACCTACCCATCTTATAAGTTAGGAGGATTATTTAATGGTCTGGTTCAAAGCATGGAGAAGGGGAGAAGGAGAAACGCTCCTGAGCATATAATGATAATCATCATCATCATCAGTAATTATCTTTGAGATGGTGAAAAACTGGAAGACTTTGAAATAATAGCACTCAAAATGCTCAGGGAAATAAAAGGAGATGTTGTGGGCATAAAGAGATAATGAGACATACATATTGTGCCTCTACTGGGCAGCATCTGGGCAGAGAGCACAAAATAAGGATTGTAATACAGGCACTTGTAAACATTTAGGGGGAAGAATGCAGGCTGATATAGCAAATATAACTATGAATAGCTGAATGGGAATTATAAAAGGAAAAAAGTGAACTAATTCTATTAAAGCTCAGTCCTGGGCAATGTATTAGAATGAGTCTCCTCTTTGCCCGGGGCGTTCTAGCCTAGTATGGAAATTGCAGTGCCAGATCATTTCCTGCAGGATTATCCTAATGATCTGTGGGCCTGAGGCATTTCTGAGCTCAGCTTCTTGGTTCACGTAAGTATAATGCTTGGGAGAAGTTGAATGATAGCATTTTTCCATCTCCTTTGCTGCTGTTTGTTGCTGTTCAAGGCCCCATACCAATATGAGTATCTGTGTTGCACAGGATCCCATAAGATTGTGACACCAAAGGTGTTCCTTTAGGAATTGTGCTTCTGAACCTCTTGCATGGAGGGGTAATGGATGGGACACATAATTTGAGCTGTGTGTGGTGACACCTGCCTTTGTTCATTGAGTAGCTGCATCGTCCACTTGAGCTGCTTTAGGTCAGAGCAATTTTTGAGTTAAAAGTCTTTGGTTAACAGGTGGCCAACAAAACATCTCAGGAAAAGCTGTATTTAAAGGTAGATGTGTTGTAACCTGTGGTTTGAGGACTTCAGAGCTTGATGTGGTTGATCCCACTGGTACCTTTTCCAGGAATTTCCATCTTTAGTCTTATCTTTTGTGGTGCTATCTGTGCTATTGATCACACAGTACAGGTCGATCCCAGATCAGTAGCTGCTAATTTACAGATGTGCTTTCAGCCTCCAGAACTACTGCCACACTAATGAGAAATCCCAGTGTCATTAGTGACTGCAGTGACAAATATCCAAGGCATTGTCCTGGGACCACTGGAAAACAACCACATCAGTGCCAGCAAACTTCAGTGTGTAATTCCTTGCATGGACTCTGCAGGGCCCTTTAAAAAAGCAATTTTGAATGTGTTGCTTCCTCTCTCTGAAGTTTTTTTGTTCTTCACTGTGTTTCTGCTGGTACTCTCCTCAGAGTGCACATCTGGGCTACAGAGTTTTCTGCTACCTTGGGAGAAAAGTGAGACCTTAGATGCAATCCTTGCTTTAGTTTGCTCTGTGTATTCCAAAATGCACCTGTTTATATTGTTCAGTCTGTAGAATAATGCACCTACAAGTTCCTATAACTTGAATGTAAAGCAACCTGTGAAAGTAGAGAGAAAAAATGTCTTCAGTTTGCATTCAATGCAGAGGGGAAAGCATTCAAGACAAATTCCATGCTGCAGATTGCACACAAGCAATCCAGTTGGAAAGGGAGATTCCAGTGCTTTTGCAGCAGGACAACTGCACAGCAGCCACCCAGCCCTGAGCCCTGTGCCAGGAGCCTGAGCATGTAATTGAGCAGCCACAGATACACTGAACTGCCACCTGTTTCCTCTCAGGATTGTAGAAGGATGTAAATATCACACTTCAGAAAATCTTAACAACACGTGCAGGTATTTCCTGACTGATGAAGAATTTATCTCCAAGGTTACCCACCCTGTGCCACAGGTGGAATCAAACACTAAAGGTTGAAATATTTTGTAAATGGTGTGAAAACCTCAGAAAGCTGACAGTGGCTTTCCCTTTGGAACACAGAGTGGAGCACAAGATCAAAACCATATGAAAATCCATAAAGATTGAAGACATCTTACAATGTGCACATTCAAATCTGAAGAGCGGGAGATACTCAAATTTAAATTTCTTCTTGAGCAGGCTGGAACAGAATGGTTGTCCTCTGAGCTGGGGGTAAAATGTGTTTTCACAGTCAGCTATTGAAAAATTGGAGAGCAGCTATTTTAGAAAGAGTTTATCTGCCTAGGTCTCTGCTAAAGGGCACACTTTCGTGTTTGACAAATGGGACCATTATGCTTTTTGAATAAGGCTTCTGAAAACAGCCTTTTAAACATCCTCCTATCCTATTAAAAACCATTTGAGATTTTAAATAGGTCAATATAAATACATCAACATCTGTGATTATCAGCTGACAAAAGCTTTGCCTGCTCTGGACAAAATAACATCTGAAGTTCAGACCTTCCTATTAAAGGAGCAAACTAAACAAACATTTGCTGAAAATTCAAAGGCAACAAAAAGCAATATGGAAGTGCTGAATGATAAGACTACTGTTTTATTAATATAAAGGCTTCCCTTAATCTCAGAATTCAATGGCAAATACAGAAATATTCAGGGATTTGCAACGGGGCGCTGCTCCATGAGGGTGGATGAGCTGGGAGCTCTGGCAGAAATTAAGCAGCAACTTCCCTTCCTGTGCAGGATTCCATTCATAAGAACACCCCTTTGAGGACTGACAGAGAGAAAAGCTCCAAATGCCAGTGTCTGTTAATGTTTGTGGCTCTTGTCTACACAGAGAACTTCTGCTGCCTTTCATCAGCATGACATGCTCATCAAAGACAACTTCTTTTATTCCCATTTGATTACTGTTACAGTTTTGGACTAGGAAAAGCAAGTACAGAGATAAAAGCAGACTGTCAGCAGTGACTGAGAGTTGTTTCCCTCTATTTCTGGCTAGCTGGAGACAGATGTCTGTGAGCACTGATGATAAATTCAATCCTTGGGCCAGACTTGTCGTGTCACTTCATGCTCCTAATGCAGCTTTTTGAGGCATGAGTTCTTGGGGACCACTTCATTCCTGCTGTTGCTGTGTAACAATTGTAGTAACATCCATGAGCTGATCCCAGAGCTTTTGGTAAAATTGGAGTAATTCCAGTCCCTGAGTCAGCTCTGGCTTTGTTCAGGGCCTGGAAGGGGAGCAGATCCCCCAGAAAACCAGTGTGTGCTCCTACTGCTTCTTACACAGCAGCAGGAATTTGCCAATTCCCTGACCTTTCACAGGAATTGTAGAGGAAAGTTACAGCTCTTGTGGTGTTAGATGAAATACATGAAGTTTACATAATTGTAGATGAAATACATGAAGTTACAGCACTTGTGGTATAAGTTGGAAGCTTCCAAGCATGAAGCAGGGTGGCTGTCTCTCAATGATTACAATATTTATTGTATCAAAGGCAACCCTTTTGCCCTGTTCAACCTGAGGAGCATTTTTCCTACTGTATACAGGTAGGAATTGAAATCTGAGGCCATTTAGGTGTTCCCATTTCACATGTCAAACTTATTTATTTGGTGCTATTGATGGACAGCAGATGTAAGATTTTAGTATTTAACAGCACTCTGTTTTAAAGTTCTAGGAGAAAAATCAGAACACTCCCCTCCCCCCCCAAAAAAAGCAAAACCATACAAACAAACAAAAACAAACAAAACCCCCACAAAACAATCAAAACCCAAACAAAACAAAAAAACCAACAGGATGAGGATTTTTACTTTGCTGTCTGTTCTGAGGAAAAAAATTTGTTCTCCAGAGCATCAACTTCTGAGTGTGCAGCCTTCATCTCTGTCTCTTTACTCTGTAAAACTTATTTGGTGTGTTTTTTTATTCTTTTGAAGCATTAGACACAAAATGTGGAAGAAAGACTTTCAGTTACAGTTACAGACATTTTATCTAATATGTTTAGATTTGTGCCTCTATTCAAAGCACTGACTTCAATTTTCTTAGTTCCTTTTTTAACAGTGTTTTATAGGAAAAGTACAGTTTTAATTGCAGCAGTTATCTTCCATGGGAGGCTCTTATCAGATTAACCTATTGAGGTAGTTCTGATCTGTTTTCTATCTGAATCCTGTGGATCTTTATGCACATGTAATGATTACTTGCATAAGAAAATCCATAGCATTCCTGAATCAGGCTTCAGCTGCTGAGTGCTGCATTTGATCTGCTTCACCATCAGGTTCCTCACTGTTGATGTGTTTGATTTTGGATCTGGCATCTCAGGAGCCGGGCACTTTGCAGTTTAATTCAGGATATGGAATAACAGAATGTTTTGGGTTGGAAGAAACCCTAAAGCTCATCCCATCCCACCTTCTGCCATGGGCAGGGACACCTTCCACCATCCCAGGCTGCTCCCAGCCCTGTCCAGCCTGGCCTTGGGCACTGCCAGGGATCCAGGGGCAGCCACAGCTGCTCTGGGCACCTGTGCCAGGGCCTGCCCACCCTCACAAGGAAGGATTTCTTCCCAATATCCAACTTAAATCCCTGATCTTTTCGTTTCAAAGATGGGGTTTGTTTGTTGGTTCATGCCCCACACTGGGGAAGGAAAGACTCTGCAAAGGTCAAGACACTGCTCCACCAGGAAGGCTGAGGAGCTGCTGAACATTCCCAGTGCAGAGAGCAGAATGGATTTTATCTACAAAAATTCTCCAGGACAACTTGAAACCACTTGCTTCTTAAACTTTGAGAAACTTCTGGGTTCCAACCTGCCCCTCAGAAGAGCTGCAGTGAGGTCTGACCTCAGTCTCCTCTTCTCCAGAGCCCTTAACAAATTGGGTCTTGGTTTTAATGAGCACAGACAGGAAGATCAACCCTAATGGACCTAAAAGTACACCCGGAGGATTGTTTATATAGCAGAAAACAGTCATCAAATCTTTGTGGTTAGAAAAGCCCTCTAAGATCCTGAAGTCCAAACTTTGATTGAACGCCACCATGTCCACTAAATCCCATCAGGGAGCCCCGTGACTGCTGATGTCCTCATTTACAGGAATGCTGAGTTTTATTTACAGCCCTGCCTGCTTCCATCATATCCCGTAGGCAAGAGCAGGGAAGTGGTTGTCCACCAGCTGGGAAATTTGAATCTGCAATCTGGAAATTTGGATTTGGATCTGGAAATTTGGGTCACCACAGGCAAAGAGCTCTGTGTTACTGCAGCCAACTCCAACACACGACCACAGTAGCCCATGGAAGGGCTTGGATTATCTGCATGCACATGGATCACAGCTGGATGAAGTTGGATTGACAGGAGGCACCTCTGCACTGCCCTCACCTGTGGCTCGTGAAACAGAGATGATAAACACAAGGTTTACAGCACTACTTAAAATTACACTGCTAATGAGGAAGTTAGTCATGCCCTAAAAGTTAGGGAAAAGCTCATTTGTCCACATCAAGATCTTCTTTACTTTAGAATGGGGATTTTTTTCTGCATGAATAGAGTTTCTTCCACTGGCTGTTTCTTACTGTGTATAAATAAATAAATAACTGAAAAGAGCTGAAGTGGAAAGAAAAGCAGCGTGTTCTGGTTTCGGCAGCTACGACTTGATTCTTTGCTGCCATGGCTTCAGCAAGGCTAGAAGGAAGTAGATGGGCATTCATGTGTGAGAAAAAGCCTATGTTTTTAACAGAATTAGGCAGCTGAGCTCATTTCCACCCCATTAGGATCACTCTATGAGACAGTGCTGCCAATGAAAGTGCAAGAGATTAGTTTTCTCCTCAGTAGCTTAAGCAATGCTCTGGGCACCAAATACAGATCATGACACTTTTCAGGGATATTGCAAAGCTCATGCAGGGAACTGATCCAGATCCTACCTTTCAATTTCTCAGCAAAGCCGTTTCCACACAAACACAACACTGTGCCCTGAAAGAGTTTATTTGGAAATGGAAAGAAGAGAAAGGAACTAGATGCTTATTGGAAATCCATTTGCTGGAAGTGTGTTAAAGAAAGCTAAGGGTTTTAAGGAAAGGTCTGTTAATAGGTAGCTGAAACATTCCAATATCTACTGCCACAGCTTGGCACCACAGGTCTGCAAGTTGTAACAGCATTTGTGGTGAGACACTTTTTTTTTTTTTTCATTTACTATGCTACTGAATTTATATAAAGAGCATACCTTATTCCTAACCTCATTTTCCTCTAATATTCCTACCTACGACAACTGCTGAAAAAATCAGTTGGATGGTTGGTTGTTTTCCAGCTGTTAATGATTTCCTCCTGTTCAGAGTAAAGGGCAAGAAAGAAGGGCAGAGAAAAAATAATTACTGCTTGGCTATGAAAATAACAATATTCCTACCGGAGATGTGTTAGCATTTGCTCTCCAGGTGGTTATAACTTATCCTGAGGAGAAGATTAGAAATATCCTGGATCTCCAAGCGGTATCCATTCAGTTCCACTCAAGATTTACAGATATAAGCACTTTCTCTTCCCTCCTCATCTTCAGAAAATCTCCTGTGAAATTTAAAACTCAAGGGCATCACAGCTGCAAAGTGCAATGGGTCTGGTTAGAGTGAATTTCTTCAGAACCATTCTGTGAGGATTGTCCATTTTCCTCAGGATTCAGGAGTAACAGCCACTCCTCTTGTCACCAGCTGTGGATGCTCACAAGGAATCTCAGTATGATGGGGATGATCTGATTCCCTGGCCATCTGGAGGGATTTGCTCTCTGCACCATTTCAAAGTGGCAGAAAACAACAACAATAATCACAGGAAAAACAACAATAATAATGAAAACCCAGTAACAACAATCCCAAAATCTTTGATTTCTAAGGCTGGAAAATTACTTAGAGCAATGTAGAATATGCCACAATATGCCACCATAATAATGATAAGGATAAGTAAATGGGGAGTCCTCAGGAATGTGGTTGGAAATTGAGCTGGGGGAAAAGAGGACTGAGATGCCAACTGGTTCCTTTCCCCAATTATTCCCTTAACCAGATGAAGAGATATTGAAATTCCTGCAGCTGAACTATGGCTGCAATGCACTCCAGCAACACGTGTTTATGAAGGGTCTGGATAGAATTTATGACCAGCTGTTTAATTCTAATTTCATGCTCATGTCCTCCCTCCACCAGGGTGTTGAAGTCAGCAGTGCAGTGCCATTAAGGTCATGGATGGTTAGCTCTTATGGGAATGTACATATTTGAACAAATGTGCATTTCCAAATGCTAGAGACACTTGTTGGGGTAGTGGAGGACAGATAAGAGTTTGCTCTGAACAAAATCAATGCCTTGCATTTAGCCCAGTAATTGCCCTTTTCCAGGATGTGCTTGCATTTTAGCTCAAACTAAATAAAGCAAAACAATTTTATGCCTGAGGGAAGTACCAGCAGAGCACAGTGGGAGGGGCAGGGTCAGTACTTCTTTAAGATCATTTTTATCTGATCAGCCTGACACTAAGAAAAGACCCTTAAAGGATTTTAATAGAGGCATTATGTGGGAGAAAATACAAATAAAACAGCTCTTCAGACACATTGTCAAGCCTATAAAAAGTGTAGCTGCTAACCCAGCCAGGGCTCTCAGTGTAATCTGAACATACAGCAGTGTCAGGATTACAGCAGTCTGGTTAATACCCCTCAGCAGACATTTTTTAAAGTCTTACTGAAATCCAAGCTGTTTTCTCAGCCCATGAATAAATCTTTAAATGCAGCAGTCTTTTTTTTTTAATTATTATTTTTTAAATGTAGATGAATTAATTGTCTGCTCAGAAAGTGACTCGATACAAACCAGTACCAAATTGTGTGGTGGTGTTCACAGGGGTTTTCAGGTGAGGGAAGAGACGAAAATGTTGACTCCATGTTCAGAAGGCTTGATTTATTATTTCATTATATATATTACATTATAACTATACTAAAAAGAATAGAAGGAAAAGTTTCATCTCAGAAGGCTAGCTAAGCTAAGAATAGAAAGGAAGGAATGAAAACAAAGGTTTGTGGCTCGGACAGAGAGAGAAAGCCAGCTCTGCTGTGAGGGGTCACTAATTCTAAACATCCACATGAGACCAATCAAAAATCCACCTGTTGCATTCCACAGCAGCAGATACCATTGTTTACATTTTGTTCCTGAGGCCTCTTAGCTTCTCAGAAGAGAAAAAATCCTAAGAAAGGATTTCCACAAAAAGATGCCTACGACAAAATTGTTCTTAATACTAAATTGTTTTTAATAATAATCGCCCTGCTGGATCTCACTGCACATCCACAGGTTTCTATCATCAGACATAGACTCATGGAATGGTTTGGGTTGGAAGGGACCTTCAAACTCATCCAGTGCCATGGGCAAGGTCACGTTTCACTATCCCAGGGTGCTCCAAGCCCCATCCAGCCTGGCCTTCGACACTTTCAGGGATCCAGGGGCAGCCCCAACCTCTCTGGGCATCCTGTGCCAGGGCCTGAGCACCCTCATCCTCCTTTCTTTAGGCACTGGCAGGGGCCCTGAGGTCCCTGGAGCCTTCTCTTTTCCACGTGAACACTTCCAGGTCTCCCAGCCTGGCTCCAGTCCCTGGGGCACCTCTGTGGCCTCCTCTGGACTTGTTATGAGAGGCCCAAGTCTTCCTTGTGCTGGGAGCCTCTGAGCTGGATGCAGTGCTCACAGGGTGCTCCTGCTCCTTCCCAGCACCTGAGCTGGCCAGGAATGTCCCTGTGCTGGGCAGAACATCCCTCCTTGTGCTGGCAGAGGAGACACTGAGCAGTTGGATGCAAGCTCCATTCTCAGCTTCCCTCCCTGCCCCATCAGCATTCCAGGATTAGTGACAAGTCTGGCTTTTTATCACAAAGAAGTGTAAGACTGGAAATGCCAAAAATGCGTTCTTATGTGAAGGCTGGCATTTCAGCTGATGAACTAAATAAGTCTGATTTAGGGTTATTTCTACCTGGGTATTAATTTGTGCTTATAATAGAAGCACCAGACATGTGCTGTCCAGTGCAGCTGAATGCAGCTTTATTTTATGTCTCAAAGCCATCTCCTAGCAAGTTGGATTTGTCACATCCTGGACAGGAGGATTATCCTCACAAGAGTATTACCCCTGTAGCTGAAAATTTCTAGTTCTTAATTTCTGTTTCTTCTTTCTTCTTACCTTCCTTATTTCTGGCTGATGGGCTGCACACGCAGAGTACACTCTGGGTTTTAGATGTTTGATGTTTTTCCCTCCTGTTTGTGAAGACATGCTTAAGCTAGCTTTAAACTGCCTGTTGGAAGCATATCCCAGAGGAGAATTGGATCCAACAGGAAGAAAAACCTCCCTGTATTTAATGAATTTATTCAGTGCCATTTGCAGCATTTATGGAGTTTCAGTGGCTGCACTGCTAAGGATGAACAGTCCCTGCATTTTAGAGCTAGGCTGGTATAGGAATAAAGCAGACTGGAGAGATGACAAGCATGTTGCTTTGCACCCTCATTCCTGGAGATTAAAATCTTCCTTTAGGAAGGAACAAAAAGGAAGGAACCCCTTTTAGTAAGTGATCAGGTGTGTGTTTGCTTTGACAGTGGGGAAACCCTTCATGGCTTTGTAGTTTCACCAAATTAGCCCCAAAGTCTGTTGTGGTTCCAGTGCTACATTTTCATGCCACTTTTCTTAAGATATAAATGGATTAAACAGTAATGTTAATTGATATATTTATGCATGGGCTTGTAAAATAGGATTTCACCCATTCTGAGACTAAACTGCTGGAATGTCAGGCCATGTAAAGCTTGGAATTCTGCATAAACCTGAGCTTAGATGTGGCACTTTTAGTGGTGGGCTTGGCTGTGCTGGGTCAACACTTGGGCTCAATGATCTTAGAGGGCTTTTCCAACCTTATTGATTCTGTGATTCTAAGATTCTACAACAACATTTCGTGCACCACATCTGACACAGGGTCCCCTTTGTTTGTGAGGTCAGCACTAGGGTGCTCCAGTATTACTGAGTTATTTATTGATCTGTAGCCTCTAACATCGATGGTTTGAAGGAATTCAGTCAGATGGGAGACCCTGCATGTTGCCAGGGTTGTTGCTTTGCTCTCTGGAGCTTGGTCACATTCCTCTGATGAGGCAGCCTGTGAGGGCATGGCTTATTCAAACTGACTCTGATGAATTTATCCCAGCCAACTGCAAGTCTTGTTGCAGTAATACCTTTGAGAAAAATTGAAGTTAAAGTGCTCTGAGTTGGTACAGAAATCTCCTTATGCTGCTCCCTGTATAATAACATTAACTTGGGCAGGAGTTGCTATGGGAGTGTATAAAGAGATTTGTGCTCTGTGGGTAATCTATAATTTAGAACTGTTCTCAGGATTTTTAACTCCTTAATTAATGTGTCCAGTTGGCTTCCTATTAAATACACATTCCTGGGATCAACTTTATCATGCTCAGGCAGCACAGTCATGAGTACAAAGTGTGAAAATCAAACTGTGACATCCCATCATAGTCCCAGTGTGGGAAAGAACCACTCTGTTTTGTTTTAATTTCCAAATAGTTGATGCTCAGCATGGGTATTTAACATGAGTCTCCTCTGTGTCAGTGAAATGGCAAAGGTCATATTTTGAGCCAAATATATAAATTTTAGTTCTTATTTAAAAAGAGTGTCTTGGTCCTCATGGTTTCCTGTCTGGTATATTTGGGGATGAGAGCCTCTGGCTTTGCTCCTGCAGCATCACAAATCACTGCAAACAGGAAAAATGGAGGGTTCTAATATGGAACAAGAAACCAGAAAAAAGTTCATCAGAACTTAGAATGTCTGAGCTGTGCCTGATGCACCTGCTATGAATTGGAACTTACTTCAAGCTGTTTTCTCAGGGGCTTTGTTAACATTTGCATGTCAATTCATGCAATTGGAAACTCTCTCTGACACTATCAAGTCTCATTGCCTCATATTGCTACCCATTGTTACATAAAATCTTCCTTTCATACAACTACTTAGGTTGACTTTGAAAACTAAAAAGACTTTTTTTTAGCTACACTTAGAAGATTATTTTTTGCAGGCATTTGGAAATACAAGAGTGTATTTTTATACCTTACTGGATGTTACTTGGCCTTCATTTTTCAATGGAAATAAGAAAATAAAGGTAGATAACTCTTTCTCCATCCATGAGCCCTTTTCCCCCAGGATCTGATCACTGGATTATATCATGTTTGCTTTTGGACAAGGTGCTTCACCAGCACTGGCTGATGTGGATTAATTACCTCTCACCCAGCTGAAATTGTGAGACCATTGGGGGAAGAAATGAAATTTATGATTTTTGATTGATCTTATTGCCTGTCTTCCGCATGGAAAGTACCACCACTACTCTGTGGCTCCAGGAAAAAAATCTTTCCTGTCTTCTGGAAGTGCTGGAGGTAAAACAAACAGAAGGCATGAACATGAACACCTGAGCAGAGATGAAGGGCAGTGAGATTTGCAGAATTCAGTCACTCTTGTGACTATGTTAAATATGTTGAATATGCCTTGTTGGGTAAATGGGATGTCAGCAGGACAGAAAGGGTTCCAAAGCTCTAATTTTCTTCAGTGCAGAGGGCAGAATATGCTGTGCCATTGATGTGAGTTCAACTGGAGTACAAAGATGCTCCAACTGCCTTACAAGAATGCTCCAGAGCAGGATTTCTGACTGGAGTAGCAGGGCTTGGCCTATTTTCCATATGGATTCATGCATCAATTGGAAAATTTAGCTGAGGAAGAACACGACAGCACAAATGGAGATGCAGGCTAAGTCTGCAGATACACAGCAGCTGGCACATCTGGATTTGCCCATGGTGGGTGGTGGTACCCACCTAGTGAGGCAGGCACCTGCTGTTCCCTGCAAATTCCCAGGCACTACTTGTGGGACAGATCACAAATTCAAACCCCAAACCTTGTTCTACTACAGAAAAAAACCTCCAGTGTGTTCTGCAGTTCATCATCCTGTAAAGCAGACACAAAGAGTGTGTTGCTCCTTATTTCATCAAGAATCCTGTTCAGTTCCTTAAGTTACAGCATAAAGTTATTCTACATTTTTACTGCTTTTTGCTACTTTCTCTTCACATAATTTCTGAGTGAAATAATTCCATTTGGCTGATTGATTCAGGAATTTGACTGTCACATTCAAGGCCTGACATTTGAAAACGCATGGTAATGGACTTGAAATGTGTTGCTGTAAGTTTTAAAGTGATTTTTTGTAATGTTGAGGTGGAGCACTAATATCCCTTTGGGTAAAATCTATTGCCCCTAGGAACAATATTTCAAAGTTCACTAATATTCATGACTGCCTTCCCCTTGTAATTGCATCACTGAAAGAAAACCAATGTGCTTTACAGGCTGGTTGGAAACAGTTTGGAAAAGATTTTTACAACACTCTGTGACAAAAAGACAAAAGTAGTTCCAGAGCAGATGAATCTGGCTTTCTGGTCCCATCTCAGAGTTTCTGGTCCCATGTCAGAGTGGCTTTCTGGTCCCACGTCAGAGTGGCTTTCTGGTCCATCTCAGAGTTTCTGGTCCCACCTCAGAGTGGCTTTCTGGTCCCATCTCAGAGTTTCTGGTCCTATCTCAGGGTGGCTTTCTGGTCCATCTGAGAGTGGCTTTCTGGTCCCATCTCAGAATGCCTTTCTGGTCCCACCTCAGAGTGGCTTTCTGGTCCCCTCTCTGGCTAACCCTGATGTCCCTGGGAGTTCAAAGCCCAGCCTTGCTCACATCTGTGCAGGGAAGGGTGCAGGGCTGCCCTCAGAGTGCAGAGAGCAGCTGGAATGCCCCCCTGACCTGTTTGTGTCAGGATAGTTCCTCTTAGAGCTCAGTAAACAGCAGCTGGTCAAAAATGCAAACTGGGAGTGCAATTATGTGTTTAAATTAATTGTTTTACTTTGTTTTGAGCTTCAACAAAGCTCATGTTCATGCTGGTAGTGGGGCTGGGGCTTGTTGATGCCGCCTCTGATAAGTTTTTAGACTGAGGGCTGTGATGAACTGTGGTCTGAATATCCCTGCCACACACAGCACAGGCACCATTATCCCAGTTATAATTTATATATTTATATAATTTATAAATTTTGTCATTTATACATTATAAAATTACCCTGCTGGCATTCTAAGCTTGCAGTAGTGTGCCTTTTCATGTTTGAGGAACTGAGGCCATTTCTGCCTGGTGACTGCATAGCAAAACTCACCTTGTGAGTGAGAAGAGCACCAGGTAACTGCTGGCTACAGCTGCCTCTCAAAAGGGGAGAAAGAGCCTCATTCCAGGTGCTGCACTACTTGTGATGTGCAGCAAACTAAAATGATGTGAGTCCGTGTCCCAAAGTGAAAATAGAGGGTTGGCAATGAAAAATATAATTGTGGGTTTTTTGTTTGGTTGGTTTTTGGTTTTTTTTTTTTTGTTTTGTTTTGCTTTGTTTTGTTATGGTTTTTGTTTTGTTGCTTGGTTTTTGTTTGTGTTTTAAGGGTGTTTGGTTGCTTGTTTGTTTGGTTTTTTTCCTGCAAGCAGAGCATTTACAGAAAAGCCTGTAGTGAGGAATGAATGCAAACCAGCAAAATGAGACTTTCACCATCTCTTTACCACTTCTACCACCATCATGTTTTAACCTCAACAGGGCTAGAGGTGGAAATTGTGTGTTTGTAATTTTAAGTGCTGATAAATCACTAATCATATCAAAAATTAGCAAGCAGCTCACCTGATAAAGAGGAGACAGTTTCTGCAGACTGTCACTCCTCAAGGATAAATAATGTGTTTTACAGGGAATATGTTTCAGCCAGAATAATTAGGGGAAATACAGATGAGAGCTTTATGTCTGATGGAGTTACCCTCTCAGAGGACTCTCTTGAAAATAGTATCTGTAATGGATGTTATGGAGATTTGAAAGAAAATTTGAAACATGCGACTTTTTATCTGCTTTTGATGTTACATTCAGCTGCTTTCATCTCAGAGGATAAAAGTAATTGAACAATAATCCCAAAGAGAGTCAAATATACAAATCAATAAACTGCTCTCACAGGAGAATTTATTTTGATGAGCACACTGGTACCTCACACTTCCCCAGGCTGTGAGGTTTCCATTCAGTGCCTTGTTCTCTTTAATACAGATAGTGTGTGCCCTGATTGGGAACATAAACAATGAATGAGGCAGATCTACTCACTGAATATCACCAGATAAAAACAGCTTTTTGCCTCCTTTGAGTGACATCCTAAATCTTAATTGAGTGTTGAAAGCTTGGCACTGTATTTTTATTTTTGAGTTCTTTTGGGAAGTGCAATGAAAGCCAAGGGCTAGTGCTTCCATTAGACATAGTGAGAATGCAGGCTGCTGTTAGGCAAGAGTGTTTTCCTACCTTGTCTGTGATGTACAGAGGAATTTTTCATCCTTTGTATTCCTTTACTCTGCAGTGCTTTCCAGTAACTTTGGATTTTTAAAAATCTATTATGATTTATTCTTCTGGACTTTTTATATGCATTCTTTAATAAATCCCAGGATGGGTAAGGTTGGAAAGGACCATGGTGGGCTCATCTGGTGGCACTCTCTGTTCAGGCAGGGCCATCCCAGAGCCCAGGGCACAGCAGTGTCCGTGTGGCTCTGGAATATCCCAGGGAGGAGTCCCCAGAACCCCTCTGGGCTCTGCTCAGGGCTGGCTCTGCCCAGGGCAGCAGCTCTGCCTCGGGGCAGGGGAATGGCTGGGCCTGCTCTGACCTCTGCACACAGGGATGGACAGACAGACAGGGACAGGCAGACAGGGACAGACAGAGACAGACAGAGACAGACTGAGCTGGGCTCAGCCCTGCCCGGGGCTCTGGGGACATGGCTGGGCCTGGGGCACACAGGGATGGACAGGGACAGACAGGGACAGACAGACAGGGACAGACTGGGACAGACTGGGCTGGGCTCAGCCCTGCCCGGGGCTCTGGGGCCATGGCTGGGCCTGGGGCACACGGGGATGGACAGGGACAGACTGGGACAGACTGGGCTGGGATCAGGCCCTGCCTGTGGCTCTGGGGCCATGGCTGGGCCTGCTCTGAGCTCTGCACACAGACAAGGATGGACAGACGGGGACAGACAGGGACACTCATTGACACCCAGGACAGCCAGGGCTGAGGCCCCTCTCTCTCCCTGGGGCTCCTCTCCAGCTGAGCAGCCCCAGCTCCCTCAGCCATTCCTGGGCACGGAGCTGCTCCAAGCCCTGCCCCAGCTCCAGGAGCTCCTGGCCCTGCTGTGCTGAGGGGCCAGAGCTGGGCACAGCACCCAGAGGTGCCCCCAGAGCTGGGCACAGCACCCAGAGGTGCCCCCAGAGCTGGGCACAGCACCCAGAGGTGCCCCAGAGCTGGGCACAGCACCCAGAGGTGCCCCAGATCTGGGCACAGCACCCAGAGGTGCCCCAGAGCTGGGCACAGCACCCAGAGGTGACTCTAGGGCTAGATCACCTCCCTGGATGTTCTGTCGAGAGCTCAAGAGGTTTAGGACAATTTGGCTGTTCCAGTAGTGCTCTCAAAGTCAGTTTCATCAACTTTCAAAGCTCCTTCTGCCAGATCAACAAGCAGAACCAGGAATATTTTAATTTTTTTATATATTTTTTGTTGAAGAACATGTTTCTGAGGGAATACTGAGAACTTCTCTTGCAAGTTGCAGAGACATTAAAAGAACCCACAGTTACAAATGAGAGAAAACATGCCTTAAAAAAGAATTACTTTTTCTGCTGTTCAGAATAATTGAACAGCCTATGTAGAGGAAGCCTCTCTTTTACTCACTATTTTGATTACCTTATTTATTTTATAGAGATAATTTATGTTTTGTTAGGATCTAGCTTCTGTGTTACTCTGAGTCTCCTCCACTTAGTCCATTTGAAGATAGCAGCAAAGCACACAGAGGAAGAGATAATAAAAATAAATACATGTATGTGTTAGTATAACAAACAGTTAAAATTAATATTTTATTGATGCATAATGAAATAAATTTGTAAACTCTGCTTTTTTACTTTTGGTTGGCAAAAAAACAGTGGCTTACCTGCTTTCTAATCTCACTTTCATTAGCATATTTAATTAAGCTGTTGTATTTAATCATCAAAATGCTCAGTAATGTACATTTTGTTCCCAGCCATGGAATGCCACCGCTATGTGTATCCATGATAGATATTTTTAATAAAATCATTAATTACCCTTTATTGTTCTTTTAATTGTTATTTTTTAAGTGTGTTAGGGCACAACAGGTTTAGGGGTATAAAAGAAAGCAAGCTCTCATTTTGCCATTTCATAATATAATGAAAAAAAATTTCCTTTAAATAGATGCTAATAAACCTTTTTTTAAAAAGCAGTGCTTAATTATCTTGAAGTTGTTTACAAGTGGAGTTTTGGCAGCTCAGCTCTGGCTGTAGCAGTGCTGCGAAGGCAGTGCTGCCAGCTCAGGTCCTGCTCTGCACAGCCTCTGCTTTCCCTGTGCCCTAGGCCAGCCCCTGGATTGGTCTGAGAGTCTGACAGGCACATTTTGTAACAAGTAGAGGGGTCCAGGTAGATCTGGGATCTATTTCAGGGCATTGGGGTTGTTTTAAATTTGTTTTGTTTGGTTCTGTTTAGCAAAGTGGAAGTCTGAGACTAGAGGATGTTTTTTGGGATTTGCAATGTATCAAATATTTTCCTTTTTTATAGATATTTTCAAATCTTGACTGTCTTTCAACTAAAATTTGCAACTGAAACAAAATGAAGGGGATTTGCAGTTAACTGAATTAAAATTATAATGTTAGTTGTGGAGAGAGCTCAGTCCCTGGCTTGCCTAACCACATACTCCATTATCTAACTTATTTTCTATTTCTTTTATAACAGTGTGGCAGCATTCCTTTTTCTTTATTGCTCAGAGAATGCCCTAAAATAGCCTGGTTTAGTTTATCAGCTGTAATGACACCAATTTCTTTGTACATGGTTTGGGCTGCAGTGATTGAAGGCCTCACAAACAGATTGTTTGTTCTCTGGTGATTTTATTGTGTCAGTCTCACTCCTTTCTTCTCTTTTCTCTGTTGCAAGTCTTTCAGAACACCCCTTTCTGTATAATTGCCTACTTTCAGCTCTGCCTGCACTGCCTTTGGACCAGTGATGATATCTGAAGTGGCTTAAAAGAAAGCAGATTTAGATCCAGATATTAGGGAGATGTTCTTTCCTCAGAGACAGGCAAAGCCAAACACTTTCACAGCACTGCAAGACTGGTGATCTCTGTTTAATCAGTGCTTTCATCTGCCATGTCTGCAGAGGTATTTATCCCACATTTTGGCTCAGAGGCATTGAAATGTGCTGGGCAGCAGCTGAGGGCTCAGCAGAGGAACTGTCACAGAGGGACATGTTGCACTCGAGGCATGGACAGGGCTGTCCATCACTCAGAGATGGCTGTGCTGGGACAAGGCTGGGGAAGGTGTTTGTGGGACAATTCCTCTGGCAGGATCTCTTTGATGAGATGAGCAGCACACACTGTGGAGGGGCTGGGCTTACCCTGAGCCACTACACACCTGTGAATTTTGCATTTAAGGCAAACCTCTGGATTATTTTTGCTCTGTTTGCTTTGCTGCATTTTTTGATAGTAAACACGTTTCCCTAGACTTGTTTCATCCTGTGGAAATTAAGGGAGGAAGATGAGGGATGGGGAATAAAGGGGAGAGAGAGAAGGCTTCAGCTTTTATCTAACATCCTGAATAAATCATTGTTGGACACATTTCAGTGTGGTTTTCCATCCATAGACCAAGAACGCTGTATTTGAAAAACACAAAGGAAACCTTCTGACTGCTGATTGCACACCTGGCTGGGTTGGGCTTGCAGCACTCTGCTCCAGAGGAAAGTGTCCCTGCTCATGGCAGGGGTGTTGGAATGAGATTATCCTCAAGGTCCCAAGCCTTTTAGACATTCTGTGATTATGAGTTTTGTTGCTGTTGCTTGAAAAATGGCCACTCTTTCAATTTATTGTGGGAGTGAAATATTCTGTGCACTTCACTCTGTGATGATGCCAAATTTATACTTTGTAAATAAAAATGAATTTAAATTTTTCCTGGGCTACAGAGGGAGGCTGTACCGTGCTGGTAGTTGGGAGAACACAGCTTTTGGTGGCATTACCAGCTCCCAGTGCACTCAATTTTCTCCTTATCTCCTTCCAGTCTGCCTAGAGAATGGGCTGGGGACTTTACTGGGGTGCCAGATTCTGGATGGCCTGTGCTGGTTGGGGTGATGAGAGGAAGACAGAATTCACAGTTACAGCTGTTTTCTCCATTTCTGTATCTGAAAGTATCAGTTCAGGACTCACACAAAGCTGCTGCTCATGGCACATTCCTTTTTCTTCCCTTTGTGCATTCTCAGTCTCTGTAACCTGCTGCTGGGAAACAGAATTTAATCAGTGCTCTGCTAATAAACTCTGCCTGCTGCTCTCCACAGGGTCAGGGGACACGGGCACAGGGCCCCAGATGAGGAGGGACGTCTCCACTCGCTGTCCTGTCTTTACTGACAGCAGCAATTTCTTGCAATTAGGCTCCTGCAGCAGGTACTTAACCCTGGGGCAGCAGCTGATTGTCTGTGTTTAACCTCCCTGCTCGATTTGAGCTCAGTGTTCAAACCCCAGCATCCCCCCACGGCTTCCTTTCCTCTGTTCTTCCCCTGGTGGAGGGTTACAGAGCTCTGGCAATTGTTATTGATAATCTAAAGCACCCTTTTCTCTTCTGTGCATCACCTTGAGAGGGAGGAGGGCTCAGAACAAAATGAGCTCTGTGACACTCAATAAGGAATGAGCAAAACTGGCCTTAAAAGTCAGCTTTTCTGTGAAATTCTGATGCAGGAAAGGCAGTCTCTGGACATTGTTTGCTCAACAATGGACTGAGAACACACTGAAGGATCACTGGAGAGTTTGTTTCATTCAGGCCACCAGAATCATCAAATCATTTAGGTTGGAAAACCTGTGACGGTGTTCACAGGTTTCTGAGGATGAGGGAAGAGACGAGATCTGACTCCATGTTTCAGAAGGCTGATTTATTACTTTATGATATATATTATATTAAAACTATACTAAAAGAATAGAAGAAAGGATTTCATCAGAGGGCTAGCTAAGAATAGAATAGCAAAGAATGATAACAAAAGCTTGTGTCACGGACAGACAGTCCGAGCCAGCTGACAGTGATTGGCCATTAATTAGAAACAACCACATGAGACCAATCACAGATCCACCTGCTGCATTTCACAGCAGCTGATAACCATTGTTTACACTTTGTTCCTGAGGCCTGTCAGCTTCACAGGAGGAAAAATCCTAAAGAAAGGATTTTTCATGAAAGATGTCTGTGCCAGGAAAACCCTTTAAGATCGAGTCCAAGTGTTGGCCCAGCACTGCCAAGCCCCCTATTAAACCATGTCCCCAAGTGCTCTACACCTACATGTGTTTTAAATCCCTCCAGTGGCTGTGACTCTAAAAGCTCCGTGGGCAGCCTGTTCCAACACCTGACCATCCTTTCTGTGAAGAATATTTCTTCATATCCAATCTTAACATCCCCTGGCCGTTCTCTCTGCTCCTGTCCCATTCCCTGGAGCACAGCCTGAGCTGGGGCTGTCCCCTCCTGTCAGGAGCTGTGCAGAGCCACAAAGTCCCCCCTGACCCTCCTCTTCTCCAGGCTGAGCCCCTTCCCAGCTCTCTCTGTGACTCCTCATAGGACTTGAGCTCCAGACCCCTCCAGACTTGCACATCCCAAGGATTCCAGAAAGGCTCCTGGCTGCTGAGTGTTTGCTGCAGCCCACCAGAGTAATGAAAGGTAGCAAAGCATCAGTGGGTGATGAGGTATTAAAAAACCCTGTTCAGTCCTTGACTTTGATGTGAACGTTGCAAATGTAATTAATGGTTCAACCAGGCTGAAATAAAAATACAGCATTTGCACAGTGAAATCCCAGAGACTGCAATTTTCCTTGCGTAGGTTCAAGACTCGTTTCAGATTTGTGGCAGCTGTTTCATTGTTTAAGCTTCTTAAAAATGTTTTTTTTTTTTCCCCCAAGCTCTTGGGACATATAGAAAATTTTACTTCAGGGTACATAGTTTACACCAGTATCTGATCTCCTAAGTATTCAAATTGCTGGTCTGTTTCTATCTTGCTTTAGTAGGTATCTTTGTATAGTTGAAGCTGATATATGTATTAGCAGCTTTTATTACACTAGCCAAGTGCAAAGTTACTACTTTTCAGATATTTTCTTGCATTATTTGGAAGCTATCATCTCAAGAATACAGAAATGGAGACATTTGTCCAGTTTCATATATCAGCACTCCCAGAGAATTGTACATGAATTATAAATTTCCCTTATCTTTTGGAAGGAAACATTATGAAAAAGGTGATGTTAGGCAGGTCCCAGGAATAGCTACAGACCTTTTGAGACTGAATACTCACAGAGCTAGTAGGCAGAAAGAATTATACAGAGAGGACAGTAGGACCACTGCCCTTTAAAAACAACAATACAAAATCTCATCCTGGAAAAGGAGGTTTCAATGGCTTCTGCTGCGGAGGAAATCAGTGTGGCAACAGGAAAACATTTTCAAAATGGTATAGTCTCAGTATTCAGAAAAAAAGGAGATTGAAACTGGAGAGAATAGAAAGCTTACCAGGGCCAGCTTCTGTTTGTTGATTTAATCCCAGTTTGGTTTGTCCCTCTCTGAAACTAAAATTTAAGTAGTTTTTACTTACTTATTCTCCCTCTACTTAAACATCTAGACAGCCACCAGACGTGTATCTCTAGACTTGCAGGGACACCCCATGGCTTGGGTATTTGAGACTGGTTTAGGACTGTCAGCCTGAGAACAGATGGTTCTTAGGAAAAATGTGGTGCAGTGGGGTCTGCACTATGGATTTGGCCTTCTTGCTTTGTAACCAAACTCATCTGTGGTTCACAGGCTGGTTACTCAATCAGAGACTGTTTCAAACTCTGTGTGTGTGATGGAGCTTGCAGCATTTACAGCAAAGTTTTGAGCAGAATTAGAAGCTGGTTGCAAGAATCTTCTAACACAAGGTTTGGGGTAGGAAAGGAAAGGGCAAATGTGGACAGGATGAGAAAGGAAGCTAAAAACAGCAGGAAATCTTCCCTTCCCAGCTTTGGGCAGATGACTTGGTGAGGCGATGATCAGGTTGTTCCTTACTCACAGGTACAGTCAGCACATCTGACATCCATTAACCAAACACCCTGTAATTGCTGATTCACTCCATAACATGACTGATTTAAGGGCAATATTTGTAATTAAAAAAACAAGATACAGTCAGTATAACATCACCATGCTGTTGAATTGTCATTTTCAGCTGCCTTACTGCATTTTTGTGAAATGTTTTTGCCTCATCTCAGCCACGTTCTGAGTTGGGCTCTGCAGTTGAGTGCTTGGTGTAATGCAGACTTCAGGAGGGCAAATATCTGCATTTGCTTTTGCTTTTCTTTCCTTTGGATCCATCTTGGAATGACTACCTTTACTGTTTCAGAAGCTGAAAATTTTCAGAGAACCATTCTTTTGTTGATGTAATTTATCTGTACAATTCATCTGCAGAAACATAAATTTCAGGGATTTATAGAAAATGAATGTTCAGCACCTCATGCTAAGTATATATGTGTATGTTCATGCATAAAAATTTCCTAATTTCTAAATTAATCTTTTTTTTGCTTGACACACAGAGTTAAGGACTCACTTTTAAGAGGTGTTTTCTGGATGCTGAGGGATTGACATGATTTATAGGAAAATCTAAAACATTTGCTAGCTTTAGACCCCTGGTCTTTTAATAGCCATCCCATTTCCAAAGTGTCTGCACATGTGAATATCTATAAAAGGATGCAAATACTTTCCCACTGCCAGTCCTTAGGGGATTTTTAGCAGTAATACAGAATGTGCAGGTTGTTAAAATGTGTTTTCTGCTTATGCATGAGTAGATTGAAGTCAGGGTGGCTGGTGCATGCTTTACTTTCAAGAATTACTAGAAGGGTTTTTTTACACTTTAATTATCTCTCAAAGAGGTGTGACTGGTATTCAGGAATCCTTCCAACATTTTTGTTCCCATGAAAACATTTTTTTTGTAGGTTGAAGTCGTGAGAGACTAGGAGAAGAGGGAAGAACTCTGAATTGTGCTATAAATTAAGAAACTTTATGTGAAATTATATATTTTCTGATTACCTTGTTCAGATATATATTGAGCAAAAGAGCAAATACAAGTTGGAGAAATGTCAGATAAACAAACCCTGACATCTGTAGAATTTTTATGGTCTGACTTATCTCAAACACTGATTTTACTCAGTCATCCTTCATTCTTTATATCTACATGTCTAGTGGCACATGCATTTATATTTTATATAAAGGGCAGAGTCTAGTCAGAGCATTTGAGTTAGGCTGTTAAAAATAAATTAAGGAACAGCAGGTGAAAATGATTCTTCCACATGAATATTCAAAGTTTACCTCAGCCAGATACTGTAGAAAGAATAATAAAGAGCAAAGAAACTTTGATGGGACCAAGGCATGGAGATGATCAGAAATTAAAGTTTTATTAAGTTTTATTGGCACCAGCTTGAGATGACTCAGAAAACATACTCAGGAGTGGCAGGATCTCATTGCCAGAACATCCACTATCGGTGTGCGGTTGGAGGGAAAACTTCTCCCACTGTACCCAGCGCTGTATTGCTCGTACTTTACCATATCAATTAATAAATTGATTGCTGCTTGAACATTGGCCTAGTCAAGCTTTTTCTTTCTAACATTTGTGTTTCCCCTGCTGCTCCCCAGACCCCGTGCACGGGCCGCAGAACGTGGAGGTGGTGGACATCCGCTCGCGGCAGCTGACGCTGCAGTGGGAGCCCTTCGGCTACGCCGTGACGCGCTGCCACAGCTACAACCTCACCGTGCACTACCAGTACGTCTTCAACCAGCAGAAATTCGAGGCAGAGGAGCTCATCCAGACCTCCTCCCACTACACCCTGCGGGGGCTCCGGCCCTTCATGACCATCAGGCTGAGGTTGGCCCTCTCCAACCCCGAGGGCAGAATGGAGAGCGAGGAGCTGGTGGTGCAGACTGAGGAGGATGGTGAGTTGTGGTGGGGCATACAATGTGACTCACTTGAGGTCACCAGGTGTGATGGTGTTCACAGGGGTCCCAGGACGAGGGAAGAGATAAGAATCTTGACTCCATGTTTCAGTAGGCTGGTTTATTATTTTATTATATATATTATATTAAAATGATATATCATTTACAATATACATATATATATATTGTAAATTCTATCATTTACAATATACATATATATATGTATATTGTGACTTATATCATTTACAATATACATATATATGTATATTGTAAATTATATTATATCATTTACAATATACACATATAGCCTCACAAGGCCACCTCCTGCCAGAAGCATTACAAGGATTTCATCAGAAGGCTAGCAAGGAAAGGAAAAGAATGATAATAAAATCTTGTGGCTGCTCACAGCCACGACACAGCTGGCTGTCATTGGTCATCAAGTAAAAACAATTTCACATGCTGGGTAAACAGTTCTCCAAATCACATTCCAAAGCAGAAAAACATGGAGAAGCTGAAGCTTCCCAGCTTCTCAGGAGAGAAAATCCTGGCAAAAGGAATTTTCATAAAATATGTCTGTGACAGTGGGGTTGTTTGGTTGGGTTTGGAGGGAAGACTCATTTTTAAGTTGTAAATAACAGCATAACCTTCTGTCCCACAAGAGTGGTGCAGCTTCTCTGGACAGTGTGTCTGTTTTGTGTGTAAAACTTGTAGGCTTAAATGATTTCCATTTCACAGCTGTGTTCTTGAAAGGGTGAAGGTCCCTGAAGTGCTTGGGCATTACAGACACCAGTCTGAGAGGCTGTTAAAGAGCTGTACGTTTAACTCTTGGTGTTCTGAACCACCCAGCAGCTTCCTTTGTCATATGGACAAATGCAATCCTGGTATTTATTGATTTTTCCTGTGCCTTCACTAAAAATAAGGCATCTCAAAAAATGTATAGTTCCTTCTTTTCCAGAGTATAGCTTTTCTTAAAGGTGATCTTCTGGACATCACATTTTATAGAGATCTCAGAAGCAAAATTAATTGTGGGTATAAAAGAAGGGTTGTGGATATAAAAGAACAGTTTTCTAGAGGAATTGATGGAAAGTTTCAAAGTGTTATTATCCCACCAGAGCTATTTCAGACCAAGGACTAAATTCCTCTGCTTGGGCTGTACAAGGTGCTGTCCTGAGTTTCTCTCAGCTGAAAGTGGCTCCTTCAGCTCCATATATCACATGGGGAGACACAAAAGGATGGCAGATATTTCAGAAAAATGAGCAGGGTTTTTATCAGACAGGCTTGGGAGTGCATTTAGTTGGTTATCTCCCATGGCATTAACATTTTGCTGGAGTAGGTGGATTTTTTTTGAGCTGGCCTTGTAGCTGTAATGAAATATAAATCTTGCATTGTTACTTCACTAAGCGAATCAATCTTTCCTGTGGATAAAGGTGTGCAGCCCCTTAGCATCTCCATGCCAAGGTGCAGTCTGGCTGTTTAGGTGGAGAGTTCTGCTGTTGTGTGGGTAGAGAAGGACAAATTAAATTCCCTGCTGCTGCTCTGCTGTACTGGAATAAAATCATACTGAAATTAGCATCATATTTTCATGGATTCTGATTTTATTTGTCACATAGTGGTTACATTAGGGTATTGTTATTTGAACCAAAAGTTGAATAATAAGCCTTTCACATTGATAGTAGCTTGGTAATGGTAGTGCCTTGAGGGATTTTAATTTTTAATTTTTATTTATTTATTTAAGACTCTGCTTCCTGTCTGATGGCCTTTTGGTGTCTCATGTATGTGCAGCTGGAGCTGGTGGAGTTTTTAACACAGTTTGTCTGGGTTCTTTTCCCCCTGCAGTTCCTGGACCCGTTCCCTTGGAATCTATCCAAGGAGGACCTTTTGAAGAGAAGATCTACGTTCAGTGGAAGCCTCCAAATGAGACAAATGGCATCATTACACTCTATGAGGTGAGAAGAACAGATTGTTGTCAAGGAATACGTGCCACAGGGCCTTTTTCATGTGTGTTTAAGCCAATCCTGAGCTCTCAGAGATCTCAGCAGGTGCTAAAAGAAGCCTGATTAAAATAGATAAGAATCTTCAAGATAGTCTGTTGCTACCACTGAAAAAGTTTCCCAGTTCAAAAAAGAGAAAGATATCTTTCCAATGTTTGTGGCAAATTGAGAGCCACACATTTCCCCATGTCTCAGGCGCCCTGTTTCCTTCTGCAGTAGCTCCAAGGTCTGTTTGCTTTCCTTTGTTTTTTTCACCTTGAGGTAAAACACTACTAGGTTTTATACCTACACACTGTAACTGATTCCTCTTTGCCTTCCACCTGTCACAGCACTTCCTGGCAATATCAGCAGGATGCAACCATCAACTCTCATCTGTTTTTGAATGTTTCAGTGATAATATTTATCCATCCCAACAATTTATCTGATGACAAAGCAGAGCGCGTTATGGGATGATCAGTGACCATCCTGGATGAGAAATAAACAATTAAATGTGATTATAGAGTTTATCAGAGATGGTGTTTCTTGTGAAGTGTTACTGCTGCCATGTGGTCCTGGTGAAACTCTCCATAATGTCATGTACACCCAAATATGTGGAACAGGAATGTAAGAGGAGGGACTCTTCAGGGGATCATGTGCAATGAAATACAATCCTACAAGAGAAGGTGAAGGCACTTGGATTAAACAGCAGAAAGTGGTGCACTAGTACTGGCTGAGCCCAGTTTATGGGTTCAGTATTTACCTCTGTAAGATTAGAGAAAGTAAAAATAATTTTGTTTTTATGGTGACATAAAACCCCTCACTGTAGCTTGTGCAGCATTTTCTGACACAGAGGGCCAAGAACCAATATTTCACTCTCTCTTTTGTGCTTTTTGTACAAACTCACTTTAGAGAAGCCACAGGTGCAAGAAGCAGCTCTGCCACTGCTGATGAGGTTCTTCCCCTTTCCTCTTCCCATCCAGCCTCTCATCTGGGACAGGGTGTCCTGTGATATGTCACTCCCAGATGTCCTTACTAGCACTGTCTCTCTGTCACAGTCACTTGAGGAAAATGAAGCAGGCTTAACATCAGTGAGATCTTACACTCCAGCATGAGCAAGGGATGGAACTTTCTCCTGTAACTTCACTTTTACGTCATCATTTGGCTCACAAAGGCCAGACTGAGTTTGACACAGCAACACTAAACAGATGAACAGAATTTCTTCTTGGTTATTTAGTGTCATTTCAGCTGTGCTGAAATCCTTGACTAAGTCTGGAGTCATTGTTGGTCACTGTTGAGACACTTGTGGAAATGTCTGTGGGGTGCAAATCATCTGTCAGTGCTGAAATAGAACCAGCCCTCATCATTTCATGATCTTTGAGGGTGTCTGTGTAAGGAATTAGGCTATAAACCTGAGTGTGTTTTAAAGGAATTAATCTGAATAGAATGTTATAAGCTCATTTTTTTCTGGCAACACAGGTGACCTATAACAGAACACATTTTAAATGACCCAAGTCAAATGATGCAAATGATGCAAAAATAACTCCTTTTAATTTTTAAAGAAGCAGTTTCTTACTAAAATATTGCCTTGGGCTCAGCTTGTTGAAAGGACTTCAGCAATCTGAGTAGCTTTTCTGGCAGAGCAGCTGCCTGAGACACTTTAATGCCTGCAGGGTTGTGATGCATCGTGACAGTGCCTTTGCCCCTGAAGTCACAGCATTGCTCCAGTCTCAGCGGAGGCATAAACAAATTTCTCTTTTCTGATAATGACTCTCTGCATATTTGGCAGCTGGAGACAAAGAGAAGTCAAGGTGAATTCAAACTCTTCCCTCTTCCTCCTTTTCCTACTCCCCCTCACCTCCAAAATGATGAACATCTGACTGCTAGAAACACCAGGAGAACCAGAGTGTCTGGAGGCTGTCACAATGAAAATGTTGTCCATTCCTGTCCCTTCTTCCATATGAAAACTCCTACAGAAGCTCTCCATTGTCCATGAAAGCCTGAGACAAGTCCATCACTGTGACGGTGTTCACAGGGGTCTCAGGTTGAGGGAAGAGATGGGGATCTTACTCCATGTTTCAGAAGGCTGATTTATTATTTTATGATATATATTACATTTAAACTATACTAAAAGAATAGAAAAAAGGATTTCATCAGAAGGCTAGCTAAGAACAGAATAGGAAAGAATGATAACAAATGTTTGTGGCTTGGGCTCGCTGTCTGAGCCAGCTCACTTTGATTAGCGATTAATTAGAAACAACCACATGAGACCAATCACAGATGCACTTGTTGCATTCCACAGCAGCAGATAATCAATGTTTATAGTTTGTTCCTGAGGCTTCTCAGCTTCTCAGGAGGAAAAGTCCTAAGGAAAGGATTTTTCATGAAAGATGTCTGACACATCAGCTGGAGATAAAAATACAGGAGAGCAGTTGCACAAGCCAGAGCACTCTCAGGGTTCTTTGCTCTGTTTGGAACATGGGGATCCATGCAGGTGGAACCCACACAATTCCTGTACACTGTCACTGGTGTCATTGGGAATTCTGCTCTGTCCTGGGAGATTCAATGATCTTCCAGTGAATTTGAAGCTCTCTGGAAGCTCTGCAGTTGTGTTGCTGTTTTTAGGGAGAAAAACCACAAAGGCCTGTGAGCATTTATTAAAGAAAAAAAAAAAAACCTGCAAAGTATTTATTAAGTATTATCACTTTATGAACTTGAGTTAGTGGTGTCAGGTCCTGCATTACACCTGGAGGTAGCTGGCTAAATTCACACATTAGAATTGTGCCACTGAGAGTCTCTCAAACCCCTCTGGGTACAAAGCCTCCTAATAAAAACAAATAAAACCTCACCTTCTCCTCCTAAGTAATAGTTCCCTCCTCACCATCACCATCACAATCTGATTCATTGTATCTGGATATTGTATTTTCCCTCTAATTCTCTTTTTAAAAAAATGTTATCAGCTTCTAAAATGCTTCAAAATAATCATGCTGTCTATTCTACTTACATCCCACTTGTTTCCCTTTGGGACTGATTTTCTTCTCAGGTCCCTAATCATTCCTGCATCTCCCTGCCAGATGTCCCCATAACCCAAATTGCTGTTGCAGTTTTCATATCCACTGCTTGGGTGCCAACTGGGCTGGGATTCAGCAGCATAACCTTCAGCAAGTCTTTTGGCAGCCAGAGGCACTAATTTCATAATGACTGCATGCTTCTAAAGAGCCTAAACAGAATGGAAGGACCTTAATGAAGCTTTTTGACTTCTACAAGTCTCTTCTGATGGGTATTTTCCTTCCAAATGCTATTGCTGCCTTTTAACAAAGCAAGAGTGTTGCATTTATAAGTGGTTAAACCCCCTCTGTGTTCAGTTGCAGAATTGTTTCACTGGGTACAGAAACAGCTGGATTTTTAAAAAGAAGGACCTTTCAGATCCCTTGTAATTGCAGTTCTAGATCCTTCTCTAATTGCAGTCTCTTTCTGGGGAGCAGAAACCTCTTGTTCAAGACAACTTGGAAAGCTCTGGGAATTACAAATCATTTAATCAGTGTGCTGGAAAGATGAGGATATGAGCTGGGATCATTCTGGGTGCTGGGGTGATGCCTTGTGAGGGCTGACCTAGAACAGAGGCTGGACAGAGCTAAAGAATAAAGCAGGGATTTATTAAAAGGCCTCCATGGATCCACCTTGGGCAGCACAAGAGCCCGGCCAGAGCTGCACCCAACATGAACCAAAATGGTCCCAAAATGCACAACAGGTAATGGGGTCTGTCACTGTGATCAGTTCTGCTCCATTTGCACCTTGCAGTTCATTGTCCCATTCCAACTTTAGCCCATGCACTCCTACCCTGCTTGTTTTTCTCTCTCCAGCCCACGGTGTTTGTGCTCTTGGGCTGAGATTTGGATCATTTGTCCTTGGTGCCCAGCTAGAGCAGGAATTGTTTTGTGTCCCTGCTCTGTGCACAGAGACCACCATCCCCTCAAATGAAGCTCAGAATTATACACTAAGGCAGCACAGAATCTGAAAAATATAAAAGCTAAACCTGAGGCATCAGGAGAGCCCAGCAAAGCTCACAGATGTGTGGTGAGACAGGAGGTGTCAGTCTGTCTGTCCATCAGGGAAGCTAGGGAGATGCTATTGGAAGCAACAGAGGGAAAGCTTAAAGCCTCTAACAGGTCATCAGGTGGCCTCAAGGTGTGTAGGTACCTACAGGAGGCAGGCAGACCAATCTGTGCTCAGAAACCCAGCTGAGAGCAGAGCTGGGCTTTGCTAATTCCTTGGTTTGGGTAAAAGGCTCCATGCAGATGGTTCTGCATGTGACACTCATGGAAGAGGCACTCTTACACTGATATTGTCCTTATTATCCCTGGGAGCAGCCTGTGAGTGGCACAATTCAGTAACATCTCAGTAATCCTGCCCCACCATCAGTCTCCTGGCACACTGAAGCACCATGACTTGTTGAAATTTCTATTTTACATTTTTTTAACCAGTCCTGAAAAGCTGTTCTGCTTTAAAATCCCTAATAATCAAATTCTGCTCGTTGTCCTCACACCATGTGGGAGTTAAGCTTCAAAGCCTTTGTGTACAAAGGCATGCAACAAAGATTTATTCCTTTTAATTTATTTTTTCCTAAGTGTGTGTAAAGTCAAACTACCATCAAACAGACACTGTCATTGGGCTGCAAGGGCAAGCAATCTAATTTAAAGTCATGAACCAGCTTTGGCACTAAAATTCTTCTGCTTTTAGATGAAATGAGGTTGTCTAAGATGTATGTTTAGTGCAAACTTCCATCTACAAAATTTTAGGAAACAAAACTTATTTATCTCTTAATTTTGCTGTTTGGGCAGCTGAGAGCTTTCAGGTGCATTCTGTGAGTGATGCTGGCTTTTGCCTTTGTAAATACATTTTTTGTATGTATTCTATTGCTCAGAATTGTCAGTTTTTAGAATATTTCACCCTTAATCAGGAAGAAAAAATGGGAAACCCACCTATCATTGCTGTCTGAAATACTTGTCCCCTTGCTTGGGGGAAGGCAATTTTAGGGATATTGCAATCCTAGCAGCATTTAAAGGGTGGATCCCAAATATTCACTTTCTTGGCTGGAAAAATGGCTCCCAGACTGCTGAAGTCCTTTCAGTGAGCCATGCCTAAGGGCAGTGTTGAAACAGCAAATTGTCTTTTTAAACATTGTAAGATGCAGTCCTCTAATCACTTATGTCCTCATCTTTAGGATTGTTAAATCCCTGGTGGTTTTGGGGGGAAATAAGGATGTATTTGCAGCTTCTAACTAGCTAGTTTTGTCAGTCACTGTTTCTGAAACACTGTAAATCTCTATTTTGATGCCAGGAATAATAATACAAGGGACTTTCATACACAATTTCAGCTCTTTAATGGGATGCTTGGAGCCTAGTACATCTAATCCCAGTGGATTTGAGTTTAAATTGCACTTCAGTGGCTACAGATCCTCTTAGTTACCATGTAAAATTGCAGTCTGCCCTTCTTCGTCTCTCCAGTTGCCAATATGCCATTTCTTCTCCATCACCTCACTCCCTTTTGCCATGCAGGAGAGGTTGTTACGCGCAAACTGCCTCTTTAGAGAGTCTTGCATGAGGTCAATATTTGTGGGATGCATCGCCTGTATTTATAAAAGGGTGGAAACAAATTTCTTCCACCCTTGACCTCTGAAAGTGCATGCTTATTATAACAAAAAGCAGGATTATCTGGTGTGATAGCTATGCAGGGATATGCATCCATTTCTATTCATAGCCCTTCTCTAAGCTGTTTGGGAAACCTGATTTTTTTTTTAGATAAATTCTTTCCTGCTAAAAGATGTTGCAAGAAAAAAGGTTTCCCCAGAAAAAGCTGCAAGGGTTGAAAACTCAGCTTGGCTTAGTCATTTGTTTGTTTATTTAAAGGGTTTGGGGGCTTTTTTTTTGGTTGTGAAGGGTGAAAAATGGCTCCCACAAGAAGGAAAGCAACAACCACAAAATCTTGCAACCGATTTATATAAATCTCTACAGTTGAAATAGTGGAAAGATGACAATTGTGGGAAATTGCCTTCAGTGAGAAGTGGCTTTGAATGTTCCCATGAAAATCAATCATGTTACAGCCTCTCAATTGCATTCCATGGATGCAGAACTCCTGGGATAGAGCTTTCTCACTTGAACTCAGTGGGGCTGCATTTAGCTGAGCACAAGCAGAACATCCTTGAGACCTGTTCTGGTTTGAAAGCAAAACCAGTAAGAGATTCCAAGTCAAAAATACAATTTATAAGGAAAAGGGAAAAGGAAACCAAAATACATGAAATAGCACAAAATAAAAACCACTGACAAAATCAGAATACAGCCTGCCACCCTGTTGGTCAGGGTGTTGGTAGCAGTCCAGTTGGATTGGTGGCTGCAGCCCTCCTAGAGTGGCAGATGTGGTTCTGTTGGAGCAGAGATCCTGCAGAAAGGGTGTAGTCTTCCTCTAAAAATCCAGTGGAAAAGACAGCTGGGAATCCAGTGGAAAGACTGTCTGCTCTGTCCCAAACCCCAGATTGTATCCAGGTGGGGATGCTTAGGTCCTCCCCCTGGGTAGAGCATTTTACAGTGGGCTGCTATCATTCTGAGTTATGTGCTGGGTCCATTAGACAGAAATGGCTCCCAGAGGGAGTTATCTCTGAGTCATTGTTATCTGAGCAAGGCAAGGCCTTGCTGGGCCCATTAACAGGAGATAAGGAATAAAACAATGCCCCTCCTGGTTTCAGCAGCTCTTGAGGATGGGAATAGAATACATTTTATATTGTAACCTGGGACAAGACCCTGTCAAGGGTTCGAAACACAGGCAGTGAGCAATTAAAGAGGGGGTATTGGGTCCTGGCTTTATCACTCACCTGCAGGGACATTGGTGGGAATTATTCCCTGTTCATCTGCAACACTAATGCTGTTTGCCTCTGACACTGCATTTATAACATGTAGTCTCTTGTTTGTCCAGGGTCCATGAAAGTTGATTACATCAAGAATAAGGGGTTTACTGCATCTGTGCCATATTGAATTAGACTTCTTTAATAATCTAAGCTAGCAATGGAAGTGTGCTAGCAAAGGCCATGTGTCATCTGTTCACGTTTGAAGCTCTGTCAGCCCTACAGAGGCTGTGTCACCTTCTCAGTGACGTGTAAGGAAAGCTGTTCACATCTACCCAGCTCAGTTAGGTCTGGAGTTTATGGCTCTGAGCACAGAAGGGCCCTGCAACAGGGCTGGGCTGGCTGAAGAGAAATTGTTTCTTTTATGCCTGCTGACTGTAGTATTTACTGAGCACTTGGTGAGCAGGTTGGTTAAACGCTGCCAGTGTTCTGGGCTCCACTTAATAAAGATTCAGGCCAGAATAAGGGAAATGAATGGTGCTGATTGCACTGATTTATTATCATTTCTTGGCAACTGAGAAGGGTGATAAATCTGAGCGCTGCTTGCTCTCTCAGGAGCTTGGGATGCTGTGTTAGTCACAGATCCTGTGGCTCTGTTCCTAGAACCAGGCAGGGCTCAGTCAGACAGCTTTCCAGTGAAACTTGAGCATCACAAAGTCACAGGAAATATCTTCCCCCCCACCCCACAACCAGTGGTACCCCACAGACAGCTCCTCCCTTCCCCTCCCCATGCTGTTTAATCTATTTTAATAAATTAATAGGGTTAATTTAAGGTAAATAGGGTAAATTATAAGCTCCCCTGTCAGCATAGAATATGAGCATGTGCTTGAGTGACCCTCCTGCCACACCCAGGGTGTTCAGTCAAGGTGGCTTCTCTGACCCTGCAAGGAAGGCACAATTTGCCTGTGTGCAATAATACAGAGGGTATAAAATGCAGCTGTTGTTCTGGTGGAACATGATGGTTTTCCTTCTCCATCTCATTTGGAAACATCAGATGCCGTGGCAGGACTGGGGTTAGTCTGAGCTGTGTTGATTTAAGGTGCTGTGGGGAGCTATCAGGAGTTAGGCTGGGCTCTGTCTGTCTGGCACAGCCTGGGGTGCTGGCTCTGCTTGGCTGCTGCTGCTTTTCCAGCTAAGGACAGCAGCAGGGAGGATGCTCCAGGTGCAGGCTGGGGTTACTCAGGGATTACTCCTTGTTGGAAAGAGCCTGCTGTATTGATGCTTTAGGATTTGAGCTTCCCTATTTTCCATATATTTGTAACCCTGCAGTTCTTTAGTGTACAACTCCAAACCCCACACTCAGTGTGAGCTGCTGCTTTCCCAGTTCGGGCAGACACAACAATTCCTCTCCAGGCCTGGCAATCAAGGACACCTCACTGCCTCAGGGCCCAGAGATGGAAACAAAAGTGAGCTGGGGGAGCAAAACCTGGGGTAAATGACTTCATTACCTGGAGCTGGAATTGGAAGATTAACCCCAATATACAAATGGACCAAGTGTGAAAACCCTGTGATCCATTTTTGGGTGTAGCCCCTGGGTGAGCTTCATCTGCCCAAAATGTGCCTGAAGGCCCTTCAATAAATATAACTGCTTTTTATTCTGGCCTCTGATTTTAGGTAGTCCCAACAAAACCCCAGGTTTTTATTGATCCTATTTCTCTCCACCCTGTCCCAGTTACTTTAGCACAGCCTTAGACTTTGGGAATGTCTAAATGTTTCCCTAATTAGGGATGCTTTTCTGAATAGGCACCTCAAAGAGCTTTTGAACAAACTTCTTCAAATTATATAGGATTCTTAATTGTGTGTTACTCATTTGCTGTTACTTGCAAGATGTGCTTAACTTGGGAGCATTTGTTAAGGATGCTTTTTAAAATCCTCTGGTTTCCAGTAACATCTTAGGAAGAAAATGAGAGGGTTTTTCTGAGAAACTCAGATGTCAGGGTTTTTCAAATGTATGACAACCTCCAGGTAAGTAGCATACTTGTGTTATAAATAGAATGAATCAACTGTTAAAAAAAAAAAGCTTGATCAAGCTTTTCAGAAATAAAAGCATAATGTGGTCCCTTGAGCACAACAATTTCTTTGATTACCTTTTTATTGTTCTTTTGAAGCCAGTAGACATGCAGTGATATAAATCCCATGCAAATGAGAAGATATTTGGTTACAACAACACTTTTTTTTTTTTAGGAGCTGAATTATTTTAGTGTGCACATTGTGCTTTTTCTAAGCCAAACTAAATGATAAGAACTGAAAAAAAACCTCCAACTTATTCTTTCTTGTAATGAAGTTCAATTTTAAAACATCCTTTTGTAGATACATCAGCATCTTGTCTTTCTGCCTTCCAATGCTTTTTTTTCCCCAGAAAAATAAAAAACATTTCAGTCTATTATTTTTTCTTCTCTATACTGCTCATTCAGGAGAACAGCTGATCCTTAATCCCATTTCCTCCATCTCATCTTTTCAGGTGGCAGTGTACCTGTGCAGTTAGAGTACTCCAAAGCTCTTTAACAACTCCATTTTCACATCTTGCAGTATTTTGTTTACCAAAATGTAGCAGTTAGCTAAGTTGAAAGCAAACTGCAGATGCATGTTTGCACTTCCTTCCTAGATTATTTTTTTCCCCTCTGTTTCATGTTTAGTGTTTAATTTAGAAAGTACATACAGCTGGATAATTCAGGTGTGGTGGTGGTTTCATCCTGTTAATGGATGCCACTGAGGAACTTTGTGAAGGGGGAGAAGCCAGCCAAGGTGATCTTTGCATCACCTTCAGCAGTATGGATGTGTGGATGCCTGGCTCCTTTTGGGAAATTCACCTTGTTGCTGCCTTTGTGTTTGTGTCTTGGTGCCAGTCTTTATGATCCTGCCATCCAGTGGACAGGATGGGTTTGGGTTTAGCTTTCTGTGCCCTGCTCATTTACCAATTTCTGTCTCTTGGAGTCCCCTCACTCCTTTCTCCTTCCCCTTTTTCCCTTCCCTGTTGGTTCCACTTTTCCCTGATCCTGCTCTCACTGCTGTCCTGGTGGTGTTGCTGGCAGTGAGGATGTGGCGGCTTTCAGAAGAATGAAGGCTTTAGCACAGGGAGAACTTTTCCTTTTGTTCTCAATTCACCTGGTTTGCTCTGAGTTTGGGAAAAAGTGACTTAGGGTGAGCTTGGATGGGGCTTGGAGCAGGCTGGTCTAGTGGCAGGGGGTTGAACTGGGATGATCTTTAAGGTCCCTTCCAACCCAAACCATTCATGAGATGCTTGACTTGGAGAATAATACAAATACATATTTTAAGAGTCAAGTGACTGAAACAGCACCAACTCACAATTGTCAGCTACAATAAGAGCTAAGAGTGATATTTGATCTATAAATGTGGCCAAACCATTCTGTACACACATGGGCCTTGCTGCTGCTGCTTTCTGCAGTGCAGCAGACCCAGCAGCTGTGTGTGATGCTGCTCACACCCCACTCTGCATTTTAGGGGCTGTTCCTTTCCCACAGCTTTCCCTACACCCAGTGCATCATGGCCAACCACAATGAGGGGTTTTAGGAAGAGCTTTCAGCATCAAGGAAGAACTGAGGAACAAGCATGGAGATTGAATAACCGCCTCAATGCTGCAGTCCTATCAAAGCAATTTCTATAGTTGTCATTTTCTGCTATTAAGCTGAACAATGAGGCTCTCCAATAAAATCATATGAAATAACAGCTCATTAAAAGCTCTCCTTAATATATAGCATGCTAATTAATGTCAGTGGGGTGCAAGCTTGAATGGCAGAATAGACTATAATGTTTAGAAAGTAGGTAAAATAAAAGAAGATATTTTATCGTTAATGACCTTTTAGTAAACCTAATGAAATCCTTAACGGCCTGAATACATTACTGAGGCACTCCCAATTGCTTTGCTACCTAGTCCATTCTTCCTCCTTTTCTCACAGACATGAAACTTGGCTTTGTTTATTAAAAAAAAATGCCATAAGGAAATATTTCCCAAGGAAATATGAAGAGTAAGAAAGAGTCTGTGCAAAAGGAAAGTAGAGAATAATTCTCAGCCCTGCTGTCCCTGTCCCTGGTTGTGTTGCAGGACCGTGTTCTGTCCTGCCTTGGCTGAGCTGCCTGTGTTTGTATTCAGGTTTAATTGCCCCCCGTTTACGTGGCTCTCAGTAAATAGGCCAGGGAGCCAATGGGCCTCTTTTATTCCCAGGGTCTCCCTGGGTTAACTTCCATATTCATTCCTAATGAATAGCTGTGCTCTGGCTTTTTATACTCCTACCAGCCATGCTGTGCTTGTGCTGTGACTCAATTAAAGGATTTTATTCTGCAGGGCTTTTAGTCTTTCACGTGTTGCCAGCCTTAAATATTACTTGCAAATGCTGATTAACTCTGCCTTAACCTTATCCCAAAAGAAGTAAAACAAGAATGGAAAAAGAAAGGCCTTTGGTTCTTCCCATTTCCTGGGTGAAAAATCAGTGGGCTGGGGAAGGATGTAAGTGCAATAATTGCCTGTCTTAAAGTGAGTTTTAAGATGGAAAATGTCCCCATTCATCTGGTCGTAAAATACATTCTTCAGCTCTTTGCTTTTCCAGCACTGAAGAGGGATCAGGATTGTTCACTAACCTGTTCACCAACTCTTCCCTGTCATTGGAAGATAACTTCCTTCAAATTTATCCCTTTGTGCCATACTTGGTGCAATTAACTTTAGTCTCCTAGCCCGAAATGTCTGAAACTCCCTGATAAGATTGAACCTAAGTCCATCCCGGCTGCAATCTGAAGTCACCTACAGTAATAATTGTTCCTGGGAAGCCCAGGCATTGAGGAATCTCAGAGGGGAGGAGCCCCTGGCTTGCTGTGTAATCATGTTTCAATCAGCTCCATGGAACCATGAAATGGATTGTCCCCCTGACGTTCCTGCACTCCAGAGCCCACACTCTGCTGGGCCACTCAGTTCCTTGTTTGGCTCCAAGCACAAAAAGAGCTTCTGGCTTCTCCTCCCAACCCTGCTAACCAAGGAGGAGAGGAGCACAAATCACCTTGAAATCAGAATTTGAGAGCATAGCAGCGTCAGCCAACCCTGTTTTGTTTTCCCAGCCATGCAGTGAGTGGTGCTTTGGGAGGAAGGTGCCCAGGCTGTGTGCAGGGGGCTTGGATGAATGACAGAGCCAGCAGTGGTGATGACCAGGTGGGGATCAAAGAGCTGCAGGAGCTGCAGGCTGACAGGACAGAGAATCCAGCCAGTGTCTTGTAAATGTGGTGTCCTCTTGGGTGGAGCTCCTCTCCCCTCTCTCCTGGAGCTGGAAAAAAGATGATGCTGTGAGGACACAGTCCTGAGGCAATGAAGGATATTCTTTTTCAGATCCCTGCAAGGAAGGTCTGGTCTTGACAGAATTTAATTCCCCTTTCAAACTCCCACATTTCAGGAATATTTTGGTCATTCAACATTAGTGAAACTTCATTTGAAACAAATGCAAAATCAGCTCACCTGAATATTCCAGAAACCCTCTTTTACACTTGAGTCTTGTCCCTGGAAGATTTAACATATCTGGCAGTTTTATACTTTGTGTTGAAATGTTCCCAGTTTGGGGTCACTCTGAATTTCAGCTCTCAAACCCTTCTGCTGATGGAAATGATTCATTAAGCCCTGAGCTTTCATAGGCCAACTCTGCAGTTCACAGGAAGGGATCAAGAAAACAAGGCTATTGTTGTCATCCTTAAAATGCTTCCACGAGGCCCATATCTTGGAGAGAGGACCCAAGCTAAAAAGTACTTAATAATCAAATAAAACAACTTCCCCTGCTGAAACAGCAAAACATGCTTCTATCCAGATTTATGTTGTCTTTTAGAATGAATGATTTTCCCTAAGGCTCACACCATGGTGCTTTTCAAGTGTCAGGAATGTTGTTCCCCATATTGCAGGGCAAGCTGAGGGTTTTCCTGCTCCCCGAGCCCCTGCCCAGAGCAGGTCCCAAGTGAGGGTGATGGTCCAGCTCTTCCCATGGCAGCAGAGCAATGGGAAGTGATGGGGTTTATTTGTTTATTTTCTTTTACACAGAGCACAAGGGTCTTGTGGCTGCCCAATCATTATTAGTTTGTCTGCTGGAGATGAGAAATCCAAACACAAGTCATGCATACAGAACTCTTGCATGTTACTGTCTAGAATATTTTTCCTTTTAGTGCTTGATAAGTTTTTTTCTATTGAGCCAAAAGATTTTTCTGAGCTATTTGACTTTGTCTCTGTGAGAGTGTTGAACTTGCACTAAATTTAAAGAGAAAAAATGCATATACAGCATTACTAACTTGCCTTTTTCTTATTTAGGCCACAGACAAATTAGAAATTATTCAGGTTATCCAGTCAAAAGCTACATCCTCACCAATCCAACATCCTTATTACAAGTGAACTTTGTGAACCCATCCATGTTGCTGCTGAGCAATCACTGCTGCTGGGTGGATGCAACTCAATCCTTTCCCTCACACTCTAATCTTCCTCTCTCTTTATATTTTATAAAATCTGTCTTGCAAGGCCCCTCACTCCAGAAACATTCTTTCTTCTTTCCAAACCTCTCTTTCTAGCAGAGAACAGGTTTTCAGCTAGATAAACCCATGACTTCAGCTTTCAGAGGGGTTGCCAGCAGGAGACCAGTCTGTGCTGGAGTGACACTGAGGTTGTGGCAGCCTTGGCTTGGGCAGGAGCAATGAGACACAGCCCTGGGCTATGAATTGCAGTGACTGGGAACAGGGGAATTCATTCTGCTTTGCCTGAGGCTAAGGTCTGCCATGCTGCCAGCTGAGCTCCTTAGACTCTCCTTTTCCTCTGTCATGATAATAAGTGCCAAGAAAGATGCTTGGGAAAGACTTTTGAGGAAATCCCTTGTTACCTGCTACGAGTTTAAGTTGTGTAATCCTGCAGCAGAGGGACCTATTTCTGGCTGCTTTGCTGACAGGTTTAAATAAAGACTGTGGACTTTGCAGGACTTTGGAACAGCCTTTCTGGACCATGAGAAATTCCCTGCAGCTACAGTGGTTTGCTAGGAGTTGTCAAGGGAAGGGTGACAATTGATGAGCTGCAGTTCTGCCTGCTGCATGGAAATCTGTGACCGTGTTCACAGGGGTTCTTGGATGAGGGAAGAGATGAGGATCTGACTCCATGTTTCAGAAAGCTGATTTATTATTTTATGATATATATTACATTAAAACTATACTAAAATAATAGAAGAAATAATTGAATCAGAAGGCAAACTAAGAATAGAATAGCAAAGAATGATAACAAAGGTTTGTGGCTCGGCTCTCTGTCCAAGCCAGCTGGGCTGTGATTGGCCATTAAGTAGAAACATCCAACATAGGCCAATCACAGATCCACCTGTTGCATTACACAGCAGCAGATAACCATTGTTTACATTTTGTTCCTGAGGCCTTTCAGATTCTCAGGAGGAAAAATCCTAAGGAAAGGATTTTCCATAAAAGATGTCTGCGACAGAAATCTTGGTGTTTTCCTTTACCCTGAGCTCCTCAGTGGTGTGAGACAAAAACTATGTCAGTGTACCTGACATTTCTAGCAGGGAAACATGGTAGCAGTGGCTCTTTTCTTCCCCAGCAAATCTGATGAAGAGGAAGCCCTAGTGAAGCATTCATGCCCAGGAAGAACCAAGATGTGCAGTTTACCCACTGCTTTTTCATGTGATTACATAATTGTTTTAGCAGCTTCCCTCCTGACGGGCTCCACACACATCCCAGTGACCAAGTTATTTGCTGGGATTTAACACAGTGCTGTCTAAACAGAGGATGTGTGAACATAATCCTTAATGATGTGCTGGGGGCACACGCTGCTCCTGCAAGTCTTGCCTGTGATTAATCAGCATAAGATAAACCAGCAGAGTTTTGGTAGGTGATTCTAAACCCGCTGAGGCTGAGTATGCATCTGTTTTGTGTGCAGTTCCACATTGGTGTTTCAGTGTTGGCTGAAATTAGATAAGCACAGAAAGAAAATAACTCTCCAATGATGCTGTGCATAGTAGTGGGTCTGACAGGAGTGGTAGCATCTGCTTTTTGGAGAAAGCCACCTTTTTGTACCAATAGTAGCATTTATTGTACAGACCTAGGCAGCAGTGATTTGACATTCCTCCAGTCTGTGGCAGGTGGGTAAGAGATTGTGGTTTGAGTTTCTGCTCTCTGTGTTGCTGTGCTGAACAGGCTGGGTCCTGGATGAGATTGGCAGAACTGCCATCTGCTCAGGAGATCTGAGAGTCCTCACCAGTCTATTACTGAACTGTGTCAGGTGTAGATGAGAAAACTGACAGCAGCTCTTAGGGAGAGAAGTGTTCCTGCTGGATGGCACTGATCCCTTCAGGATCCCTGCTGGCTGTGAGCCTTCCCAGCAAAATGCAGCCGTGCTGCCCTGAGCACCCAAGCGCTGGCACCATGTGCAGTGCATCTCTTTGTGCAGTGCATGGTTCTTACCCTCTCCCCAAGTGAACAGAGGGAAATCAATAACAGCAAAAGCAGTGGACAGCTTTGTCTTGGTTTGGGAAGACAGGAATCTGCTAAGGAAGGCAGGTGTCTCCTCTGAAATGGAGAATGTAAACCCTCCCCACCCCTCCAAATTGCTATAAATTTTAAATTAGGGGACTCAGGCAAAATTATGGGAGCAGGAAATAACAGCTCTTTAATAGGGAAGGAAAAAAACCATAAAAGGATAGAGTAAACAATGCAGTACACCAGAACAACACTGCCAGAGTCAGAACCCAAGCTGACACCCTGTGGGTCAGGGTGCTGGCAGCAGTCCCATTGGAATTGTGGCTCAGCCCTCCTGCAGTGTCATGGGTGGCTCTGTCGGAGCAGGGATCCTGTAGAAAGGTGCAGTCACTTCCTCTGAAGATCCAGTGGAAGAAGAGGCAGCTGCTGTTCCTCTGGGGAATCCCATGGAGAAGCTGTGCTGGTGTTCCAGAACCTCCAGATTATATCTGGGTAGGAATGCTTGGCTCCTCCCTCTGGGCTCACATCTCCCAATAGGATGCTGTAGTTCTTATTAGCCATTTAATAGCTGTTATCAGCAGTTCCCTCCCGAGGGAGGAGTGATTGTGGTCACTCAAAGAGAGAGACAAAGCAAACTGCCCACTTGACAAAGGTAATCTGCAATACAGATGGTAATGGAAAACATCTTGCACTGCAATCTTTAACAAGCTTTGAGTTAGTTTCCATGCTCCATAGTAACTGTTGGAAGAGGTGGTGTTTCAGAAGGTAGAGATGAATTTTATTTTTCATTACTTGCCTTCTGAAGATGTGGTGGTTCCTACTGATGATATTTCAGGTGTTCGTACTAATAAAGGCTAACTAATAATTTATGGGAGGACCACTTTCCTCTGCATCCTGTTCTCACCTAAAGGGCTGCAGGATTTGGGCAGAACACTCTGTGGCATGGCTTGTGCAGCTTTTACCAAGATGACAGTCTCTAAATTTACTGTTTATAAATATTTCTGCATATAAATTAGTCATTATAAATATTGCCTGCAGCTGAAAACAGTCTGGTACAACCTATTCAGCCTTTTCTGCCCCTCAGAGAGCCATTGTTTTGCAGAGGAAGGTAACAGATGAGGTGACAGAGCTCTTCTCTGAGGTGACACTTGTTTTTCCTACTTGCCATTGCAGGCAGATATGTCTCTGGATATAAATGTAGAGGAAGATATGTTGCCTTCTGTTCAGCAGCTTTTCCTTTTCATGCCCAAGTCCCTAGAGGGAAATATGCTTTAGTGGATTGGGCTCTTGCTAAGCATCAATGCAGTCTTATGATATTAAAATAAATTTAATGTCACTGCCAAGAACCTGCAGTGTTCAGGAGCCAATGTCACACGTTTGATGCAGGGACAAGAGATGACCATGGAAGAGATGATGGGTTTCTGCCTTCTTTGCAAACTTTGCAAGCTGAAGGGATGGCTAGATAAGTTTTGTAACTCAAGAAGCCAAATCTCTTTGCAGATATCTGTGTAAATCTGACTTGAGTTTGACTTCTAGGGAGATGTCTGGAGTCATCCTTTTCATTCAGGACACACACACACTGCAAGAACTGCCTGGGCTGATGAATTTTTGGGTGCACTTACACCCAAGTTCTAAATATTACTATTCTAGACTAATCTAATAACAGCAGGCTTGGGGTTTGATCATCAGTTTTACAGAATAATCTGAGTTGCAAGGGACCCACAAGGATCATCAAGTCCAGCTCTTAAGTGAATGGCCCTTACAGGGGCTGAACCACCAGCTGTGGTGGTTTTAGCACCAGGCTCTGACCAGCTGAGCTAATCTCAGGGTCTCTTCACTAAAACTGGCTTTTATTCCTTTATTTTTTCCTGGTTTTTCACTGGAAATGCTGCCATTTCCAGCCTCTTTTGGGTGTTACAGACACTGCAAAGAGAGGGTGTGTGTGAGGGACCTTGAGCTGTATCCTACTGTCCCTAACAAGTGTTTCTAGAAGCTGTGTTCTCAGTGCATTGATTTTTGCCAATGTGACAGTAAAAATAAAAGTGACTGTACGAGGGAGTGTAAAAGGGTGAACAAAAAGCCCACAAACCTCCCAGTGTCTGAAACTAAGCCAGTCCTTGCTGTGAGAGTGGGAAGAGTCCTCTCTCTGCAGATGAGTTCTGTGAGCAGCAAGTCATGCAGACATCAGTGACTATGAAATAATGACTTTGTGTTGGAGTGTGGCTTGTGCTCTTGTACTGCCATTACTCTCTTCCCACTCAGGGTACTCATTGTACCATGCTTCCAACATGACAAACATACCTGGGATGAAAATGCCTGGCTGTATCCTCATAGAGGAGCTCCTAATTATAGGAGAGATCCTGAGGTTATGATGACAATGCTGCATGAATGCAAAGTGGTTCTTTCCAAAAGGGCTCCTAGAGAACCCTTATTTCTGCCTTGTCTTTTCAATGTCCACCTTGGCATTTTGGGGTCAAGATGTTCCCATGAGGGCATCTTGACTTTTACAATGCTCTGGGTATATCTGTCTTAGCACTCTCACTCTAAAAGCTGAATATTTGGAGCTGCAAAATGCAAGTTATTAGTAGCAGCTCTCCATGGATCTATTTGTGACTACATTGCACAGTGGTAGGTGGATGTTGCTGGGAGAGGAAGATGCAGTTGTGAAAAATATCTGTATTACTTCTGGAGGGAGTTGGACTGTCTTTTCCACAGACGTTTTAGCTGCACATTGTGAGGAGTGAAAAGCTCTCAGTGAAGAGTTGTCAGCCTTGCCCAGCAGCACCCTGGGCTTCCCTGACCCTTTATCATGTTGGGTTTGTGTGGCTCAGTTCAGAGAAACAGGGTAAAAAAATAACAGTAAAAATAACAGGCACATTTGGCCTGCAGAGCCAACACTGGAGAGACAGGAGATGAGCTGGACCCCACTCAGCACTTGGAGGAGGAAATGGATTTGCAGGGCTGTCACTATAGGACATGAAAGAACACAAGCTCACACCGCTGCTCTCAAGGTGAAGAAAAAAGGGAAGTTTATTTTCTGACTCCAACATTTATAGTTTTCCAAAAGTGATAGTGGATTGGAGGGTGACAGTGCCGCCTCTCCAATGACACTGGACAAACCAACAGTCCCATCAAATTTCTCCTGCTCCATAAAGGAATGCAAGACCATGAGTTATTTACAGAAAGTGTGTGAGAAAGTTCACTACAAGAATGTCAACATGAGAAGGCTTAGAAAATCTTAAAAAAACCAGGGTAACACAGGGCTGGAGCTGCAGACTCAAGCACCCTTCAGACACTGCTCACAAAAACAGCACAACATCAGCAAGGTTTCCCCTCTGCATTAGCTAAGACCTTGGCTCAGTATTTTCTTTGCCAACTCCAGTGCAGGTTATTGCTAAATTCAAGCCATTTAGAATGAAAATCTGCGATCCATGTGTAATTTTTAAAAATTGCTTAAAAATAAGATCATAATTATTCAGCAGGAGGCAGTTTAAAAAAAAATAAATATTGCACCATGAAAGCTAATAGAACCTTGATGCAGTATTCAAAGTGCCTGAGATTGTTTTTAGTTATGCTGGTTTTCTCCAAAAATGGCCCATAAAAATTTATATTATTTTAGAGCTTTAATTAGCTAAGTATGTAAACTAAAATAAATAAGAGTTTTGGAGACATTCAGAGAGGAAGAAAAGACAATATAAATGTTCATTCTAATTCTTATTTAGATGAAGAGTAATTATTTCCTTTGATGTTAAATCACCTTTTCTTTTGCTCACTCCATCCATGAATTTTCTCTCTGCTAACAGAACCTTGGGATTTTATTCCCAACACTTTGGCCCTGTCATTCTGCTTTATTAAACTAGCAGTTTGTTTGAACACTTCAGTTACTCATTAAATTTTACATTTTCTCTAGCTGTATTAATCACTGCTTTTTACGGACTGGGAATGTAAATGATCCCTTTGCCATCTACGCTGTGGGATAATTTGCCTTTGTAAGAGGCTCCTCAGCATTTCATGCAGTTTTCCTAGTCTTGTAATAAGTGGGTTTTTCTCCCTTCACTGTAAGATTTACTTTGGATCCTGCTTTTTACTATTGTTTGGCACAAAGCAATTCCCCCCAAAAGTCAGATTTTCATAAAACTAACAGTCCTGTTTACAGTGCTGCTCTGGCATTAAACTGTGCATATGCAAATGGCAAAATGCAAATGTGGGAATGTGTTAAAGGAGCCACTCTGTGGCTGGGGGAGAGAAATCACTTCTCTCAAATCTCCAAGCCTTCCAAGCAGATGAAACCTGGCTTAGATCCCTTGGGAAAATTTAGCTGCAGAGATCAATAATGTGTGAAGGTGGCACAAAGAGCCTGGTCACAGGGAGGAATGCCATCACCGATAACCTGGCTGTGGTATGACACAGGGACAGCAGCCAGGGATGTGCTGAAGGCAGGGAATGTTGGTGTTTTACATTATTTCCTCATAAACATGGAAGCTTTGTAGTGAGAAACTCCAGGAGAAATGGCTTGGTTGTCTCAAGAGCTGGGGAAGGGAATCCAGTGCTCCAGGTGGGGTTGATGGGGTTAGGATCACACGGGAGCCTCGTTCCTTGCCACAGCTCAGGAGGAGGAGGAAACAATCAGATGAGAATATCCTGAGCTGGGAGTGATGCCTTGTGAAGGCTGACCTAGAACAGACTAGATGGAGCTAAAGAATAAAGTAGGGATTTATTAAGATGCCGCAATGGATCCACCTTGGGCACCACGACCCAAAATGGTCACAAAATGGATGAGTGGTCACGGGGTCTCTCACTTTCATAAGTTCTGCTCCATTTGCATACTGGAGTTCATTGTCCTGTTCCAGCTTTAGCCCATGCAGTCCCATCCTTGTTGTTTTTCTCTCTCCAGCCCATGTTGTTTGGGCTCTTGGGCCTGAGATTTGGATTATTTGTCCTTGGTCCCCAGATAGAGCAGGAATTGTTTTGTCTCCCTACTCTGTGAAGAGAGCTCACCATCCCCTAATATGAAACCTGGACTTACACACTAAAGCAGAATAGAATCTGAAAAATATAAAAGCTAAACCTGAGGCACCAGGAGGGACCCACAGGATCACCCAAGGCAGCCCCAGCCCTGCCCAGACACCCCAACAGCCCCACCCTGGGCATCCCTGACAGCCCCTGGAGCTCTGGCAGCCTCGGGGCCATGCCCATTCCCTGGGCAGCCTGGGCAGTGCCCATTTGGTCTCACCCACACTCCAGTTAAACTCTGGGATTAGTAGCCTATCCCTGTAACTCTGGCTGTAGGGAATCTAGCAATTAAAAGCAGATGAAGCATTTAGTTTTGGAAATGTTTAATTTGGAGGCAGAGTTGCTCCATGACTGTGTAATTTCTCTAATATGTCAGTTTGTCCAGTTTTATCATCAAGATTGATCTTGAGAAATGTTTGAGAAATGCCAAATCTGGAAGAATTGAGCACCTTCCCCATGGGGCAGTAGGCTTCCCTTAGCAAATAGCTGTGATGTAGGCAACACCAATGTTTTTAGGTCTGAGACCTACACTCAGATGTCCCCTGTGGTTGCCTGATCTCCTGGGATAGTTCAGGTTTGTTCTGTTTCCAAGAGCTGTGCAACAAAGGCTTCTCACACGTTAAGGACAAAATCCACTGACTGGGGATCCTGGGACATTCTGAAGCCACAGACAATTAGATTTCATTGCTTGGAAGGGTCAGAGAGGATAAGAATGACCAGAGTGCTCATGATTGAGTAAAAGAGGGGAGAAACTTGAAGTGCCAAAGGACTGAGCTGTGTCAGAGCCAAGGCTCAGCACCAATTGGTTTTCTCTTGCAGTGACTGCAGAGCTGCTGCTCTCTGCACCCAGCAGGCTCTGTGTGTGTGTGTTTGAGTCAAACGGATCAAAACACACTTACACTGCTGCGTCTTTCAGCAGCGGCTTTCATGCAAATTGTGGCTTTTTTTTTCAATAAATTACCCTTAATTTGAATCAATAAAAAAATCTGCCTTTCCATTACAGTGTGATGACTCTCTCTGGCTCCCTAGTGAATTCACAAATCTGTTTCATGTTCAAGCCTCCAAATTATTTTGATGAGAAATAAGGCGAAGCAGTATAAACTAAGTTTTCTGCGTGACTTTTTAGGACCAGGTGTCTGCACTCTAATTTGCCACATTTTGATGCCACCCTCCTTGTGTTTTAGATGTGGGAGCTGAAGCTGAGTCTCATTCAAATTCGTGTTCTTGTTATTCCTATTCAGATTCTGAATACTGGCTGGTGAAAGGCTCTAATACTCCAGTAGGTCCAGGAGCAGCTGCTAAGTCTGTTTAAATTATACTTTGTACCAAGCTCAAGTTGTCAATAAAGGACCTTTTTCCTTCTATAAAATGCCCTGATTTTTTTTTTCAGGGTAAGCTTAGGCAGCAACTATCTGAAGTTATTTTGCCTTTCAGGTATGGGTAAGCATAATATTTCTACACTTTTTATTTGAAGCCTATTGCCATCTTCAACTGACTTACCAGATTTGGAAAATTCATTTCAAGGGTCTGTAAAACCCTGAAATCGGGCTAAAAGAAGCTGGTGAAAAATACTTTATTCACAGCTTTGATATGTCCAATAACATGCAATTATTTTTATGTTCTTTGAGGCTGAACCACTATAAGGCTTTGAGGTTGAGATCATGAATCACTTGAGACAATCAGAAAATAAAGGCTTGCGCTGATCAAGGGCTTTTATTGCCGAAATTACAACTCAAGCTTGACCACAAATAGACATCCCTTTTCTAGTGGTGGCATTTAGAGTTCTGAAGTCTGTAATGTGAGTCCTGCAGGAATTAGTAAATCCTCTACCCGTTTTGATTTGTGGAAACCCCTGGACTACTTTCCTTCCCCTGGAACATTTTTTGTGAAGGTGCAGACTACTGTACAGCAAATTTAATTATCCTGGCTAGCTTGTTTTTCAGTCATCTTTAAAACAGTCTGCAGTGTGTCAGACATCCAGAAAAAAAAAATTACAGAAACTCTGTTAGGATTTGAAAAGTGTGATCTGGGTGGATGGAGGAGAATGTGGCATCAGGATGATTTGCTGCATGAATCACTGTGACTAAGTGTCCTTTACGCACTTGCCTGGGGTTGTAAAAGTCTGGAGTCAGAGCCTGAGGGGGTTCCTGCTTTTCCTCCCCTGGCCCTGCTGCACTCATCCTGCAGTGTGGGAAGCACAGCCCAGGGTCACGGTGACTGGCTATGTGGGACAGTGTGGCAGAGAAAGAAATGCCTTAAAGAGGAAGAAACATCCACCATTTCTTGTTCTGTGCTCCTCTAATTGTGCTTTATAATGGAAACCTGATGAAGTACACTTTGAAAAGTGCCTGAGCCATTCAGGCTGAGTTTTATCCCAGCATGGGAAGCCCAAGTCTGCATCTGCAGCAATTAACCTTGGTCACCTCCTCACCAGAACACATTAAAAACTCGGGGTTTCCTCTGGCTGCTCATCAAGGCACTGCAGCTCTGCCCGTGCCCCAGCTCTGTGCCCAGCAGAGGTGTTGGCACTGTCGCATCCCTGGCACAGGGTGACAGTGGCACTGAGGAGCCAAGCTGCTTCCTTCCCCTTCTGCCCTCCCCAAACCCTTCTGGAGTTCTGGGGAAATCAAGGAATTCAGAACACTGTGTTGGAACCCTGGTTACTGAGAATTTCTGACTCTGTGCTGACAGGCTCTGACCCCCAAGAGAACACTGCATTTGACCTGAGGCCATGGAGAAGCTTCCAAAATGGAATGGTAGATGATAGATTTAGCTTTGATATTGTGATATTATAGGCGTGGAGTTTGAACAGAAGCGTGTGATATCACATGGTGAAAAAATTAAGGTTTAAGGGTTTAGAATATGGTAATATGTATAAAGCAAGATGGAGGTTTTAGGACAGAGGCTGGTCCTTCTTCTTTATCTTCTTCTTCTTCACCTTCTTCTCCATGGGTTTGGGTGGTTTTGTGTAATTGCATATAAAGTCCCCTTTGTGGGTCACGGGGTGATTGGTTATTGGCTTAAAAGTAAAAATAATTTAGGTGCCATTTCTTAATTGCACAGTTTATTGTTAAAAGGCCTTGTAGGAAGAGAGATAGGGCTCCATTTTTAGCTTGTTAGATATTTATTAGTTCTTGTCTATGCTACAGTCTCACAAACTGTGAGCTCTACAGCACTTAAATCTGAGTCTGAACAAGAAATACTGACTCATGATTTAATCCTGACCTTGGCAAAAAGGAAGGCAAGACTCCGTTAAGTGGTGATCCCGTGTAAGGAGGACACCTATCAGGGTGGGGACCTCCCTGAAGAAAGAGAGGTAATGGAAGCAGCTAGAAGCTGGAAAAACCCCTGGGAAAGAAAGGAAAAAAATGAAGATAAAACTTGACAACACTGCACCAAGCAGGACAGACCCAGAGCAGAATCCATGTGTGCTCCTGGGGACTCCCTTGCTAAGGGGGAGTGTAGGGGGATAGAATATAAGAAAATAAAGATAGTGTAGAAAGCAATCTTACCCCAAGGATTTGCAGCTGGGCCAGTTAGCAAAGGTTAGGGACAGGCCTGACTTTAACAGGCCACAGCTGTGAGCAATGAGAAGCAGATGCTATAAAAGAGCGGGGTGGCTGGGTGAGAAGGGAGTTGGAGTCAGTTGGCTGCTTTGTGAAGAGGAAAGAGTCAGTGCTCTGAGGAGCTGACCACGAGAAATACCAAGGAGGTATGGAACTTTTGTGATAAGGAGACACCAGGGTAAGACCCCAAAAGAGTCTCTAAAGAGTTGAAGTGCATTCCTTATGGAGGTTTTTCTCCTTATTTATAAAAGAGAGGTGGAACTAGCCAGGATCCTCTGATTTTTCATCCTATTAGCAAAAGGGAAGAAGCAGCAGAGGGAGATCACCCTAAAATGGGAGTTGGAAAAATAAATTGGATTAAAATTTGTTCTTTGAGACTCAGAGCGGGGAAGACTTTTAATGCCACCTAAAACAATTGAAAATATCTTTGGAGTGTCCCTAGGGTGGAGTGAAGAGTGCTCAGAATATTGCTGTTAATGTGGGGAACAAAACAAAAGGAGTTGAACCAATCTAATGGATTAGCCAATAAACAAAATTAATGGCTGACAATATTACTACACATGAAGTAGTAAGAAAATTCAATAGACTATTAAAAAAGGGAACAGAAAAGTATCTTTTTTTCACTTCTGTTTGGAACTCAAGAGCAGGCAAATGTAATGAAGAACAGCAAGTGCGTTATGCCAAGAGTTTTGCAAAACACTTTTAAAGTGTGATTGCAATGTTTTTGTGTGGATTGGAAGTTGATTACAGCACCATAAAACCAGACCTGGAGCTGAGAGGTATCTAAAGATCTTAACAGTTCACTTTTCATTCACAAGGTCTCCACACTGTGCCTTCAGAAAACAAAATAACAGAGCTGAAATAAACCTTACAATGTAAAATGGGCCATAATGCACATAATACAGTTATTTTTGTGCTAGTCAGTGTTTGAGTGAATGCCCATGTTTTCTCAAATTGAGCAAAATACAAAAAAATCAATGTAGCATGAGGAGAAAGGTCTGGAACTAGCTTTAGTTTGTCCTTGTGTGAACAAAATGAATCAACCTCTGCCCTGAGTTCTGTGTGAGGCTTCTCTGATGTGGGTCCTGGGGTTGCTCATTTGGACACCCTGTGGACCAGCAGTTTTATTTGAAGACAGAGGGACTTTAGGAAATGAAGAGATATTTATACAGAACAGCACACACAGAGCTGGTATATTTAGTATTTTTTTCCTCCTCCAGCTTTTTTTTAGTGGGCAAGAGGTTGGTAGGCACTGGATTTTTAAGTCTTATCCTTTGAACAACCCTGTGTGTCCCCTCCTGGGCCCAGGTCAGATGCCCCCAGTGATCCTGGAGCACTGTGATGATTTGGGGAGGAGCATTTCCTCAGCTCCTGACTTTGGAACACGTTTTCTGCACTTGCTGTGTGTTTTCTCCCTCTAGAAAGAGTATTTAGCTGTTCAGTGAGACACAGCTCACTTGGAGCTAATGGATAGTTCAGAGAAACCTTTGTGTGGGAAGTCACTTAAAAAAAAAAAAAAAGAAAGAAAGAAACATTTGTTTTGGTTGGGATTTTTTAGCTTGCTTTATAAACTGTGGATTTTACAGCCTCTGGCTTATGGGAAAATATAGTTCAGGTAAATAAGGCAGGAAACTTACTGCAGCAAACCTGATTGGAGACAACCTCTTCCACAATAGTAATGGGATTTTATTCATGTAGTACCTAATGTGTCTGCAAAAGCTATATCCCATGTATTTACTCCAAAGCAGTTCTATCCTGAGGAACAAAGGATGTTGTTTTTCCAAGGTGATGGAGGATTTCCAGATGTCTTCTGGCTTTGGATTATCCCCAGGATATTAGAAAATCAGGTCCAGGATTTATTCAAGAGGGAACGAGCGGCAGTGAGTTTATTCAGCAGAAGTTGCAAACAGCCAGTGCACAAATGAAAAGCCTCTGGATGTGAGCACTGGGAAGTCTTTTAAAGGCTCTGTAATGCTGGGCACCGGATTTGTTCTTTCTGATGATGTGTTTTTATTAGAGGGGAAAGCAAAATGTCAGTGTCAAGCCATGTGCCCTTGGGAGAGGGAGGGACCAGGAACTTTCCAGCAAGGATGGGAAGAAGGGAGGATGTTATGGGAGGAATTCAGGAGTTTAGGGGTGTTAAATGGCTTTTTTGAATGAAAATGTTTAGGGGGATAGAATATAAGAAAACAAAGATAGTGTAGAAAGTATGGGCCAATTATCAAAGACTAGGAACAGGCCTGATTTTAACAGGACGCAGCTGTAAGCAATGAGAAGAAGATGCTATAAAAGAGTGGGGTGGCTGGGTGAGAGGGGAACTGGAGTCAGTGGCTGCTTTGTGAAGAAGAAAGAGTCAGTGCTCTGAGGAAATGCCCATGAGAAACACCAAGCGGGTATGAAACTCTTGTGATAATGAGACAGCAGTATGGAACCCCTTTGATAAGATGACAGCAAAAATGTAGAATGAATTCTTTAAGTTTTAGCTGGTGCAGGATGTTGAGATGTAGAAGGTGTGGCATTCACATTCTCTCAACAGAGAGAGGCATAATTCTCTCTCCCAGCATTTTTCCTGGAGCAGCACATAGAGAAGAAGAGAAAACAATTCTTATCTCTACTTGCTGCTCCTGTTGTTTGGCACATGTGGAATGTGTTATGGAGATTTTTTACCTGAGGTGATTTGTCAATTGGATTCTGCTGAGGGTTGTTTGGTTTCCTTGGCCAGTTGGGTCAAAGCTGTGTCCTGGCTTTCTCAGACAGTCACAGGTTTTTCTTTAGTACAGTTAGGATACAGCCTTACCGTAATATAGTATAGTTTTAATAAAGCAATTGTTCAGCCTGCTGAATCGTGGAGTCAGAGCACATTGTTCCCCATCCAAGGTTCACCTTTTTCTTCAATAGAAGATTCAGAAGAGATTTTTGGGATTGGGACGGTTGGTTTTTTACCTCTCAGGCTCAGCTTCTGTGCTGCTCTGAGATGGGGTTTGGGGAGCTCCATCCCCCTTCTCCATTTCCCCAGATCCACCCTATGGCTGGGCCTGGATCCTGCCCCTTTTATCCCACTGGCACAGCAAGATGGGCCCAGCAGAGAGCTCTGCAAAGCCCGGCTCCATCACAGCCTGAGCAATATTCATGAGAACCTCAACCTTGGCCACCTTTGCAGAGCTACTCAGGAAAACGTGTTCCATCTTGCTATAAATACTAATACAAGATAACTTCTTAAGCACTAAATTCCTAGTAAACATTTTGCATATAAACATTTATTTTCTTCACTGTTATCTAGCTCAAAGCTGACCATATTTCTGCTAGAGTGTTGCAGAAGCAATTTGTTTTTTGTTGTTTTTTTTTTTTTTTCCTGCTGGATGAAGCAGTTCAGGTGGATTTATTTGCTATTACTTAGGGAATTAAAACAAGGTTTTTACATTGGCTTCAGGAGGAATTTCTTGCCCTCTTATTTATGGCAGGTGTGTATTAATGGGGGAGATGGTTTGGCTTCCATTCTGTTTTGCGGGACTGATTTAGTCTTGAAGCAGTTTTCAAAATCTTTGCAAATGGCCAAACTATTTGTTGGCAATTATGCTGGACAGGAAGGGGGAAGATATTAAAAAATTTGGAAAATGGGTTGGAAAATTGCATAGCCTATTTTCATCCCACACTTTCTCCATACAGGTTGGTGGGGTTTTTTTCTTTCTGGTGAAAAAAACAATCAAAAGTTGAGAAAACTTGATGGTGTAGCTTGAGAGACAACTGTAAAAAGTGCTGTCAGCGTCATTGTTTTAACATACAATGTCAAAAAATGGTTGTGCCTGCTCTTGTGATGCTTTGTTTCTCTGGTATAGCAAACTCAGTGTGTAAAAAGCATGGTGAGGTACAGGCATTTTGTGGTTAGCAAAGTATGACCATTCTTATTTATTATTCATGGATATTTGGGGTTTGAGTTGCTGAAATTTCTGCTCTAAGTCTGAAATTTTTAAGATAGAAGCCAAAATGAAAGGAGGAAAATCAACATAGAAAAGTAAATTCTCTTTTAGTAGGTTTCAGAACTTATTTACAAGGGAGTTTTCATTCTTCGTGCTCTGTGATTCTTTCATTGCAGAAGAATTTTTAATTTATTTTGTGTGAGTGATCCCAGGTTGATGTTGGAATAGGAACAGAGCTCTGGGCTTGATTCACTGATCCTCTGCTTTAGAGATAAGAATGTAGAGATACACTTCAGATCCCCTTGGCAGGAGAGGAGGTTAAATGTGTTTGAGGTCTCATAGTATTGGCTTGGTGTTCCTGTGCTGAGTGCTCCTCCTGCCCTTCATCCCTTGCAGATGTGTCCAGGTGTGCAGCCAGGCTTCTTATGCTTCTTGTGTCTTAGGAATATTGCGACTTTTATAAGGCTTCCCACATGGCTTGGGGTTAAAGCTGTGACTTGCCCACTCCATGCTACTTGTGCTCCTGTGTTAATCAGTCTGTGACAGGGGCAGGAATGTTCAGAGAATCCTGGGATGGTTTGGGTTGGAAAGGACCCCAAAGCCCCCTCCAGGGCTCAGCCTGGAGGAGAAAAGGCTCTGAGGAGACCTTAGAGCACTTTCCTCTACCTAAAGGCCTATAGAGAGGCTTTGTCAAGGCACAGAGTGACAGGACAAGGGAAAATGGTTTTAAACTGAAAGAGGGCAGAGATTTAGATTAGATATTAGGAGTAAATTCTTTACTAAGAGGGTGATGCAGCACTGAAGTTGGTCACTGAGAGAATCTGTGGCTGCCCCTGGATCCCTGGCAGTGCCCAAGGCCAGGCTGGACAGGGCTTGGAGCAGCCTGGGATGGTGGAAGGTGTCCCTGCCATGGCAAGGTTGAACTGGATTAACTTCAATGTCCCTCACAACCCAAACCACTTGTGATTCTTTAAATTGAGTCTCTGCTATTACATTCCTTACATTTAACAGCCCATGGGGTGTTGTTGAAGAATCATGCTTCTCTCCTGCTCTCTTCAAGTAAACAAACAGCTCTGATAATGCACGTGGAAAAGAAGGGATTCCTTATGTTCTTCATGCCTTATCTTTCACACCCAAGTGAGGCTTGTGCTGCAATGTGAAGATGGAGGTGAGCTAGACAAAATATTAGCATGCTTTGATGCAAAACACAGATCTGAGTCCTCAACTGTGACACTGTCAGCTTTGAACTTGAAATCAAATGTAGGGCCCCCATTCTGGGCCCTGGCTGTTTGTGATTTACACTCTGCTTGATACCAGCCTCAGAGCTGGAAGTGGCAAGTGCTACCAGCCATGCTGTAAACAGGGATGGGGACTGTGCCATGTGCTGGGAGCCTGGAGTGGAATCTCTGTTGCAGGAGGAGAATCTCTGTAGCTGCTTAAAATGATAAAAAGCCACAATTATATTTCACCTTTGGAAAGCAAATGATCTTTAATCGTCTGCTGAAATTGCTGTTTGCCAAGATTAAAAGTAGGATTAATGCCTGAAAGTGAGGATTTCTGCAGAAAAAGCAGGATAACCAAAGCCTGGGCTTGTCCCATAGACCTGTACCTGCTTTTTGCTCTTGGGTTCAGCAGGCAATGACTCTGTAAGAGTCTGTAAGAATAACAAAGTACTGGAATGCTCTTCCCAGGGAGGTGGTAGAATCACCATCTCTGGATGTGTTTAAAAAAAGACTGGACATGGCACTTGGTGCTATGGTCTAGTTGAGGTGTTAGGGCACAGGTTGGACTTGATGAACTTAGAGGTCTCTTCCAACCTCATTATTCTGTGATTCTGTAATTCACTGCTCTATTGCATCAGGTGCCCATGCAGTGGTGTTTTACTGGGGCAGTGTGGCTCTGGGAGTGACCCCAAGCAAGAGGGAGAAAAGAGCAGATTTTCATTCTCCATGAGTTTCAGGCTGGGGAAGGTGTCGGAGGTGTTGGCTTGCCAGGTTTGAATTCAGAAGTGCTAATTGTCCTTACCCAGCTTGAGCCCTGCTGCTCTTTGTGGCTCAGCCTGGTGAGCAGGGACTGGGGAGGAGCCCCTGGTGATGCTGGGGTGATCTGTGTAAGAAATATATAATTGTAAAAGCATCTTATGAATCTTTCAAATATCAAACAAGCAGGAAGGGAAGGCTGTGGTTGGGAATGGCTGTTCCTTGCTGTTCTTCCCCTTGAAATCTGAAGCTGCTTTTGATGTTGGGTATCTTATGAACAATATGAACTCATGTTCAGAATGATGTGGTTTGGAAAGTCAGTGCTGACCACATGAGAATAAATTACATGTGGCAAGAACTGTGGAGAAGCCTTATGAAATTTCGGGAAGGTTTCTGCTCAAAGTGATGGTGAGTGAGATGTTCTGTAGAATGTCTTCAGGTCTTTCACTTCACCCTCTGCACATGCTGAATTCAAAAATAAAACATTTCCAGCAGATACCCTGAGCTACAGCTGGTTTTTTTCCATCATAAAATCCTGGTCTAGTGGAAGGTGCCCCTGCCCATTGCAGTGGATTTGGAACAAGATGATGTGTAAGCCAAACCATACTGTGAATAAAGTCCTTTTCGTGGTTAACTCACATTGCACGTGGCATCTTAACACCTGGCTGGAGGAACACTGCTTCCCTGAGGCAGCAACTAGGGAAATGAATGGTTATGTTTGTATAACTTTGAGTTCAAGGATATTTCTGTCAGACTTGAATGCATCAGTTGATTTGTGTTTATTTTTGGGATACGGGGAAAAATGAAGTTTTCCTGTAGGCTTTATTAGAGCATGGAGTAGAATATGTAAGGCAAGATTTAAAACTAAATAGCCTATTGTTTCCTGAGGTGTTTTCAATCATGAAGCCTTGCAGTTGTTTTCCCCTCCCCTCCATCTGCGGTGCTGAACCCTGTGAAACACATCCAGCTCTCTGCTGATACCTGACTCCCTTATCTCTGCATGCTTATGAATTGCAGAATGTTTTCCAGCCCTGGAAAAATCACACTTTGCCCGTGACAAAATTCTCCATCATATTTGTGAAGTGTTGTGCCAGCCCTGTTGTGAATTCGAAGCAAGTGGCACAGGGGAAAGCTCCTGGTGGCTGCAGGTGCTGGGCAGGGGCACAGCCTGGCACTGATAGAGCTGCTCTGTGTGGGCTGGGACTGCGCTGGTGCTGGCTCTGGCAGCTGAACACTGAGCATTCCTAAAGCTGCTCTAAGGAGGATTTAACCACCACTAAGTCAGGCTCATTCACAGCTGAGCCTGCCTGCCTGGGTGTCATCTGGGTAAATAGAAGTGACTCCAGCTCCAGAGAGGATTATGCAATTGGGACCTAAGAAATTCTCAAAATGAGAATTAAAGAACCCCAGAACAGTTTGGGTTGGAAGGAACCTTAAAGCTCATCTCATTCTACCCTCTGCCATAGGCAGGACACCTTCCACTAGCCCAGGTTGCTCCAAACCCTGTCCAACTTTGGATTTATGCACATCCAGGGATGGTGTGTCCACAAACTCTCTGGGCAACCTGTGCTAGTGCCTCTCCACCCTTATATGAAGGATATCTTCACAATATCAAACACCTGTCCTCTCACTGCATGCCCTTATGAAAAGTCCCTCTCCACTTTAATATAAGAAAGGAATTAGAGCTGGGGCTGGTTTTGCAGCTTTAATGTTCTGGGATGGCAGCAGCTTTGCTGTTCCAGTGGGTTTGGTCCCAGGCTTTTCTATCAGCTGAGCAGGGCAGTCAGCACTGGGACAGGACACAGTCCCACGGGGCAGGGGAAACTGAGCCCAGCCCTGGTGTGGGAAGGAGCTGCAGACAATGGGATTTTCTGGCTGGATGGACAGGCTGCCTCCTGCTTGCTGAGCAGTGCTGGAGGAGCTGACATCTGTGACAGTCTCTGGGATCCTTATTCCCAGGGCAGTCCACCTCCTTGTGCCCTGTGTGCTGCTCAGTATGATAAGAACTGAGGGATAAAAATGGTCTTGATGCCAGGTCTTGCTTCACAAGGCAGGAGTGAGTTCAAAAAGCAGCAAGAAGTCAGGGAAATCTGCCTTTTTTTCTGTCTCAGTAAAGGGACAGAGAGCAGTGAGGGTGTCCCTGCAGACCCTGCTCCTGACCTTGGCACACTCATGCATGGAGTGGCTGTGTCATATTCCTTGTCCTGCCTCCCCTCTTGTCCATAGCAAGAGATTGTTTTAGTCTTGAGGCCTTGCTGAGTGAAAAAGGGAAGGAAAAAACCTCTTTTATCTATAGAGAGAGCTAGTGCAGCTACCTGTCAGCTCCAAATCATCCCCAGATGGGAGAGGTTGCAGAAGGGGCTGTTTTATAAGGACAGGCACATCAAACATCACTGGGAATGTAGGGGAATAATGCAATGGATTTATAGGCTTCAAATGCCTTCCCTAAACTGCTATGTAGGATGTCACTAAAATGGAAAATAGATATAAGGTTGTATAATGTACCCACAAAGTAGTGTGTGATTTAACAGCAGCACTTACCATTTGCATTGAAACAGGCTACAATTGCTAAAATCAGAGGGGAAGCTTAAAGTCCTAATGTTTAATGGTGGATATGGCTGTAGAGAGCAAAATTCTGCTCACTGGGGCTGATTAATTCTGTATGACAAAAGATATAAGATAAAGTGGTCTGCATACCAGGATCAATTGCTGTGGAAGAAACATATGAACATATTTTTTTTCCCCTTGACAGGCAAGCTCTCAATCCTGAGACATTGGAGTGTTCTGCCCTCAGTTTTAAGGTTATGAACACACAAAATCCTGACAACTCTGTTATTCATCAGGGTAAAATCTTACTCATATGTACCAAATGTATGGGCAGGCTAAATGGATCTATCAGCTGTGATTTGAGCAGAATATTCTGCCTTGTAATTTATTTATTTAACAGGATTAAAGAGAGTCTGAACAGCCATCCTGGGTTCCCTGAGGATTTCAGTAGTGTGGGGCAAAAAGGGCCATTACAGTGGAGTGATGAGATCTTTATCACAATTTGTTCCTGTATCAAGCTTAGGGCCTTGTGCTTGTGCCATTATAGGTTCTTCCAAAGGAACTTCTAAACCCAAAGTTAATTCATCACATCTCCTGATGGACTATTTCCCTGTTTAATTACCACATTTTGAACAATAGGTACCCTTTTTTTTTCTATAGGGATTTTTTTTTAGCTTCTAATTTTCAACTCTTGCTGTCATTTCTAATTTAGAAAGCAGAGGACAAAGCAATTTCTTCCTCCACCATTCAAAGAAGGAGTAAAATTCTCCAGACTTGTGCACTTGCTTGTTCACCACTGGAGTTTTGAAAAATCCAAGCAGGTTATTTTTGTTATTTTTTAAAATATGTGTTTTCTCTCTTGCAGTGGGAAATAAACTTGTGCTTCCTAGTTTAGTTAATACCTCTGCTATCATTTCTCCCTTCCTCATGAAAGTTTTATGTCCTTGTAAAAGAAGTTCTGCAGCACAGATGATGACAGTTAGCAAAGTGTTCACATCTCCCCAGAAAATTGTGTTAAATTGGGCTCTGGGAAGGAGAGAAGAGCTGTTCTTGTGCTCTCAATATTACATCTACATCTCCGGGGTTGTTACCATAGCTCAGTGATTTAAAAGAGTTAATATTCAGAGCTTTTAAGTGGATAAAAACCGAGAGAAAGATGGAATAAGAGGGGGTGGCCCGGGTTAATGGGGACTAGAGTGCACTGGTTGCTTAAAAAACAACCAGGAGTGAATTTGTTCACCAGCCTACTCCTTTATGCTGATCTTTTCTTATTTTATTCTCCAATCTATCACAGCAATTATACACCACTGAACACCTGGCCATTAAACTATAAAGCCTTTTTTGATAGTTTCCAGTAGACTCAAACTTGTACTGTTGGCCTGTTTTACATTTTACAAAGAATGTAACCAAATTTTACACACAGCTGACCAGGTATTTCAGCATCTGAGCATCCTCCTGAATCCATCCCTCCTGCCCAGCTGGGAGAACCCCAGGTTCAGAGCTCTGCCCCTCTTGTGCTGTTGGGAAAATTGCTGTTCTTTATTCTTCTGAATTCCTTCACCACTTGCCTTTTTGATTTTTTTTTTAATTTACTGCTTTTATTGCTTCAGTATGAGAAGCATTTAATTAACTCAGTGAAGGAGGTTCCAAGGAGATTTAGCATTTATTAATGTGTATTTCTTTGCCTGATTTTGCTGTGTTTAGATCCACAGCAGTGCTGGCCACTAAAATTTTCCTTGGGACCATCAAGTTCCCCTGGAGCTGATGTGTAAACTCTTCATTCTTTATGGAAACCCTGGACAGACATTCCAGTTTGCAGAGCAAAGAACAAGTCAAATTTAACTTTCCACTTAGGACAGTGCCTGGCCTGCAGGGAGATCAGGAAGGTGGTTAAAAACCATAGACTTTCAGTCTTATGAGAAATTTCCTCATATTTGTACTTTCATTCATTCTGCATACAAATGAAAACAAATATTTTCAATATTTCCAATCAGAATTATATTTGAAAATATATTTTTGGATATTTTTCTGTTTGTTTTCTGTCTGTGCTTTTAAACTTTTAAATTAATAATGTTTCTTCTTTTTTTTTGAGAATACAGAAGTATTAGATGGCTTGGTTTGTCTTTAAAATAGATTATTTAAAATAATTTAGAACAGCTGCTTTCAAGTGATTGAGTCATCTTATTTTTTTAGATTAGAATCTCTTGTTTGTTTTGTAATGAAATGCTTTGACGCTTGGAACAAGAAATTAAGATAAATATTCAGCATACAAACCACAAGACAGGTGTTTTTCCAGCATCCTTCTTGTTCCAGAGAAGTGCCATATTTCTTCTCCAGACATGTTTTTGTGCTTTTATAAATTACTTCAGAGTCGGAAATTTCCATGGTTTTTCAGAAGTTTTTCACTCAGATTTTCTGCAATTTCTCTTACTTAAGAAAATTGAGTTTAAATCAGTGGAGAAGACTGGAAACTCCTTGGTTCCTGCCTTTTACCCAGCTATAATTTGGTGGAGGACACATGGAAATGAACAGAGAAGGGATACGTTGATTTTTTTTTTTTTTTTTTTTTTTTTTTTTTTTTTTTTTTGTAGGAGAAATCCTCCCACCCAGGGCCCTGGGTGCACACAAACCCAGGAGTGTGGCACTTCACTTCTGCTGTCCTTTCCCTGCCCTCATTCTGAGCCTCAAGAGTGCAGATTTGGGCTGCTCCAGATTGGAAATCTCAGTGCCCAGCCCATGGAGCTGCTGCTGGCTGGCAGGAGGGTGGCAGAGCAGGGCTGTGTGCCATGCCAGCCTCAGGATATTTTTGAAAATTTTTCACTGTCTGATTCCCTGCAATTCCTCTTACTTCAGAAAATTGAGTTTAAATCAGTTTAATAGACTGGAAACTCCTTGGTGCATTCCTTTTACCTGGTTATAATTTGGTGGAGCACACATGGAAATGAACAGAGAAGTGATACATTGGTTTTTGTAGGAGACATTCTCTCACACATGGGTACACACAAACCCAGGAGTGTGGCACTTCTGGGTTATTCCAGAGGGGAAATCCCAGTGTCCTGTAGCTACTGCTGGCTGGAGGAAGGTGGCAGAGCAGGGCTGTGTGCCAGGCCAGCCCCAGGACACGCTGCTGGCAGTTCCAGCTGTGGCTGCAGCTGGAGTGGCAGCTGCTGTCGCTGTGCCTGCAGCTCCAGAGAGGAATGAGGCTGAGACAGAGCTCTCAGCTGTTGATCCACACTCAGGGCAGCACTCAGAGCTTAAAAAATAGCAGGTAGCTCGCTTGGAAGAGAAAACACTCAGAGCTGAAAAATAGCAGGTAGCTCACTTGGAAGAGAAAAATGATTGTTTGGTTGATTGTTTTTTGCTGAGCTGGAAAATCTGCCTTCTTTTCCAAGTGGACAGCTCTGTTTCCAGGGCTGCTTCCTCTGCTTCACCTGGGGTTTGGCTGCTTAAGCAGCAGCAGCACTCAGCAATTTCAGAAATCCACAGACTTCTCAGCCACACAAATGTTTGTGTAGAGTGTAGAAGCCCTGGTTTTATAAATGGCAGCCTGGAGAACATCAGGTGCTTGTGGTGGGGAGGAGAGTCCTCCCAGAGGTGGGCACACAGCCAGGGGCTCTGCTGGCAGGGGCTGTGTGTGACTGTCTTGGTTTGGAAAGACAGGTGTCTGCTAAGGAAGGCAGGAGCCTCCCCTGAAATGGAGAAAATTAACCCCCTCCCTCTGAATTGCTATAAATTTTAAATTAAGGTGCTCTCGGGCAACAAAAAATATGGGAGCGGGAAATAACAGTTCTTTACTAGGGAAGAAAATAAAAAGATAAAATAAACAATGCTTTTAATTAAAACTACACTGCCAGAGTCAGAACCCAGCCTGACACCCTGTGGGTCAGGGTGTTGGCAGCAGTCCCATTGGAATTGTGGCTCAGCCCTCCTGCAGTGTCAGGGGTGGTTCTGTTGGAGCAGGGATCCTGTAGAAAGGTGCAGCCTCTTCCTCTGAAGATCCAGTGGGAGAAGAGGCAGCTGCTGTTCCTCTGAGAAATCCCATGGAGAAGCCATTCTGTTCCAGAATCTCCAGATTGTATCTGGGTAGGAATGCTTGGCTCCTCCCTCTGGGCTCACAACTCCCAATGGGATGCTGTAGTTCTTATCAGCCATGCAGGGACATTCAATAGCTGTTATCAGCAGACGTCTCCTCCCGAGGGAGGAGTGATTGTGGTCACTCAAAGAGAGATCAGGCAAACTGCCCACTTGACAAAAGCTAATCAGCCATACAGATGGTAATGGAAAACATCTTGCACTGCAATCTGGAACGGTTACCTTTAGCCCAAGGGCCCTCCTTGTGGGGTCTGTGTGCCCTTTAGCCCAGGAGCTGTCTTGGCAGGGGCTCTGTGCTCTTTCCTGCCCACTCCAGTCACTCAAAGCCCTCCTGGAGGGAAGCAGAGAAGAGCTCAACCCTGATGAGAGCAGGATTTGGTTGCTGTTTCTGCACCATTTGCATTGATCAGCCCCTAAATATTTCTGCTGCTGGACTGGGTGACTGTGGTGGTGTTTACAGGGGTCCCAGGAAGAGGGAAGAGATGAGGACCTGACTTTGCTTCAGAAAGTTGGTTTATTATTTTATGATATATACTATATTAAAATGATATGGTAGAACTATACTAATAGAATAGAAGAAAGAATTTCATCAGAAGGCTTGCAAGTAAAGGAAAAAGAATAGAATGATAACAAAAGTTCCTGACTCTCAGAGAGTCTGAGACAGCTGACTGTGATTGGCCATTAACTAGAAACAACCAACATGGACCAATCCCAGATGCACCTGTTGCATTCCACAGCAGCAGATAGTTATTATTTACATTTTGTTCCTGAGGCCTCTCAGCTTCTCAGGAGAAAAATCCTGGCAAAGAGATTTTTCAGAAAATATCATAGCTACAGGTGACCCTGGGCACATGCAAAGCTTTGCTCTATGCTTCTATTCTCTGTGCTGCATCCAGGTACTGTTAATGTGTTCAAGTCAAATGTTCAATTTTGGGGAGAAGGGTGGCTCTGAATGTCCCCACACCACCTGGTTTAACTAGATCTGTGTCTACTGGGAGAGACTCTGCTGCAGAAAAGGTAAACTTGCATTTGGCTGTGCCACAAATCTCTCTGCTGGAGTTGATATATCCTGAAAAGAGCCCTGGGAAATCCTGAAGTCTGATTTGAGTGAGCAGTTGCTCTGAAAATTGACCCACACTACAATATCAAATTGGGGACATTGTCTCAAGTGCTCTTGCCTCCTTCTCTGCTACTTGTCAGTTGACCCAGGTTGTTTTAAGGTCCCTTGTACTCATTCTCTGCTACAGTCAACAGAAAAATAAAGACTGGGTTGGTTTGTTTGTTTTTAAATCACTGCATTGTTTGGGGTTTTTTTCTTTACTTTTTTTTCTTTTAGAAAGCTTTTGTAGCTCCTTTTGCCTTAAGGGGATAAGGGTTTTTTAATAAGGAAAAATAACTGTTTCTGTAATGATTTTAGAACTGCTGAAGGTAGCAAAATACATTTATTTATATGGATGGAGATCAAGGACAAGTGCATCTTTCACTGTGTTTATAACCTTCAGTATAATGTGCTTGAAAATAAATACCACTGATTTTTGCATAGGCCACTGCCTGACCTGGGCAACCTGTGAATGTGCTCTTCAGTGCCCCAGGTGTAGGAAGTTCCTTCTCTTCTCCCCCAATTCCTCTTTTGCTGATTCCCATATGTAGTTTTATAGAATTTCTATTATTCTAGCTCTGGATGTGCCATCAGAGCATACAAGATTTCATTGGCTCATTCCTACATTACATTAAATTAAATGCATTTTTCTTTCTGGAGTTTAGCTATGGCATGGACAGGGTCATGGCTCTTGATTTAAGTATTTGTTTCCCAATTTAATTCCAATGGTCTTACAAATTCCCTTGCCTTCATGCAATAAGAGCTCTCAGAATACTGTCCCATGACATGTCGGTTCTTGACTCCCTAAGGGAAAAACAGTAGGTGTTGAGATTTTCCTCTTGTTTTTAATTTTTTGTTTATTTTAAGAACCATTGTGCTCCAAGGTCTCTCTTTCTCAGGTGTCTGGCATGTAATAAAAATTTAAACCCAGATTGTAATTCCTGGAAAAATTAGCTGGTTTTTAATGAAATCACCTGCAAACTGTCTAATTATAATTTCTTTAAGAGTTCTGCTTCTGTACTTTCTTGTTGCTGGTGTAATTTATGCCCTTTCTCTGTTACGCTGCCTTATCTTGGATGTCAGCTCTGTCTAAATGTTCTTCTCTGTCCAAATAACAGGATTCACATCCTCTCACCCTTCTCTGGTGTCAGTAACATCAGTCTTGGTCTCTTATTTATCCTGTTATTATTAAAGCCTCCCTTTTTGAAGGGAGGATATTTATTTTTCCTCAAAATGCAACATTTTCCTCCTGTCATAAACCAAGTAACTTAAAGATTTTCAAAGGCTCTTTCAGAAAGGCTGGGAATTAGATTCTGGTGGAGACCTTAATAAAAAATTGAAGACATCATGTATTAACATACATTGATTTATTCATAGTGTTTCATTACAAATAAGTGAGGATCCCATAATATCAAAAAAGGTTAGGAGAGCAGCAGAGCACGGTACATTATATTGACAGCTCTGCTGAAATTGAGCTGCCTTGGGATTGAATTTGGAGCTCAGGCAAGGAATTGGCTGGTAAATAAGTCATGAGTTTCCCTTGAAGTGTCTGTACATCAGGAGGGTTGCCATGGGTGAGCGTGCTGAGCTCAGGCAGGTTTCAAGGTGTGCTGGCACCACTCCAGATGTACTCAGGACATCCCTCCATGGTATATGGTCTCCTCCAGCCAGGTCTCATCAGCTCTTGGAGGTCTATTTCACACCCAAGATAGCTCAGCTACCTTAGAAAACATAAAATTAGAAGGATGGCTTTTGTGGCAGTGTTGGAAACAAAAAAGTTTTATTGAAAGGCAAAATAACAAAACTCTTTAGAGAGTAAAACCAAGCCAGGTGCAAGAGGTTCTTGCCCCTGGTAAAACACCCCACAAAAGCCATTAGTTTCTTTTTTCTCTTCTTTTTCTAGTGAATTGCTCAGGTGGGACTTTTTGGCTCCTGTCCAATTGGCTATCCTTAAGTTTGAGGTGAATTCCCCCCAAATCCTATGAGATGTATTTTTACCTAATCAAGCAGAGAAACTTCTGGGCTTTTTTCCTTTTTTAGGAGACAAAGGACAGTTTTGTCACTCTGTTAACGGGGGGACATTGCTACACCTCCAGGTCTGAAGCCCTCCTGGCTTCAACCAGGTGTAAACCAGACTACACCATGTGTAAATCTGCACTCTGAGGCTCAGAATGAGGGCAGGGAAAGGACAGCAGAAGCTGGTTTCCACAGAGAGAAGAGCTTTTGTCTAAAGATATTGTGATATTTATTTCATTTAAACATATTATTTCAGTTCAGCATATTCTCTGTAAGAAAAGGCCTCCAAAGCTTTTGCTGCCAGTAAAAGTCTTCCACTGTTTTCAGCTGCCTTTTGAGGAGTTGATTTGCAAAAGGAAATGTATCCATGTTTGCACTGAGTGTTTTCATGAGCTGTGGGGCTTGCATGGGTGATTCTCATATGAAAATCCTGCTGGCTGTGCTGTGTGCTTTGATTTGAGGACAGAAGTTCTGAGCTTGGATGTCACCCTGGTTTTTTAAGTTTTTCTAAGCCTTCTGATGTTTACATTCTTGTAATGAACTTTCTCACACAATTTATGTAAATAACTTATTGTTTTGCATTCTTTCATGGAGGAGGAGAAATTTGATGGACTGTTGGTTTGTCCAATGTCATTGGAAAGGTGGCGCTGTCACTTTCCAATCTGTGGTGGTGTTCACAGGGGTCCTAAGAAGAGGGAAGAGATGAGGATCTGACTCCATGTTTCAGAAGGCTGATTTACTATTTTATGATATATATTTTATATTAAAACTATACTAAAAGAATAGAATAAAGGATTTCATCAGTAGGCTAGCAAGGAAAGGAGAGAATGGAATGATAATAAAATCTTGGGACTGACTGAGAGTCCAAGACAGCTGGACTGTGATTGGCTGTTAATTACAAACATCCAACATGAGACCAATCACAGATGCACCTGTTGCATTCCACAGCAGCAGATAATCAATGTTTGCATTTCATTCCTGAGGCCTCTCAGCTTCTCAGGAGAAAAAATCCTAAGGAAAGGATTTTTCATAAAATGTGTCTGTGACACCAATCCACTGTCACTTTTGGAAATCTATAAATGCTGGGTCAGAAATTAAAAATTCTCTTTTGCCTTGAGAGAGCTGTGTGTCCACGTTGTGTTGTTTCATGTCCTATAGTGACACTTGGGAACATAAAGTAACTCTTTACATCTTTTGTTGTAAGTCAGCACGTGCTGTGGTTTAACTGAGAGAGGAAATTAGTTTTTCCCTAAGTAAAACCTTGGAAAAATTCTCATGTTGGTTTGACAGCACCCAAACACAAAACAGCTCACGGGAGATACAGAAATAACCCTGAAATAATTCCTTGTGTTTGCGTTCTGCCTTGAGAGGTGCCAGAGCAGGGGAGCAAAGAGAGGCTGGTACAGAAGGCCCCTGATCACCTCCTGTCCTTGTTCTTCATTTGCAGATCACATACAAGGCCGTTGGGTCTCTGGATCCCAGTGCTGACCTGTCCAGCCAGAGAGGGAAAGTCTTCAAGCTGCGCAACGAAACCCATCACCTCTTTGTGGGATTGTACCCAGGCACCACCTACTCATTCACCATCAAAGCCAGCACAGTCAAGGGCTTTGGGCCACCCATCACCACCAGGATTGCAACCAAGATTTCAGGTACTGCTTTGGAGAAGAAGGAAAAAACACCCCAAAAAACTGGGGCTTTGTGTTTTAGACTCAAAGCTGATGCATAAAATTATAAATATATTAAGTATATGTAGATATTAAACATATATTAAAGATACATATTTATATATTAAAAATATAAATATATATTAAAATACTCAGCTTAATGTCTCTCCAAGTTTCATAGGGCAGAGTTTTGAAACAGCCACAGATCTTTGTTTATTTGGGTTACAATTACAGGGGTTAATTTGTGGGTGTCCTAAGTATCCCTGGATATCTGTGGAGCATTTGAAATGAGAACCATCATTAGCTGCACAAATGAACTGCCCTTATAGTAATTATTGTTAGCATTATCTGGCTGGGAGAACTCCTTCTGTAATGTGGTTTTTATTTTCAGGATGTACCAAAATGGATGTAATGAAGTAATGGAATTAATAATTTCCTCCCTAAAAATAAGGGAGGAAAGCTGTTTTTCCTTGGGTTTTTTAATGGGTAAGAGCAGAGAGAGGGCTTGAGGCACATAAGAATATGAAAGGCACTAAAATAAGGAGGCAATGGCAAAAAGGTGTGAACAAAAATAGGGGAAACAAGGCAGTTATAAAAAAATGGACTGTAGTGGTGATATTGGACAGATAAATGTGGAATTTAACATTTAGTTGATAGCACTAAAATAGATTTTTAAAATAGGTTTTCTAACAGAGAAAAGCTGTCATTTTTTGGACTATTTTAACAGGTTTTTTTTCAGTAAAGTCAAAATACACATCTGGAACATTCAGGACACTGGTAATGCTTGGAATTATGGCTGGTTATTGTAGAAAAGATTGCACTACAGTATAGATTTTCCACTGCCCTATTTCAAAATCAGTTAATAATAGCAAGTTGTGAGCAGTAAGTGACAGGGTAAATTTTAAGGAAGCAAAGCACATCTCCTCCCTCTGCTCAGGGTTTGAACCTTCACATTTAGCACTCAAGCCCAGAACGACTTGAAGTAAAAGCCATTAAGTGTCCAAACAGCTCCATGGGCTGTTGGGGGTTCTGCAGCCCTGCTGTGAAGGGACAGCACAGCATGCACTCCATTCCCTTGTGACCAGAGAAATAAAAAACCACAGCAATGGTTTGGGGGCCTTTTCTCCTCTTTTTCAGTTTCTTTGTATTTTATCATCCCCTAAGTGCCCAAATTGTGTTAGCAGCCTGCATGAGTGCCAACTATATGCATACTGAGCTTGGTATATTGACTTTTTTACCCCCCATATTCCAGATATCTGGCTCAGTCTCTGGCATTAGATTCTCTCATTGCATGCTCAAGTTTCTGATACATTTTCCAAATAATTTGAAAATTACCATTAAATTTGCTCTGAGAAGCAGCCTTGAGGTTATTAGAGACAAAAAGAATTTTTGCCCCGACAGGAATGTCCTTGTGAGGCTGGTTTTTTTTTTTTTTCTCACATGGAAAGCCACCTATGCTGTAGGAGTGTGTGTGTATTTGTTTCTATGGGTGCACTAAGTCGTGCTGTGGCATCGTCCCCTCTGGCCAGAGCAGGGGCTCAGCAATTCCTGCTGATCAAGGGAGGGGACTTTCCTCCTCTCCTCTGCCCTCATGAGACCTCACCTGGAGCTCTGCATCCAGCTCTGGGGTGCTCAGCACAGGAAGGTGTCTTGGTTTGGAAAGACAGGAGTCTGCTAAGGAAGGCAGGAGCCTCCTCTGAAATGGAGAATGTAAACCCTCCCCACCCCTCCCAATTGCTATAAATTTTATATTAAGGGGCTCTCAGGCAAAAATATGGGAGCAGGAAATAACAGTTCTTTAATAGGGAAAGGAAAAAACCATAAAAGGATAAAATAAACAATGCAGTGCACTAGAACAACACTGCCAGAGTCAGAACCCAGCCTGACACCCTGTGGGTCAGGGTGTTGGCAGCAGTCCCATTGGAATTGTGGCTCAGCCCTCCTGCAGTGTCAGGGGTGGTTCTGTTGGAGCAGGGATCCTGTAGAGAAGGATGGATTCTTCCTCTGAAGATCCAGTGGGAGGAGAGGCAGCTGCTGGGGAATCCAGTGCAGAAGCTGTGCTGGTGTTCCAGAACCTCTGGATTATATCTGGGTAGGAATGCTTGGCTCCTCCCTCTGGGCTCACATCTCCCAATGGGATGCTGTAGTTCTTATCAGCCATTCAGTGACATTCAGTAGCTGTTATCAGCAATGTCCCCTCGCCAGGGAGGTGTGATTGTGGTCACTCAAAGAGAGAGATAAGGCAGACTGTCCACTTGATAAAAGCTAATCTGCCATACAGATGGTAATAGAAAACATCTTGCATTGCAATCTTCAACAGAAGGACATGGAGATGTTGGATTGAGTACAGAGGAGGCCACAGAGATGCTCTGAGAGCTGGAGCCCCTCTGCTCTGAGCCAGGCTGGGAGAGCTGGGGGTTCTCCCCTGGAGGGGAGGAGGCTCTGGGGTGACCTTAACGCAGCTTTGTACAGTAGTACCCAAAGGGGCTCCAGGAGGGCTGGAGAGAGACCTTGGACAAGGACCTGGAGTGACAGGACAAGGGAATGGTTTTAACCTGACAGAGGGCAAGTTGGATGTTAGGAAGAAATCCTTCCCTGTGAGGGTGGGCAGGCCCTGGCACAGGGTGCCCAGAGCAGCTGTGGCTGCCCCTGGATCCCTGGCAGTGCCCAAGGCCAGGCTGGACAGGGCTGGGAGGAACCTGTGACAGTGGAAGGTGTCCCTGCCATGGCAGAGGTTGGGATGGATGATCTTTAACATCCCTTCCAACTCAAACCATTCTGTGATCTCCAGCCTCTCCAATGACCTTTGGTGTGCAAGACCACTGGGGATGTGTCTCCTTTCAAGGAGTCACTGCTTCCCCTTGATGGAGAGCACCTTATTCCAGAGAAATCCTTCTTAAGCAATTGATATTCACTCTGAATGCATCCCCAGCTTATTGTCAGGGAAGCCAGCAGCTGAGCTGATAATAGCAGCCCCCATTCTTGACAGTTTTCAGGCATTTAGATAAAAATCCTGATTGCAAACAGGATTATAGTGGAAATCACTAAGAGAGGATTAAATATGGGATCCCCCACAATGCAGCTTGCCCTTGTGAGCTACAGATGAACTTGCATGAATCTGTGTGAATTCTTTTGTTTGCTTTATACTTTAAAGTTATTTCAGCAAAACCTGCATCTTTGGAACAAATTTGGTGCTGCTCTGACCTCATGATCTCTTCAGGTCTTCAGCAGTAAAACTTGTCCCAAACAGATGCCTGCTCCTGGGGAAAGAAGCAATAAGTAAAACATATTTCCTAAGGAAAGATGTCCTACTTTCATGGGATGGTCCTAAGAGAAGATGACTAAGCAGAAGGAGAAGCTAGAGTTTGGCTGAGTGGGTTTTTATTCAGTGGGTTTCTGTATTGCTGGGGGGAACTCATCAGGGATGGGGTTGGCTGGGCACTGCCCCAGGGTGGTACTGGGATCTCTGCAGCTGCCTGGTTGAGTCAGCAGCACTTAAGCACTGGGGTAAAATGTTCTGGGTTTGAGTGCAAAAATAACCTGGCTAATTCGTGCTCCTCTCTTTTCATCTTTTGTGTTACCTAGCACACCCTCCAGCTAATCAAGGGGACACAGCTTAAGCCTGTGCATTAAAATCTCTTAAGATGTGAGAGGGCAAATCCACTGACCAGAGCAGGGAAAAAGATTCAGGATTCAGGGATACTTTTAGCTCTGCCACTGATTCACTCATCCTAATAGTTTGGGGTCTTTTATAGTGTCTATGCAGTTTCCTTTCCTCACCTCAAGGCCTTACTAAGTCTTAAAAATTCAAAATGGGATTTTCAAAGCCAGCTTGAAGATTGTCCAATTCCCATTTAATTGGAATGGAAAAAGAGTGTACAAATATTTGTTGGGAAGGATAAAAGTTTGACAAGAAAGTCTCACAGATATCTATGCTTAGCAGAAAGATTTTTGAATGTAGAGTCTGATGAAGGAATAGAGATGGAAGCAAGTTTTGATATAGAGGAAAAGAATTGCTGAGCCAGTCTTACTGGATAACCAAGGAGGTTAAGGGCTTGTTCATTAGAAGGGGTTTTTATGACTTAGAGCAAAGGATAAACCCACCTCAAACAAGATGTTTTTACCAAGCGCAAAGATAGCACAGGCAAACAAGTCAGCAAATGTGGCAAGTAGAAAAAAGGTCTCAGAACTTTCCACTGCAAGAAAACTGAAAAACATCTAGCTTAAACTGTAATGTACTGACTTTGAGTGATTGGAGAGCAGTAACATGAATATGGTAATTATAGTAGTTATGATAGGCTATAGATAAAAGTTAAGGTATAGATTGGTTCTACTGTATTAAGATGATCAGCAAAGAAAAGTCTATAATGCATTGTAACCAAACCAAAGGGTCTCCAGGCCTGCCTGCAGCTGGAGCTGACAGCTGTGGGCACAACTCTGTCACCCACCACCCTGGGCTGCTGAAACCTCTTGGATGGAATATACTGCATTTTGTGTACCATAAACTGCATTTTGGAGAGCCCCTGGAGTCCCGCATCCCTCATTTCAGCTCTTACAGATATTAAAGCAGTTTTGATCATTCTGGTCATAACACTGGGAAGTATTTTGATATTTCATTTGGCAAATATTAATATAACATTTATATAAACCATTCAGTTGCAATCCCTACCAAGGGCTGGTGCCTGATGAAGTTGTTCTTTGTTCTGCTGCAGCTCCGTCCATGCCGGAGTACGACACAGACTCTCCCCTCAACGAGACTGACACCACCATCACTGTCATGCTGAAACCTGCTCAGTCCCGGGGAGCACCTGTCAGGTGGGTGTTTTGTCTTTTCTCTTCACGCTTCCCTCCTCTCCTTCCTCCCTCACTCCTCTCTCATTCTCCTCTGATAGCGGAGCTGCCGAAAGCAGGCGCTGACTAAAAGGCCAACTTAGCTGTTGATTCTGCTTTTCGCACTCTGCTTTCATGAATGCTTCAGCCTCCTTGCCTCCCGCTGTTAACCTCCAGAAAGGATTGCTGCAGGCACTGTCGGGGTTATTACCCTCTCAGCATCACTTCAGATGCCTTTGCAGTGCTGCAGCACAGCGGGATGTGGAGCTGGAGACTGAACATCCCCACACGAGGGTGGAGGAGGCCCCAGCTCTCCATCCTACCCCCTCTTCCATGATGAACAAGGCCTGCTGGTAATGATTCTAGGAGTGCCTGCCTTGTCTTTAATGCTTGTGGAGGTATTTGCTCAGTTTCTGGGTTTAACACACTTCTCACATTCGTAATCCAGCTGTGCTGCTGGGCTGGCTGTGCAGTGAAGTCCAGAAAAAAGGAGTTTTGATTTAGTGAGGCTTTGCTAGCACAGACAAGCAGATCCTGCTGCAGAGTAGAGGATTTACAGATCACAGAATCGTTAAGGTTGGAAAAGACCTCCAAGACCATCGAGTCCAACCTTTCACCACTCACCACCTTACCAACCAGCCCAGAGCGCTGAGTGCCATCTGCAGTCATTTCCTGAACACCTCCAGGGATGGTGACTCCACCACCTCTGTGGGCAGCCCCTTCAATGCCTGACCGCCCTTTCTGTGAAGAAATTCCTCCTGATGTCCAACCTGAACCTCCCCTGGCACAGCTTGAGGCTGTTTTCTCTTGTCCTGTCCCTTGTGGGAGCAGAGCCTGACCCCACCTGGCTGCACCCTCCTGTCAGAGAGTTGTGGAGAATGAGAAGGTTCCCCCTGAACCTCCTCTTCTCCACGTTAAACAATTCCAGCTGCTCCTCACATGACTGAGTCTCCAGCCCCTTGCTCAGCTCCATTCCCTTCTCTGGACATGCTCCAACCCCTCAAGGTTTTTCTTGCATTGAGGAGCCCAGAACTGGGCCCAGGACTCAAGGTGTGACCTCACCAGTGCCAGGTACAGGGGTGCCATCCCTTCCCTGGTCATTTAGGGGCAGGGAGCTGCCCAGGCACCCATGGCATAGAGTGGGCACCTTGCAGGGAACCTTGCTGCCTGTCTGAGCTGGGTCCTGCTCTCAGTGGTGACATGCTGACGGTGATATGCTCTCCATGGTGACATGCTGATGTGGGACACTCACCTGCAGGTCACTCCCTGATTTGAGTTCTGTACTCATCACTCTCTTCCATCTCAGTGAATTTGTGTTTGGTGCAAGGCACCAGCACAGATGCACAGATTTCCCTTCTGAGCCCACACTGCCTTACCTGTTGCTGCCACTCATCCTGCCAGGCTCCTCTGCTGACAGCAGCAATTGGAATCACTTAGAAAAACCCCCTGCCTTGCAGAGGGGTCCAGCAGGTATTCATTACCTCCCTGTGGGATCTTGAAGCTTTTACTTCCAATTTTCACAAGAGAAGTTTTTCCCATGGGTGTTATTTTAAAAACACCATAGTCCCCCCTTTCATAATGGGTTTCTTTCATTTTGGGTTTCTGTATCTCACTGACAGGTTCTTAATGCTTTTGAAGGATGCCCACTAAGTATTCAGAAGCAAATTGCTCCAGATGCAAACTACTGGATTTAATTAAATATCCTATATCACTGATGGTCCCCCAGCTGTGTTGTGGCTTGGCCCCAAATTGCATTGACAAGCTCAAAAAAAAAATTCTTTAAGCACCATCCCTTCTCTGATTTTTCTGAGTAATGTATTTCAAAGTTTGCCTTTCAATCTCTGGTACTCCATATGAGCAAATTTAGGAGCCTATTTTCTGAGTCCTTTAGGGATGTTTTTTTTCTGCTGGAAAAGAGCAGTAAAATCACACAGCTTTGTTTTGTTTTATTTCTTTATATGGGGGAACATTCCTGTATCTCGTTTTACCACCTGCTGTCTTAGCAGTGTTGCTATTTTGTCTTTTTATTGAAAAGTCTTGTGATTTCTCTCAAAGTCGATTTACTGCACTTTAACTGCATTCAGTGAATAATGCCTTTTCCAGCAAATGCATCTGTACATAAAATTGGTAGAGATTTTTTATAAATTTTCACTCTGGTTTCTTTAATTGCATTGTAGCCTATTACACATGTTTGCAGAAAGTGCAATATTTACACGCCACATCTAAGTGATAAAATTATTTCCTATAATGAGTCCATTTCATTGACTTACAGATGTGTGTATGAAAAGCAGAAGGACAGGAGGAGTAATGGGGAGGGAGTCTTGGGGAGAATTTTAGCTTTTTATTAACTCTGACAAGCTCACAATTCTTCCCCTATAGAACCATTCAGACTGTTCTTAGACTAACCTTAATAAATCCAGTTATTTCAAACTTCAATTTGCCTATCCTCTTCCCTTTTCTTTCAGTCTGTTCTGCACATTGCCCCATTTGTGAAATTCTCTCAAAATACCATTTCCAGAAATGGATCCCATTCCCTCAGAGGGAAATAACATGAGTAACCCATTGTGAAGTGCTTTTGGCACCCACAATACACAAGAACAAGGTGGTTTTTCCTCCTCAATGTGTTGTATTCATTCAGGTGAGATGAAATACTCTTTGCTGTTTTTTGGTTAGGTGTTCTACCTTTTGGTTGTGTGGGGTTTATTTCCCTCATGAGTCCCCTCTTGGTGGAATGCCATGCTCTGCCCAGTTGCTTAAGGCAAGCCCAGGTTTGAGACAAAGGGCTGAGCAACCTCCCTGCCCAGCAGTGAGATGGTGCAGAGCGTCCTGCCCAGTGGAAATCCTGCTGGGAAGCCTTCTCCTGGTGGATGTGACCATGGATCCTGGATCCTTCATCTCCCAGCCTGCCTCAGATGGGGCTGAGCAGCTCCTGGGAGGAGTCTGAAGTGCATTTCCCTCACACCTTCCTGTAAAGATCTGCTATTCAGAGCTTTCTCTGGAAAGGAATAGGTCAACCCCTTATCCCATCAACCTGACAGAAAAAAGGAATTTTGATTTTGTTCTGCAGTTCTCCAGTTTTAATTATGGTCCTTCCGAATTGGGAAGATATCACTATAGGACATGAAAGAACACAAGCTCACACCGCTGTTCTCAAGGTGAAGAAAAAAGAGAAGTTTATTTTCTGACTCCAACATTTATAGATTTCCAAAAGTGACAGTGGATTGGAGGGTGACAGTGCCACCTCTCCAATGACACTGGACAGACCAACAGTCCATCACATTTCTCCTCCTCCATAAAAGAATGCAAAACAATGAGTTATTTACAGAAAGTGTGCGAGAAAGTTCACTACAAGAATGTCAACATGAGAAGGCTTAGAAAATCTTAAAGAATCAGGGTGACAGGAAGATGAAAAACAATTAATATACAGTGAATATTCTAATATTTCCTCTTGTTCAGGCGATGGTAAGTTGGAGAGCATGTAGGGGTGTGACTGCAAGGCAATATCTGTACCTGGTCTTGAGTTATTTCATTCTGCTGTAGCACAGAGACGGAGCATGGGCTGCAAGAGCATCTTCAGAATAATACAGAAGGATCTTTAAAATAAGATTAATTGTATTTTCATTCATCTGAAATGGAGCTACACCAAATCCAAAGTCACTTTCAGCATTAAGACACTTCTGATGTTCCCCAGTGCTCATGATAAATAATTTCAATGTGGCTGTTTATAAAAGTAACGATCATGAACTCGGCATTGTTAATGATCTATAGATAACAATGAGAACTCTTCCATGCAACCTAATAGGATTAATATAAACTTAGATATTCTTTGATCTATTTTGTCCTATTGCCAAAAGAAAGGTGAAGCCTCAGCAAGCAGAAATATTCTCCCTTGTGGCACAGGCGTTTCATTTTTGCCTTTATTTTTCATGGTATAACCTGCAGAGCTTGACTCTACATTGCCCTTTAAAAATAACTTTTAGGTGTTCTTATATCAATCTAAACCATGTGAATGGTGCTATGATTGATTTGCTGGAGGCTGACATTCATCTATAATACATTCACAAGAGGAAGGAAGAATGCAAGTGTTCTCAATCTTTACTCCTCAACTCTTTCCTGAAAGCCTCCAATGTGATTTTGAGGATATTTCTGCCTTTGAATCTGTTATTGTCAGGAGGGCTGAGTTAGTCCTTCATAGATTATTCACATATGACATCTTTAGACCTCTATTTGAGAATTTATATCCCACTCCCAGCTTGGAAATAACACTCTGAGGGGTTTTATCTGCAGGACATGGCCACAGGCTGGTTTTTGTGTGCTGGATATTTGAAGGTCCATCTGCTTTATTAACACACAGTTGGTTCTGTCAATCCACCTGTACTACTGTTATGGAGAAAATCAAATTTCCAGAGCATGTGTTAGTTCTGAGGGTTTCAGAGCTTAGATAAATGCTCCCCTTAGGTGTGATTGCCTTGTCAATACCCTGCTCTGTGTGGTGGAGCTGTAGGACATTGCAGAAGGACGTTTGAGAAGAGCCTGCAATTATTTTGGGGTGAGGTTCAGAAAATAGAAAACTTTTTTTGTTGGAGCAATCTGGGTTTGGTCTCTCTTCCTGCGGTTCTCAGAGGTGTGTCAGTAAATAATCTGTGATATTCTTTAGCATGCTGCCAGCACACAGCTACTGATGGGTCAGTTTATTAATTTACATCTTAAAGGAAATACATAAATCTGAATAAGAGAAGAGAGTTTAAATATTTAAAATATATTAAGAAGGAATGAGCAAAGGTGAAATAAATATTTTCATATCAACAGCCAGCCAGGAGGAAAAATTAATTTCTATAGACCAAGCCTCATGTTACACTTGAGTGTTAATATTTGATTATTGATCTTCCAAGCATGAAATAAAGGGAAACCTTGTTATACATGATGCTAAAATATTTAAGAGAAGACAGCTGTAGTGTTATTTACAAAATATCTAGGAACAGTGAGTTTTTTCTGGTTTTATACTCAAGCTCTTCTCCCAGGAAAAAATCCTGTTGTATGTAACTGTGTACTTAGTTTTACTCATTATTGCATACTTTCCTAAAAGGAAGGGCTATGCTGTTGCTTCCATCTTATGTTAGAGAACTGAAAGTAGCTAAAACATGTCTTTCTATCAGCAACAAAGTAAAAATGGAGAAAATTTGGAGCCATTGGCTTGGAATTTAATCTCCAGGTAATTCTTTATTTTCTATGATTTTGGGCATTATCTGTTCATCCTGAGCCTGCCTTTCCTGCATCCCTCTCCCTGCATCCTTTGTCTGATTCTGCCTTTACTTAATTCTTCCCAGCCTTACAAAGGAGTTGTTTGCAAGCCCAGTGCCCTTGATTCTGTGGTGGAGAAACTCTAAATTCACAATATCTGCTGGTGCTTTTGTTTTGCTTTGCCACTGGTGACTTTGGTTTGTGGATCCCCATTGGTACAGAGGGAGCAGTGCTGCTCAGATCTCTGCTCTGCAGCTTCTTAGTGGCATCACATGAGCCTGCCTCAGGCAGTTATGCTGAAAATTGATTCATTAATGCCACAAAAGGGTGGCAGTTTCTAGTTCTTAAAACTCCCACGTAGAGAACCTTGTATATGAAAACAAAGACTAGAGTGAAGGACCAGCAAAACAATAAAAAGGGTGCTAAGGGTGAAATTATCATGCCCTTGGGTAATTCAGAAAGTTAGATTCCCTTGAAAGGCACATTCTTAGTACTTGGAAAATTCCTGGTCTGCCTTTTCTGGGCTCCTGTTTAAATGTCTGCATCACATGAATTGATTCAATACAGGGTAAGCAGTCGTCACTTTTAATTTTGTAGTGTTTAATGTCATCTTTTAATTTTGTAGTATTTAATGAGAAATGAGATTATCAATCTAGGCTTCTTGATATTATAAGCCAAATTATCTGTGTTAATTAACATCTCCTATAATATACCTCAGGGATATTGTTCGGAAATCATTCAAGCTGAGTTTCTCCTGCCTGACACTTTGCCTTCAATTTAGTTACGAGTTTGGAGGTACATGGAGAAGTTTCTTCTTAGACACAAACCAGATGTACATTTTCTTCAACTGTGTGTGAATGTGGGAGAAGGAAATTGAAAATTTGGGTGAAAGGCACTAAGTACTTGAAATTATTATGAATATTTGAGGTGCTTTGCTTATTGTATCAGGAGAAAAGCAAAATGGAGATACATGTGTAAGGTACAACCATAAGTATCAGGAAGGAATATTTCGTTTTTTGTGTAATATGGCAGAATTTGTTGAATAGAGGCTTAAAGATTCAGGTGTGAGTCCCAAAAAGTGAGGCTAAAGAGCATTTTGGGTCAATTTTCTCATCTGGTACAGGAAATGCATTTTCCTACTGGATCAGCACAATGTGCAATTGAAATTCAGTCCCCTAAAGAGGACAAATTTACCTTTTACCATTTTTCAGCCATCCAGACCATGGCCATTTTCACAGCCTGGGTGACCTGCTGTGTCTTTGACCACTCCACATGGAGCTTTGGCAGTGGGCAGAAATGGGAGAGGAAAGCCATAAAATTGGTGTCTATTTGAATGATAATATTTTAACAATCAAGTTACACGTGGAGCAAATTCTTTGGTGCCAAGCAGTGTTTTATTAGTGCTACAGGGAGACCTTTGCTAACAGTTTTTATTGTTGTGAAGACCTGAGGATACTGACTAGGAGTTTTTTTGCATGAATCTTTTATGCTGAATATATAAACTGTCAGATTTAATTCTAGCAACCAACAGGTTAATGAATTCTGAGCTTTAAGCTGATATTCACAAATTGATGACCATTTCCTCACACCAACCTGTCACCCTGTTAGATGAGGGAACAGGAGAAAATACCCATGGCTCCAGTTGGAGGGTTTCTTTTCCCAAGACATTTCTTTGCTCCGCAGCTCTCAGAGCCACTGTGCCCCATCCTTGTTGTCGCAGAACAAAAGGGTAATAACAGCCAGCACAAAATACTTCAAAAACAGAAACTCTGACTTCAGGAGGTGTCCCAGTGCCAAGCCTGTGAGAGCTTTTGGCTCAGACCCTTTGGTGGAATGAGCTGAGCTGGCCACAGCTGCTCAGGGGTGGGAAGCCCGCAGGAAGGACCTTGGCTCTTTTGGAGAATCATCATCAAGGATGATTTACTTAATTGAAGTATCTCCTTAAGGCACTTAAAATGAAATGGGATGAGTCTGAGCACAAGTCCCTGGCAGTTTTTCCCCCCTCAAAAGCAGTGTCTGTCCCAGGGTGAGGGTGCTGAGCTCAGAGGACAAGGGGCCCTTCCTTCTCTGCTGCACATGGCAGGAGATGTTCACACAGGCAGGTGTCCCTTGGTGTGTCTATAACAACAGAAAAACACAATAAAAGGGAAGATGAGCAAGCTCTGCTTTGCTGCTGCAGACTAAGGCATTGCAGGATTTAATTATACTCCAGGTATATAAATTCAGGAAACATGGTAATGCTCCCGTGATTAAAATTATAGAGGGCCTAATTGAAAAAGCATAAACTGAATTGAAGAATTCCTAATTATAGTTTGCTTTGAGGTGTTAATTTCCTCCATAATGAATGCATAATTTCTTGGAACTAGAAAATGGGGTTGCTGCACCAGTGCGTGGGATGCAGATGGAATGAAGGGATTATCATAAATGCAGCCAGACAATTCTCAGGAATAAACCTCTGCAGCCATGATGTTCTTCTGCCTCCCCATAATTTCAGCTCTTCTTGCACTGTGGACAGCAGAAGGCAGAGCCAGGAAGGGTGAAGGATTTGCTTGCAGTGCAAAAGGAAGGGGAAATAGGGCTGGTGTTGTTCAGAGCAGCCATGGTGCAAGGAGAGAGGCAGAATGTGCAGTATTTCTGCTGGGAAAGTCAAGCAGTAAAAGAGGAGGAAATGCCAATTTGCCTTGTGGCCCACCTTGACAGGTCCCTGAGGAGCTGCAGGAGCTGATGTTGATGCAGGTTGAGGGCTTTTTTCTGCCAAAGGACACACAGCCTTTATGTAATGTTTGCTCTTTTGTAAAAAATACTCTCGGTTTTGAAGGGAGTTGGTGGACTACAGGATTGTCAGACACAATCTCTTAACATTTAAATCCATCCAATTCCCACTGTGGTGGGGGTGGGAGGTGTTTATGGATTAATTTCTGCAGGGAAGTTGGGACTTTCCCACTCCCTTTATCCTCAATTTCCCTTCATTCTGGGGCAGGAGATCTTGTAGTGAAGGCACCATTTTAGATTTCTCCCTGGTATCAGAAGCATGGCAATTTTGCACTTTCTGAAAATCAAAACATGTCCAGAAAAAGTGGAAAGGAGCTGGTGGATACTCCTGCAGCTTCAGGTGCTGAAAATCTATGCTGGCCTTCCCCAGGAGAGCTCATCATCACTGCACATTGACCACAGGAGTGGGAGTAGTTGAGTAATGAAGTTTATCAGAAGGTTGTAAACAGAGCAGGTTCTCTCTTTTTTCCCGGTGTTTTTCTTAGTCTCTTAATTTAAAAAATATCCGAACAGACATGACCTCAATACAATTATGTTTCTAGTGTTTTCTAGTGTTCTGTCTTAAGAAAAACATCAGATTCTTCAGTGTGGGTTTTCCCTGCGTGGTAGCTGTGGCTGTGGAAAAGGCAGAGGAAGCTTGAATTCTCAGCTAGATTATTTCTGCATCCAAATGAACCTAATTTGATGGAAGCCATTGGAAAAACCCAAATTAATTCTGACTGAGAATATATGCAAATACCCCCGTCCTCTTGTTCAAGCTGCTGCTTTTATGGAATAATGGCAGAAGGGGCTTGTAAGGGTTTGCCATGGTCTCTCATTGCCCTGCAGATTGTCCAAGAACCACTTTGGCTCTTCTTGTCCTTAAAAAATCCTCCTGGTGTTAAACTAGCACTTGCTGAGGATGACAGGACCTCACTCAGCGATGCCTGTCTAATACAATGCAGCATTAACAAAACAGAGGTGGGGTTTGGCTTTTTAATTTTTTTGTAGATTAAACAGATGGCAGGTGGCTCAGGAGGGAAGAGACACCTCCAAAGCCACTCACATCAGCTCCTGGTGCAGTGAAAGCTGATCTGTCTGCACTCATTATCTCTAATCTGCCAGCAGAAAACACCATTGAGCTGGAGAGAGGGACTGGGCCAGTTGCACCAGGGAGCAGCAGCTATTGTGGCTAATCTGGGTTGCAAGCCAGGTCAGGTTTATGGAGATGGTTGAGATAATGGAACACAGAGCTTTGAAATGCCCTCTGGTTCTTTTTTAAATGTTTTCTATTTTTTAATTATTTTTTTCTTTCCAGAAGATTAAATAGAGAAATTTAAAGCACTTAAGAGAGTATAAGTAATATGACACATGTACAAGTAAACAGATGTAAAAGCATGTTCCGGTGGGCTGGTGTTGGTCTTTCTGCAAGTCTGAATTTCATCTTTTATTAGGGCAAAGACTGGGCCAGTTCCACCAGGGAGCAGCAGCTATTGTGGCTAATCTGGGTTGCAAGTCAGGTCAGGTTTATGGAGATGGCTGAGATAATGGAACACAGAGCTTTGAAATACCCTCTGGTTCTTTTTAAAATTTTTTTTCTATTTTTTAATTAATTTTTTCTTACTTTCCAGAAGATTAACTAGAGAATTTAAAGCATTTAAGAGAGTACAAGTAATATGACACATGCACAAATAAACAGATGCAGGAGCAGCGTTCTGGTGGGCTGAGGATGGTCTTTCTGCAAGTCTGAATTCCATCTTTTATTAAGGCAAATGATCCAGCTGGGGAAAATGGCCCTTTAAGTGCACAAATCCTTCTTTATGGTCAGTGAATAGAGCTGTGTTCTGAACAGCTCCTTAGGTTTTGTGCATGTCACCACATTGATGTTTGCTGTGGACAGGGGCTGTGGTGATGGCCAGACTTGCTTAGAGCTGTATGGGAATATTTGGATTTTTGGATATCTTTCCATAGCACCTGCAGTCAGAGAAGAATCATGTTGGGTGGAACTTCATGAGGTTGGAAACATTGATTTTAATAGACAAATTTATGTGTAGGTACACACAGGGATGTTTAGGTGTGCACGTACAGAGTCATAGAAGCACAGAATGATTTGTGTTGAAGGGATATTGAAGTTCATCTGGTTCCAACTTCCCCTATCCCAGGTTGCTCAGAGATGCATTATTTAATCAATAATTATTGGCGCAATGTTGTTAGTTGTGTTTATGGTTCTGTTGCATCTTTGAATGGTGCAATTTTAAGACAAACTCCAAGTCTCCAAACTCCTTTCCCAGCTCCTCCCTTATCACTGCAGGTCACATCTCTAGTGATGCTCAGAACTCACATTTTTCTCCTTTTTTTTTTTTTCCTGATTTGAAAGATTTGGTAGGAATAGCATGTGTTCAGCCTGGATACTCCAGACTCCATTAGACAGGACATATTGGCTGGTGGGTGGATGGAGGAATATTGGACAGGAAAGTGTGGATTTGTTTACACACAACTGATGCTGTGATATCAGACAGAGTCACATTCCCCATGCCACTGTTCGTATATTTGCAACAGGGGGATGATTGCTGTACCTCAGGGGTCTGCCAGGATAAAATAAATGCAACCTATGAAGGCCATGGAATATTTGACATTACACTATCACTTTTTTTACTAAAAACCCCACCTAACCACCACCAAAAATCCCAAAAACCCCAACCAACCCAAACCAAACAATCCCCCCTACACAGACACCTTCCAACAGTTTTCTTTTTTTCAGTCAGCTGTGAGAATTGTATGTGAGACTGCAAAGGAATTTCAGACAAAGCATCCTGGCCAAAAAGACAACATTTGTTAGAGTGACACTGGCAGGATGCTTTTCTGCAAATACAAACATTTTGTTTGGGTTTGCTGTTTCCTCAGCCTTGACACAGTGGAATAAACACTCCTGAAACAGAGCTCCAGCTTTTGGCTGGGGACAGCACAGCCCCATCCCTGTCCCCTGTGAGGAACCATGCAGGCATTAAACATTCTCACTTTTTCTAGAGCCCATTCCAATCACAGGAGAAACTTAACAAAGCCTGAAATTTCAGCAATAAAAGAATGCCTGTGTGAAAAGGGTGAGTCCAAATGGTTTTATCCAAGTGTGAAATCGTTACCTTTTGTTTCATGAATTTCAGGGTCTGACATGCCCTAGTAGTAAATCTGGAGCACTGAGCTGAATATGAGAGTGGAAGAAAATGTGAAGAGGCTCTCTTCCCAGCCTTCTTGATTATTAAATGGATTTCATTATTGTTGGCTCTATCTCAGCAGGTTTTTTTCATTGCAATGGCAGTAATTACCATCTCTTCTTCCTATGCCATTTTTTACAAATTTGGCTGAATTTGAATAATTTTTTTTTTTGGGGCATTCTTCAACTTTAGTGAACGTAGTAGAAGAGTTGTTTAATTTAAATGACTGTTAAAAGAACATGCAAAAATAATTCCAAAATGAAGGCTCTGGTGTGAATAACTTTGCAATATGAGAGACTATTTCCTCAGGCAGCATCACTATTATCAGCTTTATTTTTGTGAATGCCTTGCAGATGTGAGCAAGCTGATTGATGGCAGTGCAGCCCAATATTCATGGGCCACTTTTTGAGTCTTTGAAACAGCCAAGCACATTCCAGAATATGACACTGTAGAACAATCTCCTTTTTCCCCCCTATTTTCTGCATGTTTATTGAAAGCAAACCTTCACTTCAGCATATTGTATTCTGCATGGAGCTGTTCCAGAGTGCAATGGAAACAGCAGCAATCTTTAATTGATTTTAATGTGTTTCGAATCTGTTCTTAAATAGACAGAAAATTGCAGAGCAGCGCACTGGGTCCTGTCAGTGTGTCCTGGGTGGCTGTGAAACACAGTTCATTATGGTTTGTAGATTACTTTCAGAGTTTCTGATTAAAAATGCTGCTGGAGGTACTGAGGGTGACATTTCAGAATATGTGAAGGCAGTAACTCAGTTCTCAGGAATATATTGGCACCTGTTGGCACTCAGAAAAGTTTATGAACTTGGGAGCTCTCTGGGGAATTGACTCTTGGGTGCCTGAATGTTTGATTGCAGGAGGTGCCTGGTCAGGAAATTCACCCTTGGAGCCCAAGGAAAGCAGTGCTGCAGTGGGTGCTCAGAGCAATCAGCATCAGCCTTTCTGGCAGTTATCCCTTGGGATTGGTTAACTTTAGGGAATGTATGTTATATAAAGCTTTTTTAGACTTGGATTGGGTTGAATTCTTTACAAAATCTCCCATATGCAGATACATGGTGGGGCTGGAGGCACATTGTGAGAAGGATTTATTTGCAGTTTAATGTCACCATTTTTAGGGTAAATAATACAGAGTATTGATATATGGAGTGCCTTTCTTCCAAATTCCCATTATTTTATTTCTTACTGTCTCTGTGGCAGAATTCAGGCTTTGATCTCAATATCTTTAAGAGGGGGAAATAAAGATGTTGATGCTACTCTTGTGTCTCAGTGTGCATCACTGAAGGCAGCTTGGCCATAAAACAAGCATCTGCACTTCCAATGGCTAATCTGAATTCTAAATGTGGGTGTCAGGCAACACATCAAACCCTCTCCCATCCCAGTATCCTGGGAGATGGCTCCATACTGTCAGAATAAATGTGATGAACCTTCATGGATATATACAGATATACTTACTTTGGCTCAACCAAATTTAACAGGATCACAAGTTAAATGGAATAATCAAATGTTAAAAAAGCTCAGTATACTGGTTCTCAGTATCTGTAGCTGGAGTCTCACGACACACAAGGGGGAAGAAGCTGAAGTGGTTGTTGGTCCCTCTGTTTATTGTACCTTTGTCCCTGTTCATGTGCTGCTGATCCCTTTTCTTTACCTCTGTGCAGGTCAGACAGTATTTGAGGTTTATTTACATGGGCTTTGATGGCCTTTTTGGAATAGTTGGATCTGTTCTTTCCATAGAATATGTGCAGGAGTGGAAATTCAATGTCCAGCTCCACATCAGCTATGACATTTTCTGAAAAATCCTTTCCTTAGGATTTTTCCTCCTGAGAAGCTGAGAAGCCTCAGGAACAAAATGTAAAAACTGATTATCTGCTGCTGTGGAATGCAACAGGTGCATTTTTGATTGGTCTCATGTGGATGTTTCTAATTAATGGCCAATCACAGTCAGCTGGCTCGGACAGAGAGCCGAGCCACAAACCTTTGTTATCATTCTTTCCTATTCTATTCTTAGCTAGCCTTCTGATGAAATCCTTTCTTCTATTCTTTTAGTATCGTTTTAATATAATATGTATCATAAAATAATAAATCAGCCTTCTGAAACATGGAGTCAGATCCTCTTCTCTTCCCTCATCCTCAGACCCCTATGAACACTGTCACTCATGGGGAGGCACAAATCCTTCCTTCATTTGCTCCTTTTTGTCCTTCATTCTTTGAATTAAAATAAGCAGTAACAAGGAAATCACTACTCTCTTATTTCCTGTAGCCTATCAAATAGTTTCTCTGGAAGTAATGTGTTCATCTGAGTTAGAAGTTGGAAGTTCCTGTTCTCTGTAGGATGAACAACAAAACCAACTCACAGTAGTCTGCTAAAAAAAAAGGCACTACAAGATCAATCTGTACTAATTGCCACTTATTTTTGCTCCCTGGGAGAAAATAATATTGGAAATAATATATGGCTGATAATAAATTTATGTGTTAAATGAAAATATATTAAATCTTTATATGATGCGAAGGGAAGTTTAATGACAAGATTGGTCTAGAGGGAGTACTCAGCTGCTGAAACATTGTTCCTTTTAAGCTTTAATAATTCAGGTAAGTGGATCACTGCAAGGTTACAAAGAAATGATATTCCTTTTCCTACCCTCTCATAATCAGGAGTGTAGAGAATGTTTCACCCTGTTGATGTGTCAGGATACCAAAGTGCAAGGGCCAGATGTTGGATGCTTTATGGGGAGCTTTGACTCAGCTTTTCCTCCCCATATTCCTGTGCATCCTACTTTGAGACTGGTCTTAATACTTAATTTTTGGACAAGTATTGTCTCAGTCCATCCAAAAAAAAAAAAAAAACAAAACAAAAAAAACCCCCACAAACAAACACAAACAAAAAACCGAAAAACCTCAAGATCAGGGAAAGGAGAAGCCTGGTGCAAACGGAGAGATCTCCATCACAGCAATGTGCTGTGACTGGGAATGTTGATTTTTTTCACACTGAATAGGGAGCTCATAATTTAAAAAATTACCTTGTAGCTGGTGATAAGGGCACCTTTCATTCCTCTGCAGACAACACTTGTGCTGTGGCCCATTATGGTGGATGCTTTTATCAGTGATTTACAGCCAAGCTGTCAAAAACTTTTAAAAACATCTATTAAATTGATGTGGATTTATCTATCTAAGTCCTTTGAAATTTATAAAGGAGCCCAATTTTGGCCTCCTTTTCTAATCAGAGTGTGCAGCTGCACACAGGGCACTCAGTTCCCCAGCCTTCTAGGAGGTCAGGCATTTGTTTTGTGGCCCAGATTTGAGAATCCCTCGAGAGCTGTGTGCAGAGCAGTGCCTGTGGATGTTTGGAAAGCAGTCCCTGGTGTTTTTTACAGGGAAAGCAGCATTATTTGGCTGCACCAGGGTGGGCTGGGGTGGCACTGGGTGCACAAAGCCCCTGCTAACTAGCACCCTGCAGCACATCCATGTGTGTGTTTGATTGCAGTGTTTCCAAATGTGCTCTGACATTAAAAACTGGAATGCAGGAGTTAGTGTGGCTGTATCATCTTTCATTCCAGTGGCACTGAAGTTGTTATCTCGTGTGGGAGTTTGAATGCTCTGTTTTTGTTGTCTCTTTTAATGTCATTCCTGTGGATGACACTGACTCTCGTATCCAGCTGGGTGTTTGCAGCCAAGGCTTTGATTCCTGCCAGGAAAGCCAGGGCAGCTGATCCTGCCTGGGAGCAGCAGCTCTGAAGCCTGAGGTGGGGAGAGCCCCAGGAGCTCCCTGGCACTGCCTACCTGGTAGATGGAATAAGAGCTATTAGAATAGTTTTTATCCTATTAGAATTTTTTTTATCCTTCCCTCCAGTGCCGCTTTTTTGAAAACTACTCCTCCTTTCTCTTGTCTGTAATCACACTGGTGACAGCAGGGATAGCAAATGGCAAAGGGGAGACCCTGCTCAGCCCTGACCCAGAGATGGAGTGCAGCTGAGGGGCTCTTTTAGGCCAGATCCTGCTCACCAAATTTATCCTGAGTTAGTGCCCAACGACGATCTTGGGGATTGTGGTGCATCCCACAAAGTTCCCATCTTCTGAGCAAAGCTGGATTACCTTTACTCTGCTGAGAAATGCTGTAGTAATGCAGATAGTTTGCTAAACTTTAGGGTGGGTAATAGTACATTTGCTACTCAGAATTCCCACAGCAATTCCATTTGGGTGTAGGGTTGGTGGGATTTTGCTCCAAGTTACAAGAGCACCTCAGTGCAGGTGTGGAAGCATTTGCTGTGCAGCACTTCATGGGTTAATGCAGAGAAGTTGATCTCTGAAAATGCCATAAAGGCAGGCAGGGAAATTCTGCTCCTAGGTGTAAACAAAATGGGAGGAGAAGAGAATAACTCAAAACAAACAAAAAAAAAAAAAACAAAACCAAAAAACCCACAAAAAAACCACACTGATAGAAACAAAATAATAGAGTCTGTGCCAGTCTGTGTCCCTGCTGGGGTGATTTTGCAATCCTGCCCTTCTGGAGAGTCTAGACAGATCAAAATACCAGGATGAAAACAGAAAGTGAGACCCAGAGTAACCAGCTAAAACGGATCCAGAGCTCAGAGTGATGCTCTTCAGCCCAAAGCAAGCTTTGAACTCAAACATGCTCTTGGCTGCTCAACCACTTCCTCTGAGAGTGGCCAGGCCCAGAGAAGAGCAAGGCTGGAGGGTGCTGGACCCCAGCCAAGCAGTCAAGGCAAAGATGAGGGTGCTGTGTCAGTCAGTGTGAGAAAAATGCCATGAAAGCCACCCTGAGTGTCACCAGAGGAGGGTTTTCAGCGAGAGGGAGCAGTGACAGCAGTGCTAGCTCAGATGCCTGTTCCATGGACAAGGAGTTTGAGCAGGAGATTAACAGGATTTTAACTTGAACACAAAGGGGAGAATTGCTACACCCCAGCTGAATATTCGTGAGCACACCATTGTGCTTCCAGAGGAACCTTGATTCATTTCAAAAGAATAAACATTAAAAGTAAAATTTCAGGCCACTACAAGAATGAGTTATCTCTGTGAAGGGAAGAAGTATGTTAACAGCTAAGTGGGAGAGAGAAAATGTGAGAGAATAGAGGCAAAAAGAGTACCTGTGACTGGGTTCTGTAGGTATCAAAACTCTTGCTCACGATGAAAAGTGTCTGTAGTGCTCTAATGATTGGGAAAGAGTTCAGTTACCTGGCAGTTCATGTCCCTGGGAGCTTCCCCTTCTCCAAAGACAGACAGTGCACGAGTTCATGGCTTGCAAGTGGGATAACTGAGAGAGTGAGTGTCACCCTGAGGTCTGGGAGAGAGGATGAGGGAGTTCTTGGCCTCTGTGTAGGCTGAAAGCAGATTGATCTATGTCTATACATATATATTTGTTTATATACCTAAAGGAAACATTTTCTATGACCAGAAAATGCAAGTGTTTCGGATTGGATGAAACAGAAAGCAAATGTTTTTAGGTTAGAAGGCATCTGGCAAATGTCCATAAAAGTGTCAGCTATAATTTTGCACATGGCTGACAAACAAAATGACAAACTTTCCCAGTAGTGTAGATTATTATGGCCAGGGAGAAGGGTCAGAATAAGAATGTACACTCCCAGTAAACAATGCCCAAACCAGCCCACTATGATTTGCTATTGCTGAGCTGAGGAGAGGGTTTGTATTGAACAGGCTTGCAGCTCCCACTGCATCCTCAATGATACTACTTAAAGTGTTGCTTGGAAACCTGGTTTTGTCTTTTAAAATTGTAAAATAAATAGCTGAGAAGGTCTAAAATAATTTATTAAAGGTTCTGATGAACTGGAGGAGGAGGACAGCTTTCCAAAATGTTGATGGGGCATCATTAAAGGCTGCAGTCCATGCAGCTGGTGCTCCTGCTATAGAATTCACAGAATGACCAGGTTGGGAGAGACCTTCAAGATCATCGAGTCAAACCCAGCCCCAACCCCTCACCCAAACCCTGGCCCCCAGTGCCACATCCAGGCTTTGTTAAACACACCCAGGGGTGGGGACTCCACCACCTCCCTGGGAAGCCATTCCAGAACTTTATCACCCTTTCTGTAAAAGCTTTTTCCCAATCTCCAGCCTGTATTTCCCTTGTTGCAGCTGGAGGCTGTGTGCTCTGGCTGTGTCAGTGCTGCTGCAGACAGAGCCCAGCCCCAGCTGAGCACAGGCACCGTTCAGGAGCTGTGAGAGGGATGGGGGCAGCCCTGAGTCTCCTTTTCTCCAGGCTGAGCACCCCCAGCCACATTAGCAAACAGCAGGGTAAGGACAGCTTTACTATTGAGTAACTCACAAATTGCTCGTGCTTGTACAGATTAGCTGGGATTGTGTCTGGCAGTGGGAGCCAAATGGTTTTCAAGTTCTTCCCTGCCTGCCCTGCAGTCAGCAGAGCATGAGCCAGATCCCACAGGCCCCAGGCCCTGGGAATTCAAAAGCAGGAATGTCACTGTCACATTTTCTGGAAAAATCCCTTTGCTCAGGACTTTTCTCCTGGAAAGCTGAGAAGCCTCAGAGAAAAGGAAAACAATTCTTATCTCATTTGCTTCTCCTGTGCTGTGCTCACATGTGGAATGTGTTTGGAGATTGTTTACCCACAGGTGATTGTTCCATTGCATTCTGCTGGGAGTTGTTTTCACTCTTTGGCCAGTCAGGGCCAAGCTGTGTCAGGGCTCTGGAGAGAGTCACCAGTTTTCATCATTATCTTTTTAGCATTCAGTGAGTATCCTTTCTCTATTCTTTAGTATAGTTTATTATACTATTCTTTAATGTAGTATAGTATCATAAAATAGTAAATTAGCCTTGTGAGAACATAGAGTCAGATTCATCATTCCTCCCTGCCATGGGGCACCCCACAACACAGGAGCTGGGGCTTCTTCACTCCTCCTGCATGCTGGAGGAGCCAGAACTCAGTTTCTCAGGGAGCATTGATGAGCTATTGCCCTGCTGAAATCCCCCAGCCCAGTGTTTGTGCAGCAACGAGCCTGTGAACGCTGGGACAGTGACACACTGGGGCTGGTCCCAATCTCTCCATCCGTCTCCCCTGTCTGCCTGAACAAAGGCCCAGCCTGACACAGACAGGTGAGGGCAGCACATCTGAATAGCCTGACACCAAGCAAAATGACTGCAGCCCTATCTCTCTTTGTCAAGCGTGTGAGTGGTGTTAAACAGACAGTGAAACCTGCCTGGGTTATAGCAGCATGGAACTCCAGGGCTTTGGTAGCTGCCTGAGGAGGAAAGGAAAATAAAGCAGAGTGTATTTGAATGCCTTGCAAGCTCTGAGCCTGCAATAGTGAGCTAGAAATAACAAGATTGCTATTATATATCATAATGGCCAAAAGCTTAGCAGGAATCAAAAAGGATTACTATTTCATAGAGTCAGAGGGAATATGAGGAGTTGTTGCTGTTTCTTGAAACAAAAGTGGATTGAGGGAGCTATAAAGCCACCTGCTCAGTACATAAACAGTCCTTGAGGGATGGAAGGTAGAGGGAAACTTGCTATTGGGAATTAGAGGATTCTACATTGCAGAATATCCCAAAAAGAGGTCATAGAATGCCAGAATGGTTTGATTGAAAGGAAACTTAAAGCCCATCTAGTTTCAATGCCCTGCCATGGCAGGGACACCTTCCAGTGTCCCAGGCTGCTCCCAGCCCTGTCCAGCCTGGCCTTGGACCCTTCCAGGGATCCAGGGGCAGCCACAGCTGCTCTGGGCACCCTGTGCCAGGGCCTCACTGGGTCCTTATGAGGACATCAAGATATGAGGGAGGGCCAAAAAGAGTGATTTTCAAGATTCTTTTTGGCCTAAATAGCTTTTTGCACCCTGAAACTGTTCCCACAGGCACCTGACACCATTGCCACCTGCTCTTGCTGTCCTCCACTGCAGCCACCGTTTGGGCCAAGCAAAGAATTCATGTTTCACTTTGGTGGCTGAAGGAGAAACCCTCTGCTTGCCAACATTCAGCACATTACAAATTCATTCTAGACTGGATATTTTATTAGTTACTCCTTTTCCTAAAGAGTGACATAATAGAAATCTGTTCTTTCACCCAGGTTGATCCTGATTTACTCAATTAAACCAACAGAGCTCATGGCCAACATCTTGCCCCCACAGTGACTTTCAGTGGCCACTGCCCCTGCTATTGCTGTGCCAGGAGCTGTGCTTGCTGGTGTGAAAAACACCAATCACTTGTTTTTAAAATTTTAAAAGTTTCATAGTAATAAAATGGTTATAAAAATAGTAATATAATTAGAGTAATAATAATTTGGACAAATTGAATTAGGACAATATGAGACAATAGAGACAAAGAGTTACGGACAGTCCAGGTACCTTTTCTGGGCAGCACAAGCCCGAAAAAGGACCCACATTAACAAAGGATTAACCCTTAAAAACAACAACCTGTTGCATATTCATACACCTCATCCATGATGCATAAATTCCATTCAAACACAGGATTCTGTCTGGTCATCCTCAACTTCTTCCTCTTAATCCTAACAGCACCTTCGAGGCGGGAAGAAGTTCATTTCTTCTGATAAGAGGGCAATAAATTCTCTTTCTCTGAAAGATTTCGGTGTCCTGTGGCTGCCTCATTCCTTTCTTAAAGAAATCCCACTAACATAGTTCTTATTTTAACTACAAGAGTTACCTTTTAATCACAAGACTACATTTATCATATTATTAAAATGTTAATACACCACTACTAATCAATACATCAAAATACATATGGTAAATATCTGCGTGGAGCCATATAATATATAATATATAATATATAATATATAATATATAATATATAATATATAATATATAATATATTATATATTATATTATATATTATATATTGTATATTGTATATTGTATATTACATATAATATATTATATATATTATATATTATATATTATATATTATATATTATATATTATATTATATATATATATATATAATAAAAACTTTTCACACTGGGATGCCTCAGCTGTGTGTTTCTGACTTTTGTATGCTCTTGTCCTTTTATTCCTTGCCAACATTGAAGTCTCTGGGGTCTCTAATCTCACCTTTCTCTGTCTCTCCCAGTGTGTACCAGCTCGTTGTCAAGGAGGAGAAGCTGCAGAAAGCCCGGAGAGCTGCAGATATCATCGAGTGCTTCTCTGTGCCAGTGAGCTACAAGAACGCCTCCAGCCTGGACTCCCCACACTACTTTGCAGCTGAGCTGAAGCCCATCAACCTCCCTGTCACACAGCCCTTCACCGTGGGCGACAACAAGACCTACAATGGCTACTGGAATGCTCCTCTGTCTCCCCTGAAAAGCTACAGCATATACTTCCAGGCTCTTAGCAAGGCCAATGGAGTAAGTGCAGGGAAAACTGAGCTGCCTCTGTAGGTGTGACTGCCTCTCTCTCTGTCCTCTTCATCATTCTCCTTCCTTCTCGATTGGATGCTGGTTTAACTTCTCCTTCTTATTACCCTCTTACAGAAATCTGATGAAAATCAAGCATGCCATTACGTGTCCTTCACTCAAATCTCCTCTCTCTGATGCTCAGATCCAATGAGAAATCTGTTGAGGACCCTGATTCTGTAAAGGCACATGTTGCCATGTGATTTACTAAATGAGCTGCTTAGAATTTAGATTTTTTTTTTATCCTTCAATAAGCATGAATGTCAGAGTAGGGGCTATTGTGCTTTTAAGAGCCATAATTGCAGTATCTTGATAGTTCACAGTGCTTGTGATTTTGGAGGAGCTGTTAAGAATTTGGATTACCTTGGAGCTTGCACTTGGCCATATCCTAATGCAGCACTTGTGGTTGGGAGTTCCAGCCTGAAGAAATTAGGTTCTGCAGTGGGGACTTTCTGCATCTCTGTCCTACCCCTCTGCAATTCTGTATTTTTATATATTTTTACTCTGTGTTATTGGGTTTAAAATGCAGCCTGACCAGGGAATGTAGCCCACTCCATTCTCAGACTCCAATGACACACACAATGCCACAACACACCCCATCCCACCACAGGAAAACAGGAGGCCTCTCCTCCTTCTTCTCTTCCAGCTGAGGGTAATTTGTGACTTTTTACCTCTCCTGTTTCAGGCCAGACCCAGCCTCAGAGGATCACCTTCCTCCCCTCTGGCTCCCCAGCTGTGTTTCATTCATACATAACACAAGAGAATTTACCACTCTGGCCTCCTGAAGAGTCTTAGAGCATTAACAAGGCATCACAAATTTGGGTAGCAGAGTCTGCTATTATTAGCCTGTTTGCCAGTGCTTTCAGAAATTAAATTTTAACATAGATAAATTCTCTATGATATCACCCCTGAGAGAGAAAAATTACAAAAATCAGTCAAAGGTGAACAGTGCAGGCTTTAGTGGCTTTTACACCTGAAATGCAGCTGCACATTGCAGAGGACTGGGATGGTTTCACAGGCTGGCAGTGCCAACGAGTGTTCACAAAACATCGGAGTGCTTTACACCCTTCATTTATCACCATTTTCCTGCACAGCTTCAGCTGTGTGGCTGACAAGTACAAAATCTCTTCAACACTGTGCTGGTTTTCACCTTGGTTTCCTTTCTAGCCAACACAGTTTCCTTCCAGCACCGCTCAGTTAATTCAGTTTTGGATTTGCCTTTATAAAAGAAATTGTGAATATATGTATATGTCTCTCTGTTTCTAGTTAGTTCCCCCATGCGTGATAGTTAATTGCTAGTGAATGGATCCCCAGGGAAGAAGAAACTTTATTTGCTTAAGTACAATATAATATTCCATAAATGGGTAGTGAGGATGGAAGTGTAGGCTTCCCTTGGTGTTCTGGATTCAGGCATCACTGGTATTCCTGCTTTTCCTGCATCTCACCCTTCATTCCAGGTGTTAAGGACTCAAAAAAGGATGACTTTCTTTGGCTGTCCTAACAGGAGAGCTTTTTAAGCATAAGTTAATAAAATAGTCTTAATTCAACAATGCACAGTTCATGACAGGATGAGAAGTATCCAGCCAGACACAGTAAATTACTATTTGAGAAAGCAATTTCCTCCTGTGTTAATCATTTATATTTCTACAGGATATACTTTATATATCCTGAAAGTGTAAAGTGTGGGTAAAAGTGTAGAGGAAATGCCCAAGAGTGGAATGTGGATCTTCAGAGGTGTAGCTTCTGCTCTGATTCCTTCTGTTTCTTGGTAAAATCATTAAGCTCCACATTTCAAACATTAGGGTCAATTTGCATCTGTGAATAGCAGGTTTTTGTTCCATTCCTAGAATTATTTGCAGGTACTATTTGTATTGTAAAGTTCTGAGTTTTCATTTGTCTGTAACCTGAGCAGCTTTGACCAGTCTTGGAAAATCCTTCAAATAATTACGGCTGCAAAATGGCATTTCCATCCCTGGAAGTGTCCAAGGCCAGGTTGGATGGGATTTGGAGCAATCTGGGATAGTAGAAGGTGTCCCTACTATGGCAGGGCATTGGAACTGGATGGTCTTTAAGGTCACTTCCAACCCAAACCATTCCATGATTTTTGTTAAAGCACATCTGCAAAAAACCTGCAACAATAACGACTTAGCAGGGTTAAAGTAGAGCCTTATGTTCCCTTACACGTGAAAAAACTTAACAGAACATTGCCACTCATTTTTTAATTAGGATATTCCATAGTTTCATTAATCACTGACAGTTGTGGAATGATGAAATTTCTTTCCACACCTGGAAGCTGCAATGAGAAGCCTTCATGCAGTGAACCAGAACATCTTCCTTTGGAAACAGAGGGCTCTGGGGAGAACCTGATTTCATGAAACAGCCTGGATTTGGTCAAAAAGCTTGATGAGGAGGAGGTTAGGAGTGTTGTAGGAGTTGTGCATTGTTTGAGCTCCTCTGTACATGGAGGGCTGTGCTCATTCGGTGTTCCCGTCTGCTCTGCAGCCATTAACTCTGATTGTTACACTGAAAGGAACATAATTAACAGCTGGATGCAAAACAAGTGTGGCAAATTGCTGCAGAGGCAGATCACCAACTCTTGTGCCTTCTCTTGTGCACTGCTGTGGTTGTCTCAGAGTGTGAATGGAAAAGCTGGGGCTGGCTGGATCCATCTCCTGGGCACTTTGGTCACCGTGGTGCTGCCTCCAGGCTGGAGTCTGAGCAGAACATGGTGAGACTGGGTTCTTTTCAGATTTGTAACACAAAGCACTTCCAAATCATGTGAATTTCTCTCCCAGACACTGCTGAGACCCAGATGCTGAGCTGAAATGTGGCAGAGTTTGAAGTGAGAGAGGGGAGAAGGAGGAAGGGCACACAGAAACTGCAGGCTTGGTGGCTGTGGGAGTGAGGAGCACCATTGTTACTGCTTAGGTATACAAGGAGTCAGCACAAGAGGTGGCACAGAAGCACAGGGCACATTTGGCTTGGCTGTGCTCTGGCAGGATCTCCAGACAGTGTCACAGCCATCCAGGTAGGGATGTGGTGTTTGCTGCTTGTCCTGGTGCCACCTGCTACAGATGGCTGCCTGACAGAGCATGAAGGTTTGCTTGTCTGGAAACCCTCCCTGAGCTCAGCCCCTTTCTAACTCCAACTCTGCCAGTGTTTTTCCCTCTGGAAGGTGAGGCTGTGATGGTGTTCACAGGGGTTGTTGGATGAGGGAAGAGACGAGAATGTTGACTTCATGTTTCAGAAGGCTGATTTATTATTTTATGATATATATTACATTAAAACTACACTAAAAGAATAGAAGAAAAGGTTTCACCAGAAGGCTGGCTAAGAATAGAAAGCAAAGAATGATAAAGCTTCTGTCTTGGACAGAGAGTCTGAGCCAGCTGACTGTGATTGGCCATTAATTACAAACAAACCAATATGAGACAATCGCAGATCTACCTGTTGTATTCCACAGCAGCAGATAATCATTGTTTACATTTTGTTCCTGAGGCCTCTTAGCTTCTCAGGAAGAAAAATCCTAAGGAAAGGATTTTTCATAAAAGATGTTTGCAACATGAGGCCAAGTTGACAACCCTGTGTTACTCCTTATCCTTACACTGGCTCAATAATCAAACTGATGCTGCAGGTTTGGTTGTCCCCAGGTCTTTTTCTGGTTGCTGATCCAGCACCACACTCCAATGGGGAGAATTTTTGGCTCCTATGTGAAACCTGCCTGAATTTTTGAGCAGCTCAGAAACCAGAGCTCCTTAAAACAAATCCTTTCTGGAGCTGCATTTTACCTCATTGAGTTAAAATGAAATTTTTAACAGCACAGTTTGCAATCAATAACTCTTGGCCATTTTTCCTTGCAATGGGAGATGAGCAGGAGCCTGTGTAACACAGCTGGGAGTGATGGGGGGATGCTGCCAGCTGCTCTGCCAGCCTGGTGGTCCAACAAGTGACTGATGTCTTTAACCCAGAATTGTGAAAAGTAGCACTGCAGGAATCAATGAGAATATTATTTTTTTGAGGGAATGATAGACTCTACTGAGATTCCTATTGATTTTTTGCCTCTCTAATGACTTGTACTACATGCACAATCGGGCAGCTCATTATTATCAGGGGAGTTGAGGCTGGATTTCTTGATGCTGACAGGTCTGCTCACAGCACACAGCATTATTCCTCTGGGACATTTGGGAGGTATGGATAGAGCTGCCAGCAGAGAGATGCCATTCATCCCTCTGGAGATGACCATGAAAAAAACAGGGAGGCTGAGCTCAGCACGAGCTGTGCTCTGAAAGATGAAATGGCACCAGGGCTGCCTGCATCACTTCTGTGAGCTACTAACCAGCTCTGTGTTGAGGAGGATTTTGGGTATACAGTTTATCCACTTACATTCTCTCCTTCTTAATCTCATCCATAAAGCAGCTATGGGAACTTTTCACTCTTTGTACACCTCTGTTTCCACATCTGGTTGACCAGAGGATGTGGACCTGAGTGTTTTCTGCATAATAAATAAAATCCTCCTCCAGCCTACGTAATTTTTGAGAGATTGAGAGGAGTGGGTATCCAATCATCAACATAATTGACATAACTTCCTATTGTAAATAATAAAAGCCCTAACCACTTTGTTAAACCTCCCTTCTCCAAATGACACAGATACTAAAAATAAAAGCTGATAATTGGAATAGCAACAATAGTCTTTGGAAGGAAATAGCAATTTCCTGAAGCTGGCAATAAAAATTATAGGGGAGTCCATTGACCCTGCACAGACATATTTTAAGACTGCAAACCACTGGATGCAATGGCATAGAAAATAAACACATAATTTAGATTGGGCAAAATTTGTTGAGGACCAAATAAATAACTCCTTAAGGCTGGGCAAACCCATGGTTTCATCCCTGTGTGAAGCAGGTTGCCAAAAAATTCCATGTTCAGCTCTGGGATGTGGGGAACTAAAGGTGGAACTGAGGCAGAGGAGAGAGTGGTGATTTCTTGTGTGGTCCATGCACCATCAGCAGACAAAATTTCCCAGTTTGAGGTGCCTAAAAATCTCTGCCTGTTGTAGGGCAGCCCCCATGGCACACCTGGGGACAGCAGGTCCTGCTGGGGCTGGCAGGGGGCTCTTGAGGCAAGGCAAGCTCTGTTTGACTGCTGCAAAGTCATAATCGTAGTAAAGGAAAGGGAAAAACGGTGGGTGTGAAAACAGATGGATGAAAAAGCTTTGCTGCTTTCATTGTTGTTGGTAGTCTGTAAACAGCAAGCTGTCAGTTTCAAAGAAAGGGGGGGAAAGAAAGATCATGTGGCTTTTTAGGTTGTGAAGATGCAGCTGTCACATAAACATATGTCCTGCTGCCCTTGTAGCCCTTTTCTGCACAAAATTGTTCCCATCCAAACACTGAAGAGACAGAGGCAGAACTCATTTTGTTATCGTGCATTTCACTTGAGTGAGATGCGCATTTAGGAACCTCAGTAATTAGCAGACAGCAGCAGCTCCTTTGCTTCTAAAACGAAAGAATAAAGTTATGTTAAAAGAATGTTTTAAACAGCCCTGGAAATGCAGGGGGAGGCTAAAGCAGGCTCATGGTGTGCAGGTTCCAGGCTGTGGGCACAGAGGGCTCACAGAGGGTCCCTGGTTGTGCTGATGGAAGGTGCAGGAACAGGCTGCAGCACCCTGACACACACTGCTCATATGTGCCCCTGCTGTGTGGACTGAAAAATACAGCCAGGCTTCAGCCTTGAGTGAGGACACTCCATACTCTTCTTTTATTCATTGGTAAATAAGTTCCAGAAAGCAAATTTCCATCAGTACGTTGAGGTAGGAGGTGGATGGGCTCATTTTGCAGGGAGCTTTAAGGGTGTGGAGCATGTTGGAAAGTGAGGGTTGGGTCAGGAGCTGCAGGATGTGGCCATGGAGTGTTTTCCTGTTCCAGGATCTCAGTTTAAATGTGCCTACATTTTTCCATTACTGTTTGGCTGTAAAATATCTGCCTTAACCTGGCAGTGATACAGAGCTGAAGCAGTGCTGGCATCTTAATTTAATTTATTCCTGTGAGTTCAGCCATAGCATGAAACAGATATGCAGAATATGTTGGCTCTCTGGGTATCATTAAGATTGTTGTAGATATATAAGGCCTTGTAAAACTTCTGTGATATCATAAAATGGGAAGTAAGTATTGCAGCATTTGAAAGAATGTTCAGAAACACCACAGAGACTGAATTTTGGGGAAATATTTTTTTTTTCTAAAACTTCTACTATTATCACTTTATTTAATTATTTTTCTTGCCATTGCTTTAGGTAAGCTGGATGGATCATTGATAATTACGAACATTGTTTATTCCTGCTTTGCTGGTGGCTAAAGAGAAGCACCTTGCAGTGATAGGACAAGAAGCAGTGTGCACAAATTGAAAGATGGGGAATGTAACTTAGGGGAAAAATATAAAAATAAAAGCATTGCCCCTGCCTGTGGCACTTTAAGGTGCATTCCAGCCCATTAACATTTTATGATCTTTACTGTGTACAGGAAAGAGCCTTGAAGCAAAAGTAATATTTTTCAGAAAACAAACATGATTGTGCGAAACTGGGTTTTGTGTTTTTTTGGGAGGATGATTGGGTTAGTTGGGGGTTTTTTTAGTTGTTTTGGGTTTGGTTTTTTTTTTGGTGGGGGGGGAATGTATTTATTTATTTTGTTCCTTCTTAAAAAGATTCATGCAAACTTACAATTATCAGCATCAACCAAAGAAAAATAGAGTAAGGTGAAAGGGATCTCATTTTTATGAGACACCAAAGAGGTGAGCAATGGAGAGCAATGGAATAATCAGCCTTAATCCAGAATATGGACTAAATTCAAGTCTTTACACTTTAGCACCCCTGGGAGCTGGTGTCTGTGCACGTCCTTTTATGCTTTCCTCCCCAGAAGATGCAGTTTGAAATGAAGTTCTGAAGTTCTTGTTCCTGTAGCTGTTGCTTTTGGCAGTGCCAGTTCTCCTAAGGGCTGTGGCTGTGCTCAGTGCAGCCATCAGTGGGTGCAGATGCAAACAGAGCAAATTCTGTATTCCCAATCACCCTGTGGGAGGGTCTCGAGCAGGAATACACTCATGTCCAAATGAGATCATTCTAGACTCTTCTTTTTCCAGCACTGACAAATTTCCCCTGCTTTCTGTTACATTCTGAAGCCAGCAGAAAGCAACAAATACACAAGAAAATGGGAGCAAGTGTCCACCTACTTGCGGACTGCAAAAATCCCGTCTCTTAATATTTTATTTTAATCTTCACTGCTGATTTTCCAGCTCACCTTGTTGTAGATCAGAAACTACATCAGGACCTGTCTGTCTTCTCGTTCCCAGCACTATGTGCAGAGTCAGCTCTGCAAACAAAGCTGTGTTTTCCTGCTCCATACATCCCAAGCAGCAGCAAAGACTTTGGATTTGCAGAATAACTGGGAATTCCAGCTCATTGGGATGAGGGGAGTGGGCAGCTCTGTGTGCAGCTGTGGTGACTTTGCAGTGCCAGTGTTGGTGAAGGTTGTGCAGGGGGGGATTTTGGGGGACAAAGGGGTGTAAGCAGAGATATCTGATTACAGAGACATCTCTGGTTACACTCCTTTGTGTAATCCCAGGGTTGCTGGGATGAATAGGGCTTCAGTCCCACTCTGGACTGGGAAATATTCATGGATTGTCCTCACGGAGCCAGGAATTCCTTAAGAGAGTTTGAAGGCAAGGTCAAGGGGAGGGTTTGTCCTTCTGGGTATCTCATTGTTCTTAAGCTGCACACAGTGTGCCTTATATCCAGATTGTGTGGCATCACAGGAAGGGATCAGAGGGAATTGCTCCTGTGATTCCCAGCATTTCCCAGCATGGATCCTGCAATCCCTTCCTATGTGCAACAAAAGCACAAGGAGAAAGGCACAGTGTGTGTCTGCTCCAGCCAAGGAGGATTTGTCACAGATGGAGCAATTTTCTCCAAGAGCAAATTCAGATTTGCACCAGGTTTGTCCAGTTGTTTGAGGATGGAAGGAGGTGCTCAGCAGTGCTTGCTTTGCTGGGCTGTTGTTTCCAGGGCACAGACAGCATCCATATTAATGGAGCATTGTCAGCACAGTAATTTATGCTGGATTCATTACACCTGAGACGTGTAGAGGCATAAAGTGCTCTGCAAGCCTTGCAGCAGATTAGTGCCTGACAGAGGCAGCTCTTTAGCAGGCAGCACATTCCCATTTGGATGGCAATCACAGGCTGGACAGCAGCAGCCCCTGCCAGGAAGGGCTGAGCAATGAGGAGCTGGGGGCTCCACAGAGGTTGTGCTTGCAGCAGAGGTGGCCTGAGAAAGCCGCAGAGTCTGAGCTGTTTGTGAAGCCAAACCCAACATTTGGATCCAAATCCCTTTTCTGCAGCTCTGCAGGCTCCAGGGTGGATTGAACACAAAGCATTGGGTTTTGTCCCAGCTCTGCAATGAGGAGCTGCAGTGGTGAGGGTTGTTAGAACAGCTCGTTTGGCAGAGGCAGCAGCACAGAATGTTGGTCTGCTCCACATCCATCAGAGAGCTGAAATATTCAAATGACTTCTTCGGTGTCTGTTTGCCATGTGTTTAAATAAATACCCAATTTGCAAAATTTGCAGTAATGGTGCATGAAAATGAGATGTACAGTAGCGTGCACTTTTGACCCAAGACTTGTCAGTCTATTACAGAGCAGGTCATTTAACTGGGAAATTCTATTAGCTCATCAGGCACTTGTGTGGGACCCATCACTCTCACACGTGGAGCGTGGAGAAACGTGCTGTCACTCCCAAATTTTCAACACTTCAGAGAACCAACTGCAAGCAAGTCCAGTAGTGTGGAGTGTTTTATGCAACTGTTGATGGTATTTTCAAAGATGAAGTGCAAGAAAAGATATATATGTATTTTTAGTAGCTTTTTAAAGGAATGTGTGTTTACTGTAGATGGGCAAATTACACGCTGTGATGTTTTCCTATATATTTTTCTTGTGTTTTTTTATTTTTCAGGAAACAAAAATCAACTGTGTCCGGCTGGCAACAAAAGGTATGTGGGTCTCTCTCTTTCCTGCAAACCACAATACCAGAAATGTAAAAACTACAGTGGTGGCACAACTTGATTACAGTTCCTAGCCAAGAACCAGCCTCTTTATTTCCTCTTTTATTTTATTTTTTTTAAAAAGAAAGATTGCCAAGGCAGAACAACAATTTCTAGGACCACTCCACTATATTTGTGGCCTCTGTTATTTTTTTAATGCAGGGTATAATTCTCTGTGGTTCCTCCTTCCCCTCATTCTGTTGACAGCTTTTCTGTCCTGAGGACTGTTCTTGCTGTTGGCAGAACATCACTGAAAAAGTGACATTAACTTCCCATTCAATTTGTTCTCTCCACAACTGTACAAAGTAGATAAGAGGAGATCTCGTGTAAGCCTAACCTTGTACACAGCGGGGCACAATTCTTACATCATGCCATTTTCATGGTATAATTGAGCAAACATTCCTGATTTCCATTGTGGTGAGCTCAGAACAGAGCGAGCTGACAGGTCACACAGAGCAAACCCAAAACAGCCCCAGGTTGGTTCACAAGGTGCAGCTCCTGAGGGACCAACAGTGACAATGCCTGAGCTCCTTCTCAGAGTTTACTGCTGCTTTTAACAACTCTTCTAAAGATTTCAAAATCACCCCAGGGGCTACTTTTCTATAAAAGATGTCAGACACCAGCTTATTTGTAGCACAGAGTGGCTGGAAAAAGATTTCCCCACCACAAGTTGTAGTGTGCCAAGGAGCTGTGGGGAAATGCTGGGCTGCTGCTGGTGCCTCTCCATTCCCAAACTTTGCCAGCTTGTGCTCTTGCTGCTGTGCTGAAATGTCAAATACCTGCATGGCAGCCTGTGGAGGCTTTGAGAGTTCACCAAAATTGGCAGGAGCCCAGAAATCCTTTGAGGCACCATCCCATTTTTTCCATTCTTTTCCATCTGTTTTGACTGGTGGCAGAAGTTAATGACCTCCGGGTCCTTTCTCCTGATCCCTTCTGCATCTGCACTTGCAGAGGAGTTGGGAGGACTCAAAGAAACACTGTTAGCCACTGGAGAGCATTTTCCATCTCCCTGTGTGGACATCCCCAGGCTGTCCCAGCCAGGCACTGGCGTGGCAGTGACTGGAAAAGATGTCAGACACCAATTGATTTGCAGCACAGAGTAGCTGTAAAAGATTTCCCCACCATAAGTTGTAGTGTGCCAAGGAGCTGTGGGGAAATGCTGGGCTGCTGCTGGTGCCTCTCCATTCCCAAACTTTGCCAGCTTGTGCTCTTGCTGCTGTGCTGAAATGACAAATACCTGCACGGCTGCCTGTGGAGAGCTCATCAAAATTGGCAGGAGCCCAGAGATCCTTTGAGGCACCATCCCATTTTTTCCATTTTTTTCCATCTGTTTTGACTGGTGGCAGAAGTTAATGACCTCCGGGTCCTTTCTCCTGATCCCTTCTGCATCTGCACTTGCAGAGGAGTTGGGAGGGCTCAAAGAAACCCCATTAGGCACTGGGTCTCCCTGTGGAGCCACTGGAGCTCCCACCTGTGCAGGTGTTTTCCCTGCTCAGGCTCTGTCGTGCACACTGGTGGGGCTGTAAGCAGTTGTGTCACCACTGAAAGCTGAGGAGGAGGAGCCATTTCTCCCATTTCTCCTTCTCATCTGTGGCTCTGGTTCTCCCCGTTCCCTCTTGTTCCTTTCCTGTTTAAAAGCTCCTTGTAAAATCTTTATTTAATTCATTCTCTGGGTTACAAACATTCTGTGTGTCTCAGTCTGTGTGTCTCCTCCCTCTCAGTTCTCTCAGCTGGTAGCAACGTGACCATTTCAAATACCTGATTTTGGCTTTCTGGTGGTAGAAAGAGCAAGAGCAGCACTGGGTGAAATGAATCCCCACAAGCTTTTCCAATAGCACAGTCTCTTCATGAGATCAGAGATACTGGATTAATTAATTTTTGGAAACCAGTTGTTCCTTCCATTTCAGTTGTTCATTTTTCTGGAGCTGGTGGAAGAATGTTGTCATGCTAGCAGGAAAGATATTTGCTCTGTGAATATTCAAAACAAAATAACTTACACAGCTTGAAAAATCCCATTCTGACACAACCTTTTGTTTGCACTCTGTGATTTGGGTACCTCAGCAAAGTGTCCTGTAAGTGTTTGACCTTCAGTTGACTTTTGCAAACTGAGATAATTTCATTAACCCTGTTAGGTCACCAGGAAAAGTCACTAAGCCACTCAGTCAATGACCCCCCTCCTTCTGTTGCTTCTGAATGTCATCTCTTTTTAGAAAAAAATCTCTTGCTAGGATTAATTTAATAAGAGACATTAAAGAAATGGGTAGAGCCCGAGGATGTCTAGAGCCACTGCTTTTTGGTGATCTTATTCTTTAGGTTTTTTCCTTTATTGACTTGAATGGAAAAGGACAAGAAATGATGGTAGTTCTAGTGTTTATTCTCGCTGTCTCAATTCATATCACTTTTGATTTATATCACTTTTGCTTCATATCACTTTTGATTTATAGGTAGGTATCTTATTCCTCCATGTGCAGTGCAGAAATCTCTGTGGAAATTCTCTTCCTCTTTTCCCTGGGTCTGAATTGCAGTGCTGTAATTCCCAGTGCCTGGCCCCCAGCACGGAGCTGGGATGCCCCAGCTGTGCCTGGTTTGAGGCAGGTTCAGCTCTCCAAAGGAGCAGGGCTGGGTGCAGCTCACAGGCAAGGCAGCACCAGGAGCTGGGGTGATGGTAATGTCACAGGAGCTGCCACAGCTACAGCTGAGCAAGGTGGTTCTGTGAGCTTTCCCACAGTTTCAGGTTTCCATACATCCTGAGGCTGCATTCCCACCATACATTAATTCCTTATGGATAAAGGGACCAGCCCCTGGAGAGGGCAATGCGCAGAGACGCTCACAAAACTGTGATTACACCATGTCCTGATAGCTGGAATGTTCTAGATAACCTCCTGTGTCTGTGCTGTCTTCTGTCTGCTCGTTATATTGATTATACTTGATGGCATTGCTCTGTATTCCCCTTCATTTGCACTGATGTTTTTCTGAGGATAGAATGAGCAAACCTGCAGTCTGCCTTGAACAGAATCATCAGAGCTGCCAGACACCACTGTGGTGTCTTTGATAGAAATCAGGAAAAAACCCCCTATTTTGGAGTCAGGCTCGATCTCAGCATTAAAAACTCTGCTTGAGTTGGTACCAGAGGAGAAAAAAAAATTGATTTGATGCAAGTAAATAAATACATACTACTGGTGCCAGACTAAATGTTCATTTTGGAATAGAGGCCTAATTTTCCCATTCCTAGACATTTGTCACTCCATTAGCAGCAGTGAAAGGAGTTCTGATTTACACCAGTGACAGCAAGATTAGGATCCGGGCGTGTTTAAGCAAGGCAAGAATTCTCTTGAAGCGCTGGATTAACAGGGGCACTGAACGTGAGTGTGGGAGTAATTAGGCAGCGAAATGTGTTAGGCATGTGTTGCTGGGGGATTGTAACACATCCTGGGTGTTGCTGCGAGGCACCTGCTCAGAGCGGAGGCTCTTTAATCACTCGAGAGACGCTCGGGGCTGCTGCACCGCCTCTGCTCCAGCTGGCTGCAGGGACAGGGCTCCCTGTGTCCCACTGCCCCAGCACCAGGAAAACCAAAGCAGACCGACTTTAACAGTGGTTTAATCCACTAAAAAAAAATAAAAATGGAGCTTTCCCAGTTTTTTCCCCTCCTCTTTAGCCAGAAACAGGCTGCTCAGATGAGCCCTTTGCAATCCAGCCCAGCTCTGTGCAGGAGCTGCTTCCCAGCTCTCTGGTGGTGTTTTCGCTTCATGGTTCTCTGTGTGCTGCCCCTCCTTTGATGAACTTGATCCTTGTGGTGGCAAGAAAAAGCTCTCAAATCCTTTTGTATTGGGTTGTTAAACGCTGAGATGAGGGGGTGGCATCATCATTTCAGAGCAGCAGCTCCTCCAAAGCAGAGCCGGTGGGTTCCCAGCTGGGCCAGCACATCTCCTGAGCTCATTTCCCCCCATCCAGTGCCTCCACGTGAGGCTGGTGCTGCCTTGGGGAGGGCCAGAGGCAGGGAATCACCACCAGCCCTTGCTGGGTGACCTGGGATGATCCATCAGAAAGCTCCCTGCGTTTGTCCACTCTGTGTAGCCATCCCACACTTTGCCAGCATGTTAAACATTATGAACCTTTTGTATCTACGTTTGTTCTTTTTTTTCAGATTTGTTGGTCTCAGATCTCTTGCCACTTCCCTCCTCACATGGGCTATTCTCTTTCTTTTTTTTTTAATTACTGGACTAATGTTATCTTTCACAGCATTAGGCACTTGGATGCATCTCATTAACATAAAACAGTCTTTAAAAATGTTTATAATTAAACTTCAATTTACCAGCTCTCTGCCATACAATTTTCATTCAGATGGGTTATTTATAGGTTTTGCCATTTGGTTTCCTTGACAGCATTTGTTTTAATATGTCCCATTCTTTCTGAATTAACTGACTTGTTCTCCCTGTCTTAAAGCAACATATTTATATCGACACTTTATTAGAGAAAATTGCAACCTCTTACCAAGAGAGAGCGATTACCTCTTGTATTCCTAAAGTGCATTAAATTAATTTCACAGTGTAATTGAAACCAAGGCAGAGGGCTCATTAATGGTTTCCTTATCTCCCCATACTCATTTCTCCTTTCCTTAAAATGTGAGTTCTTGCAAATGAAAGAATGGAACTATAATAACCATTATGAGGTATATTTTTATTTTTTTCCCTTTTTTTTTTTTTTGTCTCGTGCATGCTGCCTGGGAACCATTTTGCTTGTTCTTAGCAGTGATAGGTAGACACCAGGTGACCACGCCAAACCCGCCCAGCCTCTTGAGCACAGGTGATTATCAGTTCAGAAAAAGGAAAACTGGTCAAGCTTCCAGAGGTCTGAGCAGCTTCATGACTTCTTGTTTAATGCTTATTTTGCATGAGAAATTACTTTTACAATTGCTCCAACTACTGCATGAAGGAGGGCAGTGCTTTCATGGCACTGCTTCAGTGGAGATCTGTCTGTGCTGAGGGTCAGCTGAGGGCTCAACACCTCTCAAATATTCACAGCAGCTCCTGAGTGTGATGGAAGAGCCCCATGGGTCCCCTGAGTGTGCATGGAGCTGAGCTTGCATTTCCAATTCAAGGAGCTGAGCCATTTTCTGGGGCTGATTGTTGTGCATATTCATAGACAGCTGAGTCCTGCTGTCGGAGAAATGGTGGAAAGAAAAGGAAAACTTGATTCTGCAAACTCTCTGTAGAGGAACTATAGAAACTGTAGTTTCTATAGAAACTTCTGCTGGAGCCAGAGATGCTGCAGAATTTATCCTCAGCAGCACCAAGTCACTCACAGTGGGGAGGTTCAGAACCTCTCAAGGGTTTTGCAGTTTCCATCAGAAGGAACTTGGAGGCCTGTGTGCCATAAAGTTGCCCCAGCATATGTAACACTGGGACCAGGATCATCATTAACTCAGAAAATTTAAATATGGAGGGGAGAGCCCATCAGCTTGTGGAATTAGGTTCTTTTACTCAGCTTGATGTGCACAGAATGAGTGGCCGGGATGTGGCAGCATTACATGAGATAAATGGGAAAGGAGGGTTGATTTTTCAGTTTTTAGATGGATTTAATTTCTCTAGGAGTACTCCTCTCCCAGTGCTGCATGGCTGTTCCTGCCTCTATGACTTCCTCACCCAACAATTATTTCAACTGCACATCAGCTGTGAGGATACAGGAGCAAGAAAGGTGCTGGGATTACTGGGAAGTTCAAATGCATTGGAAATGAAGGTTCTGATTTTTGGTAGCACATCAGCATGGGAAGAAGGAAACATCCTGGGAGAATGTTGAAATCTCAATAAAAAACCTGGGTCTGAAATGTGACCAGGGAAATCTTGGGCTGGTGGAGAATTCTGCAAAAAAATCAGTGGAAAATGAGGAAGGAGAAAGTTCCTGCTGTTCCCACACAGTTCTGCTGCACATGAAAACTGTTGATTTAATAACTCCTGCTCCCTCAAATCCATTGAAGAGGCTTCTTTTGTTTCCTGGAATACATTCTGGTTCTGTAGACAGATAATGTATTTTTTAAACAGATCTAATCCCACTTCAAATCTGTTTGTTGCTGCATTTTGTCTTCTAATACACTGGAATATTATTCCTTTGACAGGTTTATTCTGTTTGGTGCTATTTATTTCAGAGGAGTTTATCACATTTTTTAAGTTGAATGCCTGAAAATGGTTGGTTGGGTTTTTTTCCCCCTGAACAAATTTCTGCTTTCTAAAAGTTATTTTTTAGCACGAGTTTTGTGCATTGCAATCCCTCTAGGGGCTTCCTTATCCCAGGGCACAGCTTTGAGTTAGTGCAGAGTGGGATGAGGCCAGGAGTGAACTGAATTTGGTATTTCCAGCCTCATGTCCAGGGGTCATTATCTACTCCAAGCTCTGCTGCATTGCCAAACCCTAATCCTGGGCTCCCCAATTAAAACAGGCAGCTGGAGGTAAGAGGAGATGAGGCACAGTGTTTAAGATGAAATCTGGGATAGTTTAGCCACAGGAGACTGAAAACATCACCTTTGTAATTCAGAGCATCCACTGCAAGGACACAAGTAGCTTCAGGATGGAAAGGTCTTTGGAGAAATGAAAATAAAATGTATTATAGTGGTGTGAGCCAAGCCCTCCAGGAACCAAAGCAGGCAAGGATTTACCTGGAACAGTGTGGAGGTTCTTGTCCCTTTCAGGTCCCACCTAGTGAGAAAGGATGCTCCTGGCTGAACCAGTGGACATTCACCTTCGTTTGCAGATAAATTGGTAGCCAGGTAAAGGAGTGGAAATTAAAGAAAAGTCAGTAGTGGGACATCAAAGCCACATGTGAAGGTCAAATTAAGAAAATGTTTCCTTTGGTTTTGTTTTACTTATTTTGAATGCAGGAAGCATTGGGTGATTCCTTGCTTATGAAATTTAGGGGCTTGTTTTTCATCTCCTCTGCTTGGAAATTTGCAGGAAGAGCTCTTTGGATTCCCTTGGAGCCTCCTCTGCACAGGGGCTGAGGAGGGGGCAGGCAGGAGGGGACTCTCATGTTTTAGAGGACAGTGGGGTTTCATGTTCCTGACCTTCCCACCCTCACACCCACTCATTTGGGTGACCAGGATTTTGTCTCCATTTCCTGATACAGATCCTTTCTAAGGTGTGTCAGCCACTGGGCAGGTACTGCAGATCACTTAAAATTATTCTCCTAAATAGGTTATTATTGTCAGTGAGAGGAATGACAGATTTGCCTTTACAAACAGGCTGTGGGTCTGCTGGTAGATAAAACCAGCACTGAGAGATAAACAAAACAATGGGAAAGGTTCCACTGATTGATGAATGGAAAAAACAAAGATTTGCCTTTACAAACAAACTGTAGGTTTGCTGATAAATGAAATGGGATATTGAAAGATGAAAGAAAGAGTGGGGAAAACCCCTAAATTCCATAAGAATTAAAAATTAAAAGGGAGAGTTGTACATTAGAGGGAAATCTTCAGTATCAGGCATTCTGGGAAGTCTGAACCTCTCAAGTACCTCAGCCAATGGGGAAAGAGAGAAGGGAAATGTGGCTGGGAAATTGGGATAAAAAGGAGGCTGAGTCCTCCAAAAATTGGAGAGACCCCAGGGGAATGCCCCATGGCATCTCTCTTTTTTCAGATAAAATAAAAGCACTCCTCTGTCTCCTTTTTGGACATAAACCTCTGATGTTTGTGGATTAATTTTCCTGACATCATTGTCCTTTAGCAGCACTTCCAAAGGCATGGCACACCCAGGAATGTTACAAATACATGATGCCTGTTTCCTTAAATAGGTTTTTTTGACAAGCCAGCATTAAGAAACAGGGTTGATATTACCAAGCTTCTGAGCTTCTTCCAGGAGCTGGACACTAAAAACTACGTGGTTGCATTAGGATATGTGATAAAATTACAAGGTAGGTGTGAGACTATTTCGTAGTGTTATTGTAGAGGAAAAGGGAAACCTTCATTCCAGTCTTGCCTGAAAGTGCTGCTTCAGCCTGGCAGAGCACAGGAAGCGTCCTGGTGTTCATGCAGCACACGTAGAGTGTGTGTGCACAGACTGCTGGCACTGCCCTGCTGATCCCTTTAGCTGGAACAGAGATTCCTCCTCTCCTGCTGCTCCCTCGGCTCGGGGTGAGCCTCTCAGGGCAGCTTTTTGTGGGTCACCCTGGTACCTGAGGCACCTTCATCCCCTTGGGCTCAAAGGTGACTTTATTTCAGTGCTCACACTGGTTTTGCAGCTTCTGCAGCTGCTGTGGGTGTGGATTTTTCGTGATAATCATGATGACCGCAGGGTAACTATTCAGAGGGGGCTGACTGGGGGAAAAGTCAGTAATTGTGGTGAATCTCTTGATATACCCATAACATTGTCAGGCACTGAGAAGTTTTTGTCTCTTATCAGTCAAAAGGTTGATCTCGCTGTGTCTGACTTCACAAAAATTGTCACATCTCTAAATTTGAACTTGTCATATTGGTAATTGTCCTTGTTTTCCATTTCTGTAATTTTTGAGCTAGTTTTTAAATACAGTTCTGCAAAAGTGACGAGTTAAAACAGACACGTGCTCTCACCCTCTGAACCATCACATCACTTTTTGGCACCACAGCAGATCTCTTTAGCTGAGCTCCTCTTTCAGGGAAGTGTTATAAACTTTGTTATTCTTGGGGACCATAAATCTGCTTCTAGCACAAATTAAGGGCTGCTCTTTTAAAAAGAGAGTAGGAAGAAAGAATAGCCTTTGTGCTGGATTTGCCTGGAATCTCCAGAATCAATTATTCACTTTGAGCTATTTTTTAATTCTCTTTCAGCTTAGCAACGCTGATCTTGGTGTCTCACTGTGTGTTTACCCTCATCCTCCTACAGATTCCACCTGTAAGCCTGAAAATCCCTCATACAAATTCTGCTCTGTCTTTCTCTCCAGGACTGCTTTGTTTTGCTGCTCTCTCTGCTCAGAATACGGTTGAAAGCTTTTGGCTCTCATCATTCTGCTGCCAATTCCTTTTGAGCTTTGTTAAAGAAATGAGAGTGTCTCATTACAGGCTTAAGCCTGTGCTGTTTGCAGTCTTCAACAACTTGAGGTGGAAAATTGGTGTGGTGATGTTGTGTGTGGTGATCCTCTTCATGATATTTATTTTTTAATGAATTACAACAAAGAAACAAAGAGGAATCTGGCTTTTAGATGTGATGAGCTGTTCCACTCTGTTGGCTCATGGTACATGGAGGCACCAGCATCATGCACAGATTGTTTTTAGTGCTGATAAAGTGCTGGAGGGTGTGGTCAGACGACACTCTGGGCTGGTTTCCACATCAGGATATAAAAAAGTGCCTTTCCACCTTTATCTCAGTGTTATGATTCCTGGAGGTACCTGTCTGCCCTTGTGTTTGCACTCCAGACTGTGTTTTACAGGCATAGATATTATCAGGAGCTGAAAACATGAGGGAAAGCATACCTGCATGCAGAGCTGCTTTAATAATTTGTAGGCCACTCACATAGAAAGCGCCATAAAAAAAAAAAAAAATAAAGGAAATCGTGTTTACAAGTGATTTGAGAATAGCTGTCTTTTGAATACAAGCCTCTAGGTCTATTAGGAGATTTTACATTCAGCCCACTGCCTGGCCATTATGTGCTGCAAAGAAATTACTCTGATTGTGCAGATCATTTCAACACATAATGACTGGGAGCCCAATATTTTTCATTAATTTTTCTGGGTTAAATAATGCTCTGAAGTGATTTTTCTGATTGTTTTTTGTTCCAAGAGCAGATTTCTTTCTGAAGAAATTCTTTCTTTCTGTGTTCTTAGGTGCTGCAATTTTGAAACCAAACCTCATCATTGCCAGACTTGTCCCCTTACTGGGTTTTTCCTGTCTCCTGGAGGTGGCTGAACCTCCCATTTCTTGTGTTGCTTCTCTCATTTTGTCCCTCCCTCCTTCACACTTGCATTGCCCTTTCCTGGACACTGAATATTTGACCAAGCTGTCCTTAGAATAATTTTATTTGATTTTTTTTCTTCTCCTGTTAAGCCTTGGGATGCTTCTCTCTCCTCCAGAGTCTTGGCTACTGGTGATTGTGGTGCCCCTTCCACTGCAGGAATTTGTGCCTCACCAGCTGGAAACCTCCCATAAATACCTGACTTTTCCTCCTGTTTATGGCTCTCTTGAATTCCTTTTCCTGGCAGTGTCATTTTTTTTTTAAATGCAATATTGTAATTGCTGCCTGAAGTAAAGAATGTTTCAAATTGCAGTTTGTGAAATAGGTTTTATGGAAGAAACTTGTATTATCAGCCCTGCTTAGTTACATGCACTCAGTAATCACTCTTTCCTGGATGTTTTTCAGAGTGCCACCTCCACAGAGGAGGTTGCTTTATAATTTGCGGCTTATTTTCAAATAATATACCTGTGCAGAAATTGCTGGGAGAGAGATTGCCATGGTATCTTTCCCTTAGATGCCACTGCTGGTTTTGCCCCAGAGGGCTCTGCCCAGGCTGCCCAGGGAATGGGCACAGCTCTGAGGCTGCCAGAGCTCCAGGAGGGTTTGAGCAGCACCCCAGGGATGCCCAGGGTGGGGTTTTTGGGGTGTCTGTGCAGGGACAGGAGCTGGGTTGGGTGATCCTGGTGTGTCTCTTCCAGCTCAGCATATTCTGTGATTCTATAAATCAACAGCAGCATAGCCAGATTAGACCTTAATTAAAACCTTAATTAAACCATCAGTGTGTGATGATCCAGAAACCTGACTTCTCATGGGCTGATGAGCTGGACAGCTCTGGGAAATTGGCCATGTGCCCCTGCCCTGCTCCCTTTGCATCTCTGCAGCATCACCAGAACTGCATCTCCCATCAATGTGCTGCCTGTAGTGTCTTCTGGCTCACTGCAAGGTGCTGGGTCTGGGGATTTTGGAAGGGATTGAAGAGAGACAAAGTCAATTGGGTTGCTAGGGAAAGAATTAAAATAGCTCTGACTGACCAGTGGATGCTGGGTGAGTGTCAGTGCCTGTGGAAGTCAGAGTCAGGGCACTGCTCTGGCTCCTGGGATGAGAATTTTGTGCAGCATAGAAGGGAGCATTGTGACCCTGTTCACAGGGGTCTGAGGGTGAGGGAAGAGATGAGGATCTGACTCCATGTTTCAGAAGGCTGATTTATTATTTTATGATATATATTATATTTCAACTATACTAAAAGAATAGAAAAAAGGATTTCATCAGAAGGCTGGCTAAGAATAGAAAAGAAGGAATGATAGCAAAGGTTTGTGGCTCAGCTCTCTGTCTGAGCCAGCTGACTGTGATTGGCCATTAATTAGAAACATCCAACATGGACCAATCACAGATGCACCTGTTGCATTCACAGCAGCAGATAACCATTGTTTACATTTTGTTCCTGAAGCCTCTCAGCTTCTCAGGAGGAAAAATCCTAAGGAAAGGATTTTCCAATAAAGATGTCTGTGACAGAGCATCTCTGAGAGCAGTAGCCTGGTGGAGCAGATCAGGCACAGACAGGGAATCAGGGGACCTGCAGTCTTCACTCCCCTGGCACTGCCTGCTATCATTTGCCTTTCTTATTAAGAACTCAAGCTTAGGGCAGAATGTTGTCCTTGTTTGTGTTAGTGCAGAGTAATGGGGTCCTGACCTCCATGGGGGCTTTGGGTGCCACTGAAATCACACACTAATAACAGTGGTGACCTGCTCTGTGCCTTACTGTTCCAGCATCCGGCTCCTGTTACAAGGAACAATTCATTCCAGGAGATGTGGTGGAAGTAACCACTAGAAAATACAGTTATAGTTGTTTTCATTCCTTTTTAATGCCAGCAATATATAAACATGGTTTTTCAGAAAGAAAAGGGTAGCCACTCAAGTACAGTAGTGCAGAGATTTGCAAGTGTGTTTAAAGATATTTGTAGGAAATGGCCATCTGAGCAGTTTTTATGGGCTGCTGTGCTCAGAGGATCTCAGATCCTGCATCTCTATAAGGGAGAGTGTCACAGACATCTTTTCATGAAAAATCCTTTCCTCAGGATTTTTCCTCCTGAGAGGATGAGAGGCCTCAGGAACAAAATGTAAACATTGATTTTCTGCTGCTGTGGAATGCAACAGGTGCATCTGTGATTGGTCTCATGTGGTTGTTTGTAATTAATGGCCAATCACAGTCAGCTGGCTCGGGCTCTCTGTCCGAGCCACAAACCTTTGTGATCATTCTTTTCTATTCTTAGCTTGGCTAGCCTTCTGATGAAACCTTTTCTTCTATTCTTTTAGTATAGTTTTAATATAATATATATAATAAAATAATAAATCAGCCTTCTGAAACATGGAGTCTCTTCCCTCATCCAAGAACCCCTGTGGACACCATCACAGGAGAGAAGCAAAAGTGAATTCCAAAACAGTGTTTCTGTCAGGAGCAGCAGAAGTCATGTCCTGAGATAAACAGCTCTCAGAGCTCCTCCTGCAAGGACAGGAATGTTCTCACCTACAGCTGGTGCTGGGGCAGGTGAGAAACCAGAGCAGCCAGAGAAGATTTAGAAATCTGCATGGAAAATCTGCCAGAACAGCAGGAAAACAATGGACTTTTGCAGTCCTGTTTCACTGCAAGGCTTGGAGAGTCCCAGAGCCAGGAATTTGCTGACACTGTCACATTCTCCATTCCTAGGCACTTTTAGCTGAGACAACTTACAAATGGTTGGGCTGGTAGCCTAAAGGAATTGCTGGCCTTTGCCAAGAGAGATAGAGGTGCCCAGAAGACTGGAGTGGATCAGTCACCACTATGTGGAGGTGTCAGGATGGATAATGAGCCTTTCTTCTCCTCCTGGAACTGCAGGAGCCTGCAGTGGGGTGGGAAATATCAGATAAAACCACTCTGACCACACATTGCCTGGAGTAACGAGCAGCAGCCTGGCAAAATCAAACCAATCTGGGAGATCAGAAGATGGAGTTGACAGCACAGTCTTATTTCTTCTAACACAGCTCACACTTCATGGGGGTATTCAGATGGTACAAAAATGAGGGGCGTCTGACTGTGCTGTTTATAGTAGAAAACCATTCTCCAACACCTATTATTTAGGGTCATAAGAGTAACTGCAGCTCAGCTGAAGGATAATTTGGAGTACTTCTGACTTTCACTTCAATGAATAGATTTTTAGCCATTTTCAGGCAGAAATTGTACCTTTCTCATTGCCTTTGTTGTGTGACAGTGTGGGGATTGCCTGTCTGATGGTGTAGAGCTCACCTCTTGCACACATTTACTGCAGGATTGTGGGAGAGCTTGTCAAATGAAGATGGAAATATGCAACTGATCCCTTATTTTATTTTCATTCTCAGGAGTCCCATTAATGCATTTCAGACCTGTGAGCACAGAAGTTATCAGTGAACTCTTAACTGAATGGGCAAATTGGTGAATGCAGCAGAATAGCAGAGTTGTCAGGGGCAAAAGCTGAAAATGATACGTGTGATTCCAAGAGCCAGCCCTTTTTGCTTGGTAATTTTTGTGTTTTGCTCTGAGTAAACCAGATTAACAGTTTAGCTGTAGGAGAAGTTAAATCATGCTTTTATCACTGCATCATCTCTTAAAGCATGCGCAGTTTAACGTGTGGCAAAGAGGCAAAACGCCGCCCCAGTGACAGTAACACTGCTGTCTCACCAACACATGGGCTTGACTGGATTTATCTCCCCCAGCAAGTCACTTTGAACAGAAGTGATTCAGATTTCCTGAAGATCAGCAGCACAGAGCTGCTAAAAGAGCAAAACATGATGATCTTCTGATGTCAGCCCCCTGTGTTCACCTTTGATTCCCTTTGCTATGTTTAAGCTGCATGGGAAGACCTGGCTGACTGCAGCAGCAAAGGTGACGCCCAAGATAAGAGTGGATCTCGTGTAACATGAATTCATTTAACTTGGTGAGCTGCAGTGGTGATATTTTTAGAAGTAGTTAAGTGTAACAGGAATATAATGAAGATAGGCTTATTTAGTCTTTAGAGTAGCCACGAGTCAAATCTTGTGGGGCTTTCTAAATCGAGCTCAGTGGTTTAAGCTATATCTGGAAATATTCTGTGCAGCAAGCAGTGAAGTCAGCATAGCCAAGGTCTGTAATGAGGACTAATGAGGTCTCAGCAATAGGGTAGAGGGCAGCTGTCTCCAAGGTGCTCAGTTAGAGCAGAAATGCTGTGCAAATAATGCACCTAAATATGGTTTATTTTCAGGTGTGTAGATTTCACTCATTAAAAAAAAACAAACCAACAAACCAAAACCCCCTAAAATTTCAAATAGAAATTATGCTCTCTGGTTTGGGCTGAAGAACTCATGCCTGGTATGTGGTATAAAGGGTGCTGAGGAACAGGAATTGGCTGTCCAGAGAAGCTGTGGCTGCCCCTGGATCCCTGGAAGTGTCCAGAGCCAGGCTGCATGGAGCTCCAAGGTTTATCCTGGTCTAGTGGAAGGCGTCCCTGCCCATGGCAGGAGGTTGGAATGAGAAGGGCTTTAAGGTCCCTTCCTACTCAAATCATTCCATGATTCTGTGTGGAGGGTGCTGCTCTATATGTTGGATTAATGCTTGTTACATGTGTATCTGTAATGGGATGTTTAAAAAAGCCAGGCCTCCAATACACTGAGAAAAACAAATGTGAGCTGATTTTGGAGGGAAAAAAGTTTCTGCCAGAAGAAATATTATAATTACATGTTACTGTGTTCACTATTTCAAGGAGTAAGGATTTCAAGTCCATTTAAACTATTTGAGATTAAAATTAGAACTGTTGTTCTCCTGTTTCTGGGTACATGCTGAGTGCTTCAGAAGAGTAAATGCCCCATTACAGTATAACTTAGTAAAATATTAGTGCCATTTGCACTACACTGGGATTTTACACCCTATTACTGCTCTGAATTATCTGTCATTAGCCCTCATTAAAGGCAGATTTGGTTAGATGGACAATTGTCTATTGCAATTTGATTGCAAATATGTTGTTAGGCTTTCAAATGAATATTTAAAGTGGATCATTGCACAGTTTGCCTAGAAATGCCTTTTTTTTTTTTATCTTGTCCTTCCTCTCCCTCCATGTTTTAAGGAGCTTCCACCCAGAATTCCAACGCAGTGGAACCTGAAAAGCAAGTGGACAGCACGGTGAAAATGGCTGGAGTTATAGCTGGTCTCCTGATGTTTGTTATTATCCTCTTGGGAGCAATGCTTACCATCAAAAGAAGGTAAGTTTCTGCTTTGCTTCCATCTTGGACCTCTTGTTGTAGTTTCTGAAGGAAGAATAAATAAAGATAAAACATTCTTTATGTGTGACACAGAGCAGCAATTAATGCCTGTGTAACACTGACACTAAGGGTCCAGAGGAAATTCCAGTTTTGGGACATCCAGCAACAAAAGAATGGCTGTTACTGCAAAGAGATAATGATAAATAATTGATAATTAATGTCAAGGGATAAGTCACAAAGTAGCATGGGATAAAGGGGATATAATGAGAACCTCTCCTACCAGGAAAGGCTGAGAGACTTGGGATTGTTCAGTCTGGGGAAGAGAAGGTTTGGAGTGACCCAGTTGTGGCCTTCCAGTACTTGTAGGGAGCCTGTAAGAAAGATGGAGAGAGACAGCACAAGAAAGATGGAGAGAGACAGCTCAGAAGGGCCTGGAGAGACAGGACTGCTGGGAATGGCTTCAAACTGATAGATAGGAGTGTCAGATTGGATATTAGGAAGGAATTCTTCCCTGTGAGAGAGGTGAAGCCCTGGCACAGGGTGCCCAGAGAAGCTGTGGCTGCTTCATCCCAACCATTTTTCCAACACTTTAGTTTTTGATACTTTGGCTGTCATGACTGCTACAACCTAAGTTATTATCTCCCAGATAACACAGACAAACCCCCAGGAAAAATTACTCCTAATGCAGAATGAGTCCCGGAGGCTGGACACAGAGGATCCATTGCTCTGTGTGAAAGTTCCCCAGCTCCTGCTGAGCTGAGCTGGCCCCTCAGACAGTGCCCAGGACCTTCAGCTGAGCTTGGCAGGCCCCTGGAGCAGCAATGTTTGCTGAATTTGGGGGTGTAGTCCCACTCACAGAACCTTGCTCTGGCTGGTTTTGCCATAGGCTCTGTAAACCTGGGCAATTTTCTTCAAAGTTAACATTGGAAGGGAGGTGAGTGGGAGTATTAGAAATCTAAATTCTCCCCTTTTTTCCCTAGAGCTGGAAAATTACAGTTTCCTCTGTGTTGTTTCCACGGCCCCTCCCAGGGCAGACAAGCAGAATCCCTGCAGTCTGTGTCTGTTTGCTGCAATTTGCAGGGATACCTGCTGTAAGGAACACTGAAATAAGGAATAAACTGCCTCATTGACTTTAAAATCTTCTCCCATTTAGAATCTGTGAGTGCAGGATGAGGTGTGGGAGGCTGCAGCACACCTCCAGCACCTCCAGAGCTGCTGGTCACATCCCTGCTGGGCTGCCTTGGATGGGCACCACCAGCCATGTCCAGCTCCATATGGACAATGTTCCCTGAGGATGAACCTCAGCCTGTCAGGCTCATTGCATTTGTAAACCAGTGTGGGTTGGGACTAGCTTTTATAAAAGGAGAAGCTGATTTGGGCCACAAATGGATTGGAGCTTCTGGAGGAGCAGAGCTGAAAGCTTGAGCTCTTCTGAGAGAGCAGTTTAACAGCAGAGTTCTCCTTTGATTTTGCAAACAGAGGCATTTGGACCTTAAGCTCTTGCATTCCATGTTTGCATCAGCCTCATTTTAAAAACAGTTCCCCTCCCAGTGCACCAAGGCCTTGGTGTACAAATAGTGTAGTCTTGCAAAGCAATAATTTAGAAATTGAGCTGAACTTGAGATGCTGTCTCCAAATGGAGCTGGAAAATATCCCAGTGACATTTGCCCATTGTCCAGGGCATCACAGCTCATTGGGAACAGGCACAGGATTTCCTGGATGAAGCATTTTGTTAACAGAGAGCAAAGAGAGGCATTAGAAGAGGAGGAAGACATTGGTTTGAGATAAGCATTGGTTTCATCAAGAGCCTCTTCTTGTTCTGCGGCACTCACCAGGTTGGCAGCACAGGGCTTGGAACCTTTCAGACACAGGGCATGAGCAAGCAGTGCCCAGTTGTTCACAGTTTCAGAAGAAGAAATGGCAAAAATTCCAGGAACTCAAAAGTTTCTGGGGGCTGATAAAGTGTTAGAGGGTTCAGTTAGGTATGTGAAACTAAATTAAGCCAAGCAGTGTATTAATATAGTGAAAAATTTGGGTTTGATGTTATGTTTGTCTGAAAGTTTTGGTTGAAACTTAGGATTGTCTAAAATCTGCTAAAGTTTCCATATTTATATATCTATATCGAAATTGTGTGTACATATAAATTTCTGTTTTAAACATGACTGTCTTACAGTATTTAAAATCAAAACCATTAACAGTTTTCTTGGTTTTGGGAACCCACTAACTCCAGGAGTTAGGCCATAGTATCATCATTACATGTATATGAAATGTAAAAATTACTGCAACATAATGGAGAAAAACCTCACACAAGGACATGGAGGGATAGAACAAGGGGGGATGGCTTCAAACTGAAGGAGATTAAATTTAAATTGAATATCAGGAAGAAATTCTTCACTCTGAATGTGGTGAGGCCCTGGCACAGGGTGCCCAGAGCAGCTGTGGCTGCCCCTGGATCACTGGAATGTCAGGTTGGATGGGGCTTGGAGCAGCCTGGGACAGTGGAAGGTGTCCCTACCATGGCAGGGGGTTTTGAATAATCTTTAAAGTCCATTCCAACCCAAACTACTCTGATTCTGTGATAATTTAACCTGTTAATTTAGAGGTGGTCATCCGTGCCTACATGAGTGTCTGTGCTCACAAAAGGCAGAACCACATTCTTTCATTAACAGATACATATCCTGAAAGATCTCATTTTTATTGTATGAAAATATTTCTAATCCTCTAAGCAGCTTATTGTTTTTTCCTTAATATTATTTAAATACATTTGTGTAAGAGAGAATAGAGAATCATTTTGGAAAAACAAAACAAGAAAACCAAGATATTTTTCAGGAGAAAATACCCTTTGACTTTTGACCCTCCCCAGATTATTTGATTTGGGTCTGCTCTGATTTCATCTGGGCAGTTTTAATTCTGGTGTAATCATGCCTTGTGTTTCCCTGGAGTGAAGAATGTGACACCTCTCAGGCTGGTGTGTTTGAGCAGACAAAGCCTCCACTGACCCCTTTAAATATGAGACTGAATAAATAGGATCAGACAGCCTGTCATGGATGCACTGTAAATAAGTTCTTTAAACTGCTGTCGGTAGCAAAAAAGGAGATTTGGGGCTATGTAGGGTCTAGGATTATTTCCTCCTATGAAAATTCAGCTCCTTATTCTGGATTAGGATTTAGGTGGTTACCTTAAACTAATTAAATAAAACCCCAAAGCCTCTTGGGCAGAACATACCCAGGCTGTAGGACAGAATTAGGAAAAGGGACATTTGCACATTGAGTGACCTGTGTCCCCCCTGTATCCCTGTTTCAGGTGGGAGACAGGCAGGGCTTTGGGCTGTGTTCTATTTTCAAGGACCAGGTCGTGTTTTTACTGAACCATAACTCTGACCAGCTCTCACAGTTAAGCTTTGAAATATTCTTTAGTAGTCCTTATTTCAGGTTGCATATTTTGGAAGAATTTAAGCCAAAATGTCCAATTTCAAAACACAATCCTCCTTTTGTTTGTCTTCCTTTATTTTCTGTCCTTATGGAGCAAACCTTTCTGAGCTTTCCCCTGCAGCCTGGAGGGATGTGCAGCTTTTTAATGAGGGCTGAGAGTCTGGTGGGATCCCAGATGTCTGTGGCCCAGCCAGGAGAGCAGCAGAAAGAACAGCAGGATGTTCAAGGGGACACTTCCAGTCAATAGAGCTGTGTGATCCCAGGTCTGGCCTCTCCCAGGGCTTGGTTTAATGGAATTATTTGGGGGATTTCAGGGGTTCAGCTGTGTATACTCTCATTTTCTACATCTTGGTCATGTTTCCCTTTGTTTAGAGGCTGAGTGGAATTTGGATTTTCTAAAGCTCAGTGGCAATCACTGCACCTTAACTGGTGCATTTCTAGGGCCTGTAGAATTGCTGCCTTCAGGAGATAATAGCATTTAGTTAAAATACATCCAGGTGTACCATGGAATCAGTGCCCTTCAAACAATGTGGTGTCAAAGCCCAGGACATTCCTCTGGAGGCCCTGGGTGATTCAAGACCCTGGCAGGGGGCTCAGAGACCCTGGCACAGAGTCAAACACACCCATGCCTTTGATTTTAACCCATGGAAACAATTACCAACCTTGTGTGAAGAGTTACAAGCCACAAGAGTTTGAGTAGAATAATTGTGAATTTATCACAGGGTGAAAAAGTAGAATTTTGGGGGTTTAGAATGGGGGTTCAAGAGGCAAGATGGAGGAATCTGGGTGTGTCCTGTCCTCCTTCTTCTTGTCCTCCATCTTCTGCTGTGATGGTGGTACTTTTGGATTGGTTTAGAGTAGGGACAGACTGTCTAACATAGGTGATAGGTATTGGAAAATTATTGTAAATAAAGTATGCGTAGTTTTTAGTATAAAAAGCCAACACCACTCCAAGGGCAGGGACTGTGCCACAACCCGACCTGCTGGACAGATCTCAGCAGGTCACAGAAAGAATGGAATAGATAAGAGAAAATAAACAACCTTGAAAAGCAGAGCTGAGGAATTTCAACTTCTTCAGTCGTGGGACTGGGAAAAAAGAGACTTTCTGATACCTCAGGGCCATCTCAACCGCAGAAACCCAAGAATGTGGCATGCATCAGAAATCTGGCCAAAAGAGCAGGTTTCTCACAAAGGCCATCATCAGGAAAACCATGGCACTTCAGTGAAACCCTCATGAACTCTTTACCCCAGGTGTGCACACACAGAGGGTGATTGTGCAGAGTGACTGAGCTGAACCTGCTTCCACCTGTGCTTATGGAAGTTGTGCTCAGAGCAATTATAAAAGTGAGGACCTGAAAGCTGCATTTGTATTTCTAAGTGATTCCTAGTCATCCTAGTATCTTCAAGGATGAGCTTTTAAAGCTGTGCAATAAGTTGAAATTTGTGTTTCATTTTCTCTGTCTTGACCACGGCTGCTGCTTCTGTGGCTTCTTTTGTCTGGTGGTAAATCTCTAATTCCCTGGGCTAGGTCTGTTGTGAAGCAGTCTTTTCAGAGAAGCCCCTTTCCAGCTATGAAAGGGTAAATATAACTTCTTAAGCTACAATTGAATGCCAAGGCTCAGTTTGTGGTGCTGCTCAAAATTTTGTGAAATGAATTGTTGAGAAACTGTGGTAGAAAATGCTTAATCACAGTGATGCAGAAAGCTAATGCATGCCCCCAGTGCTCAGCTATAAATATGGAGTGATGCTTGAATTGTTAATGAACTATTTGCATTTTAGAGTTTGATGAAGCTTGATAGCTTGATTTATCATTAGACAATTTGCTCATTGTCTAAATATTCCAAAATTGTGGCACTCTTACATTGTCACTTCCCTATTTATTGTTATTTGTATTAATAGCTCTGACATCTTTTTCCATTTCAAAAATATCAAAGCACTTGAGAGGCAAAATTAAATCTATTTGCCCATGGTACTGACATGATAAAGTGAGGGAATTAAAGGTGAGGGGATTTATTCATGGTGGCAGAAGTGGAAACACAACCTGTCTCCAGTTCAGTTTCTATTTATTCTCACCAATGTACAGCTCCTGAAACAAGTGTAGGCAAACAGGATCTCAGTACAGAAAACAGCACAAACACTTTATATATTGAAAAAGAAACCTGGAGTTCAACTAAATCTAATTATGTGCTTTTCTCTTTTTCTCCTTTTGGATATTTTGTTCATTTGACTGGCCATCCATATTTAGAAGAAATGCATATTCCTACTCCTATTACTTGTAAGTACTTGACTGGGGATGAGGTTTTTTGAGCATGTTCACCCTGTGGTAATTTTGTGCTTTGTTTTATTTTTTTTATTTTTGTTTCTCTTTTTTTTTTTTTTTAATTTTTTACCTCTCCATTTATCCTTGTCCTTCCAGCAGAATGTGTTTTATTTTCCCAGTTGCACGCTGTTATGTTTTCCCCATTTTCCCACTGCACCTGTAGCTGTGCCTGCAAACATATGAATGTCCACAGGTATGCCAGTTATGGTTCATAACTCTTCAAACTGGATATTCATCTTTAGATTGGATATCAGGAAAAATTTCTTCACCAAAAGGGCTGTCCAGCACCAGAACATGTGGCCCAGGGAAGTGATGGAGTCACCACTGAGGCATTTATTTAAAAGTTGTGTAGATGTGGCACTTGGGGACAGGATTTAGGGATGGACACAGCAGTGCTGGAGGAACAGTTGGACTTGATGATCTTGGAAATCTTTTCCAACATAAATGATTCTATGATTCTGTAAATGCTAATGAACAAATACAGAGCGTCCCAAGTGCACCTTTTTAATTGCCCATTGCTTGTGGCCACACTTCAGGGAAATTCACACCTGAAAGTGATTGTTGGGAATTTCTCAGACATGGGTTTAAGCTTTTTAAAAACCTTAATGTTTCTGACAACTGGGAGTTGACATTATCCCAGCAAACATCCCTGTTCCTGGAGCTGCCAGGTTCTGAGTGTTGGTTTAGATCATTGGATGATGAAGTGGTTCAGATATTCAGATCTAAATCACCTGTCCAGTCCTAATGACAATGCTGCATAATTAAGGCAGTTGTTAAGGCACATGAAAATGCTTCACACATCAGTACTTCCAGAGCCATCTGTTGCCTAAAGACTGAGGGGCTGGGAAGCAATCAGGGCCAAGCTGTTTCTGCCATGCTAATGGTTGTCTGAGGATCTGGGGGAGGAGAGGGCTGGATCAATGATGTGAGGAAAAAGTCCCGGAGAAGCGAGCTGAGGCCTGTGCTGCCATCAGAGGGCTGGGAGGGATGGGGAAGGCAGCAGCTGCTGGGGACAGCAACAGCTCTGCCCTCTCCAGCTCTCAGCAGCAGCACGAGCTCTGTCACTGGCACCATCCCTTCCCCAGAGCCTGCCAGGCTTGTCAGGGCTCTGAAACCCACCGAGCTGTCCAGAGGGCCACACCAGCCCTGACAGCCCCTCCTGGTCTGCTGCTGCAGGATCTGCCTCCTTTGCCCTCCCTGCAGTTCCTCCTTGGCTCATCTTGGTGCTTTGTTCTGGAAGGTTTCAGCAGGTCAGCAGAATGAGAGGGTTCATGTGCTGCCATTTTAACCAGAGCTGATTTCTTTTCCATACAAATTGCTTTATGTCCAATGAACAGGGCAAAGGATTTCTTTTCCATATGAGTTGTTTATGTCCAAAGAACAGGGCAAAGGAGGATCCCTACTCACCACAGCTTGGAGGGGTTTTGTTTCTCCATGACCTGTCAGGAAGCTCTTGAAGGAGGAACCTTTCCCACTTCCCAAGCATGTGAGGAGCCTTAGGACACCATCAGGAGTCTTGACTTTGCCCAGTGATGTAATTGTAAATGCAGAGTAACTCCATTTCCTCTAGACCTCCCACTGGTTCACCCAGAATGGAATTTGACCTCAAGTAGTCAGATTAAAGAGGAGGTTAACTCAGTGTAAAGTAGGGGCTGGTTCTAACCCAAAAGTGCTAGGAGCTAGTTGAATTTATTGCTAGAACCTTTCCTCTTCTGCACATTTCTCATGTTTTACTCTTTGGTTTCCTTACAACCAGTAGCACCACTGCCTGAGACATTCAGTGCCGTTATAATTCTGTCTTTTTCCAGCAGGCAGTGTGTGGTCAGCATGTTCTCTGCTTTATTTTATTTTGAGATCTGTGTGTTTAAAGAGATGAATCAACTTCCGAGCCCTCTGTGACCCATTTTACAGCTGCACAACATTGCTTTAAGCAGTCAGCTGAGGATTGTTCTGCCAGAACAAGCACAAGGGTCTGTTTGCTGTGGGTCGCTTTGCCAGACCCCTTTTCCTCAGGGATCAGTGCAGTGACTCAGGAAAAGTGGAGAGAAAACCCTCAGGAGGGTCACCCCAGCCTGGGGTTGCAATGAGCTTCAGCAGAGGCAGAAGGAAGGGCTTTAATAAGGTTTAATGAGGCAGATGTCCACCATGCAGCACATCACACCAGGGAAAAGCCAGAGGCGCCATCAGGCAAGCTGAGTGTTCGTAGGAGCCACTGGAGGTTGGGGCTCAGCTTGCAGAATTCACAGAGTTTTCCTCCCCAGTACCACACCCAAAATGCTCTGCAAGGAGCTCACTCTTAGCTCTGGTGCTGTCCCAGGGACGGCTCTGCAAGCTGGAGGCACCACATCAGCAGTGACCTCACCATAGACACTGCCAGCACCTGTGACCGTGTTCACAGGGGTCCCAGGATGAGGGAAGAGACAAGGATCTGACTCCATGTTTCAGAAGGCTGATTTATTATTTTATGATATATATTATATTAAAACTATACTAAAAGAATAGAAGAAAGGATTTCATCAGAAGGCTAGCTAAGAATAGAAAAAGAAAGAAAATTATAACAAAAGCTTGTGTCTCAGACAGAGAGTCTGAGCCAGCTGACTGTGATTGACCATTGATTAGAAACAACCACATGAGACCAATCACAGATCCACCTATTGCATTCCCCAGCAGCAGATAACCATTGTTTACATTTTGTTCCTGAGGCCTCTCAGCTTCCCAGGAGAAAAAATCCTAAGGAAAGGATTTTTCATCAAATGTGTCTGTGACATGCACCAGGCTCTGCATGCTTGGCTCACATCAGGTCTGTTCCCTGCACTGGGAAAACCAAGCTCTGCTTTGGAATTTTTCCCCCTTGAGCAACAATCAAGGTAAAAGGGATGTTCCAGTAGTGAGGGAAGGAAGCAGGAGAGCCCATGAAGGAGCACACAGTGAAGTTCTACTGAGTTTCATGTTTCAAGTTTCACATGAGATAGGGTGTTTCATTGAAATTGCTAAGGACTGTGCAATTCTTATCCAAATTTGATTCAAATTGCCCTGGACTCCTATGAGCAGAGAGGTTGGATTTCAGTTTATTTGAAATGTTGTGGAAATAACAGCAGTAATATGGATATAAACAGATTTTTTTTAAAAAAGAATTGGTTTCTATGCTATGACGTTGCATGAATTATTTAGTCCTGAAGCAAAATTCAGTTGAGTGAGCTACCAGTATTGAAAAGCTGGTTCCCAAATAGATCTGCTGGCAGATCTTTAAATGTGACCATATGGACTGTATCCCTTCATGTTTGGTTTCAGTTTCTGGACTTCAAAGCTGTGTTTCTTAGAGCAATTCTTGTCTGCTTTCAGATAATTCCTCCTAAGTATTTGTCATCTTCTGAACAGGCATTTCTTCTTGTTAGGGACCAAAATCTCCTATCCTAACTCTTCCAAACAGTTCTATAATGATAATTCTATAATGATAATTCTATTAAATTCCAAGCAGCTCAAAATGATAATTCTGTTAAAGTCACAGAGACTTTTTTGAGGAGTACCTGGTCTTTACAGAGACAGGCCACAACATTTTGGTCATCTCTAGACTAGAGCTCTGCCCTCAGCCAATCTTGTGTTCTGCTGCAGTTCAGGACTGGAAAATCTGATTTTGTGAGGTGGTTGAGTACCTGCAGCTCTGACTGGTGAGACCAGTCCAAAATATTCACTTACAGGAGCAGCTGTTCTGGGCATGCATAGTTAGTAGGTAAATAGTTGTGGGATTCTTGTATAGCTACACTTGACTGAAAACTTCCCACAACATATAGGAAAGGATGAAAGAGAAGGCCATAAAGATCTTTAACATGCTTTAAATGGAAACACAACCCAGGAGACTTCGATTCCTGACTTATAACTCCTTGTGCAGGGTCAGCATCATATTGGGTACCTCAGTTTACCCATCAGCAAAGTAAAGATTGCTTGTGGGTTGAGATCCTGTGAGGAGAAAGAGATGGAATTAGGATTTCTTGTCCTGGTGCGCTCCTTGCATCCCTGTGCCTGAACCTTTCCAGAGGAGTTACTCTGTATTTACACCAACACAAATGGTGTCTGAGGCTGGGACAGAATTGCTGCTTTCTCTCTGCACTTCAGTTTAATGTGCAGTGTAAGGTATCAGCCCAGCCAGGTCTGGAAGATGTTGGTTTTATTCCCAGCTGAAGCTGTAAAGCACAGACAGCAATTCATCCAGTTTACAGAAGGGTTTGCACCTAGTGACAGACACCTCTTTTGCAGCAGTATTTTCAACTACAGCAATCCAAATCATGATTTTATTATCTGCTCACCAGGAAAATAAATGGAAATGTTTTCTGTGTGTGGGTTGTTTGTTTTGGTTTGTTTCTTTCTCCTGGGCTGGGTAATGGCTGCAGAATGAAATTTAATCAAGAGCAATATGAGACCAGGGAAGAATTTCTGGAAATACAGAGATTCATGTATGTGTTACAAGCGCTCAGTTTAATGTTATTTATTAGAAAAGAGTACTCAATGGCCAAGATGTTTTCCTTTTCCCTGAACTGCCCAGAGCTCCAGGGACATGATTGCAATGTAGGAAGCCCCTTTAACTCCCACTGGAATTTCACACCAGTTTTAATTGTTGGGTCATTTTAGCTGGGAGTTTCTTTCCATGGGAGAGATTGCAAAGGTTATTAAGCTAAATTTATACTTAGATTTTTTTGAGATATCAAAGTTTATGCTGAATTTATTGCCACCATCTGTGGGACATTTGAAAAGAAAAACATCCCTTTATTTTATTTAGAAGTGTACCTCTGTAGAGCCACATTCACACATAAATATCTCCAAGTATTTCCATGGATGGTGGGATCTGCCTGCACAGGTCAGCTTGCTAAATCAAGAATTTAAGAAGAAACATTCTCATTAGGTGCTTTTCTCATCAGATGATGGAAAAACAGGATCATTAATCAGTGGCTATGCTTGTCTAATGAAAGCAAATTAAAAAATAATATATCAAAATGCAGAAAGTGGATGAGGTGATATTTAGAATATGTCTGTGTGGTGATTGCAAGCCTCAGCCTTGCAGAGGGCAGGGTTTGTGGGTGTCTGTACCAGCAGAGACTAATACTGCATGGCTCCCACGTGCACCTGGCTTGTCTAAAATCTGGTTGAAAGTAAAACTAAAAAAATAAATATTAAAAAAAATCCCCCACAAGTAGTGATTAATTTGATCAAGTGAAGCTTAGATCATCCTCTCAAGAGCCTGTGCTTGTACACCCACAGTACAAAACACTCAGGGCATTCTTTTGACTTATCTCTACTTCACTTTCTCCTGCCCTGTGAAGTTTGCTCTGTGACATTGGCCTTTGCTCTTCCCTACACTTTTATACACCTTTACTACAGCAACCTCCCTCTGCTGCTGCCACAGCCTGGCTTCAGCAGAGCAGGTGTTGAAAGCAGGTTCAGGAGGGGCAGGTGAGGAAGCACACATTTAATCCAGAGCATGGAGCAGGTGTGTGACAGAGCATTGCTCTGAGCTCCCACTCCTCTGGCTCTGCTCACACCCCTCTAGTGACCAGCATTTCCCTGCCTGCTGCCCCCCTGGCTTCAGAGATGGGCAGCTCCTCCTGCACGGAGCTCTCCCCCAGTTTAGGATGAGCAGCTTCCCCAGAGCTTCCCACTCCCCAGCCCCTGCAGGCAGCGAGAATGTGATGGTGTTCACAGGGGTCCCAGGATGAGAGAAGAGATGAGAATGTTGACTCCATGTTTCAGAAGGCTGATTTATTTTTTTATGATGTATATTATATTAAAACTATACTAAAGAATAGAAGAAAGGATTTCATCAGAAGGCTAGCGAAGAATAGAAAAATAATGATAACAAATGATGTGACTGATCGAGACAGTTTGGACAGCTGGGCTGTGATTGGCCAGTAATTAGAAACCAACATGGGCCAATCACAGATGCACCTGTTGCATTCCACACCAGCAGATAACCATTGTTTACATTTTGTTCCTGAGGCCTCACAGCTTCTCAGGGAGAAAAAATCTTAAGGAAAGGATTTTTCATGAGACGTGTCTGTGACACGAGAACAACTCCCGTCTGGTGTCTTTTCATGTCTGAAAGCCTATCAGCCCTATCTGATTTCCTCTTCTCTAGATTAAAGGTCCACATTTCCTTTGGCCTTTGCTTGTAGATCATGTTTCCAGCTTTACCTTTCCTGTCCTTTGTGTGAGCCCCTGTGGCACGTGTCTGATTTGAAGAGCAGTGTTGGCAGCAGAGCTCTCTCCAGTCCTCAGGCAGAGCAACAGGATCACCCAGTTAGTGATCACCAGTTACAGTGCAATTTCCTTACTTTCAAACCAGCATGAAATCATTATTCCAAATTGGATTTGTCATCTCCTACAGATTTAGGGCATGGAGATCCTTTCCAATAGATCTGCTGTTTGACCAGTGCTTCCTGGGATTTGCATGGTTCATCACTGCCTGCCTTGAATTGGAGCAGATTCCATCACAAATTACAGGTGTACTCCTAGGAGTTTGCTACGCACAATTCTCTAAAAGGAATTTTTTTTTTTTTTTACTTTCTCAAATTGCTTATTGAAAATGAGCAATACGCAATTTGTGTCTGTAGGAGGAAATTTCATGTTTAACTTACATGATCTATACCTAATGTCTAAATTACCTGTGCATGCAAATCTACACTACAGTGTACAAAATCCATCCTTAGAAACATCTAAAATTAAATCTGTCAACGTACGTGCACGAGAGTTCTCCAGGAGTGGCAGTTACAGATTTAATGTTCATGCATGTAGAATTGATAGAAAAAGTTAGAGAAGAGTTTGAAGCTGCTTTTAAAAAATAATCCCTGACAGTCATCCAAACCTCCATGAAACAGGAATCTGATCCTGCAGATAGTTCTAACAGAAAATATTGCTGGAGCTTCCTGATTAATGCCCGTGGCAGTAAATGGTTTGTGCTTGATACCAGGTTTGCATTCCTTGACTGTTTAAGTAGAACTCCCACAATTTTAATATAGTGCTTCAGATTTTATTTCTAGTCTTTGATAGGAGTAGAAGTTTCAAAAAATAACCAAATCAAATCTCCATCTTTTTTTTTCCCCTCAAATTCACACTTGTGTTCACTGCCAATGGCTTTTCTCCTTGCTTTAGTGGGGTCAGCATCAACTGCCTGATTATACAGCTGGTTTCATTTTTTCACTCAGCTTTGAGCATCTTTCTGTCTCACCCCTCCTCTGTGTGTGTGTGCTGCTTGCAAACATCATCTTTTCATTTCCAAACTGAAAAGAGCAACCCAGTAAACTCCATCCATGGATTCCTGCCTCCTTCTTGCCACATTTCCCTTTACCCTTGGATGTAAACCAGCATTGAGATCATTTTATTCCCATCCTGACATTCCGTGTCGATTGTATCAGACTCTTCCCCCCAATATCTGCCTGGTCCTTTATTCCCTCCCCTTTTCAGCTGCATATTGCATGAGTGGGGAGGTGTCTGCTCCATGAGGGGTGTCGGCTGTGCTGGGGACACTGTGGGCACGCAGCCAGCCCATGGCTGACACTGATGCTGCCAGAGCAGCTTTGCTGGGGTGTTGCAGTGGCTCTGTGCAGGGCACTGGGGACAGCAGGAGCCATGTCACCAGCGTGGCTTGTCAGTGATTCACAGAGATCTCTTGGAACGCCCTATTTTTGGGAACGGCATTTCTAGATAAATGCTTTTCCATTTCCAAAAGGCTTTTTTTTTTTTGACGTGCTGGGAAATAAACCTCTACCTAGCTGTGGGTTTTAAGTCACATCCCTAACATTCTGGAAAGTGCTAGTCATTTGATTTTCTAATCTTTTCTATGAATTATAATGATGGTAAGGACCAAATAGGCTTAGTCCTGTGCTGCCACTCTCTCCAGACACAGAACGGCAGCAGCAAAGGCACGTTTAGAAACTGAGAGCCCCTTGATGTGTCTGGCAAGCTTAGCTCTGAAATCCTCAAAAGAGATCTGTCTTCCTTTTCCCTCTAAATTTAGATGAAGAATTTTTACATTCTTGGAACAGAGAGGGAGGAAGGTGGAAACTGATAAGGCGCTGTGGAAAGAAAATTGTGGCGTTTTCAGATGCAGACCTGGGTTGTGTGTGCGAGGTAGATTGAGAACTTTAAACTCATGTCACCTTTTCTTTTTAGGCATTCAAGCCAATGTTTTAGGGGCCTCTCTGTCTTCTACAGGACCAGGTAGAACTCCTTTGCATAGGGCTTTTGTAAGCAGGCCTTTGGGGACTAAGGGGCTTGGGTTTGGGTTTATTTTTTTTCCTGCCTAGGACATGCAGAAATGTTGTTGCTCATTCACTCAAAGACAAAACAAGTTTGCCAATTCCTGCTCTTTGTAGCCTGTTGGCATTTCTGAAAAGATACCAGGCAATGGGGACTTACAGATAATTATTGCCACAAATAATTTAACTTATATTGAATGAGGAAGTCACCCCTTTTGACTCACCATTTTAAACCACTGGAGTCATGGTCTGTAGTGGCTCACCCCAGCAGTCCAGAGTGCTTGTTATTAAGGACTTCTGCATTTTGGATTAGTGTTTCCCACTGAGTGATTTTAATTCCTGTTGCCAAGGAATTCACACAGGCATGTATGATTAGCAAACCATCAGGATTAAAAGATCCACACGGCAGAGTTAAAACACTTCAAGGCTATTTTAGTTACCCCAGGTACCACAGCACAAAAAAAGCAGGGTCTCCCATGTCTGCAGCTCCCAGCTCCTAAATCTGGCTGGCTGCTGAACACTGGAAGCAAACAAAGCTTTTAACATCATTAAACACCAGCTTTTTGCTTCATCACTCAAGGACTGCTCCCCTCCTTGCATCTTCATCTGCACAAGTGGATACACCACGGGGGTTTGGGGAGATCTGAGTGAGCCCCCTGGGATGATGGACCCAATTTGAACAGCTCTGGGCTTGGATTGGAACCACCAATTGTACATGGCTGAACCCCAACTGGCTGAGCAGATGAGATACATGTGTTTGTTCAAAAGTTTGCAGCAAACATCCAAGTTTTTTTTCCATAAATCTATTCTCTCCTGATCTGGATTATCTTTCTTTAAAACAGGCTTTTTCCAAAGACATAGGCAAAGGATTTAGCTCTCTTTGACCCTTCTTTCCAAACAAGTCTAAGTGGCCAAGCTGCCCATCTCCTGAAGGCTGGGGCTCAGCTGTGTGCTTGAACTTGCCTGTAAATGCCACTCTGACATGTTCTGGGCATAAATAGAGCCTGTTAGACTATGTTGGAAGGAATACCTTTTTTTTTTTTTGGAATCTAATTAAGTTTGAAAGATGGGTAGTACTTACCATAAGCATGTTGTTTTTAGAGAATAAAAACCTCTTTGCAAAATGATTTAGTTGTTAGGATTTTTTTTTCTTCTTTGAGTTGCAGAAGAGAAAGAAAACTAAAGCTCCTTCTTACAGTAATCTGTTTTTCTCCCTTTTATTTTATTTTCTTATCTAGAGAAGTGGTGTAAGCAAAGTTCTTTGCTGGTGCTAGGGATTTGTGTGATATTTTTTCAAGGTGTGGATTGTAGAATGTCACACATTCATTTTTAAAGGGTTTTGCTCTCTGATACGAATGAAGCACAGGGCAGTCAAATGTCAGTGGCAGCTTAGCAGCTCACTTTTCCTGCTTCTCTCCATTTTATTATGCTCTGTGTTTGCAAAAGAGGAGCCTCTTATGTTCTCAGCTTTGTTAGTGTTTTCAGAGCAGGCGTGCTTGCTGCTTTTGACAAAGTTTTTGCTGTCTCCTCAAAACAAGCAAAGACCCATTTTCCCAGAACAGGGCCATATTTGGACATTACTAAAATAACTTCAACCTTCAGCATGCCTCATCCTTCCCTGGCTGGGCATCCCAGAGCAGTTCCAGGCTGTGTCAGGGCTGCTGCCCTCACTGCTGTGCTTGGGGACAGGACAGAACTCTGCTCCAGCTCTCAGGTGGCACGGAGCCAGGTCTCACTCTCCCTCAAGGAGCATCCCATGGGATGGATGCAGATGTCCTGGTCCCCTGGAGCGAGCAGTGCTCCCATCCCGAGCCCTCTGCTCCTCCTGGAGCGCGCGGCACCCGCTCTGGGGCTGGCCCTGTTCCACCCTCTCTGAGGCACCTGCTCCAGGGTTTGGACCTGTTGCACCCTCTCCGAGGCTGAGGTAGCACTCCCACTGCTGGGGTGATGCAGGTTTGTGCATTGAGTGACGGGGAGGGAGAGCTGCAGGCTGGTATCACGATATTCCTCACGCTCCAGAAATTGCATTAAAAACCCGCGGGGTCTCCTGGCGTGCTGTTTGTCACATGCCTTGCATGCCTGACCAGGTGGGGCGATTTTGTGAAAATATTTTGCCATTGCTTTGCTTTTTAATGAGGGCAAACTGACCTTGCTTTCTCCCCTCTCCAAACCACCCAAAGGAAGCTAGCCAAGAAGCAGAAGGAGACTCAGACCAGCACGCAGAGGGAGATGGGTCCTGTGGCTTCTTCTGACAAGACCTCCACCAAACTCAGTGCTGTTCACAATGAAGAAGCTTTTTCTTCCAGCTGCCAAGATGTTAATGGATTCAGTAAGTTTAACTTGCTTGCAATGGATATGACCCCCTTGGAGAGCTCTGGGTTCTTAAAAGGACCCATTCCCTTGGGCACAATGTTGAGGAGTTAGGAATGGCAGTGATAGAGATGGTTGCAAAAGCTCCATAGAAATCTGGAATGTCTCTGATACTGCCCCTGGTTTCACTGTCAGACAGGTGGAGAACATTCCTCTGGGTCCAAATCTACTGAGAATAATTTATAAAGCTTGTTCTAATAACTGCATCAGAATAAGAGGCACATGTTTGTTTGTTGTTTAGAAATACTTTTCCTTTGTGAGTAGAAGAGTCAAGTCCCTTAGCTGACTTGTGGGATGAAATAACATTTTCTGTATGAGATTGTTATGAAAGAAGGCCTGGTCTCCTGGCTAGAGAACTGGAATGGAAAGACAGCATTTTTTTCCTTTGTCTGTGTCCTCGGTTTATTCTTCACATGGTTCAGTATAACTGATCTTAGTTAACATTTGTAAACCACCCAGACCTCTGTAGCTAAAAGAGTTTTGTGGGTAAAGCAGCACCAAGTCCTACTTTAGCCTCACTAGATCCAGGTTGAGTGCATGGTGGATTGCATGGTGGATTTGTAAACTTTTTTCATATTAAATAAATTTAAACTTAGACACTATGGGCATGTCACTCCTTCTTTTGACACTCAGCCTGTTAGTCTGGACAAGGGACATCTGTGAAACTCCAGTGTGTACTAAAACTCTTTATTAAGCATCTTTAGTCAAGGTTTTTTTTCCCCCAATTACCAAAATGGAAGTTCTCATGATAGAAAATGTGTTTTATCATTGAAACCTCCCCTGAGTTGGACAGGTTGAGTGAATTCTTCCTTTCCCTCTCTGCAGGTCATGTCAAATCCCATCTGCATGTGCTGCTACTGCCACTCTGTGTAGCACACCTGTGAGATGGATAAATAGGTGTCTGGGGCAGCCAAGGCTGGCAGGGAACACTTCTCTCTGATATTAAATTGACTTCAGCCAAGATCTAATTTTCTCTGGTGCTGAGTAGCTCTATCTTAGCTAAGGAGGCAGCAAGGGTTCTGTGGGGTTCATATCTCTGAAGGCCAGGAGAGCAGCAGACAGTGTTGTATCCCCAAACAGCAGAGGCAGCTTGGCTGGAGTGTGGGGAAAATCAAATGTTCAGCACTTCCCTCAGAATCTGGGCTTCTGAAAGTTTCGGGATTCTTTTTCCAACCAGAAAATTAGAAAAGAGACAAGCTTGAAATGTGACCTCATATTTTTTCCCCCACCCTTGTTATTTTGACAGACTAATTAAGTCAGCTGACTCATTTGCTTGAAATGGCAACTGTAGAAAATACGATGTATCAAATTTTGTAAAGAAACAGCACTCCAGGTTTTCAATTTTTTTAATCAGTTAGATCTTTACTTGTCTGACATCTCTGCAGATTTTATCACTGCTTTCCCCTATAACCTGAGTCAGTCATGGGTAGATTCTTTTTATTTTTTTTCCTTATATTTTTTTTTTCCTCTCATATCTATGAGAAAGAATTATCAATAAACCTTCATGATTTCTCCAAATTTTTTACTGCCAAGTCCAGGATGCTGAGGTGCTGGAGGTAAGTTCTGTGCAGTAGTGTGCACACGCTGATACAGGAATTTTATGAGTAAAAGAATTCCTTGAAAAGGAAAATAAAATAAATTGCCTTAATGGAGTTTAATACTTGTGGGTTCTATACAGGCCTACTTTGGAATAACATAATAGGATTATTTCTTAACCTTCCTGCTAACTAATAGAGTTTTAGAGGGTTTATCCACCAGAGCTGTTGAAATCAACAGAATTAAGCAGCAGTCGGATTCATTCTTAAATTGTTTTTTTGCCTGCCAACAGTAAATAGCATTTACAGCAGCCCATGATGGGCAGCCACCGTCTCTGTCCTGCCCTGAGCGAGCTGCAGCAGGGATGAGGAAATGCCCCTCTCCTTTTGCAGGAAGAGCCCACCAAGAGAAGCAAAGTGTTTTCAATGCCAGGGTCACACAAGCAATCAAACAGAACAAGACAATTTGCTAAGTGGGATCCCTCAGTTATTGAATGACTTGCAGGCAACTTTACCTGCAGAATGCAACGTCCTTGCAGGGCTTGTGTCCTTGCCTCCAGCTTTTACTTTCTGTCACAACAATTCTGATAACTTTTCAGACAGAACAAGCTCAGGGAGTGCCTACAGAAGGTTTTCTTTTCCCATCTCTCTCCAGTTGGCCCCTGCTCTGCACCTGGGTGAGTCCTGCCCATCCTCCTGCTGCTGCTTACCCTGACTCCCTGCCCTGCCACCACACAGGACTATTTCTAAATCAATTAGATTTAAAATCCCACTTTCAAGGTGCTGCCTGATGCTCTGCACCATGAGGGTGATAAAAAATGAACAGCTGCCCTCCTCCTTACCAGCTCCTTGTTTTCTGTTGAGGCATCAAGACTCCAGGTCTTGCTGAAAAGAGGAAGAGAATTGTACATTTATCTTCCCTGGCCTGAAGCAAAGCCACTCATCCCTCTTCCCATTCTGCAGTGTTAGTTGTTATCCTGGCAGGATTCTCACTGATACATACAGGTGTTGAAATTAAAGAGATTTTTTTTGACTTAGCCTCTGTCTCTGACACTCCACAGAGCCAGGGAAGGTGTTTGGTGAAGCATAGATTGGTCTGTGGCTGTTTCAGCTTGTCTGCTTTTACCTGGGGATTATGAACAGTCACAGTTGGTCATTTTTTCAAATATCTTGGGTTTTTTAAGCTATCAATATATCCCAGCTCCATGAAAGGCAGGTGATGGCCCTGGCAGTGGCTGAGCAGCTCCCTGGAGTGCAGGAATGTTGGGAGGCAGCACAGTCACCTGTAGACATTGGCTCAGGGCAGGGTTATTATGGAGCAAGGTGGGAAATGGGAAACAAAGTGCACCTAAATTTGTCCCCCCAGTGTCTGCACTGACCAGAAGGGTGTGCAGGGGGTGGTGGGCACACAGAAATCATGGGCAGTGTGGCAGAGATGGGATGGGCAGCAGGATCAGCTCAGCAGGGATGCTCTGATGTGCTCTGCACAAAGGAACTGCCATGGACCAGCCTTGTCCAGGAGAATTCCCTGTCCCCAGCAGAGCCACCCTGGCATCCTTGCAGGGGTTCTGGCAGGAGCTGTTGGATTCTGAGGATTTCACCCATTAAAATGCAGCCAGTTTTGCTGGAGACTGATTAATAAGGTGCTTTAATTAATGCTTTACCTGTTTGACATCCCATTTTGGGGGGGGAACATCTCTGCAGACACTCTGCAGGAGGGACGCAGATGAAGGAGGGGCTTTAATGCTTCAGGCAGAGCATTCTGGAAGTGGGGATCTGAGTTCTGCATAAGAACCACTACCATAAGTTACCAAGTCAGTGTGATTTCACTTATGAGAACAAGAACATGAGAGGGAGGTGTAGGCAAGTGGCACTCAGGGTTTATTAAGGGATCCATTTGTACCAAGAACCATCAAAATTCACACCTTTCCCCAATATTCCATGATTTTATGATCAGTGAGATGCAAAGGTCTTCACAGAAGATAAGCACAGCAAGGTGTAGTTCTTACTCCTGCCCCATGGATAATTTTCACTCATAATTAGGTGACCTGGTAAATGCTGTCTAAGGTCTTGTAGGGTTGTGGACATCAGACGCTTCCTTTAGTAAAAAAATTCTTAAAATAATTTAAAAATAAAAGGCAAGCCCACATTTGATTAAAGGCATAAATGGAAAATGTACTAAATTCCCTTTTACTGGCTTCCATGGGATTCTTGTGGGGTTTGCTAGTTTAGGAAATATTATAAAAATTAAAGAATAATTTTCAGAATAGGAAGGAGCCTTCACCACTCTGCATGACTGGAGGGATCTGTGTGGCCTCACGTGCCACTCCAGGGAGCACAAAGAGAATTTTTAATGAAGTCTTAATCTCAACCCTGATGTGAAATCCTCTCTGGACATGTTTCCTTTGATTACAGACCCAAGTGCCTGTGAGAAATGCTAGTTAGAAAGCAGCCCTGTGTATACATCTCATTATACACCCTGACTGATTTCAGAAACAAGTTCTCCAAAGTTTTAAGAAACTTCTCTTTTGTGTTGGTGGGTTTTGGGGGATTTTTGTTTTGGTTTAGTTTTTTTTTTTGTTTAGTTTTTAATTTGTTTTGGTTTTGGGTTGGGTTTTTTCTTGGTTTTTTGGGGTTTTTTGGAGTTTTTTCCCTCTTTTTAATATGAATTTAAAAGTCACATCCCCTTGTCACAAACACAATTCATGTCATAAACTTCAGTTGGTAACATCTTTAATAAAACTCACTGACATGAGGTGTTTATTTGGAAATCCATCCTCAGCAGCTCTGGAAGGGCAGCATGGCTCTAGGAGTTATTTCACACTCCCAAATTCCAGAAAAACTTGAGTCCTGCCCCAAGCCCTGAGTGTGGCCTTGCCCTGGGCAAACCAATTGATGTGTTTAGATCTTATTTGATGTTATCTGTACCATAGCCATGCCCTCAGTGTGGTGAGAGCAGGGTCTGATTTAGGCTGGCAAAGTGCAAGAGGCCCCAGAGCAGAGGAACTTTGTGACTTGAGGCAGCTGGGGCAGAGCTCTAGCAGAGAGGAATTGGATTGTTTTAATGTGTTTCCAAGTCATGTAGGTCTGAAAATAAGGTGTGAGAATGCAGAATGAGAGTGAGTTCATGAACCAGATGATTATAAACTGCTCAGGAGTAATTCTGATTTTATGGACCTCCCTAGACCAGTGACTTCTTTGGTTGTCCCCATAGAATAACTTGAAATTTTAAAGCAATGTTTGCTCCATAGCTACAAAAAATTGGTTCTGAAATTACTTTGATGTACACTGAGTTTTATCTACTTCTGTTGGGCTATGGAATAGTTTTTCCTGTGTTATCTGTTGTCATCTTTCTGATGTACTGAGATTTGTATTAGCTTGTTTCCCAACATTCTGAGGAGGAGATATATAAATGCCTGTAACTCTGAGAGTGAATGCAGAGTGATAACAAAAGAATATGCCTTCAAAAGTGATGGATTACCATAAGAATGTGCATGTTTGCTGCTGTAGGTGTAAACCAGCCTCATAAATTTGCTATCAAGACAAGAATCTACCACGAAGATGTTGAGCCCTTCCTCCTTTTAAAAAATATTTGATTAACATGGAAATTTGTAGATTCTTGTCCAGAGAAAGTTAATGCTGTAATGGGGGAAGGCAAGGATGCTTGACAGAACCCAGATCACAGGGGAAGGGATTATAGGATTTGCTATGAACAGTCCTGGGTTGAAGAACAAGTCCCTTGTAATGTTGTAATGTTTTAACCAAAAAATTGCTTCCCCATCTGTGTATTTTTGTGGTACATTGTGTTTGAGTAGGTTTATTTTACTGTCAATACTGATTCTCTGTAGTTTGTATTCTGGGGGTCATTTTTGAGGAATTTCCTCTTAGAGACAAAACCCTAAGTTTGTTCTTTTGGTTTAAAAAAAAAAAGAGCATTTAGAATATAGACCTATGAATGTAGCCCTGTGTGTATCCTATTTAGGAACACATTGATTTACAGTAACTATAATCCTATATTTGGGGTCTGGAGTGCTTATATTAAAGAAAATCCATCATGATGACAATGTAATAAATGTAATATGCATGTTGAAATGAAAAATATAATTCATTTTGATAAGCCTTATATATCCCATATTACTGTGTTCTTTGAGGAACATTCTCCCTGTTCTCTTTCTCTCTCTTAATATATGTCTAAAGTCTTTTCCTTATGTCTTTCCTACCTAGCATCACCCTCTCCTTGTTCATTTTCTGTCCAAAGCAAAACCCTTCAGAGCAAATCTATGTTGAATTCCTACTACTCAGGTACTAGTGCCAGACTTTTCTTTCATTCCTAAATTTTCTTTGCTTTTGTACATTACCCAATATAACCTATAACAGACCGAGGCTTCCGAGTGCGAGGCACAGCTAACCTTGTTTTCATTTTCTGTAACTTTTCTTTTCCTGTTGATCCTCTGTTGATTTCCATTGAATTCGTGTGGGTGAACGGAATTCCATCTCAAAGTTTCATCAGACACCGTCCCATCGACCACGCTGTTAGGTAAGAGGACAGGTATGGTGTGCTGGGCTGAGCTGGAGAGCAAACACACTCTCTGTGAAATGAAAATAACACTCTGAAGTGTTTGGCTTCCAAAATCAGAATTAATCCTGTGCTCATGGATTGATCAGAAAACTTTTGTTTCATTTGTGTTTTGTTATTGCTGTTAATTGATTTCAAAGGAAAGAAAAATTCAGAAATTAAGGTTTAGTCATTTTTTCAAGGATATGGTTGTGGTGCTTGTGAGGGTTCCCAGGACGAGGTGAGAGATGAGAATTTGACTACAGGTTCTCAGAAGGCTGATTTATATATTATATTATAATATATTATATTATATTATATTATATTACATTACATTATATTATATTATATTATATTATATCTATACTAAAGAAAGAGAAAGGATACATCAGAAGGTTTAACAAGAATGAATAATAAAAACCCGTGACTGACTCCTCAGAATCTGACACAACTGGATCATGATTGGTCATTAATTAAAAATAATTCACATGTTTGGATAAACAATCTCCAGACCACATTCTTGAGCAGCAAAACATGGAGAAGCTGAGGCTTCTCATCTTGCCAGGAGAAGAAATCCTGGAGAAGGGATTTTTCAGAAAATACCATGGTGACATATATTGGGTTTTTTTGTCCATGAGATTTGGGGTTCTGGGCCCCTTTCCCACTCGCTGCCTTGCCTTAGGCTTAGTTCTGACTCCTGCAGCTTGTTGTGCCTGTGCAGCTGACACAGAACCACAGAATGGTTTAGGTTGGAAGGATCTTTAAAAGCTCTCTAGGCCATGGGCAGGAGCACTTTCCTATGGACCAGATTGCTCAGAGCCCCATCCAACCTCACCTGGAACTTTCCAGGCATTGGGCATCTTCCACCCCTCTGGGCCACCTGTACCTTTTTATAGACAGTTTCTTCTTTGTATCTACTCTGAATTACCCTGTTTCCATTTAAAACCACCCCCCTGTGCTGTGTGTGAGGCTCAGCTGGAACTGCCTCAAGGGTGGCACATTTAAGTGAGGATTTGCACATGTGCAGCAGGTGGGGGCCTGCAGTTTTGGGTGAAGTTGCCTGGATAAAGGTTATTTGGAGAAATTCTTGGCTGGGTTTTGGGAAGTGGCTCCACCTGATTCTGTGGATGCTGCGAGTTAAATGCTAAATCTTTCAGGCGGTCAGGTATGGATTTGAGAGATAACAAAGGTCCTGAGAGGCAGAGGCTGTTTTGTGGCTCTATCAGATATCAAAAAGGAAGTCTGCCCTGTGAGGGTGGGCAGGCCCTGGCACAGGGTGTCCGGAGCAGCTGTGGCTGCCCCTGGATCACTGGAGGTGTTCCAGGCCAGGTTGGACAGGGCTGGGAGCAGCCTGGGACAGTGGAAGGTGTCCCTGCCCCTGATAAGGGGTGGAACTGGATGGGCTTTGAGTTCCCTTCTCACCCAAACCTCTCTGATTTTCTGATTTATGAATTCTTTCTCTATGGAGCAGAAAGATGATGTGTGGCTGATCAGAATCTAACCAGTGGGATTTATCCTTTTGGATTATCCACAATGAATGTTCCTTGCAGACACAGTAATCTGCCCTGACTGCTTCAAGCATCACTCAGAACATGGGGAAGGGCCACAGTTAGACCTGCAAGAAGTGACAACCAGTGGCTGTTCCTTGGTTGTCACTTGGCACAGAGGCTTGGAGGGGCTGCCACAACTCACACATCCATCCTGCTGCCTGCCAAAATGCTGATGGCAAGGAATGGGGCCTCTGAAAGAGGTGGGGAAGGAAAGGTGTCCATTTCCCAGAAGGTTTGCTCTCACTTCCAGAGGCTCAGTGTCATCAGCAGAAAAGCCTAAAGGCAGGTTTCTCTTTTGGCTGTACTTTAGAAACAAGGCCCTGAGCTGCTGTTTGATGGAAGATATCAAACTCTCTTAGTCTGGTGTTTTCCATCTGGAAAAGCCTGGCCATTCTTTGTGGGACCTGTTTTCCCCCCTCTGCCCTGATGGAATTAAGGTATGAACTGCGCTTGTGGTGCTCTGAAGCTCAAGGAGCAATGAACAGGTTCCCTCTGTGCTTCTCCTGCCACAGCAAAAGCCCCCAAAACTTTTAAAACTCAAAATTTTATACATGAAAAAGAGGAAATAGGAATCTAACCAGCCTTGTGCCTATATATTCAAAAATATTTCAAATTTCTGCTAAGCACTATATCTGTGTAAGAATTGATATCCATGTTTTACACATGGGAAGTTAAGTACAGAGCACTTTAAAGACATAAATTACACAGACTGGTCACTGTCCCAGTTTCACCTGAATTTAACAGCCTGTGAAACAGCCCCTTACATTGGAGAAATTTCTATCTTGTGACTTGCAGACAAATTATAACGTTGGCATTCTGATTTCTCAGACAAATCCATCAGATGTTAGATGTTGCTGTATGAGCAAAAGAAGTTTAATTTTTGATGTTTATTAATATTAATTCCCTGGGAAGAAAAACATATCTTGAAAAGGGATTAGTCATACCACTACCAATATCTGTACCTGCAATTCAGTACTGTTTGTTCCCATCTATTATGCTTTCTGCTAATAAATGTTCTATATTTGCAGTATTGCATGGCTCCCTAGGCTTGGCTGTGACATGGAAGATACAGGAGATTTGGGATTTCCCTCTATCTCAATTCCTGATTAATGCTTTTTTATAAATGTTTTTAGTGAAGCCATTTTCTCTTCCAATTGTGGACAAGTCTGCATTTTAAATGTTTTGCTCAAACATCCTTACTGGAGAAGGGAATAGTGTTAGATAACACTATTTTTTAGTATTATCTAACACTAAAAAATAAATTGAGGTGGATTTTCACTTGAAGGTTAGGTAGCACAACCTTAGGGATTATTTTTGGGGAACAGATTCAAGTCCAGCAGCTCTTGAAGGTGTTCAGGAGATCTCATCAGGGGATCTCTGCAGGGGAACCAGCATGTCCTTCCCTTGGCATCTCCTGGCAGCAGGAAAGGACACTGAGCCTTGTTCTCGTTCCAGCTGCTCATGAGGATCCTCCAGACAGGACAGGGATTTTAGTGCCTGCAGAGGGGCAGAACAAGCACGGAGAGCTCTCTGACACAAAGACTCAGACAAAAAACTGGCTGTGCTTAGAAAGACATAGAAATTTTCCATGGATTTTAGACTCCTGTAGTTTTTTTGCCCACCCCAATCTGTCAGCTGTGTGTGCACCCCCAGCCTATTTTGAATAACTCAAAGATGTTAAGAAGCCAGTATTGCTGCTGTAGCAGGTGCCTCTGTCACTGAATTTTTACTGTGGGATGAGTGATTTTTATGCAATGGATGCTCAAAAATTCCATGGCTTGACCTGCTCAGTTGCATCAGAAGCCTTCCAGGCCAAGCTAGCCTCTAATAAGGAGCTGTGGAAGAGGTTTTCCCAGCATTTCTCTGTGCTGGGGTTTGTCAGGAGCAGAGTGAGCACCAAAGGTTCAGACCTTGGCAGGCTGGGCCTTGAGCTGAATTTCTCTTACATTTCTTCCTGCCTGCAGAACTGGAAACCACTCTCTTCCAGTCTTTAGTGGCCTGTAGTTTCATGTTCTGTTTTGAAGTTTCCAGTTGTTTTCCAGATGTAAATGAATGTCTCTGAAAGGTGGGTTGGTCTGGCAGCCTCTTTTCACTGAGGAGGCAAAGACAGAATTGGCTTGGTGAGTTCCACACATCCAAAGAGCTTCACAGTTATATTTCTACCAAATAATCCCAAATACCAATAATCCCAAATCATTGCCCACCTCACCAAAGCATCTTCTTTGCACCTTTAACAGGGTTTTCTTCTGTGTTACCTGATGAAGAAAATGTATGTAATAGTTTTCTATAAGATCACAATACTCTTATGCTAGAATACACTTATAATATTAGAATACTTTAATATTCTTATTAGAATGCTCTTATAAGATTAGAATACTCTTATGCTTGGTGTTAACCAAGCAATTCTTACAAAGTTCTAGAATCTATAAAAAAATTACCTACTTTTTAAAATGTGGCTTCTTCATGCCTTTGAAATGAAAGGTGCACCCTCTGTGCTCTGTCAAGCCTGCTGTCAGAAGGCTTTGTTAAGGACTGTGCCTTTCCAGAGCTCAGTTGATATCATTAGATAAATGGTGTTTTGCCTTCAGTTTGCCATACCTCTGTTGGTATTGTAGATAGAATATTAGAGCTGGGTATTTATCACATAATAAAGCCTTGACACACACAAAAAAGCAAATTATTTTTCATCTTGCACCATATCCCTGGTGTAGAGGGAAGAGGTATTAGCCATGCTCTAGTCACCCTCGGAAGATGTCAAAGAATTGACAGCCTTTGCTCTAGTGTGGAGAGACTGGCTCTGTGTGTAATTAAATCCATCACAAACACCACTCAAAACATAATTTATTTTGTGCAAAGGATGTCGTATCGCATCTTATCACTTGCCAAGGCTAAGAGAATAAAGAATATAAGCAGATATGATAGCCCTGTCATTTTAGTCACAGGAGGAATTTGTGGACCTTAAAGCAAAAGTTTTGAGAGAAGCTTCTGCAGTGTAGAAGATGACACAGGAGTGCAGGTTTGCTTTTAGTTGTGAGAGGCATGGCTGAGTTTTCTGGTCAGGAGACAACATCATACCCTGTGCCCAGATATCAATTTCTCAGCCTAACTGTGTTTACACAACAAATGATCTCTATAAAAGCATCTAAAGCTTTAATCCCTAAAGGTGCTCTGGGCGAGCAGGACCCCTCCCAGCAGCCTCACTGGGATGTTGCACAGGGCTCTGATCATACAGAGCCACTTCCACACTGGCAATCTAATTTCTCAGCTGCTCTTCATCTTATCTGTGACATTTATGGAGAAGTTCATCAGTTTTTCTGTGGAGGCAAACATATTTATTTTACTTGCCTGAGAAGCACAAAAGTACAGAACACAAGGTGGGTGCAGCAGCAGGCAAGCAATAATAACTCACTGTCAGGGCTGCTCATCAGGTGGGGGAAGATTCCACTCAAGTGACCGCTGCTCCAGCTCCTCTCTGTGTGCTGGACTCCGTTACTTCTGGGCACACTAAGACCTCAGGGTTGATTCCAGCAAGTTCATGATTATTTCCCCTGCAAAGGCATTCACAAAAAGCACCATTTCATAGGCAGGGAGAATTTGAGAATATGTGAGGTCAGCATTGTTACATTTGCTTATCTGCAGTTTCACACTAAACACAGGAGCTGAGATACCTGAAGAGTTTCCCAATCGCCAAACTGTGTAAGAGACAGGGAATCACTAATTTACTGTCTTCTACAAAATTTCAGGGTGTTAGGTGAACTCTCAAGCAGATCACAGAATGGTTTGGGTTGGAAGGAACTTTAAAGCTCATCTCCTTCTGATAGTAAAAGACTTTAAAATCGTAGAAAATTCAGGGAGTTAGAAAGAAAATTAGGCTTAGTGGGTGGGAACACTTCTTCATGAAAACGCCATCTTCCAGAATCAAAACATCTGAGTTGGCAAAGGACATCTTAATATGTGGAATAAGAGTGGCACTGAAAAGGGTTAACAAACAAGCTGGCAACACCCTTTGCTGTCACAAGCTGCTGATTTTAGAAGCAATCCTGTCATCAACAGCGTGTTCCCAGCCACATGCAGAATACCTGCCTTATTTACAGCTGCACAAATGGAACTGTGGAAAATTGGAGATTGTTCTAGGAAGGAAGCGGAGCCCTGAGCAGCCTGCCCTAATGAGACTTCAGAAGCTCTCAATTGATTTACTTTATCAAAGAGAGGCTGAAGAAGTGATTTGATCAGTGCCTGTATGGGTCAGGATTACAAATGCTCAGAGGGCTCTTTAATCTAACAGAAGGTATAATAAGATTCAGTGCCTGCAATCGAAGCTAGGCAAAATCAAATTGCAATTAAGAAATGTTTAGTCAGCAAGGGTAATTAACCATTGCCACAATTTTTGGGGTCAGAATGGAATCACCACCTCCTGAAATGTTTTAATTTGAATAATTTCTTGGAATGGTATTCCATCTTTGGAGTGCAGTGAAATGTGGTGGGGTGTGTTCCTATCAAAACCACAAGAACATATGACTAGGATAAATGTGTATATAAATATAATTTAAAAAAACACCTGATGCATGATCCTCCACATTTAGTAGTTTCTGAGTATTAGAGTGAATTATTTCCTGCAACTTTCCCATTAAAAAAAAAAAAAAAAGCACAACAAAAACTAGTTTTCTGTTTTGCTTTTCTCACTGAAAACTCACCAAAGGCACTCATGCTTTATAGGCACTGCCAAAAACTTAGTGCAAAGTCTTGGCCAATTTGTCCTGCAAAGTCATTCTCATTTGCAGGGGACGGGGGAAATGTTTGTGAGAAGCAGACAGAGAAAAGGGACTGTGGAAAATTACTTTAACTTCTTTAACTTGCCTTTAGTGCAACAATTAAAGCAGCAGCCTGACTTTGTTGGAACCTTTGTTGTCTTTCCCAGTAATAATGGTGCCAAAAGGAATGAGATGTGCTTTACAGCTGCACCCAGAAGGAAAAGCAAAGCCTGCTTGCCAGCCCTCCAAAGACTCTTTTGGTTGACTGTCCTAGTGAGAGATTAGTCTGCTGCCACCTCCCCTCCCAGCTGCATTTTGAATTGTTCACAGAATTGCTGCAAACACATCCTGAGAGGTGCCGGTCTCGCCGCGCGCCTCATTACCGCGCTTAGCTCCACACTCTGGGGTGATTACATGGAGAGGGAACAACGTGTAACCTGCATCAGCCTTTATTAGCAGAACATGGAAGCATTAAGCTCAGCTCACACACAGCAATTTGTGTCCAGAAAAGCCCCTCTACATTTTGCTTGGCCTAGATAAAATGCTGGTGGGAGTAACTGAGAGTCCAGCGCTGCTGTTGTTGTTGTTGGGGTTGGGATTTTTTTGCAGGTAGCTCAGGTGCCATGCATGATGTGTTTGTCACAGAGGACTGGAGGAGGTGATGGTCTGAGCAGTTTCAGCTGTGTGTCCAGGGTGGAGAGGGGTTGACCCACATTGTGTGGTGCTTTTCTTCAAGCAGAATCACCTGATTGTGTGAGGCACACAAACAGTGCTTGGTGCTGCCACAGACCACACTTTGCATTCTTCCCTGTGAGGTTGCTGAGGCACAGGGTGCCCAGAGAAGCTATGGCTGCCCCTGGATCCCTGGAAGTGTCCAAGGCCAGGTAGGTTGAACAGGGCTTGGAGCAGCCTGGGATATTGAAATGAGATGGCCCCTTCCAAGCCCAAACCATTCTGAGCTTCTGTGCCACAAGAGCTGCTCCTGCAATCAGAGGGACTTGCACCAATTTTTATCTCATTGACCAAAGAGACCAGCTGTCACTACGGACTCAAAGGCCGGAGACAGACCCCTCTTTGCTGCTGAGCACCTTCTTCTAGTCCCACCTCCACACCATGAGTGCCTACCTTAAGGGAAGCTATCTGGAAAGAACGAGCCACCATTTTCCTGGCTCTCACCTCTCCCCGTGACACATTACCCTGAGAAGAGAGCCAAGTACACCAGAATTAAAGGAACTGATGAAGAGAGAAATTAGTAATTGCCTGCAAAGCAGCTGGCTGATCTGAGCTCCATTTTACAAGTCGCCTGTGCTCTGCATGTGCCCTGCCCAAATTAGCACCAGAACCACACATTAGTTTTAAGGCTCCCTCTTGAATTGGGATCTCGTAATGTTTTTTAATTGGGGCTGATAAAAATGTGGCATTACTTGCAGGTTCCTCGGAGAAGCCAATTGTGAAATTGGGTTTGTATTAAACCTAATGATGGAAAATTAAGCATAGTACGTCTGTCGGAAATGGTCCGCGATAAAAATCTTCTCCTTTTCATTACAGGAGGTTAATAGGGAATAGGGGAGCAAAGATGCACTGGGAAAGCGAATCCAACTAGGGGAATTAATAAGCCTTGAAATTCCCTCTGTTCAGAGTTCTCACACTGTCATTAGTCAGAGCATTAGGGATGATTATACAAATGCTTTGGATGTTACTCTTCCTTAAATCCCAAATTTATTCACATTTTGTGTTTGAGGGTTGCTTTGCTTGAGCCGTAGTTCTGTAAATCTGTGTGTCCTGGGAATGTGACTGTGTTTATGAGAACCTGGGACTCAGAAATCCTTAAATTCAGGAGTCTAATCTTCAAAGCAGATGATCACTGTGCTAATTTATTTCAGAAGAGCAGGCTGTGTTCAGCATCTCTGATAATTCATCCCCCAGCCGTGTTGATGTCCCACTGCTGATGAGCTTGCCCTGCGGCAGTGTCCACTGCTGGCATTCCTATCTCCTCACAGTCCTGCAGCTACCAAACAGAGCATATCCCTGCTTTCACATCGTGCCCTAATCTAATAATAAGCCAGCTGAATTGCTGTTTGCCATGTCTGTGCTGAGGACACGGTGGGATGCCCTCAGCTCCCTGCTCCTGCCCACCTTTGCAGCAGGGACACGGGCAGCCCCTGCCCAAACACCACAGTGGTTTCTCAAGCAGAGCAGTGTTTACAAGAGCATTCCAAGATTATTTCTGCCTCACAGAAATCGCCCTGAAATTGCAATTTGATTTATTTATTCTTTATCCCTTTAAAAGCGTGGCCGCAGTGTTGCTCTCAAGGGGTGGTGTTTCAGCTCTTTGTCAGTGAACTTGCTGTAAGAAACAAACCCTGTGTGTGGAAGCTCAAGGGGCTTTTGTGAACAATCTGAGGGAGATGCATTTTCTGCTTGGTAATACCTTGGTTTGGGTAAGGCCAGAAAGAGTTGATGCAGGTTCTATGTGTGAAAGGAGCCGAGCATCTCAGATCCCTGCAGTCCTAGAAAAAACACTGCTATATTTGGCCAAATACTTAAATTTGGACAGCTCTGCTAGATAAGTCATTGAATTTTTCATTTAGTCTGAGTTCCTGTTGTTAAAGATTGTTACAGTCAATTGTTTGGTTATTGAAGTTATTATTTCTTTTCTCTTAGTTCACTGGGAATATTTTGTTGTACGTAGTTTTGCTTGGGATATGAAGTTGCAATTCCATTTGCATAGGGATAGATTTCTTTAAATCCACTTCTTTCAAAATGACATGCTTTTCTATTAAGTTTACATATCTGAAATTTAAATTTCTGCACACAAGATAACTATATTTTTACGCTGGCTTATTTTTTTTTCCTGATAATATTACATCATTGTCATTGACATACAAAATTTTAGGCCCGAACTAGCAGAACAGTTGACTTTGCCTGAGCATCCTGACTTATTTGAAATGCTAATCATTTGCTTGCTGTTCACGGGGGTCCCTCTCAGTTATCTCATGCTGTACACCCCAAATCCTGCCTGGATCTCATGCTGTACACCCCAAATCCTGCCTGGATCTCTTGCTCATCTCTATGTATCTCTGAGCCATGTTCTTTGCAGGTTTGGGAAGACAGTAGCTCTGTTGGAGTTGCTGTGGAGATGTGCCATTTCCTTGTTAGCTTGACTGGCTGTTCACTCTCTCCCTGTCTTTTTGGGTTTGTCTGCTTGACACAAAAAAGATATTCAAGCGTGATTTAGTCCTTCTTGGCACTTTAGATAAAACTGTGTTTTCTATTCATTTCTTTACTTCCTTTTGCCCGTGCCGCCCTGCGGGGTGGTGTTAAATAAACGGAGCGAGGGTGAAACTGGGAATAGCAGGTAGCTGAGAGCTTGTTGTGCCCGCTGTGTCCCCACAGACAGCAGCCACGGGGAGCTGGCCCAGCCCACGCTGACCATCCAGACCCACCCGTACCGCAGCTGCGAGCCCGTGGAGATGTCCTACCCCCGGGGGCAGTTCCAGCCCGCCATCCGCGTGGCAGACCTGCTGCAGCACATCACCCAGATGAAGAGGGGACAGGGCTATGGCTTCAAGGAGGAGTATGAGGTGAGAGGAGCCTTTCTTCACGTGGCTGATGTGAGAAATGTGTATTTTATGATTGGTTTCTTCACCCAGATGAAGAGGGGACAGGGCTATGGCTTCAAGGAGGAGTATGAGGTGAGAGGAACTTTTCTTCATGTGAGAAATTGCACGTTTTATGATTGGCTTTTCGTAAATATTCAAATGAATGTTATATATGTTGTGCTAGAAAGTTATGGTGTGTTAAGTAGTGTGCTAAATATAGTTTTAGGTTATAACAAAATGTTAAAATAGAAACTACGCTATGTAAGATACTTTTTTAAAGAAAGGACTCACAGTGAGATAGCAGCCACAGGACACCTGAATCTTTCAAAGAAAGAGAATTTATTGCCCCATTATCAGAAGAAATGAACTTCCTGCCTCACTCAGGCTTGAAGGCGCTGTCAGGATTCAGAGGAAGAAGTTGACCCTGACCAGACAGAATCCTGTGTTTGAATGGAATTTATGCATCATGTATGAGGTGTACAACTGTGCAACAGGCTATTGTTTTAAGGGTTAATCCTCTGTTAACGTAGGGCCTTTTTCAGGCTTTTGTTGCCCAGAAAAAGGTACCCAGACTGTCCTTAACTCTTTGTTTCTATTGTCTCATATTGTTGTAATTCAAATTGTCCAAATTATTATTACTCTAATTCTATTACAATTTTTATAACCATTTCATTACTATGAAACTTTTAAAAATTTAAAAACAAGTGGTTGGCGTTTTTCACAACTGAGTAGGGAAGTTGCACTCATGAGGGGTAGAAGCTTGGGAAAGAAGGTGGTTTTGAGAGTTTCTTTTCCTTAATTCACCCTCCTATTCCTGTTCTTTCTGATGTTTTGAGGGCAGGGTTTTGCAGCAGTGTCAGTTTTTGGAGGCCCTCAATTCCAAAGAGAAGGCGATCACTACAGCAGTAATTGGGTGACACTGTGCTCATGCCTCTGTCCCATAAAGAGCAGACAGTGAATATTCAGCAGGTGCTGAACATGCAGTCCCACAGTCCCTTCCTTATCAATGTTTTGCTTGAGTAGTGTGAGCCGGGCTGTGAGAAAAGGAAAGGGTTTTGCCTGAGCTTTTTGGGAGCTCCAAGTGCTCTCTCATAATTGATCACATGAAATAACAGAGCAAGGGCAGGCATTTGTGTAGCTTAAATGGAGGTGAAATTTTCCAATATGATCAAACCTCTGACTCAGAATAGGCTTGACTGACATCCTCTATCAACTCCATGTGAGGAGAGGAGTAAAACCTATGCTGGAAAAATGAAAGCTGCCCTATTTCCCCTCACCTCTTCCCCCGCAACCTAGAATGACCAGGAATATAATCCACATGACCAGAAGACGTGATGTTGGGGATGATTTGGAAGAGGAAAACACATTTAGAGCAGAGAAAACAGAAGAGGGAAATAGCATCAAACATATGTGAGACTCAGCTCTAGCAAGTGATAATTATAATGAATGTAGTAAGCTCGTGGGAAGGCAATAAGAAATTAATATGCATAGTGGCATTAAAACTATTTAAAAATAATGTAACAGCTGTGAAAATAAGTTACTTAATGAAAACAGCTCACTTTTCTACCCTGCAAGGATGAGTCCTTGGGGTTTGTGTCCTCAATGCTGAGGTTTGCTGTAATTGGGAGCCTATCTCTTCCTGGTCCTCACCAGGGGGTGTTTTTTTAATCATATGGCATCAAAAACTGTCATGGCACATGTTTCTGGAGCTGTATGTTAACCAGGTCTAGGCACTCTTGCCCCATAATCAAGCATGCTAATTAAACTACCTATATAAAGAGCTTTGTTTAATATTGAAAAAGGTTAATAATTCTCTGAGGAGATGTACTTAGCCCCCCCTTGGCCTCCATTTCCATGAGGAGTACCCAAAACTGCATTGAGCTCCATTACAGATGCCCTAAGACCCAGTTCTTGATGTTCAAGAAGAAAAACAGGTGCTGGCATATATGTAATTTTCTGGTGCTGGCATGGGTAATTATCAAAATAGCACATTAGCATGAAAAATGTCAATGCAACTCTCAGCTCCACGAGCTCTGCCTTCCCCACAAAGTGCTGTCTGCAGACCTATGTAAGGATGCTGGCATTACACAGCTTTGCATAGTTCCTTTCTTCACAAGGAACGGCCTGGAGAATGCCACAAGCTCACGAATCCCCTGTGTTGTCCCACCAGGCATTTTCCATGGTGGGATTTGGGGTTGGAGATGGGGTGGAGGCAGCACCTCAGCTCCAAATAGCATTGGGAGGGTGTCAGGGAGCAGGAGAGCTCCTGGAAGGTGGGAGGTTTGAGCCGGCTCTGAGTGGGGGCTCAGCCTGGCTTCTGCAGGAGCACAGAGCTGCAAAATTGGCTTTGCAAGACGCTTTGCAGAGCAGCTGATAAAATCTCGAGAAAGAATTTGATGTCTCTTTTAAAGTGTGTTTTCAGACACTAATATCAGTGTCACCTCCAAATATGCTCTTTTTTTTTCTTCTTCTTCTTCTAAGGAGCTGATTTTCTACTTACTTTGCAAATTGATAGCATAAATTGCAGCCTGTTTGGTGACATGTTACCAAATAATTTTTCTCTCATGAAAAATCACTTTGAACAGAGCATATCAGTCACACATGACAATCTCTTATCTCCGTGCCTTCCCATCTCCGCCGAGTAACCTGGAAATTGCATTCCATATTTGTTTAAAGGATGCCTGCACCTACACATGTGAGCACAGGCAGCTTGTTTTGCTGAAGGCATCTAGAAAAATATTCCTGGTAGCTCCAGGAGGAGCTGAGAAGCAGGAGGGGATGGTGTGAGTGCTGTGAGTGCTGGTGTGAAACGAGTGTTAACCGGGTGTGAGTAGTGGGAGAATCTGTCAGCACTCCCTGTCTGTGTTATTTTAGGGCTGCACCTGAGGGCAAGGTGGGACTTTGGGCCTTTTTGGCTGCTGCTTCTGTTCAGTGATAAAACAAGAGGAACAGGGGAGAAAAATCTGTCAGCGGTGCTGGGTGTAAATGGCACCTTTTGGGGTTGGGAATAGCCATAAACATTTAAACAGGACACATTTAAATGTCACCAGTCCCTTTTCCAGAACATACCAGCTCTGATTTGTTGGGAGCTGTGGGACCAGTCCCACAGACTTATTGCAAGCTCCAATTACTGGCTAAGGAGATAATAGGCTTAATTATCCAGACTCATTTTCCATTATGATTTAGGATGTCACTAATGCACATTCTCCTGCTGCATTACTGAGACTGTTTAGTTATTTTAGATTTTGTGGCTCCTTTCCCCAAACATCTTAGTGCTGAGAGCCTTCAGATAGTGGAATTCACCCCTGGCTTTAACCCTTTGATTTCTGCCTACACATTCTCACGTGGCCAGAAGAATAGGTCTGATGGTCTGGGCTATGATGGGACACTGCAAAATGAGTGGCTGAAATACCTTTTTTTCAGATTATGTTTTTTAGCCCAGGTAATTCATAATTCTGGGTCCCATCAGATTTGTATGAAGAGTTTTTCCACCACTGTTGAGAAGGGAATGGCTTCAGGAGAAGGGCCAGGGCTCTATGGCACACTTTGGGATGAGCAGGAAGGCTTTGAATTGATGTTGTTGGGTTTGGCAGCAAAAATGCAGCATTAAGGTGGATCAGTGAAAATGAAGGATTAGATTTTTTGTATTTAAATAAAAAGCAAACAGCAAACTAACTAAATGCATCCATCCAAAATTCAAATTGGCTTGCAGTGAGCCTCAATTTAATGGGAACACTTCAGTTATGGCTGGGCTGTGGTGCTTAGGAAGCTTGATTGAGATGAAGCTGACTTTGAGAGATCTATGCTTGTAATTTCAGCTAAAATTTAGATCAATTTAGCTTAAAAAGCTTCACTGTAACCTAAATTCCACTAGTGGGAAGATATTTCAATATGGATTTCACAAAACTTCTCTAAGAGAAGTTTAGGCAGTTTTAGAAGTAGAAAAAGCTTAAAAATCAAGTATCATTTTTTTTTGATCACTAAAAGTCTTCTGTTACCAAGTCAGAGAAAGAAGGGGGAGAATTTCCTAGGAAAAATGGATTAAATACCAGTGCCTGATTTAACATTGATGATAACGCAGATAGAAGCAGGACTCTTTTCACAATTACAGAAATACTTATTGCACCATAAAAACCTGAAGGAACAAAGCATTAGCCATTCCCCTCATTTTCTGGATGCAAGCCAATTATAATCCATATTCTTCTCTCTCTTTTTAATGTAGCTCCAGTTCTTGGTGCTGTATTTTTGGGGATCTCATGGGCAAATTCTTCGGGTTGTGCATGGAGTTCCTCCAGTTTGTTCATCTGATGTTTATAAAAGTGGGGATGTAAGGGGCAAAGGTGGTTTGTGTTCACCACCAAGCAGAGCTGTGCTCCCTCCCTTCAGAGCTGGTCAGTCCTCTGGAAAGCAGGGATTTCTGTGGGATTGAATGCAATGAAAAATCCTGGAGTCTTAAACCTTCGGAGGCTCCATCAGCAAATATAAAAACATCAATTTCAGTGGAGAATTGCATGTTCAAATCAAATGAAAGGATACGGTTTGTTGAAAAGGGATTTATTGGACCTGAATACATTTTCTCTAGCCAAGATAGCTTCTCCCATGTGGAACTCATGAGAAAGGATTTTCTTTTATTTCTTTTTCTTTTCAGATAGCTCTGATTAGGCACCTAATGACAGTTGCCATTCTCTGGTCAATCTGCTGTAATTCAATATTAGTGGAAAAATAAGGCACCTTTTTCCTTGCTCTTTGAAGATGAAAATGAGCCTTCTTCACCTCTTTTCTTTCACTCAGAGCTTTTTTTTTTTGTGTTGTGTGTGAGTTTCTTGGTTGGGTGTTTTTCCTCAGAAGATGAGCTGCTCTTTGGAAACAACAGTCTGCAAAGGAAATATATGTGTGATCAAAGCCCTCACCAATTACAGAGTTATTACTCTTTCTCCTGGGCTTTTGAATAGGAACTCAGTGTCCCTGTCTCTGTCAGCAGAGCTCGTGGCAGTGCTGCAGTGCCTGACATTTTCTGTCCTGGAACCCTTTGCGGGAAATTCACAGCGATCTGCTCTGCCAGGGCTTTGCTCATATTAAGTTTAATTGTAACTCCAACATTGTAGATCCTAATTGTGTCTCTCTGCTATTGCATTCAGGCACATAATAGACCTGGGTGGCTTGTGAAGATGAATATAAATTCATTTTGTAACACAGCTGTGTCAAACTACCCGCTGCTGGCTGAGGCAGATGTGACTCTACAACGACTGTGGTATAAACCCTCTGTGATTCCCCAAGGACCAGAAATAATAAAACTTCCAATGATGATTTTGGTGATGTAGAATCGTGTTAGGGGGTACATCTGGGAGGAGAGACAGTTCAGGGCTGCTCACCCATGTTTTTTCCAAGAAAGGGCTGCTCACCCATGTTTTTTCCCCCCAAAACATGGGGCTGCTCACCCATGTTTTTTCCAAGAAAGGCAGGACCATCCTCCAACTGCTGCTTTCCAGGCTCTACCTTGAAAATCCCTCCTGGACATGTCTCCAGGATAAAGTGGCTCATGTGAGGGTGTGCAGAATAGTTGTAGGGCTGAGCTGCAGGGAGGGTGGCAATCTGCCAGTTCCTTTCCCTCTTCCTTCATCATCTGAAAGAGCAGATTTTAGGAAAATGGCTGTTTATTCTTGTGCTTCATGAACATTCTTTACCTTGTTTTTCCTCCCTTTCTTATACATGATCTAAAACCCTGAGCTGCTTTATCTTTCCCCAGAGAAATCCAGCAAATGGCTTGTATTGCATCACCCATTATTAACACAGAAATAGATGAAACCACTCTATTTTCAGATTAAATATTGAAGGCTGAGCACTGGGTTTCAAACATCTGAGTTTTCTTAGAGGTGTAGTCAAGTGAAATCTCCCCAAGTCTTGTTCTACAGGGGCAATGAGGTTAATCTGTGACTGTGCAGCCAGAAACAAATTCCCCTGATCTTTTTAGATGTGAAGTAGCAGGAGGAAAATGATTCTTGGCTAGGAGAAGACAAGAGATGCAAATGGTCTGCACGAGCTCTGCTTTTCCCATTAGTGGAGGCGCCCTTTCCTCACCAGCAGTGTTTCCTTGGTCAGCTACTGTATTATGCAGCTCCTTTATTTTTGCCCTGCTCTTCTTTAGGTCTCTTCCCCCACCTGAAGGCATTGACCAGGTGTTTTAAACCCTCCTTTACTGTTTATTTTGCAGGCACTCCCCGAGGGGCAGACGGCGTCCTGGGATACGGCCAAGGAAGACGAGAACCGCAACAAGAACAGATATGGAAACATAATCTCCTGTAGGTGTAAATTCACATTGAACTAGGCATCCTGGGGGATCTTACCTGTGTGCTGTGGAGAAGGGTGTGTTTGAGAAGCTCACCAGGAGCTGGCTAGCAGTTCTGAGTGTGTTCAGTCCATTTGTTACAGGCTTTATTCCTGGGGTTTATTCCTGGGGTTTATTTTACTTCATGTTTTTTTAATCCTTAGTTTTCATAACATCCTTGCATGATGTTACACATTTTCTACCTGCCTTGCATCCTGCTTTAGGTTTGTAGCTCAAGGGCTAAGTCCTTTTGTCACTTTTTATGTGATGATGTCCATTTTCTGACTATTTTCACTACAAAACCCAGAGCTTCCAGTGCCACAAAAGAGAGGAGCTGCAGATGGATCAGACTTTTAGCTGTGGCTCAGAGGCCAGGTTTTCTCCTTCCTTGTGGTCAGTAACCACTGGAGCAGTCACTGCTGGTCCCTAGAGCTGGTTTGAAGGGTGGGACAAGCTTAACTTCTGCCTCAGGATCATAATAAGGCAGCTGAAAATGCACTAAAATGTCTTGGCTTACTTCTTTCAGTGATCAGTTCCTGTTGGTGTTACAGGAATATCAATACACAGCAGAACTGCAGGGCAGGAAAGAGTCCATAAAACTATTTAAGACACCTTTATTCTTCAAAGCAAGACTAAACTCACCTTCCTCATTTTTGTCAGATATTTGTGAAGCCTCTTCCAAAGTTTCTCTCCAAAACTGAGCTTTCCAGAAGCTCTCCAGGCAGTTCACCAGTGTTTCATTATTCCTGATAATGACTGGGGAGAGGAGGTATGAGAATTCATTCTTTTCAAGGGCTGCTGAGCTGAATCAAGTTGGAGAAGCCAAGCTTGAAACCATCAGAATAAGAAATCAGAATATAAATGAATGTGCCATAGATTTTCATGACTGGGAAAATCTATAGAATGCTCTGAGAGCAAAATTAAGTCGTGCTGAGTGATATATTTCATACTATATTTATTCTTGGGTTAAAAATTTATTTCTTGTAGAACAGATAGATTTTACCAAAAATTTTTTTTAAAAGCACAAAAAAAAACAAAAACAAAAACAAAACCACCAAAAAAGCACTAAAACAGCAACAACTCAACTGACCCAAAAACCCAACTTCTTCATAAAGAAACCTCACCTCACACATCACTACTCCTCTCTCTGAAGCCTTGAGATAAGTGATTCATGTGTCATTTTGGGGGAATGACCTAGAACATCTCAGTTCAGGTAAAGAGGAAGGAACCTGGAAATGAAGATTGAAGTTTGTGAGCCCTGATGTGATCCCAGTTCTGCTGCTGGCTTTGTGTGGTTTGTGAGCAGGTCACCAAGTTCACCAGTGTTCTTTATCCATGTGGGAAATGGAAGTGACAGTACTGGAATGTTGCAATTAGCATGGAAGTTGTCTCCCTTAATTTCAACTCCACCTCCCTTCGAGCTTTCTATGTCCCAGTGGCAAAGAGAGATGTCCTGACAGAGCCTCTGTTCACCTCTCCATACAATTAACTCCATTAAATGAGTCTAAGACAGATGAATCATCCAGCTATAGACACTGGATTGAAAGTGGAAGTGCTGTGGTATGATATAATGAAGGAAATATGAAAGGATTTGTTTCTTTGGATGATTTTGAGGAAGCACTTGGCATAATTCAAAAGAGGAGGTGAAAAAAGGTAAAACTGTGCAAAAGCTTCCATCTCATTTATGTTGAAGATGGTCATGAAGAAAACCTTGAACTCCAAGTGAAATGTGAGGAGTTCAAGAAGCAAAATCAAGAAGATAAATGGGATGTTATCTAAAGAGAAGGTGTTCACAAAGACAAATTGTTGTCTAACGAAGAGTGACGCGAGGCTTTGAGCTCTAAATATAAATACAGCAGCCGTGCAGATAGGAGGTGATGAACTTGAATAAGGGAATGCAAAATGTAATCAGAGCTAAGGAACAAGAATCTGCACGGTGTGAAGTGTCAGAAAAGGAGCTCAGGTTTGAGGACTGTTGGGAAAGATTTGCGAATGGGGCTGAGAGGGTGGAGTGGGCTTTCTTCTCTTCAAATATTTATTGAAGAGAAGGAGACAAGAGCTCTTTTAAAAGATGGCAAGGAGAATTTAGAAATATACAATAGTGATATTGAGAAGGCTTGGAAGGGAGAAGAAAAGAAAGATGCCTAGGGAAGGAGCATATAATTCATCTGGGATTTCGTAAAATTGTTTCAGAGTTATCAGCTGAGCATGGAGCCAGACCTCACTGGTGGGTGAGTTGGGCAAACTCCCTGAGTAGAGTCAGGGCAGGAGCCAGAGCAGAGGATGAAGAGCAGAGGAATAGCAGGGCAGTGCTTCCCTCCAGGCAGGTCATGATTACAAATTGTGCTCTGTGGGTACAAACTGGGCAAAAGCCTGGGCAGAGGAGGTGGAACACAGTTATACCCTGAGCTGTTTTGTTGTACTTCAGTTGTAGTGGCTGATGAAACCCAGAGCAGGCACTGGTTGCCCCTACCAGTTTATTTGGTAAAAGGCTGCATGTAGCAATTAACATTATTTATTTAGCCATTTATCCCTCCTGGAACAACAAATCCCCTGCCTTTTGGGGAGTGAATTGGAAAGTCAGGTTTTGATCTGACTTCTGCAGCAGGGCTCCAGAGACTGGTGTAAGAATGTGGGTTTGTAAGCCCTTGCAATGAGTAGCATTGCTCAGTGAATCACAGCAGATTAGATCTTGTCTTTACAGCCTCGTGGGTAACAGCACACTTACAGGTCTGTTTTACTGGCTCACTGCTCTCCCAGAGCTGCATTAACATCGTGCCTCTCTCTGAAAGCCTCGATCGCACTGCCAGCCCCAACACCTGCTCTTCTTCTTACATTTGCAAACCAAAGCTGCAGACCAGCCTGAGATCTGTTCATGCAGAGGAGGGGCAGAACTCAAAGAGCTTTCCCAGCTTTCCATCATTCCCTCCCATCTGTAACAGTTTTTGGAGCAAGGAAGGAAAAGCTGAGAAGTGGATTTGGGGTCTGCATGACCACAGAAATCCACTGTGTATGGTGAGAAGTTGCAGATTTACCATGCTGAAGGAAGCTGCCCTGCTTGAACCTTTTATTATATGAACAGAGCCCATGAGCTTTGCTCCTGCACTTTTATAAAAGCTGTAAAAACAAAGAGAGTCGTGAAGATGCCAGGATTTTCTTTAGGGGACAAGCGTAGGCAGTGTACCCATTTATGTGCTGAAGCAAAATTATTTAATTCTGCTTTAGGGCCCAGATATTGAGACCTTCAAAGAGCATCAGATAGTGATTGTTGGGCAAGGGATGTTGAGCTGAAGCTATTACAAGAGAAGAGAAAATGTCCAGAAGCTATATGGGACCTTTGGTTCTATTTGATTTCTCTCCATCTTGCCAAGATTTAGAGCCATTAACATTGTGGGAGAATAAAAGCTCTCAGATGAGAGCTGAGGATGGGAAGAGGTAGGATGATGTTTTCCTTCTGCTGATGGAGAGAACTTTCTGTGCCTTTCTTTTCCTCTCTTTGAATTCTCATGATGGTCCACTAAAAACTACAGAGCTAGTGACAAAAAGAAAGTGGAGAAATTTGCTTTGTTTCCTTCATTCTCTGACTGCCATATGCTTTGGGTTGGAAAACTGTGAATTAATCAGAGAATTTTGGGGTGGAAGAGATGAAGCTTTCAGCTGGCACACAGGTGGAGAGAACCTCTTGCTCAGAGACAGGGATAAGAAATGAAATTTTAAAAAAACTACAAAGAATTCCAGACTTTGGGTGGGAAGGGACCTTAAAGCTCATCCAGTTCCACCCCTGCCATGGCAGGGACACCTTCCACTGTCCCAGGCTGCTCCAAGCCCTGTCCGACTGGCCTTGGGCACTGCCAGAGACAGCTGGTGCCTGTGCCTGACATTTAGAATAGAAATCCTTAATTTCCAAGCACTTTTATTCCATTATTTCTTTTGTAGTGCCTAAACTCTTGCACGTCTGTGTGATATCCCATGGAATTTGTGTGTTATCCCATGGAATTTGTGTGATATCCCATTGAATTTGTGTGATATTCATGGGATTTGTGTGATATCCCATGGAATTTGTGTGATATCCGTGGAATTTGTGCGATATCCTTGGAATTTATGTGACATCCCATTGAATTCGTGTGATATCCATTGAATTTGTGTGATATCCCATTGAATTTGTGCGATATCCAAAGAGTTTGTGTGATATCTATGGAATTTCTGTGATATCCATGGAATGTGTGTGATACCCCATGGAATGTGTGTGATACCCCATGGAATTTGTGTGACATCCATGGAATTTGTGTGACATCCAAGGAATTTGGCCCTGACAGGGTGTGATTCATCCCACCTGGATGTTGCCCAGCTCTCATGGCACACTCCAGGGTCAGCGGGGGCAGAAAGGGGAGCACAGAGTGAGGATAAATCATGGTTTTGTCCCAGGACTGGGGTGAATCTGCAGATTTGTGTGTGTTTCTCCACCCCTGAGCGGGGAACCCTGGCAGGCAGTCGAGATGAGCTGTGTAATGTTTCGGTGGCGAAAGTTGTGTGAGATTAATCCAGCGCTGGTGTCAAAATGAGACGTGGAGAAATTGCAATGATACTTCAAATGATCACTAATGGGAATTTTGACAGGAGTTTAAAACAGTAACAATTTTGTGCTAAAGTGGGAGCACAGAGATTTTCAGTGAAATTCTTGTCATTTTTGAAGTCTGTTTTAAGACCAATTTTCAGTCAAACTACTCTTCACATAAATTTAGAGTTCTGCTAACTAGCAGAAGGAGTGGAGTAAGCAGGGAGAAATAAAACCATTTACACATTTGTTAAGTTTTTTTCTATTTTTTGTGGTCCTGAATGCAACTTTTCCTTTTTTTTTTTCTGTTTACCCTTCATTTTTAATATTTTTAGAGTCCATTTTCAACACACAGGGATTTAATGTGTGATAAATTTAGTGAAGTGTTGAGCAACACTTTCATTTCAGTCTGCCAAGAATTCTGTGTTCTGTGTCCTTGGCTAGAGGAGTCCAGTGGATAAAGAGAAGAATCAGAAATAAGTTTTAACCACTGGGAGAAGAGATAATAAATGCATTTGCTGTTCTTTAAATAGCTCTTTAAAGGCTGTAGGCAAAAAACCCTAAGTACAAGATCCTTACTACTAAGAGCATAATAATTTGCCTTTTTTTTTTTTTTTAGTCAAATCCCAAAGTTTTTTTTGTGGAAAAAAGCGATTTACAAGGGAACTTATTTTATGAACTTTTATCCAGACTGTTCTCCTAAACTTTGGAACAAGGTTAAAGAAACCATTAAGACATCATTAATATTTTCTGTGCTTCACATATACACAGATTTTTTTTTTCTGCTGCACTGTTCTCGCTTGGAAGAGCAATAAATCTCCCTCAGGAATTAATCTCATTTTAGTAAAATACACAATGAAATATTTTGAATTCTGTCCTCTGAAAGAAAAGTTCAGCTTAAAGCATTTTTCATTTGGTCCCAAAATATGATTAGAACCGAGTGTCTCCTTTTAAAAACAACAACAAAAAAATAGCATTAATCTTCAGTTAAATTTCTTCATCCTTTATGCTGTTTTCCCATATTTGACTTTAAAAAAAGGAGGGAAAAGGAAAACAAACCAACAACAGTTTTTTGCACCTACAGAGCATCATTTCCTTAGCCATAATTATTGTCTGAATAATTGTTTGAAATCATGGAGCTGTCCTCAGCTTGCTTCCCACGTCTTCCCCATTCAGCTCCCCCTGGATGTATTTCATCCTGCCAACTTGAACTTTCTGTCCAAAGAGTGGCACAAAGTGCTGAAACTTAATTTTGATGTTTGGCTCCATTAAATGAAGAGAGGCAGGTGCTTCCTCCAGGGTTATTCAGAGCTCTCCAGCTGCAGACATTGTCTGTGTCCCTCATTAAAAGATGAACCTGAAATCCTTTTCCCCTCTCATTGGGGACACTTTTGGTCTCATCATTTTTGGTCTCATCATTTTTTGGTTGTTGCAAACAGCATTTCATGTTGCTGCAATGAGTTGACACTTCCACAGTGGTGTTCTCTTGGGAGGAGTCAGTAAATGTTCCCCTCCCAGGCATTTGCTCCAGGGTTTGCTTCTTCTTTGCTGTTGTTCCATGTGGCTCCTAACATGTTTAGTTTGCTGCCTGGAATTGCAAGTGTGAAATTGTCTGCAGGAGTTTCCCTGTATTTCACCCACATGTCCGGTTTAATCAGCTCTCTGTCTGTCTCTGTGAATTGCTCTAAGTATAAATTCTTTTGTTGTCTGTCTAACCACATGATTTACTTCCACTCCTCGTGCAGCTGCCTTGAGTGCAGGTAATTGGGAACATCAGCACTTAGAGAAATATTCCCCCTTCCCTGTGTCTACAAAGGTTATATTTATTAATACAAATATAACAGAGCTTTTGATGGATTTATGTGCAGAACCTTCTTTGAATGCAGATATAGGATTTGATAAATGCAGCAATGTGGTTGTGGTTTTTTTTTTAGGTGTGTAAATCTCACCCAATGGCTGAACAGAGTGGAATCATTCCTTTACACAGCCAAATGAATATTTAATATATGTCCAAGTCTTGGTTTTCAGAACTGCTCCCACATCTGTCTTCACAATTATTATCTGATTCTACATTTAATTAAGACATGACTAAACCCCTTTTGACTGAGTTACTGCAGAATCACACCTCATATTTTTATGTTTCATTGCTATGATTCTTTTTAATTGAATGTAAATCATGCTCAGGCCTGTGTTCTGCAAAGTGCTGCTGAACATTAATGCTGCTCTGACTGAGAGCTATGCTCCATAGAGCTGGTAGGGAGGAAATAAACTTAATGGACTCGATATTATACTTCTTTTAAAAAATCATTTAAAAACGAGCACAGCGTGGCCAGCAGTGACCCCCATAACCCAGTGGCCTCTGCCAAGCAACTGGCCCTTAGAAGCAGTTCTGCAATTAACTGCATGCCAGGGCTGGGATTGCCAGAGCAAATCACATCAGCAGCCTGGCTCTGGAGTATCTCCTGCGACAGAGCCCAGCACCAGCTGTTCCACAGAAAGATCAAAATATTCCCCTGGTGGAAAATCATGACATAATCTGCCCGCTGGGGTCGTTCCTTTCTGCGTCTGAGCTGTGGAGCATGCTGGGAGATGAAAAGATTGATCTCTGCTATTTTATTGCCTTATCTAAAGTAACTTTGAATCTCCTCAAAAAGATGAACAGTTCTGATTTTGTTGGTTTTTTTCAACGCTGCCTCGATGCCATTTTGCTGCTGTGGGTTGCATAAAGGAATGTTGCTCTGATTTAATTTGTATTTCCTTCCAGTTTCTGGGGTTTTTTTCCATTTCTTATTTGCAGAGTTTCATTGCTATTTTACTCCCAGTAATCTTTTCTGTCGTGATCTATTTAATTATGTCCTTGTCTTGTCAGTTTTAGCTCTTGCCTCAGTTTCCATAGATCAGATGAAGCCAAGGGAGCTTGGAGCTTCCAAGCAGGAAAATGGTTTTTGTCATGGAGATACACCTTGCAAAGATCTGTCCCAAACCAGGTGGCATTTGTGACCTGTCTCAAATCTCCATAAGGATTATGGTGACAGAATACAGAGCATGAGTAACTTAAGGATCTAAACCTCACATCTTAAACACAAAACAAAAGGGCTTTTAGCAGCAGGGATACATGTGATGCTATTCCATTTTTGATTGTTGTAAGTATTCAATATTCAATTACCATGGTGGGATTCTTGAGGCCAGGAGTTGCCCTTTCAGCTCAGGGCATTGCATAATTCCACCCCTTGCAGGAGCCAGCAGACGCACCAGAGCACTTAGAAACTCCTCTTTATCGTTACTGTCACTTCTTTTCCTTTCCTTCCCTCAGATGATCACTCAAGAGTGAGACTGCAGCTGCTGGATGGGGACCCTCACTCCGACTACATCAACGCCAATTACATCGACGTAAGGCTCCTGGACATCCCCCTGTGACAAACCCTCCTGTGACAATCCTGATTATGAATTTGGTGCCTCTGACACAGGGACAGGCTGTGGATGCGAGATGAGTGACAGCTGAACATTGTACAAACGCTGTGTTGTGACAGGGAGAAGGTTCTCAGTCTCCAGTTTATTTTGTCTGACCAATCTGGGCAGATGGAGATTTCCTGTGTTTGACAGATCCACCAGCAGAAGTGGGACGTGGGCTTAGATGATGGATGCAGAAATCAATATCAGCCCCTCACAATAGCATTAGTTGATATCAGAGACTTGCCAACTACTCACAAAGTTGTGGTGCAGAAGGCATGTATGTAAACAGATTGAATTTTTTTAAAGTGTTCTAAAATGACATTGGAAAAGCTGCCTCTGTCTCACACACAGTGATCCAATTTATGAGCATTTCTTCAACACAGCTCTGAAGTCACAGCAAAAGGAAATGTTTAGAATAGTTTCTTGAAAAGATGAAATATACTCTCAGAATTTTCACAGAGACAAATTCATACCTTTCTTCTTTTCAAACAAGAAGATGCAGTGTTTTGCCTATCTGTTTTCAGTGTTTCCCTCAGGTAACTCAGGATTTGTGTTTCTTTGTGGGAATTGTTTAAAATTACCCCATTCCTGTCTTATCTTTGGCAAGAAGAGATTGTGTTATTCATCTGAAAGAGATGCCCTTATTTAAAATCTCTTAGGGCCAGCCCCTTCATTCATTCATTCGTTCATTCATTCATTCATTCATTCATTCATTCCATAACCAGTTAATTATAATATATTACATAATTATACACTGTCCAGAGGGCAGCAGTTGGCACCTGGAAAGTATCAAATCCCTGGTGGGCTTTGTCTGAGCTATGATTTCACAGACATTTATCTATTTTCTTTTTTTTTTCCAGGGGTACCATCGGCCTCGCCATTACATTGCAACTCAAGGCAAGTTCACTCTTGTATGTCTAAATATTTGTAAACCCACTGCTGGTTTACACTGTTGTAGGAGCTTTTGGTGGGGTGACATCTTCTGTTTTGGGTAACACCTGAAAATTTGTTATTTGGGTATCATTGAAGGGGTGTCAGGGACAGGTAAAGGTGATACAGAGACTCCATCATCAGAAGGCATGAAAAGGAACTTTATTATTAGAAATTCACAGTTCTTATAGAAGCAATTGTGGACCTAAGACCTGACTGGCCATTAGGAATCTTCTCTCACCTATTGGTCAAGAAGGGACAGCTCCTTCTTGCAGACATCTTTGACAAACAGAGATTGCCTTCCAGGTGCAGAGATTGAGATAATAATTGTTTTAATTCTTTGAGCTTTCTCACAGCTTCCCAGGAAAATCCTGGGACAGCTGTGTCTCTCTCTGCTCAGTGGACATGTGATTACTACCTATAGGCAAAATAAGGAAGGACATAGAATTTTCCAAGATCTTTATGGCACTCAGAGTTAAAACCTCAGCTGCAGGAATAGAAAATGCCACAGAGTTAGAGGTGGCAGCACAGCCTAGAATGTGTCATTTGTGCATGAAATATGAAAGGACACTTACAGGGGACTCTGTGGGTCTTGGGTTTACCCTGCTTGAGGAGGACAGTGTGAATAAGCTGTGACTGATGAGCCTTTGAGGTGAGCTAGTAAGAAATGCATTTGAACATCACCTTCTGTAAGTCACCTGAAGAGTTTCTGATAAGAAATAAAGTCAGGGAGAGTCTCTAGCCTGACAAACCTCTTGTGGGCACTGGTTGGTTGGCTGTTGGAGCCTGAATTTTTTCTGGGGAAGCTTCAGGAAAGAGCAAATTTCTGCATGTTTTCTTCCTTCTTCATAATCAATCAGTATTGAACTGTGAAATGGTGTGCTGCATCAGGTGTGAATTACAACACAGCCTTAATACAGCTTCAGTGAGGGGTACATCCTTGTCCCATCACTCAGAGTTACCTACTGGGGCCACCCTTCTGCTGCCACCGTGCTGGAACCTCAAAAAGCTGCTGTGAGGAAGGGTCTGACCTCCCAGAGAGCTCAGGCTGTTCGTGTCTGTAACCCTGAATGGCACAGGGATGCTCTGAGAGACAGCAGGATCCTGAGGGAGCAGCACAATGGCTGGAGAGCAGCTGGAAGGGGTCATTGCCATTCCATGCACTCTCTTGAGATGTCCTTTTTGTCTTCTCTCCTGCCCCAGGGCCGATGCAGGAGACAGTGAAGGATTTCTGGAGAATGATTTGGCAAGAAAACTCTGCGAGCGTTGTCATGGTCACCAACCTGGTAGAGGTGGGCAGGGTAAGGTGCCACTGCCAATGTGAGAAACCAGACCAGGGCTGGCTTTAACACAGAGCTGCTGCTCAGGAGAGCTCAGCAGCACAATGCCTTTTGCTTCCTGCAGGAAGGGAATTAATTCAGCCACTCTGGGTTTTGTAATACTTAGCTGCTTCCCTTCTAGACTAATAAGGAGGGTGTTCCTGCTGTAAGTCTGGGCTTTGGCACTGTTATACACATTTATGCTAGCTCAGAGGCTGTCTCCTTCCTCAGGAGAAGGAAAAATGTACTTCCATAACAGTTATTCCTTATCTGATGATTTGAGTACTCCTCTAAAAATCCAGAGGAGTGAGGATGTGTGACTGGTGCTCCAACTACCAAAAGACCTCTTTGCATGAGAGTCCAAACCTGGAGGTCCTGAGGTCACTGTTCCTGGGGGTTTTTGTGGATCCTGGGACCACCCAGCAGTGTTGGCCTCCCAAACAGCCACCAATTCCCCCTCCTGCACTGACCTGGAGCAGACATCCCTGTGTCAGCACAAGGCAATTCCCAAAGCCCATCATGGGACCAAACATGGATAAATCAAAAGGTGTGGGCTGGACCTCAGGAAATAAGAAGGCAGGATGTCTGGGGTGGCTTTTCCCAGCATGGTTTTTGTTTTAGAGATGTTCTCAGCCAGAAACCAGAGTTCTTAAAAAATTTTGTCCTGATGTTTGTCACTTTCCATTGCTTTGGTACTAAGAAAAATTAAAATTCTCGTTTACTCAGAGCCATTAGTAATTCAGCTGCTTTGTGTTTGATTTCCCTTAGATCTCATGGTTGAATGCCAGCTGCTTCTGTTCATTTATTACTATTTATTCTATTTTACCTTCTACTGACACTTCAGTTCTGAATAAATGCCTCTGTGTAAAAGAAAAAAAAAACAAAACTCAAACAACAAAAAACCCACAACAAACCTACATTAATCATATTTAATATTTATAAAACCCCTTTCAATTATGACTGGAACTGGAACATGAAGCCTGCTTTGCTGCAGCTAATTGCTTCAGCTTTAGGTATTGTTCCACTCTTCATGCTAGAGCATTTAATAACCTGATAGTCTTTGTTAGCCTAAATATCCCTTCTGGAGCTTCACAGCCCTGCTTTTATTTCTTTTTGGTGGTTTTGCACATGGCTCCTAGAACTGGCTAAGCTGGGATATGTTTACCTGCTCAGGAGATTTCTCTCTTGAGCCTTAGCTGAAGCTTGTCACAGCTGGTAAAATGCCAAGTTTGTGTCCACATCTGATAAAGAAAGCTCAGAGTCAAACAAATTTAGTGTCTCAACATGTATCCCACAATCCCCATGAACTGAAAGTCTTTGGCTAAACAGAGAGAGGTGAGAATTACAGGAGCAGTAGCAAAGATTTTTCTCAAAAGGGATGGTGGTGGTGACTGTCAGGTGTTCTGTACATCTGATATGGGCCAGACATGTATGGAAATTCAAAGAAGATTTAAAAAAATAAATCTAAATGCATCCTTTGCATTTGTATGGACAACAAAGGGAACATAAAAAGAGTCCTGCCTATGGTTTCTATGAATGGTAAAGGAATTTTGATCTAATTTATACAGCTAATTTTGGCAACTCTGCACACCAGAAAAAAAACCAATTTTTATTGGCTCCGGCTTGAAAGAGGAGGAAAATGTAGGTCAGCTGTGACTCAAGTTGAACTAGTTGCTCTCAATATTTTCCTTCTGCCCCCAGGTGAAGTGTGTTCGATACTGGCCAGATGACACAGAGGTCTATGGAGATATTAAAGTCACATTAATTGAGACAGAGCCACTGGCAGAGTATGTCATACGCACCTTCACTGTCCAAAAGGTAAGGAGGTCTTCAGGCAGCTGAGCTTGTGACACACTTCATTTGTGTTCAGAAACTCTGGGAAGCACATCCAGAACGCTCTTGGAGGTGGGAGCTGTGCTGTTTGGACAGGCAAACTCAAATTTTTGACAGGGATTCCATTTTTGGACAAATGATTTTACAGGAACATCTTGATGCAGCTACGAAAGTAGAATCCACAGTGCATAAAGTTTAACTGCATCCAAAAGGCAGCAGATAGCTGATGGTATGCCAGGAATAATAACTGCCTTGTTTCACAGTGGCAAATGGCAGAGGAAAAAAGGTACCACTTAAACTGATGCCAGATAGGGTCCCCTTTCATCAGAAATGAGAATATAATAAGAGCAAGAGTATAAAAACTATCCCCAAACCAGCAGGATTTGGAAGATTTTGTTACTTGTAATTAGAAATTGGAAGTCTAAGTGTCAGAGTATTCCAGGTCTGTCCGAATTACTTTCCAAACACTCAGTAAGTGGTTTTAAAGCCTTTCCAAAATTCCTGCTCAATGAACTTCAGCCACAGTGGGAATATTGTTTCAGTTTTCTGATACATCAACTCCGTATTTCATTAAATTGTTGAAAAACTTGGTGAGAAATGCTAATGCCAAAATCTGACAGGCTAGAGGAGCTGCTGCTGGATCCCACCCACGTTTCCTGTACAATAAAACACAGCTGACCCAAGGTTGTGGGTTACCCTTTGCAGGGCAGATAAAGATGTGATTTTCACACACCAACAACTTGCTGTCTCCAGAAAAGATGGTTCTGGGTACCAACTCCTGCCCTTTTCACTGCCAGCAGCATCTCAAACTGAGAATTTTTGGCAGCAGGTGGCAAAAAATCTGCTGTTACCTGGGGCATGCCCACTCTTGGCATGTTCATTCACCAGGCTCTTGCTTCAATGGGTCAAAGAGGATTTAAGAGTGAATTTTTGGCGGTTTATGGCTGTGGGTAAACACAGCCATGGAGTGCTAGGGCTGAGGTCACCCTGATGAGGTGGGTGTGAGCTCTGAGACCACAGGTTGGAACTGAAAACCTGCACCCACCTTCCCAGCCCTCAGGTGAGTGTTACCCGCTGGGAGCTGGAATTTGGCTGTAAATGTTCTTTAGAGTGAAAAGCAGCCTGGGACACGTTTCCATGCATAGCGAGAGCTCAGTGCTCGTTATCCCTCTGCACGAGGGAAGGCAGCAGGGAGCAGGATATGCCGACTGGAGTCTGATGGGAGAGAAATAGAGGCTGTGTTGTCTCCTCAGAAAGGCTACCATGAGATCCGGGAGATTCGGCAGTTCCACTTCACCAGCTGGCCGGACCACGGCGTGCCCTGCTACGCCACGGGGCTGCTGGGCTTCGTGCGCCAGGTCAAGTTCCTCAACCCCCCCGAGGCAGGACCCATCGTGGTGCACTGCAGGTAGGCCTGGAATGAACATGTAGCACCTGCCATTCCCAACTTTGTTTCAGTGATCCCTGTTGGAATCTATAAAGTCAGAGGGTTTTTAGGAAATGGTTAAAAAAGTATAGGCTTCGGACTGAAGTTTTGTTAGCATTGCAAATACAGCAGAAAAGTTTCTCAAGCAGCGGAGCATACCTGACAAATAACAATAGGCTTCTGTAGAATTGGCTTATGGATGGCAACAAGGTTATTTAATGTGTATCTTTAGAAGGTTAGCATGAATAGAGCTCTGTTCTTTGTCTCTTATGAACCAGTCTTTGTTTTAACTACCATTACGTGTGTTTTATAAGATTAGATAGAATGCTTGTCAATATGTGTTGTTGTATGTATGATTGGCTGAAATCTAGACTGAGATGGTTTTATGTCATCTTGTAATACTCTACTTTCCCTGACATTCCCTGTGGATCAGCGAGCTGTTAACATCCTGTCTCCATTGTCGAACAATGTCCTGAGACCGATGTGCTGAAAATAAAAAAAAAAAAGCTCTTCACTGGTCTGGTTTGTCCAGTGTTGTCCATATCTGGACGTAACTGCCATGGCAAGTGGGTTCTTTTGTAAAATGTGAGTTCCTGACCCTTGCAATCCCCACCTGGTATCAATTAATTTCCTCGTTAAGCTCTAATCACAATGTATGATCTTTGCTAACTACATTTCTAACTTAACCCCTTGATTCATTTAAGCTCTTAATTAAAATATATAGTTTTCACTATTTTACTTGCATTCCTAGCTCAGCCCCTTGACTCATCACTTTTTCTTCCCTAAAGTGGCAGATCTGGAGCCAAGCTGGCATGAGTTGGAGATGATGGGAGTGGGTCAGCATTAAAGGCCTCACCTGGTCTGGTGAAAGGTGTCCCTGCCCACAGCAGGGGAGTTGGAACTACACCATCTTTAAGGTCCATTCCAACACAGACCATTCCATGATTTTATGGTTTTAGGGTCTGAAATATTTGTCTGGCTGAGCCTGGCTGACAGCCCTTGGGCACCTTGGCTTCCTGAAGGCCCAGGAGTTGGGTGAGAATCTCAGATTAAAAACTTCCAGCTAGCAAAATTCCAGTGGCTTCCAGCTGGCAAATAAAAGGAGTTAAATTACTTCAAATTCTACAAAACCACAGTTTGGGTTTGTAGCAGCAGCTGCAGGGCTCTGGGCATGTGTGAGCTAAAGAAGATGTGGCTTGAGCACAAGGCTAGAGTGCAGAGCTGGCCGTCCCAAAACCTCACCCCTAATCCATTCCATCCACAGGGAATTGCCTCTAGTTCCCACTCTGTGTCTTGAGAAAGAGAGAAAAAATACATCCCACAACTACTTTAAAAAGGAAAATCAATTAAATCTTTTCTAAGCAGTTTTGGATTGGGTGGGTGTTTTGTTTTGTTGGATTTTTTTTTAAATTTTTTTTTAGCAAGTTTTATAATCTGAGTCAGTTTTATAATCAAGTAAAGCTAAGCCTGAGGAGTTGGCAGAAGAGATTTCATTTACAGCGGAGGGCCTGAATTTGCTGCTTTGGTGCCATGGTATGGGGCTGGCCCTGGCAGGTGTCTGAACCTGACTCATTGTCACCAAGAAAGGAAGGAGAGATTTTTCATCTTTCCCATTTTAATGAATAAATGCCATTTCCTCTACGTTATTTATCTGATTTTGAATTTTAATGACTTGCTTTAAGTGGTAATTACCAAATTCTCCCCACTCATGCCTGGCTGGATAATATCACTGTTCGATATTTATGAAGTGCCAGGATCCTCTAAATATAGAACTGTTAAAACTATTTGTTAAAATTCTGAAAAGCTGAGAGATAAAGGGAGAGGAAATGCCACTTATTCATTAAAATTCTGCAAATGAAAAATATCTTCTCACTGTTCAGCAGTTGATTAATCTGGTCCATTAATTTATGGTCATTCATATCTCCTTGCTTTCGGCTCTGGTGGAGTTTTCAGTGCAGCTGAAGTTTCCCTGGTTTGAGCAGAGTTCTGCTTCCTTCAGAGTAATGTGAAGAGACTTCTGCTCTCTCCATCCTTCACACCTAAGCAGCTTGGCTGATTTCCCAGAGGGGAAGGAGGACACGATGACAACAGAGTTTTGCAGGAGATGGCCCCGTTCTCACAAGCAGTGGGGAGCTCTGAGCTGAAGGGTTCCAGCAGCCTCGAGCTCCTTTCTCTGAGATTTACAATCCATAACTTCATGACTTCAAATTACCCTCCTTAGGATCCAAACTCCTCAGGATTCCAAAGGGAAAGAAGTGTTTGAGGTGGAGGACTGAGCTCCTTTCTCTGAGATTTACAATGCGTAACTTCAAATCACCCTCCTCAGGATCCAAACTCCTCAGGATTCCAAAGGGAAAAAAAAATGTTTGAGGTAGAGGACTGAGCTCCTTGCATCATGCCCACTGGGGTAAATGTATGCATGCCTTCTAGAGAGTCCCAGGGAAGGGGAATTGTGTCTGTCTGGAATTGTGTCTGTTTGCAACCCAGTGGCTGCTCTCCCCTGTGTGATGAGAGGTGTGCAGGTGACCTGACCTGTAAAATTATAATGAGTATTTTTGCAATATTTTGTTGATGTTCAATAACACAAAGCTTTTGTTTCTGCTTCCCTTTCAAGAAGTACTATCTCCCCTCATTCTCTTAAATCCTAAAACAGAAAAATGAATCCTGCAGGGATCAGGAGCAGCTCCCAGGAGGAGATAGCAGTGTGTGTGCTGCTGTTATTCTCTCCTCCACAGAGCCCTGCCTCTCCACAGCCCCTTGGTCACACAGATCCTCCTGTTTTGTTTCTCTTGCAGTGCTGGGGCTGGGAGGACAGGGTGCTTTATTGCCATTGACATCATGCTGGACATGGCAGAGAACGAGGGCGTGGTGGATATATTCAACTGCGTGCGAGAGCTGCGCTCCCAGAGGGTCAATTTGGTGCAGACAGAGGTGGGTGCCAGCAGCTCTCCCCGCTCCAGTGATGCTTTCCTGTCAGCTTCCCTGCCCAGCAATTCATGAAGCCAACACTGGCTCGCTCTGTGCCTCAATTATGCAGAGCTTTTGGTGGCCAAACATGCCCAGATTTGCACTGAATCAATTCACTGGCAGCTGCTCGGGGCCTCCAGGACAGGAGGGCAAACCTTGGAGTTGAGGTCTGTGCATTGCTGATTAATTTTATTCTCATAGTAGGAAAAAAAGAGCTCCTGAAGCCTCTCATGACTCATTCATAGGAGCACTGCAGGCCCCAGTGGTACCTAGTGTGTATCAATTACAAGCTAAGCAAACAAGATGTCTTTGGTTCAAGCTTTGGGTGCTGATTAAGGAAGGTCTCCATCACACGGTGTCTGGCAGCTGCACAGACTCCTGTGGAACTGTATCCTGTTGCACAGGTTTTGTGTGTGTCCCTTAACCCCTTCCCTTCTTGAGGGACAGAACAGTCCCCCTGGAACAGAGAGGGGCTGTTAACTTTGTTGGACTTCCCATATTTCATTTAGGGAAAGAGTTTTACCCAAAATACCCAGAACCCAGAAGAAACCTGTTAGTTCTGTACCGTTGTGCCAGAGAAAGCTAAATTGAATATTATGAAAAGTTTCTTCATTTAAAGGGTTGTCCAGCCCTGGCACAGCTCCCCAGGGCAGTGGTGGAGTCACCATCCCTGCAAGGATCTAACATAAATGCAGATGTGGCACTTGGGGACATGTTCAGTGGTGAATTTGGCTGGGCTGTACTCAGTGATCTTAGAGGTCTTTTCCAGACTACACAATTCTGTGATTCTCTGGTGTTGTTGGACATGACCATTGCCTTGTGGACAGAGAGGATTTACACCCTGATCTCCTCCTCAGCCCACCCCCATTTTGTCCCAACATTCCTGAGAGTGCCAATTCCCCATTTTCCTTGTAAATCCAAAATGAACACGTGAGACCTCTCATTCAATGATGGATGAAATATGCTCACAAAACTGTCACACAGCACACTGTGTAATTTGTTTCCACGTGAAACAGAGCCAAATATGCATATTGGGCATGACTTAAGAAAAAACAAAGAGTGATATTTCATGATCTGTGTTAAAAATGTGCTTTCAATATTTTCTCCCCTGTGCAGGAGCAGTATGTGTTTGTCCATGATGCCATTTTGGAGGCATGTCTCTGTGGCAACACAGCCATTCCAGTCTGTGAGTTCAGATCCATATATTACAACATCAGCAGACTGGATCCACAGACCAATTCCAGCCAGATAAAAGATGAGTTTCAGGTAATTTCATATGTCTCAGTCACTGCAGTTGGTGCATTGAAGGTGTTTAATCAATTTCTGTGTGTTTTTTTGTGATTTCCAGCAGAGCAAACAAGGGGGACACTGAGCCAAGGTCTGATTTCAGTTGATTTTTGTTGTTATACTACTGGGTCAGGCAGAAATTTGTTTTTGAGCGTGGACTATTCAGCCTTCAGCAAGGAAAAAATTGTCCCCATCACTCCAGTAGAGCAAGGGTACTAATTTTCACACATGATGTTGTACTTATTTTAATGATTATTGTGTTGTTCGTTTCCTTCCATAATTTATACAGAAACATTTATGCCTCAAGGTGCCTTATTACCCATTCTTGTGGCTCATATGGTGCTTCCAAGCTTTGACAATCAACTTGTTGACAACCTTCCACGCAGGAGAGAGAGGGAGCTCAGTGAGCACTATTTTGGCTATTGCTAATTTTCAATTAAATGTGAATGAATCAGTTCACTGCAGATGTTTTGCCAGGTACCTGGTGATGAGACCCAAAATAATGGACAGCAAAAACTGACAAGTGCTCCATTAGTGCTCTTTGCCCAGGACAAGCAACAAAATAGGGGCTCCTCTGTTTCTTGTCCCTGTTCTTATCCCACCCTGGTAAATGGGCTGGGGACACTCCAGTCATGGGCCCTGTGCAGTTGTTCCTCTCACAAAGTGGAGAATTCACCCAGAATTCTGAACACTGAACTGAGTTTTCCAGTCTTATTCCCTATGAATCTATAATTCTTCCCTGTGAGGATGCTGGGGCCCTGGCACAGGTGCCCAGAGCAGCTGTGGCTGCCCCTGGATCCCTGGCAGTGCCCAAGGCCAGGCTGGACAGGGCTGGGAGCACCCTGGGACAGTGGAAGATGTCCCTGCCCATGGCAGGGATAGAATAGAGGGGCTTTAAAATCTCTCCCAAACAAAAACATTCTGTGGATCTGTGATTTTGAGCCAACATCAATGTAGGGAAAAAACATGTGGGGAATTTGGAGCAAGGTGAGTTTGATAGGAAAGAAAGAGACATCTACTATTTGTTGAGGCGACTCATAGTCAGAGTAAAAAGGTGGAGATTGCTTTAATTGCTTTTCCTCTCCCAGGAAAGTGTCTTTTGCAGCAAGAGAATGTCTTTTGGGATCCCCAGCCTGAGTCAGAGGCCTCTTTTCCTCCCTCTCTATGTAAAGGGAGAACGTGTGTCTTTTATCTGAAGCCTTACAGGGAATCATCAGGGTTGGTACAGTGAGATAAAGAATGTGGATCCCAACTGATGGCAGCTCAATTAAAAAAAGATCTGGTTCTATCAAGTGATAGCAGGTCTGTAAAAGTGTTTTTGGTTTGACATGGAGTCAGAGCCGAACTTCATCAAATGCTGTTTAAAAAAAACACTATTAAAAACTCAGCCACCGCTTGCTGGGTGTATTTTGTCATGATATGAGAGAGTATTTGTCACCTCTGTGCTTGTTCTTTTGAGCTGCCAGGGGCTGGCAGCTCCTGTGGGAAGGAACTGCTCCACTGTGCTTTGCATAAGAGGTTCAGTGTCTGTCTTGTTGTAGAATCTATTTTTACAGGATTTTGGCTCAGAGCGTTCCTCAGCGCTGATTGTCTGGATTTAATGCAAAAGCTGCTATCTCTGCTGCAATCTTTAGCAACCAGTTGATATAACTATAGATCTGTGCTTGCAGTTTGTGGTATTTAGGTCCCACTGGCCCTGAGGAAAGGCTGGATGTATTTCTCATGCTCTACATGTTGTCTGGACACACAAAGCTCACTCTGGAGAGTTTTTGTAATTGGAATCAGTACAGGAACAAGGGAGAGAGAGGAGCAGCATAAAACAGGCAGGAGTAAATCACTAGCAAGTCACCTGCCTGATTATCTGCACTGTCAGAGATCTGAGATTTCATGTTGTTTCCCCAGCCAGACTCCCTGCTTTCCATCTCCAGGCAATGCAGAACCTGAATAATTTAGAGCAACTATATTATTTCAAGTTTTATACTTTGACACATTCTTTTATCTTGGATTGTTTGACCTTCCTCTTTTCTTCATTCATAACCTCTCTGTGGCAGAAGTCCGGCTCTCCATAAGTTGTTTTTTTTTTGATTTGTTGTATTGGCCCCTAAATATTTTGTATTCTTCTGGCTGCAGAGAGTTCACTGTAGGACTCCATGGGCTTTGCTCAGGAAGGGGAGATGCAAAAGTGGAAATACAAAATGACATCAGACAGCCATTGATCTACCACCACTTAAGCACTGGTGCTAAGATGCATTCACTTTGATTTCTGAGTTTTGATCCTTGCTGACCAACCCAGACTGGTTTGTCAGGAGGCCTCCACAATGGGGAACACAAAAGTAAAATAGATTTAAAGAAACACAGTTTGTCAAGCTGTGGAAGAGGCAGATAACAGTCAAAGACTGACAGCAAGGCCCCAGAGATAAGGTATGACTATGTAAGTGAAGCATCCTATGTGTCACTTCAAAAGGAAAGTAGCAATCTAAGTAATATATAAAACAAATAGACTTTTCTGTTAAAAAAACCTCAAAATGACATTTTATCGGAGGTTTTTATAAGATAAGTCAGTAGTTTGAGGAATCACCAGAGGCTCTGAACACTCTGCTGTGTGTACAGGGTACACCTGCACAGGACCCACCTGAAGAGGGGAAGGATTTGTGCTTCCATCCTAAGGATGGTAAAAACAGGAGAAGGTTTCACTCCATCACCAGCTCAAAGCTGCATCTTATACCTGTGGCACCCATTTCCAACCTCTAGGAAAGAGCAGGAATGTTATCTAGCTGCTCTGTGGGTTTAGAGCTGGAAATGTCTGGGAGGTGTAGAGTGCTTTCAGTTTTTGCTGGAGCTAACAATGTTTGGAAGAGTTCCTCAGGACAATTTGCAAAACACAACATGTTACAACAGCCACAAGCTCCTTAGTTCTTCTTCCTTTTTATCTCTGGGTTGCCAAATGTTCTGAAGCTGAGTAACACAGAGTCCCCAGGCAGGTGCAAGGAGAGCCCTTTATTGCAAAAACCCGGCCTTCCTAAGCAGCTACCCCATACATCCCATTTAAGAACAACAAATATAATTCAACCAACCACCATAAGCCACAATGTGAGCACGTGATGGTACTATAACTTGTTTTTCTACCTCTAATTCAGCTGAGTCACTTTCCCATAGCCCATTGCTGCTTAGCTGAAGGCCTGAGCCGTGAATTTATAAGGCTAGCAAGGCCCTTATTTTATAAGTTTTTACCTATATGCAACAGCCAAAGCTCTGCTACTCTGAGTGCCTTTAAAACAAGCATTTTGCTGCATATGACAGAAGCAGAGCACACAGCCTCAAGCTGCACCAAAGGAAATATAGGTTGGAGATTGGGAAAAAAGTTTTTCATGGAAAGAGTGATAAAGTTCTGGAATAGCTGCCCAGGGAGGTGGTGCCCTGGGTGTGTTTAACAAAGCCTGGATGTTCTCAGGGCTTTAGCTGGTCACACTGACCCCGAGATGTGTTAGAAAGTCTCTTTTCCCAGCCTGGTGGTCAAAGGAGTCAGAACTCTTCAGTTCTTGTTCTCAATTCTTTCTCTGGCCTGCCAAGGTCTGTTCAGCGGGTCAGACAGAAGCACTCAGCCCACTCCTGGGGTGGCGTTATCTTTTTATACTGAAAACTACATGTACATTATTTACCATAACTTCCCAACACCTATCACCTATGTTAGTGAGCTTCTCCTCTAAACCAATCTAAAAGTGCCACCATCACAGCAGAAGATGGAGGCCAAGAAGAAGAAGGAGAGAGGCTGGACACACCCAGATTCCTCCATCTTGCCCTGAGCCCCCATTCTAAAAATCTCAAAAAATCTATTTTTCACCCTGTGATAAATTCACTATCATTCCACTTAAACTATTTGGACTTGTAATTCTTCGTATAAAGGTTGGTAATTGTTTTTCCATGGGTCAAGATCAAGGGCACAGGGGTCTTTGGGCTCTGTGCCAGGGTCTCTGAGCCCCCTGGGCAGGGGTTCCAGGGCAGCCAGAGGAATGTCCTGGGTTCCAACAGGATGTGGCACTGGGTGCGAGGGTATTATTGAGGGGTTGCAGCTGGGTGAGACTCGATGATCTTGGAGGTCTCTTCCAATCTGGTCAGTCTGTGACTCTCGGAGGTGACCTGCAAGGCGCTCAGGCTGTTTGTGTCCTTGTTTCCCAGACGCTGAACATCGTGACGCCGCGGGTGCGGCCGGAGGACTGCAGCATCGGGCTGCTGCCGCGCAACCACGACAAGAACCGCTGCATGGACGTGCTGCCGCTGGACCGCTGCCTGCCCTTCCTCATCTCCGTGGATGGCGAGTCCAGCAACTACATCAATGCTGCACTCATGGATGTAAGCACTGCTCTGCACACCCAGCGCGGCCTGACATGGGGTTATTCCCTCTCATGATGCTTTTCTGGTCTCGGGGCTTCTGCTGGTTAGAGTGACCGCGAGATGTGTTAGAAAGTCTCTTTACCCAGCCTGGTGGTCAAAGAGGGAGTCAGAACTCTTCAGTTCTCATTCTCAAGGTTGTTTATTGTTTCTTATATGTAAAATTCTCTCTCTGGCCTGCCGAGGTCCACTCAGCAGCACACTGATGCCGCCAAGGCAGTGTTATCTTTTTATACTAAAAACTATGTGTACATTATTTACCATAACTTCCTAATACCTACCACCTATGTTAGACAGTGAGCTTCTACTCTAAACCAATCTAAAAGTGCCAACATCACAGCAGAAGATGGAGGCCAAGAAGAAGAAGGAGAAAGGCTGGACACACCCAAATTCCTCCATCTTGCCCCCTGAACCCCCATTCTAAAAACCAAAAAAAAAAATCTATTTTTAACCCCGTGGCAGACTTACTATTATTCTACTTAGACTTTCATGGCTTGCAGGTCCTCAAATAAGGTTGGTCATTTTTTCCATGGGTCATAATCATAATCACAGGTGTCTTAGGCTTTGTGTCAAGGTCTCTGAGCCCCCTGGAAGTGGTTCGGGCAATCCAGGACAGCCAGAGGGATGTCCTGAATTCCGACATTCTGGGAGAATGGATCTAAAGAAAAAAAACTTATTTAGCTGTAATTTCTGAGTCTGGTATCTCCAAATCGGGCAAAGCACATGAATTTTCTCTTTGTCACCAAAATATGTCCTCCAGAGTATGGTTATCCCAGGGAAGTGGTCACAGCACCAGCCTGACAGAGTTCAGGAGGCTTTCAGACAAAACTTTTGGGCACTTTTGGGGATGGTGCTGTGCAGGGCCAGGAGTTGGGCTCCATGATCCTTGAGGGTCCATTCCAACCCAGCATATTCTGTTACATGCTGTTATTCTGTGATGACACACACCCTAGTGCTGCACCACACTGGTAGAAAATTATGGCAAAGGCATCCCTCAGTGTGCAGCCTGAGGCTGGATCACAGAAAGGCAGATGCACAAACAAATGGGGGAACAGCTCTTCCCATACATTGGTTTTGTATCCATTGGGAAGAGAAATGTTTGCCAGGTCAGCTGTTTGACAAGGATAATTTGCAGTGTGGAGCGAGTGATTGATATGATCTTATGCAGTTAAGAATGTGGGAGTGCAGGGATCAAATGTGCAAAATATTTTCAGGCTAAAGGATGTGAGTTGAGCTGATGTGACTCTGTCCGAAGGCGTTTTCCCTCGCTTTGTTTATAGCCTGGAATCTCACAGCATGGGTCATTTGTGGAGGATGAATTATGTTGATGGCTTCTTTTTGCTGTGCTGCCTTTGGACACAGATGTCTTTAAAGCCACTAATTATTGCAGTTGGAGTATGTGTAAATATGATCCAGGGTGAAATGCCATCATTTTTTCCCTGGCAGCAGCAGGGTCTCTGTTTTTTAATTTTGTCTATTCTTCAATCTTTGGGAAACAGCAATACTCTTGCATTTAAGATATTCAGTCAAACGGTCACAGGATTTATTTTAGGTTTTTTCAGCAAGGTTGTGATGTTTTCATTGCAAACATGCCTAAGGAAACTTGTTATTTTAAAGTGTGTTTAGTGGTTTTGCACATTTGCAGAAGCACAATCCAGTCTTTGGTTTCTTAGGGATTGGGAATGTTTATACATTTCAGCCCTCGTTACCTCAAATCACTTTGCAAATATTTGGATCCTTCCCCACAAAATTCCAGTGGATTAATTTTTTTTAGTACAAAGCAATTTTTCACCTGTCATTGAAATTCAGCCACTGTGATTTTCTCTGGCTCTCCTTTATCTTTCCATAAAGGATTCAGGAACTTTTGGGGACAAAAATAATCACAGGGGAACAGCCAGAATCCTACAATTTCATAGCTGTTCTTGCTGAGGTGTGAAGTCTTGTACTGAGCAGGGACTTTCAGAGGACAACCTCCATCCATCCCATATTGCCCTGAAAGGAGCAAAACTGTCCCTCACCCTCCCCTAAAACAATGGAACATAATCCTTAAAAAATGAGACTTAAGTCACATCATGAGTCAAGTCATGAAGAAGGGATGATAGATTTGTGTTTAATCCATGGGCTTTGGAGAAAAAACATGAATTTATGTGTCCCTAACATCATAATTGCCCCATAATCCCACATATGTTCTCTTGCATGAGTAATTCACACCTCTGTGTCACCTTCCCTCTAAAACAGGACAGTGAACCTGGTTCCTCACCTGCAGCAAGGAGCTGGGCAGGGTTTCTTTTTCTCCTAAAGGCAAACCCTACAAGCACAGATAACCTTCAGCCACGAGTTTTGCTAGATTTGCTACTGGCACACCATGAAAAAACCACAGCAGGAACATTCTGGTGTTTAATTAAGAGATAAACCTCAGTATTTTATTTGCCACTGTCTTGCCACCACTGGTCTGGTATTTAACAACTTTTGACCCATTCTGGTGTTTCTAGGTGCAGAATGCAGAGTGGGAAAAAATACAAAAGTCTGTTCTAGATGAAAATTTCCCAAGAAATAATTTCATTTTCCTTCTCTGTACATCACTTCCCATTACCCTCCTCACACGTGCACTCAGAAACCCCTTTTCCCCAGCATGGCCCAGCACTTCCACCCACATCTTCTTCACATGGAGGAGAAAAGGCAAACCCCACAAAGAGCAGCTTAACACTTCAGAATTTTATTATTTATTATTGAATTTATTATCTTCACTTTAAATCCAACGTTTTATTCTGCTGGAGGGTTTTTTGTGCTTTTTTTTGTTTTTTGGTTTTTTGGTTTTTTTTACCCCAGAATTAGCATGCCTTTTGATTCAAGTCTGCTTCACAGATGTACAGCACAAAGGACTGTGCAGTTTCCAGGCTCATTTAAGCCCTGCCTGCCGTGGTTGGGAAGCGATAAAGTTTTCAGCTTGTTGCCTTTCATCCCAAACATTCATTAACTCAGCCCTGCAGAGGTTGGGAGCACAGCTCCACCCCCTGGTGCTTAGGGAGGCTGAGGTCAGGGGGCCTTTTTGAGGTGAAAGAATAACAGCAGAAATTAAATGCCAATGTCACAGGCTCTGAATATGCACCATAAAGGATGGCTGGCTTCCAAACGTGCCACCTCTGTCACACTGCACCCCCAGGCAGCCCCAGCAGACGGGGCTAATCCCTTCTGGAGCTCCTCGAGGCCACTGCAGCACAAAGGAGAACATTTGCTTCCAGCTGTTTTCCTTCCAATTATTAATATTACTGATAGTCGTAGTAGTAATAGTAGAATTAGCATTATTTGCTGAGTCTCAAAATATAAATAATTGATTTGGGTAATCTCTGCTCTTGTGACACTTCTTTAATGAAATGTCTTTATTGGGAGCAAAAGAATCCCATTACGAGGCGTTCATTCATTGCGGGCCGATAACAAGGAGCAGGAGATGTGATTTGTATAATCTGGTTAAATGGCTCACACTGCCTCCCCACAGCCTCCCGGGTATAATATTCCTTTGAATAAAAGTTGATTGATTTTTTTTTTTTATTTTTTTTTAACTAATCTTACTCTTTTGTTAGAGCCACAAGCAGCCTGCTGCCTTCATTGTCACCCAGCACCCTTTGCCCAACACCATCACAGACTTCTGGAGGCTGGTGTTTGATTACAACTGCTCCTCTGTGGTGATGCTCAACGAGATGGATGCAGCACAGGTCAGTGGCTGTTCATTCCTGGCTCTTCATTCATTCCCTTCTCAAGTCCAGGGGGTTTGCATAGAGTCTCTGTTCCCATTTTATTGGGGTGAGTGCCTTCCCACTCCAATAAATAAATGAGGGGGAGCTGGAAAGTTATAGGTGATGCTTTGGGGTTTGAATGGAGAATAAGTCCATATGCCTGGCTCTTTGTAAGCTAATTCTTACTGTAATTAACAGGGATCATAGAAGGGTTTGGATGGGAAGGGACCTTAAAGACCATGACATTTCAACCCCCTGTCATGGCAGGGACACCTTCCACTATCCCAGGTTGCTCCAAACCCCATCCAACCTGGCCTTGGACACTGCCAGGGATCCAGGGATAGTCACAGCTTCTCTAGGAACTTGTCCCAGGGCCTCACCATCCTCAGAGGAAGGGATTTCTTCCTGATATCCCATCTAATCTGCCCTCTTTCAGCTTAATGCTATTCCCCTTTTTCCCATCACTCCACACCCTTCTGGAAAGCCCCCCTGCAGCCTTCCTGTAAGCCCCTTTTATGTACTGGGAAGTTGCTATAAAGTCTCCCTATTTATTATATAAATACTTTGATATAAAATTATGGAAAATATAGTTAAAATTATCAAAAAGTTTTATATTCATACTTTTATATATTACAAAATTACTTTGAGTTTGCAGCCAACATTTCCCTCCCAAACCCACTTTCTCCCCTTTCATATTTTTGTCTGTGTTTGGTTCAGGAAAATGCTCCCTACCACAGCCCCAGGATGCTTCATGTTTGCCTTTTTCACATGGCATTTCCAGAAGAATAAAACCAAGAGAGCTGAAATAATTTGAAGGATCTCTCCCCTGAGATTTCCAGTATGATTCTGTAATACTGAGAAATGTGCTTTGCACAGTTTGAGGATAATCTAGTCCTTTTATCTCTTTTTCTTTTCCTTTTTAATGTCTCAGCTGGGTTTTGGCTACTGGACACAGCATTATTTTCAGCATTTGAGCTTGCCAGGGGGGAGCTTTTGCCATTCCTCCTGCCCTGGTGTCTCCAGTCACCTTGCTGATGGGTGGCAGAGGAGAACAGCTTTCAAAAAAGGTGTAATCATGCAATTTGTGTGGAGAGTACATTTGGCATGGTCAATTCACCCATTACAGCCCTTATTCAATGAGAGGAGAGGAGTGTTGAGTTGGTACTTCATGGATTCATTTTTCATTTGTCTCTTCCATTTGTCTTACCACACTTGCAGGCAGTGAATTGTTGGTCTCTTTTTTGGGTGGTGATGGAGAATCCAATCACCCCAGCCCTTAAGGGGGTGTCCCATTGGGAGAGCTCAGTGGGGTCCCATTCCAGCCCCAGTGACAGCTATGATCAGCAGTGGGCTCTCCTGGTGCCCTGCAGGGTCCCACCACTCTGTGAGGAACCAGAGGTTCTCAGCATCTTCTGTTTTCCTCTTCATCTCCTTGATTCTGCATCTTGGTATTAAATCCAGAGACAAATTTCACCTTTTTTTCTTCAAAGCACAACCCAGCTTTTTCTGGAAATGACACACTTTCTCATACTCACTTCTGGGATAACACAAACCTTTCAGCCCCAGCCAGTGTTATTCTTGTGACTTTCTTTCACAAAGCTTAGGGGTTTTTTTCCTAGCAAAGTTTTGCTGCTCTGATGTGGTCTGTAGGCACAGGAAAGGGGATTTGGCAGTGCATGAAGTCACTTTGACAGTTTCTGTAGCACGGTGTCACCTCCCTCAGGAGTGCAGCCAATGCCAGAACACCCAGGTGGCACTGGAAGTTAAGGAGGATTTTAAAGTTTGTATTTTATGAGCTACCAGGACACCGTGAGACAGTTTGACATCACAGAATCATTTGGGGTGGAAAAGACCTCTAAGATGATTAAATCCAACTGTTACCTCAGCCCTGCCAAGGCCACCACTAACTCATGCCCCCAAGTGCCACACCTACGTGTCTTTTAAATCCCTCCAGGGATGGTGACTCCACCACTGCTCTGGGCAGCTGTTCCATTGCTTGACCATCCTTTCAGTGAAGAAGTTTTCCCTAATATCCACTCTAAGGTTCCCCTGGCACAGTTTGAAGCTGTTTCCTCTCACTCTGTCCCTTGTTCCTTGGGAACAGAGCCCACACTCGGGGATTTGTGGACAGTGAGAGGGTTTCCCCCCCTGAGCCTCCTTTTCTCCAGGCTGAGCCCCTTTCCCACCTCCATCATCTGCTCCTGGGGGCTCCAGACCCTTCCCCAGCTCTGCTGCCCTTCAGACCACGCACAACCATTGTGTGGCCTCAAGCCCATCAATCCAGATCTCTGTGCAGGTCCCTCCTACCCTCCAGCATATCATCAGATCCATTGTGGAGAGGAGAAGAGAACTTGGCACTGTCCTTGCATCACAATATTGTCATTCCCTGTCTGTTCATCAGTGCCTGATCCCAGGCTGTGCCCTGAGTTCAGGGAAAAGGGAAATAAAGCCCTGTGGAGGTCAGAGCACGCACACTACACTGCAGTGTTCAGCAGAGTGCACACCTGTGTGTTTGGAGGGGTGGCCATTCACAGACCTGCTCTGGAAGAAGCAAATTTTCCATCCTAAGGAAAGATTTCATTTTTTTTCTGCTTTCCACTGCACCTTGAGGTTGTTTGCCAAAGCTCAGGCTCAGCTCACATCTCCCTGCCTGAGGGACAGATGCTTTGAGAGGAGATCACTAGGCAGCTTGAAAGTCTGAAGGAAGAGTAAAGAAACCCTTCAAAGGACTTGCTTGTGTGGTCTTGGCTGGCTTGCTTAATCTTGAAAAACTAACAAGGGCAAAGATGCATAAGATTGTGTGAATATCCCACCCAATTTCAGTCCTATATGATCAAAGGAAGAACAGGAGTGCAGAATTAATGCAGCCACATGCACACACTCCACGTTGTTGCTGGCAGTGATTGAACTTGAAAAGCTGGAGATCAAGTTCAAATGAGCATCTGGGGGTTTCAAAACTTGTACAAAATTACATTTGAAAATAGAAAGGGAAAAAAAAAAGCCACAAAGAAATACAGTCTTAGCAGAAACTGCTAATGAGATCTCATGCAAAATATTTTTGCGCCATGATCTATTTCCAGCTGGATTTTAAATCCTTAGATTGTAATTTGTGTGCACAGGGTGGGTTTTGTCCTTTCAACTCAGTAATATCAGCACAAGAAAAAAGACTCCCAGCCTGCTTCACAAACTTCAGAGGTGCAGCTGTGGTTCACCCTGAAACCAGAGCTGCTCTTGTGCTATCAGAGCAAACTCACTTTCCTTCTCCTGCTCACTGGTAGAGCCAGAAAATGAAAAAGTTCATCTTACAGAAAAAAAAAGAAATTTCAGTTTGTTTGAATTAAGATTAATTTTCTTGGTGCCTGTACAGTTTCCTCATTTTTACCAGATCTCTATGGTTCCTATTAAATTTATCTACAGACACTAATCTTTCAATGTTCCTGTTAAATCTCTGCCTTTACAGAAGTTTCATTTTTCAGCCACCTTTTCTGCACCTCTACACTCAGAATCCAATCGCTTCCAAACTGTGTTCATATAAAAATAAAGAGGAAGAAAATCCCAGGCCCTAAAATACATTTTTTTTTTCTTCATATTCAGGATATAAAATGTTTTATTAAGCTAGAATGAGATCTTGTCTGAACAAAGCCACGATATACAAATTGGTGATGGGTTTTGAGCTGGTTATAGATCCAAAAGAAATTATTAGATATGTTAGTAATTAAGATTTCTATTTGGTTTTGTGTTTTTTTTCCTAGCTCTGCATGCAGTACTGGCCAGAGAAGACATCCTGTTGTTATGGCCCAATCCAGGTGGAGTTTGTTTCAGCAGATATTGATGAAGATATCATCAACAGGATATTCCGGATTTGCAACATGGCCAGGGTAAGACAGGAGAAATACTACATTCCCTAGTTATTCTCAAAACCACATTTTGGCTCAAGGAAGAGGCAGAGCCAAGACTTGTGGTTTAGAGATGCAGAATATCTCACCTAGGAATGAAATTCCACTGCAGCTACTTCCTTTAATTAACATTTAATCAGCCTGCATTGCTAAAGGACTCTTGGCTGAAGGCAGCGAATGGATGATATGAGCTGAAAATCTGTATTTAAATGGTGAGCATTTTTCTGTGTGTATTTGAGAACAATTCATCACTTAGTAGCCAATATAAAGCCATCAGTATTGCAGGAAATAAACTGGGATGGTGTCAGCAGCTCTCCATCTGTCAGCTCCCAGGCAGCATCTCTGAAGACAGATGCAATGTTTACTGGCTAGACTGGGATTCCCAACTGCCACTGCTTTCCCTATAAATAAGCAACTGCCATTTCTGCGAGCAGCTCTTTGTCTGTGTCCCTCAGCCCCAGGACAGCTGAAATGATAGAAACAAAGTTTATCTGCACACCGAGCCTTGGCAATCCAGCTTCAGGGCTGCAGGAAAGGGCTTCAGCAGAGGACTTTTCTCTCATTAGTCGTTTCCCAGATTGATTATGTTTCCTTTGTTGTTCCTCTTTCATTTTTTTTCTTGTCAGAAATGGAAGCAGGCTCTGCAGATTGTATTTCCGTGCAGTGTAAGCCATCAGTGTCTGCATGGTCAGAGCCTGTGCGGCCGTTCAGGTGTGGCACTGCAGAGGGAACCTTGTGCTCCAGCACAGAAATTGATAAACTGGTTGGAGATTAGACACCTTCCTGTGTCCCAGGGGGTGATAAAGCTGGTCAGAGCAAGGCTCTGTGGCTCTCAGATGGAGCTGGCCCATGGATGCAGGGCTGCAGGGCAGGAGCTGTGCACTCACAGCTCTCTGCACTCATCCATGTCCAACACCACGGCCGCTGCCGGCAAATTCGTGAGGATCCTTTCCCTCCACAACCCCCAGAGAATATCTGAGGGCTGCCTCTGCTTCTTATGGCACAGCACAGCACAGCAAAGAGACATTTGACCTGTTTGTGCAGTTTGATGGAACTTTAAAACAAGGCTCAAGTGCACTTGGTGTCTGCTTGGCTCTGTAACAATTGTTATCCAGGTTAGACAAAAGCCCTTGTTTCTGCACTCTACCTGTCGCCCTGTTTTTTAAAGTTCTTCTAAGCCTTCTGAAGTTTACATTCTTGTAATCAACTTTCTCACACACTTTCTGTAAATAATTCATTGTTTTGTGTTCTTTTATGGAGGAGGAGAAATTTAATAGACTGTTAGTTTGTCCAGTGTCATTGGAGAGGTGGCATTATCACCCTCCAATCCACTGTCACTTTTAGAAATCTATAAATGTTAGAGTCAGAAATTAACCTTTCTCTCTTTTTTACCTTGGAAAGTCCAGTGTCCACATAATTTTATTTTGTGTCCTAAAGTGACACTGTACCCAGCATGGAGAATACCAGCACTGCTGGTGCAGGTGCAGAGGGGAGGCTGCTGTGCAAGCAGTGCTCCTGATAGAAAAAGATTTTAAAATCACAGAAAATTCAGGGAGTTAGAAAGAAAGTTAGGCTTAGTAGGCCCTGGGAAAATGTTAAAGGTAGGCCCTGGGAAATGTTCGGCCTTGTATTTGCTGATCATATACTAAAAGAATAGAAGAAAGGATTTTATCAGAAGGCTAGCTAAGAATAGAATAGGAAAGAATGATAACAAAGGCTTGTGGCTCGGACTTTCTGTCCGAAGAAAGTTTTGTTAGAAATAACTACCATAGGCCAATCAAAGATCCACTTGTTGCGTTCCACAGCAGCAGATAACCATTGTTTACATTTTGTTCTTGAAGTCTCTCAGCTTCTCAAGAGGAAAAATCCTAAAGAAAGGATTTTTCATAAAAGATGTCTGTGACATAAGAGGAATTTCCGACAGCACCCCTGACACCGAGATCTCTTAATAAAAGCATATAATCATAACAATTCTGTGATGATGTGTTGGTGAATGCTGAGCCTGCCCTCCCTGGCTGGCCCTGAGCAGCTGTGTGTTGCAGCCGCAGGACGGGTACCGCATCGTGCAGCACCTGCAGTACATCGGCTGGCCGGCCTACAGGGACACCCCTCCCTCCAAGCGCTCCCTGCTCAAGGTGGTCCGGAGGCTGGAGAAGTGGCAGGAGCAGTACGATGGCAGAGACGGGCGCACCGTGGTCCACTGCCTGTGAGTAAGGGCTGGGGAATGGCTGCAGCCTCTTGTGTTGTGGGTTATGGCTCTAGAAATCCTTCAGGCTTCAGCTGGGGGAAAGGCAGTTTAAGTACATTTGTACTGCTAACTTCACACACTTCTGCACACTTGTACTTAATTTACAACTTCATGTACTATCTACATTTATAATAATAACCTCAAGTTGAATATTGTATTGTATTATAGTATCCTGGCCCAGGGATTTTGCTGATTGCAGTGAGAGATAGCTCCAAGAGGCCTGGTATGTTATGGGTCTTGTGTCTGGAGCACAGACAGAGCTGAAGCAGCCCTGCCATGTACCCAGCTCTGAGCACAGAGCTGCTGTGAGCCCAGAGCAGGGGTGTGCAGCACTGCAGTCCCTAAGCTCCCCTGTGCCCTACTCCAGGGGGACAGGGAAGCTCCCCTTATCCCTTAGTCCTTCCATCCCTGCCCAGTTCTACCGGTCTCCACTTTCACAGACTCACAGGATGGATTGGGTTGGAAGGGACCCCAAACACCACTCAGTTCTAGTGGACTCCTTCCACTATCCCAAGGGTGCTCCAAGCCCCGTCCAAACTTGCCTTGGACACTCCCAGGGATCCAGGGGCAGCCACAGCTTCTCTGGGCACCCTGTGCCAGAGCCTGCCCACCCTCACAGGGAAGAATTCCTTCCCAATATCCCATCTATCCCTGCCCTCTGGCAGTGGGAAGCAATTCCCCTTTGTCCTGTCACTCCATGCCTTTGTCCAAAGCCCCCCTCCAGCTCTCTTGGAGCCCCTTCAGGCACACAAGCCCTTGAACATCAGAGACCTTCCATCAGCAATCTCTCCATTGGAGACCTGTCCATGGGCTGTGAGCTGTGTGTGCTGTCCTTCCCCCAGCCTCACCAGCCCCTCCTTGCCCTGTCTGTCCCTCTGCCAGGAACGGTGGTGGTCGCAGCGGCACCTTCTGTGCCATCTGCAGCGTGTGTGAGATGATCCAGCAGCAGAACATCATTGACGTGTTCCACATAGTGAAAACGCTACGGAATAACAAGTCCAACATGGTGGAGTCACTGGTAAGGCTTCTTCCTGCTCATTCCCAACCCCAGTGTGTGGGCAAGGGACTTCAGGATAGGTAAAAAATGTCAAAATTAGTTCAGGATTAATCAAAATGAATGGGAACATGGAGATATCAGAGTTAAAATTGGTCCTGTTTTAGCATGTTCAGTGAATCTTCCTGCTTCTCCTTCTGGGAAGAGGGGATGCCCAGGCAGAGAGGTGGACACTGGGTCCCATGCCCAGCTACCTCAGGAGGTCAAACCCCACAGATCTGTCACCATGGCTGTGGGAAGAGTGGGATTTGTCCTCCTGTCCATGCAGGGGTTTGTCCTCCTGCCCAGCCCAGTGCTGGGTGTTGTGACACATCTTAAAACCAGGAAAGGAGAACAGTCCAGCCTCAGGCCTGGCTCCCTGCAGCCCAGGAGATTAAACTGTCCTGAATTCAGTCATCTCCATCCATCACTCTGAGCTCATGCCTCAGAAGCAACACGTGCAGTGAGGGCTGGAGGCAAATAATGAATGGTCCAGACTGGGGCTGTCTCTTTGAGTGCTTTTCTCTGCATTTGATGACAACATCTCCCAGCCATGCTTGCTCAGGATCACTCAGAAACACAACCAGTGTTTGCCTGCTCCTGCCAAAGGGTATAAGAAAGAGGGAGGAGGTATTTTTACTTGTAGGATGAGGCTCTGAGGAATTTTCCCATATCCTAATGTGTGACCATGTTCACAGGGGTCTCAGGTTTAGGGAAGAGACAAGGATCTGACTCCATGTTTCAGAAAGATTAATTTATTATTTTATGATATATATTACATTAAAACTATACTAAAAGAATAGAAGAAAGGATTTCATCAGAAGGCTAGCCAAGAATAGAATAGCAAAGAATGATAACAAAGGCTTGTGGCTTGGACTCTCTGTTTGAGCCAGCTGGACTGTGATTGGCCATTAATTAGAAATAAACACATGAGACCAATCACAGATGCACCTGTTGCATTCCACAGCAGCAGATAATCATTGTTTACATTTTGTTCCTGAGGCTTCTCAGCTTCTCAGGAGGAAAGATCCTAAGGAAAGGTTTTTCCATAAAAGATGTCTGCGACACTAATGCCATTCCTTTGTGTCCTCTCTTTCAGGAACAGTATAAATTTGTATACGAGGTTGCACTGGAATACTTGAGTTCCTTTTAGCCCAGCCAAGGGAGGGGACCCCACAATGTGCCAGACCCCAAACTCTGGTGGATGCTTTTCCCCTGTCCCACACTGGAAGGCAGTGACAAGTGTGGGGAAGAAAACTTCTCCTGCCTTCTCAGCAAGAGACTGAGGTTGCAGAGACCTCGCTGGAAGGAGGAGGCGATGCCTGTGTGTGCTGCTGCCTGCTTTCTATGGGAACATCTACTGCTTCTTAAATAACTTACTGTAAAAATTAGCAACGTGGGAGACAGGCTGAAAGACTGGACTTTCTAATCCCCTCTGACTTCTCTCCTCTTTTGGATTGTGTTTTTGTTCTGCTTGCTGCAGAGTGGGGAAGGAATGAAACCCTTAGGAAATTCTCTTTTAAATGTCTCCTTTTTAATTTATAATTTTGTTCTCAAATCCCAGCCTTTTAATTTTTTAATTTCATGCAGCAGTCATTTGGGAAAAATGAGATAGCCATAGGGGATACATGAAATGTTTCATTACAATTTGTCTACCTTATCTGTTTCCTTTTATTTGTTTTTCCTAATGAAAGGGCCAACACACACATATAAAAAACAAAAAAACTATGCTGGAATTCTCTTCCCAAATGTAGTCCCTTTAAGCATGAAAATAGATGGTGGAGATGAGAAGCTGTACATGGAACTGCTGCCTCCACAGAAATATTTCCTCCCAGTTTCTGCTCAACTTCAGGGCTGTGCATGACCCAGCTCCATCCCTCTAGTCTGTGTCCTTTCACTGCTGGTGAAACTGTTGAGGAGTTTCCCAGGCACTTGGACCTGAAAGTTGAATATTTGCATCAAACAAATGGCATTCATCTGGCAGCTCTGGTGACTTGGTCACCACATTTCCCAAGTATTATCTGGGGTGCAGTGTGTCTCTGACAAACAGGGTATGAAGTAGGTATTACTGCTCATATACTATGGTTGACTATTTTTTATTTATTATTTGTATTGCTGTAGAACTTAGGAGCCCTAGTCACGCCAGGACCCTGCTGAACCAGGCACTGTGCAGGCAGACAGCAAAGAAAGTTCCTGCTCAAGAGTTTCAAAGTCTGAAGTTCTTAAAATTGAATTTGGGCAAGATTTCCTCACTATTGCCAGTGGCCCTACAAGCTTCAAAATTGTGACCTATTGGAGCTGTAGGAAAGGTGATGTACATACACAGGAACCTGTTCTGACACCTGTAAAGAGAAGTGCTAGCCCAGCACAGCAACTTCTCTTCTTAAGCAAAACAGCTTTTGTTTTATTCTGCAAAAATGCCTGTGCAAGTCTCCTTCTCTGAAACAAACACCAGATGTGTTTTGCCACAGTTGTGGACCTCATTCTGACTTCTTAGCAGCCAAGAAATTGCTTTTCTGAAAAAGTATGTTTAAGTAGTTAATCACTAAGGTCTGCAGGGTAATCTTGGGAAAAAAATAATTGAATGAGCAAGGCTTTACAATAATTAGTGTTTCAATTTAGCCATTTATTTATCTTGAGGGTGCGGGATATGAGGTTGCTCTGTGTGTAAAATGGATTCTGGGGTGTAGGTTCTCTAAATTCAGACTTGCTAAAAGATAGACTGGAGGTAAGAGTTGAAGGAAACTTTAATTTTCTTATCAGCCTGTAGTTTTCCACCCTCAGGAAAATCCTCAGAGGCTGCTGGGAGCTCTGTCCTGGCACAGAGCATGCCACAAGTTCAGAATGTTTTGCCAATTCTGTCTGTGAATTCAAAAAGCACCTCTGCTTCACGATCATTCTTTCTTCAATAGTCACACCCTCACTTTGACCAGGAGGGATGGAAATGAAATCTGGCAAAAGCAGCTCTCAACTCAGCCACAAACCAGTACCCAACCAAACCACTGTCACCCACCAGGACCTGCACCAGCCCAGGGAAGGATGCTTGGAGTTTCATTAATACTCTTCTTGATAAGAAAAGGATGCTGAACCACCTGGGGTTTCTCTAAGGAGCTTTGGATTCTTGGTTTTAATACCATGAAGGTCTTAACCGATCATGAACCACCTTCTCACAGGAGCCTCTGGTTTGTCCTTTCTGTTGCCTGCAAAAAATCAACTTTAGTTCCAGTTGGAGCTGTCAAGGGACTGGTCTGAATTGGTTGTTTTGTTGTTTTGGTTTTTTTTAATTTTTTTTATTCAACAACACAATTCAGCAGGAAAAATAAGTAGAAGGCAAAGTGAAACTATGAGATAAAAGTGAGAGGAAAAGGATAATATTGGTGTTTTGATTACAGGTGGCTGGATGGAACAGTGTAGGTCAGGTGCTGGGAGAGAAAAAGGAAGAGGGAATTCTAATCCCAGGAAGGGATTTTTCAACAACTGCCTAGGTATGAAGAAACTACAAGTCAGCAAAGTGGTTTTGACTCTGCTGACTCCAGAAAGCCAAAGGGAACCACTCCCTGTGGATACTATGGAAATATTAATTAGTAATTAGCATTCTGTTAATTTTACATAGAAGATAGCACAGTGACAGGTCTCCCTGGTGACTTAGGGGAGTGCAGCCAGCACCGAGGGTGACAGCTGGGCTAAGGGAACAGGGAGGTGCAGAAATGCCACTATCACTGAGGTGTGAAGTGTAGGAGGTAATTTGGGCTTAACTTAAAAGAAAGTGGATTGAAATGCCAGAGTTAGGCCCACAGGAGGGGTGTGTGAGTGAGGGGAAGGACGTGTGGGATGAGCAGAGCAGCACTGGCAGTGCAGCGCTTTAGGGTCTGGAGGTGGGTTTGGATGTGTTTTATGGTATGAAAACTACAAAAGGGTCAGGTACCTGTATCAGCTGGCCCATAGCAACTCCCCGTGTGCTCAGCCCTCTGCAGAAGCCAAGTGATGTTGGCACAAACTGCAGGGAATGACATTTAAGCTAAATTTTACATTTGGTAGGAGCTCGATGCAAATGTCGGTTCCCACAGCCCAACTGTTAGTCACAGCTTATTATGTGGCCACTCAACCATGTGTGTGAACTTGCTAATGTCCTGCCTAAAACCCATATGGAAAGATACTCAGCAGACACTGCAGATTGTGTTGCCAAATTGTTATAAATTCCTGCAGTTACAGTGCTTTTGGGGGACTGACCCAGCTCCAGTCTGTGTTGGCTCAGGGATCTTCATGCTGTTCCTCCCTGCACAGTGCATATATGCCAAGTGTGAATTAATGATGAAGGGAATTGTGTGGAAAAGCTCACTTTAAATCACTTTATTACCTTGAGGTTGTTTAAACCCTAGAGAACAGCCCATAGTGAAGTAGGTAATGTGTTTGAAGCAAGATTATGGGTGATGGGTTTGTTTTCATGGGGAAAGAAAGGAATTATGAGATGAGATAAAGGAGGTTTTCTCACTCCTGGAAGGATTAATAGTCAGTGTGAGCTTTTCAGCCTAAGCATCCCCTGCTGTGGATGAAAAGTGATAATGTGTAGTAAAAAAAAGGTGAATTCCTCAGTGACTGAATCTTAGGCTGGAAAAAAATATCACGTTGACAATATTTGAATGGACATAATGAAGATGAACTTATTCCCATGGAGACATCCTTCAGAGGTGAGGGGAACTGTTTGTGATAGCAGAGTTGGTGTAAAGTTTGGAATGGAATACAAGGAAGTAGAAATAGTTAGTTTGGGGTCATTATTTCATATAGGAGTTAACCAACATCTTAAATTATTATTGATGTAGCTGCAGCAATGAATTCCACTGGTTATCAGGAGTTTCTAGCCTTTTATTCTGGAGCTGTAAACTCTCTAGGAAAAAAAACAACAAAAAAAAAGGTCCAGTAGCCACATGGATCTCACAGTAGTGAATTTAAGCCTGTGGGTGCTAGAGTGGCTTTTCCATTTACTTTCCACAGGCCCTGCAGCAGCAGTTTGTGGGATTTCCCTTGGGAATCTCAAGCCAGGGATTTCTGGTCACTGCTCTTGGTGTGCTGTAGAGTCAGAGGAAGGAGAGAGGCTCCTGCAGAGGGTGGTTCAGGAGGCAGTTAAACCAGTTTCCATCTGAAAGAAAAGGAAAGGAGAAGAAATCTCCTTTGGGAGAAACCAAATATTGGAGGAGAAGGCAAATGAAATGGATCCTGGAACAGGTAGGAAATTTGCACCTTGCTCTCTCTCCCTCATTCTTGCACAGCTGCTCTCATCTCACTCTCCTGAGTTCCTGCCAAGATCATAAAAAACACATAATGTCACATTCCCTGCTGTGGAGATGGAGCACTCGGAGTGTGACAGAGGGAATAAATCCTGAGGGACAAAGATAAAAGAAGATTTGCTCAAGAGAGGAATCTTCAAATGTGAGGTGCTTCTATCTGTCACACTCGCAGAATTTTTAGTAAAGTCACAGAGCAGTGCACAGTCCTGGCATGGTCCTGGATGGGCAATGTGGTGGGAAAGTTCCCCTTGGAAAACTTCATTGTCCTGTAATAAATGTGAGCAATCCACTCCATGATGTTGGCAGCACAGTTAATTTCTGTGATCACTCCAGCCAGTGAAAGGGACATCTCAAGACCTTGGTGTGAAACTGCTGCATTTTCATTTGAGAATCTTTAATTTGTCTTAAGTGTACAAAAGACAGTTGATCACTTTTTTTTTTTTTTTAGGAAAATAAAGGGGGCCATGTGGCAAAAGTGGCAACATTTATTCAGTATAACCACTGCCACCGGGTCAAAAATTCCATATTCCTGCTGTGTGAGGGCAGAACAAAGCACTGCAGCTGCCCTGCCCAGACAGAGGAACAGGAGGAGCCAGCTAAGTCAGAGAGACAGATGTGAGCCGTGAGGATCCTGTTAACCCTCCTGTGCTCCTGCTTATTTAGATTGCAGTCTTCTATAGCCATACATACATAATATACAATTTCAATGCAAGTGCTCTTTCTTTCCCTGTTCCCAAAAATACCTCCAGCTCTTTTTCCTCGAGGGTGAGCCAACAGCACAGCGAGCAAAGCCCAATTTCTGCAGTTTTGGCAAGGACCACAAGGAAAATCCATCATGTATTATCTGTTCATTGACTTGGAAAAGGTATCAATCATCTGCCTCATATGCATACTTGAAGAATGTACAATTTGCTCAAACTGTCAAGCAGAATCATGCATTTTCATATACCACCAAATCCTGGTGGTACAGAGTGTGATGGAAAGAAAAAAATAGAGGCAAAAACTTGCTGACTTCCAGTGACCTCTAGTCTATAACCATTAACTGCTGTGTTAAAATATTTTAAAAGTTTCCCTTGTGGAAAAAAAAAATAAACTATGTTCAGAATATCCTACAGTTTAATGTTGGACTAGCAGAATGTGAAAACCTGGCAGGTTTTCCAGTTTGTAAAACCATGAGGCATCTAAATCAGTCTTTCCATCCTCATCCCAGTTCATGCAGCAGATTTTCCACCACTATTCTGTTTTCAACCTGAGCCTTAAAAGACAAACTAATGCAGCAGACTGAATGCCAGATGCTGGTGTTCCCATAGTGTTTCCTGGTAGGGGGGAAAAGATTTAAAAGGATGAAAAGGGAAAAGAACAAGCTAAAATGGTTTTTCTTGGAATTCAATTCAACGAGCTGTTTCTGAGCAGTATAAACACGAGCCAGTCCATGGCACTCTGGAGTTACAGGGTGAAAATGCTGTTGATGTCCCTTAGGGACCAATTCTGGTATTTCATATATAGGTACCCAAGAGGTATCTATACATGAAATATCAGGATTGGTTCTGATATTAGTGGTTCCTTTGTGGAAGCAATTGTCACAGCAGGAATGTTTCATTGGGGATCTGTTACCCTGAAATGCCACCCTTTGGGACGCCCTGTGAGACACCTCAAGTGTGTTGCACTGGATGGATTTCCTTGTGTGAGTACATCATCTTTCAGTGAGGGAATCCCCAGGAACTCTTCTTTGTGTGAAATAATTGAAAGGAGTGTGTTTTGGGGGATGGAAGAGGAAATGGGGCCAGCACTTTACAAGCTTTCATGAATTTAGGCACTCAGAGACTCCCCAGGACAAACACTGCTCAGTGTTTCGCATTGCTGACAGTCAAACCAAACTTCATGTGCTGGACTTCCATGTACCTGGAGCAGAACTGGAATTACCCCCTCATTGCCCTTCTAGCCCTTTCCTGCATTGCCAGCATTTAAACACTGTACTTCTATGCCAAAAGTTTGAGCTGCATCCTTAACACCTCCCTTAACCCACCCCGACTAACCGCAGTGACAGAATTCACTCTGATTTAATCTCCTGTGGGCACCCAGATGTGCCAGCATCGCTTCTTGCCAGCCTTGCCACCTCCTCAGAGGGCAGTGGCTGCCTCTGGCTGAGCAGCGTGCCATCCCAGCTCCCTGGATGTGTTTTTGGGCAGGGAGGAGTGCTGCTGCATGAGAGGAGTCTCTGCTGATGCGGTGCCGCCGCCCCCTCTGCTGCCCCTCGGCCTTTATGGATTACTGGCGAAACTCACTTGTACAGTTTGGATGTTTGATAGATAAAGCACGTATGAAAAAACAAAAAAAGGAAAAAAATATAAATACAAAACTCTCAACACTGTGCATTCAGTGTCTTTTCTTTCTAGCTTAAAAGAAGGAAGGTAAATAATGTCAAGTCAATGAATATCAGATATATTTTTTGACTGTACATTACAGTGAAGTGTAATCTTTTTTTTACAACTGCGAGTCCATCTTATTTATTCTTGTAAATGTTCCCAGACAATGTTTGTAATATGGGCTGTGTTGCAAATCCATAAAATAAATCTGTGATCTGAGATTAATGTTTTACTAAGAGACTCTTGTACTTGTGCCTTTTCTTTGGACTTAGAGGAGGCAAGGCATTGTGAGCAGCACTGCTGGAAATGATGGGGTGATTGCATGACAAAAAATAAGACCAGCATCTTGTCACAGTGATGGGCTTTGCATCATGGTTGTCATTCAGGAGATGAAGAGCAAAAAAGAGAATTCAGCAGGCACTTCAGCCTAGCTGCAGATTTTGTGTCAGTCCTCCCAGAAAGCCTGTGGATGTGAGCTAAGTAGTTTTGAAAATTACAGTCTTAGCAGCATGGGTTAGAGCAAAGCATGTTTTTGCAACTTTTTCTCTCTAACAAGTATTACTCTATTGTTTCCTTGGCACTCAGTGCTGAATGACAATTGCTGATAGGTTCCTGAGATTTTTCTGGTAGTTTCTATAGATGGACTATGCTGGTTCAGCTGGGGCAGTGTTAATTCCCTTTCCAGAGGCTGGTTTGGGGCTGGGGTTTGGGCTTGAGCTGAACACAGGGCTGATAATACAGATATTTTTGTTATTGCTGAGCAGGGATTGCACAAAGCCAAGGGCTTTCCTCATACAGTCAGCTGGAGAGGGGCTGGGGGTGTGTTGGAGGCTGGGAGGAGACACAGCCAGGACAGGTGACCCAAACTGACCCAAACTGACCAAAAACCAGTCCCAGACCATGTGACATCATGCATAAAGTGGGAGAGGAAGAAAGAAAAGGGGAATATTTGGAGAAATGGTGTTTTTCCTCCCAAGCAACCAATTAGTGTGACAGGGTCCTGCTCTCCTGAGGATGGTTGAACCTGCCCAGCCATGGGAATGAGGAATGAACCCTTTGTTTTGCTTTCTCCTTGCTTGGACATCTTTTGATTTCCCTGTCTTTATCCCAACCCACAAGTTTTGTGGCTTTTACCCTCCCATTCCCTCCCCGATCCAGCTGGAGGGGAGTGAGTGAGCGATGGAGGGGGTTTAGTGAGAGACCAAGGAGGGCTTGGCTGTTGCTGGGGCTAAACCATGACACAGGACCATGGAAACCACAGAATAATGGAATATCCTGGGCTGGGAGGGACCCCCAGGATCAGCCAGGGCAGCCCCAGCCCTGCACAGACACCCCAACAGCCCCACCCCGGGCACCCCTGGCAGCCCCTGGAGCTCTGGCAGCCTCGGGGCCGTGCCCATTCCCTGGGGGGCCTGGGCAGTGCCAGCACCCTCTGGGGAAGAGCCTTGCCCTGGTATCCAACCTAAACCTTCCCCAGACAGTTCTGTGCCATGTTATTGAGTCCTGCCCCTGGTGGCAGCACTGAAGAGCTCAGAGCTGCCCCTCCTCTGCTCCTTGTGAGGATGGTGAAGAACTCAGTGAGGTCTCCTCTCATCTCCTCCTCTGCAGGCTAAAACAAACCAAGGAACACAGACATGGAAGGGATTTTGTGCAGGTGTTTTGTGCTGCCAGACCCAAACAGTGGGTATGGGTGTCAGCAGTGAGTGTTTTCATGTTTCCTAGCACACATTTCCCACACGTGTTCATCAACAGACACCCAAGGCAGTGCTTGGCCCCTTCAGTCAGTGCCAAGCAGTGGATTGTAGGAAAGGGAGTAGATGAGGCTGCCCTGCTCTGAAAACTTCTTTATTCCAAGAACACAAGTAGGAGTGCATTGAGATTCACAGCTTAGGGTGTCAAAACAGGAGACCCTAGCCATACTGCACCTGTAGAACCCAGCTGTGGGAAGAACTGCTCTTTTAGGCATTGTCCATTACTGGAAAAAATAAATTAAAATAAGTCTTATTAACAAGAATACACAGTTCCTGTTTTTGTTAGAGGAGTTGGAGTCAATGATCCTTGTGGGCCCCTTCCAACTCAGGATTATCTATGATTAAAGCACTGTACATGTACCTTGGAAGTGTAATTTATTATTCCTTTCTGTATCGTTATTTTATTTTGAAAATATTTAATTTTAATTCTTCATAGGTATGAAAAAAGCTCAGGGTGTTTGGCTCAGATATGGGTGTTTTGCTTTCTTTTATTGGCCTGATGAAGCAAATTCCCCATCTTAATTGTGGTGAACACTCAGATACAACTGTTTGTTTAAAGAGTTCATCATAATGAGGTCAGACTATAAGAAACACCCTTCAGAGTTATTGTTATAACAGGGAGAGTGTTAAAAGAAAATGATACCAAAAAAAATCTCCTCACTGAACTGTCAGACTGAGGGGAAGTTTTACTGAGAGTCCCAACTGTGTGTAACAGAAACACAGTGATTAATTACAGTTCAGCTTGGCACTTCGTCCAAAATATTTTGCTGACACTTGATATTAACAACAGGTTGCATTTAGGGAAGGTAAACAGCAGAGACAGCTCTGCCATATTCCAGATGGTCTCATAAAAACCAGCACAGAGAAACAGCCCCAGATTCACCTTTCTGTCCCCTCATCTGCCCAGCACAAGGAAAACAATGGGATAAAGCTGCTGGGGAGGACAGGACAGATGGAAAAGCCCAAAACCCTCAAAGTGTTCCACACCCTGTTCCTGCTGCTGTGCTGATGTGTGCCAAGGTGTGAATGCACAGGTATTTCATGCAGGTCAGCCCCTGCCTGCAGCCAGCAGTTGCTTTTCCATCCATCCATCCATCCCCTTGGCAGCCAGGATCTGCTGCAGGGTCTGCCAGGTTTGACAAACACTCTCTGCCTGAGCTGCAGATCTTTGTCTCACAAGCTGAACCTTTAAATGCCAGCTCCCACACTGAGCTGAGCATGCAGCTGCTGTTTTCCAGCTGACTCCAAAGCTGGGACTTACTCAGGTTTGGTTGCTTATGTGATAGTTCAAATCACAAAATTGTTTCAATTGGAAAAGACCTTTAAGACCCTCAAGTCCAACCATTCCAACTTATTTTGCTGCAATTAAAAGTTTTCCATGAGTGTTGGGGTTACATTTGTTCTCTGCTGCAAGGAATGGTCTGATTTGAATATGCCAGTCTTCTGCTCTGCTGGGATCACAGGATCATAGATTTGTTTAGGTTGGAAAAGCCTTCCAAGATCATTGAGTCCAACCCTCAATCAGCCCTGCCAAGGCCACCACTAACCCATGTCCCCAGGTGCCACATCCACATGGCTTTTAAATCCCTCCACGGATGGTGACTCCACCACTGCTCTGGGCAGCCTTTTACAGGATTTAATAACCCTTTTCCTGGAGCAATTTTTCCTAATTTCCAACCTAAACCTCCCCTGGCACAACCTTGAGGCCATTTGCTGTTGTCCTATCACTTGTTACACAGGAGAAGACACCAAGTTGTCCAGCCCTAGAGAGAGAACACAAAAAATGACCTTGATGGTGAGAAAAGGTCTCTCCAGAGGGTGAATGTGTGTTGGATAAAGCAGCCTGAGGCACAGGGGTTGGGTTGTCCCTTGAATGGGCTTGTTTTGCTCCACTGTTTGAGTTAGCTCAGGGACAAACACCAATTTGAGCAACTAATTTTGGGATGGCTGCAGTGAGATGTGAGGTGCTCCCTCATCAATAGATACCTGCAGGAAAATTACCTATGCCATAAATTAAAAGGCATAAAGACAGAAGGAACAGATTTAATGCTTCTTGTTTGTACTTGGAAATTCTTCTGATCTATCTATCTTGGCCATTTCACGTTCTCTTCTTCTTTTGTTGAGTCACATATTCGAAAAACAATTAAAAAATCTCTTTTATTTATATTACTTTCTATTTATTTTATTATATCAACTTAAAATGCTACTCTGTGTTAATTTTACTGAGGTAGAACTTTAATTTGCAGAAGCTGAACCAAATAAAAAGACTTTTAGTCTTCCTCATAATGACCTTGTTTCCTTGTGAGTTATTTCTGTGTCTATTTGGGTGTGTGTCATATTTTTCACTAAGAGTGGTTTTATAAATGGCTTGTAAAGGTTTATCCATAAAGTGTTTATATATATATATATATAGTGAATCAGTAGCTACAGGGCTTTTATATTACAGGTCAATGGGGTTACTTAAAAGTCTGTAACATTTACTGATGTGTTTATAAACACTGATAATGTACTCTTTATGCCAAAACCAATATAATATTTATAGCCCTTTATTAGTGCATTGTAAATGATAGACTGTTAAGATAAACTATAACCTGGTGGAATTTTCAGCAATGTGGTGAAATAGCTTTTTTATTGCATATATAAATGGTTGTGTCTAAAACAACTGTGAGAGATAACCTGGCTTGCATGGAAAAAATCAGTGAAACATACAGAACCTGATTCTGGAGATGGATAAACCCAGAAGTTTCCAGTAATAATCTTCTTAGCAGGATGAATGTGAGCCTTGGTCTGTGTAGGATCAAGAGACTGAAGAGCTTGTACTAAATACCCTTTTATTTGAAATTTCCAGAGGTGTTCCTGGGAGCATCCTTTCCCTTGTGTGTCATGGCTGAGTGTGCTGAGAAGGTGGGAGAAGGCAGCAGTTATTTCCTGACTCTGTAACACTGGAAACACTGAGTTCAGCTCTCAGATTCACTATGGATTCACCACTGCTTGTTGAGGAAGTCGTGTTGGTGGTACACAAAATGATGAGTTTTCAATGTCCTTTCCTGGTCCAGTGCCTGAGCATGGGATATCACAATTGTGAGGTGAAACCTGGATGGATTTTTCTTCCAAGTAACGACCTGAATTTGAACTTGGCTCAGACTTTTTCCATCCATCCAGTCCTTGCAGGACTTCTATAGGAGAATCGGGGGGTAGGATGGTCAGGACAGATGGACACGAGAGATCTCTGCAGCCAGGGCTGGAACTTGGGGTTTATTGCAAAGGGCCTGGGGGCAGGGCCCTGCTGGGAGCTGCCAGACACAGCCCAGAGCAGGCTGAGAGAGGGAAAGACAATGAAAGAGAGGATGAGAGGGAAAGAGAGTAAGAGGGGCGAGAGTGCAAAAGCATAAGAGAGTAAAAGGGGTAAGAGAGCGAGGTTCTCGTTCCAATACAATAAATCTTCTTCTGTCTTGAATATTCTGATTCTCACCAACCAATCTAGTACAAGATACAAATCCTACAGCATTTACATACAGCCTATAAGAATCACTACATTACCACACTGTGTTACATTTTAAACCCTAAAAACTCCTCTTTGGGCCCCTTCTGCCAAGCTGTAGGGTCTGCTCTGACCCTTGGGCCTGTCTGCAAGCAGAGGGTGTTGTTCCATCAAAAGGGGATCACCTTCAGCTGGCCATGCCATTGTTTTCCAGTTGTTCAGTAACTAAAAGATCTCAAAGCTTGCTTTCATTTCAATCTCGCTTATAGTTTCCATATTCTTAAAATCTTTTGCCAGACAATCATATTTATTAAGCTTTCCTGTTTCATCTTCCCCAACAGACTTCTAACCCCCAGCTGAGCATGCCAAGAGCACAGACAGAAAGAATCTCCATTCAGGATTGACACAGCCCAGCTCTGTGCATCAGTCTAGGAGATGAACCTGTTGGATCAGGGAAATTATTGTATGTGTGTCTCTCTGTGTGTGTGTGTGCACTCACTTGTGTCCTCTCACCAACCTGGCCTAGTAGACCCCACTTTATGCAGGGACATTGGATTAGATGGCTTTTAAAGGTCACTTCCAGCCCAAACTATTGAATAATTCTGTTACCTCCTCCCAAAAGCTGAGCATCTAAACCCAGCATGACTGCAAATCTCTATCAGCAGAGACTGCACAGCCCAGAGTGCTGACAATGAAAGAATGGCTTGTCTAGGAAAATGCTGGTGGAAGTGCAAAGATCCAAAATTATTGTTTATTCTGGTGCTATAGAACAATCTTGCAAAGAAAAATAGGGTCTGACAAAGGAGGTAATGAGCAACTCCAGTTCTCTGTGCCTGTGTGTACATGTAGTTGAATTATAATTGCACCACGTGGCTGAACGTGCACATTCACCCCCTGTACCCAGAAAGTTCCCAGCTCAGCCTCTAACAGGAGAACATCTCAACACGTGATACTGGCTCCTCAGTCACTTGGGATGTGAAGGATTAGCTGTGGCCTGAGTCAAAATTAATATCAAAATCCCAAATAAGCACTTGGTTTGCTTTGTGTCTGCTCTGGATCCTAAGGAAATTGCTTTTTTTTTTTTTTTTCAGAAGCTGTGTGCAGAAATTATGTTGCTTTTTATGCATTTGTTTTTTGCTTATTCCATACCAGTTGTAGCACTGTCTCAATTGCTGCAGACAGAAACTTTGCTGAAGAATTTTGAATGGTACAGGGGAAAGGTTGGTTGGATGTTTGGGGAGGGATTTATTCCTTCGAGTCATGCCAGTCATCCACACACCCTGTAACCCATCAGCACAACACCGAGAGCTGCTGCTTCCTCTTGTGCTGCTGAAAAAAGAGCCCAGTGCCACTATTCTGGTTTAGTAAAATTTCTACACCAAAGTCTAGAGCCTCAAAGCATTTTATAATGAACGAGACCTGCTATGTGTGCTCACTGCTTGCTGTGTTACTGGTACGTGATCCTTTTGTTTGAATATGGCTCAATTCAGGCTTCACGGGTCTAAAAATGCCATTTTCCTACCAGGTATTGCAAAAAAATACCCCCTAATTCTAGAATTCCTATCACCCTGCAGGGCTGAAATGTGAATCCAGGGCTTGGCCCAAGCTCAGGGATGGAAAATGAGAATCAAAGGGCCCAAGGCTGCCTCCACACCTCAGATAAGGTGTAGCCTCACCATCCTCCCACCCTCAACTGTGAGTCCAAAGCAAATTGTCCCCTTCCTCCTCCTCCCACCCCTTTTTTTGGACAGCACAGCTGCAAAAACTTCCATTGTACCATGGACAAGTATTAAGTCAAAACTCAATTTGGGCTGTAAACATGCAAATAATTCTCTTTGACAAACTCCTGCTGCTGCTGCTGATTACATGAATCAACTTTGCAAGTCTGGAGATTTAATTTGTGCAAATTGCAGCTGGAAAACCATAGGACCAGGCTAAAAAGACAAGACTAACACTGCAGAAATATAAAGCAGAGAGTAGCTGGCTGGAAGAGATCTCTGTCAGTACCTGTTCTTTTAACAATTTGGGGGCTGAAAGGATGTTGAATAATGTCACAATTATGTACCTGCATCAGGATGTGAAAAAAAAATTCCCTTTATCGGATTCTACTATGTTTTCTTTTTTTGTCTGCAGCTTTTAAAGTGATTTTCCTGCTGTGGCCCATGTGTGAAAGTGTGGGAGCAGTGGCAAGCATTGGAAAGCAGGGTCCATGAGGAGATCAGAGAGGAACATTTCTTCCTGGGAATTGTACTGGATTTTTAGGGAGATAACTCCATCACTTCAGGATGTAATTATTTGCAATTTTCTCACTCTTTCACAGACTTATGAGAAAAGGAGAGGCTTAGAAGTTATCAGTCCCAAAGCCAGCTCTGAGGGGTTGATAAGAACACGCTGCACCCTTTGAACCTGAGGGACAACCTGAAAAAAAGGGTATTGCAGATGGATTTAACCTCTTTGGCAAATGCAGTGGAAAGATGGAAATGAAATGTTTTCCTAACACGTTCCATCCAATTTGAAACAGCCTAAGCACTGAAATCACTTTCTGGTGCTTTGCCCTTCCCTGGTTTGGTGGTCCTCACTGGAAAGCAATTTTCTTTGGTCATTATGTCCTTGTGCTTGCCCAGGTGGTGGGGCAGGCAATAGCACAGGATGCTCCAGCAGCCTGGGACATTCCTGGGAATTTGGATTAAATATCAGTTTAATCTTGCTGGCCTTTTGCACCTCCACTTTGGGGCAATTCCGACTTTTTTTAAATTTTATTTACAAGTTGTGTAAATACTGGCTTGTGTCAGGATGTGCATCTTTATGTCCTCTATAGCTGTATGTCCTACATATATATATGTGTGTGTGTGTGTGTATATATACATATATATATAACTTAAAAACACTACTTATATATGTAGGTATATTAGTATATATATGTATATATATGTAGTATATAAGTATATAAATATATACTTATATAAGTATATATTACTTATATAAGTGTTTCTATTATATATTATATTATATTATATTATATATATTATATACATTATATTATATTATATATTATACCTCTGAGCAGCAGAGGAGGCTACCAGGTGGTAAACAGTAAATATAAGTATATAGTTATATAAATATATATTTATATACTTATATAAGTATATATTTATATACTTATATACTTTATATACTTTATACACTACAGTATATAAGTATATATGTACTTATATAAGTATATATGTATATACTACATATATACTTATAGCTATAGTACATAAGTATATATATAGATGTGTGTGTGTAAATAGATTTTATGCTACTTGTGGCTTAACCTAAACCTGCAACTTGCTATACAGCACACCATATATATCTATATACAACTTGTAAGCTCTATTTACACACATATATGTGTGGATATATAAATGTAAATACTGTTATGGTGCTTCCTGTGGGGTTATCCAGCAAGCTGGGTGTTATCTTGGAAATGCTCACTGGAGTGATACCTGGTGGAAAAAGGAAGCAGTGTGGGGTTTCTTCATCATGACAGAAGCTACATTGTGATGTGTTGGGAATTTTCTCCCAAACTTTCCAAAACTTTGCTGTTTATTCTGTTTGCCTTAGAAATATCCACACTCCTGACCCACAAGGCTGAATCATTATGTGCCAATATCTCATAATCACAATGTAATACACAAATGAAAGTCTGAAGTGTCCTGCACACCCTTATAGTGTTAAAAATAAGCATTAAAACAGGGCTCAAACTCCCAAATATATTTAAATAGTTCAATATCTTGTGAATGGGTTAACCCAGGTGTGCCAGGACTGTGGTTGGTGAGATGAATTTTTCTTTCAATCTCACACCTCAGTTGAGTGTGGAACATCACAGAGGCCAAGACCCCTTTTCCCTTTCTGCCATTCCCAGGGCCCAAGCATTCCCCTCAAGCTGAAAGCTGGGACTTCAATTTCCACCCTTCCTTTTGGAGGAATATCTGTGTTTTAGGAGGGGGCTGTGTTTGTACATCAGCATGGTAGGAGCTGTGTGCTGAGCAGCAGAGGAGGCTACCAGGTGGTAAACAGAGAATTTGAATTTCTGAAAGCTCTCCTAAACCTGTTCAAATCTCTGCACTGTGCAGATAAGGCCAAGCTCTTGTATGAGCTGACACAGTCAGAACAAACTTCTGGCATATGCACAGCAGTTACAGAATTAGAATTGTAAAACACCTATTTCCCCTCTGCTTTTTTTCTTTTTTTTTTTTAATCAAGGTAGGAGCAAGTTTGAAAGGATGATTTGTGTTCTGTGTTTTCAGATACAAACAAGAAAAAAAAAACCAAGGGTTGGAAAGGAGGTGAGGAATCTGAGCAAACACAAGAAGTCTGATCTAATTAATCTGGTTGCCTCAAATGTCATCACTATTTTACCTCAAATACATTTTAGTCTCAGGATATTACAGATGTTAGTGTTGTTCAAATGAGGAAAAAAAAAAAAACCATATAAACTCTTCTCTGATGGAATCCTTCCTTCTGGAAAGGATTAACCTAAAATCAGTGCCTTAGTTGACTTTTACCTTTATCTTGGTGATAAAAATTTACAATAAGAGGGAAGCAAGTGGATTTTTTTTTAAATAAGTGGCTTTTATGGGTTGGTACATGCAGGTGACAACAGGCAGTGGTTCTGCCACCCTTCAGGACAAAGAGTTTGCTTCCTTTTCTTCCACAACCATATTGTAATCTAACACACTTAAAAACTTTGGAGACTCTGATTTCCACCCAGAGAACATTAATATATTTTAAAATTCAGGTCTAAAACAAATACAAAGCAAGCATTGCTGTCTTGTAAGGACGTGCTGGGTGTCAGTCAGCAAAACACCTCCCAGCAAATGCCACTCTCCATCCGCCTCCTTTCCTCCTTCCCTGTCCTCCCTGAGCCAGGCTAATTGCAAAGCTCTGCCTTGTGTTTGATGTTCTGCCTCTAAAACCTCTGCCACGCTCTGGCTCTTGTTACAGGAATGCTGCAGGTAAGAAAAAGAAATGTATTAATGTAGTTTTTGATTGCAAAGGTGCTAATTTAGTCTGAAACTCAGGTATGGCAGTGCTACTTTAGAAATTTCTGCATTGGAATTTTCTGTTTTGATGTTACAAAAACGACTTGAAAGGAATAGGAAAAATACTGTGTGTATAAGATCAAGTGCATTATTCTCTGGTTGTGTTTTCAAAGTAAAATGCTGGGATGTATGAAGGTGGACAGAGGACCTGGAAATGCTGTAAAATGGGCAGAATCAGAGGAAAAGGTGAAGGGACTGAGCAATTTCTTTAAAAACGTGGGCCACACATGTTGTATCAGCTGGGTTGTAAAAACAAACTCCTGACTGTCATTCAGGGTAGCAAACAAAGCTGTTCCCCTGGGTGAAAAATACGTATTTTATGATTGGCTTTTTGCAAATATTAAAATTAATATTATATGTGTTGTGTTAGAAAGTTATGCTGGATTAACTTTCTTAAGTAGTGTGTTAAATGTAGTTTTAGGTTATAAAAAACGTTAAAATAGAAACTATGCTATGTAAGATACTTTTTTTAAAGAAAGGACTCACACTGAGATAGCAGCCACCTAAATCTTTCAGAGAAAGATAATTTATTGCCCCATTATCAGAAGAAATGAACTTCTTCCTGCCTTGCTCAGCCCTGAAGACACAGTCAGGATTCAGAGGAAGAAGCTGACACTGACCAGACAGAATCCTGTGTTTGAATGGAATTTATGCATCATGGATGAGGTGTATGAATATGCAACAGGTTGTTGTTTTTAAGGGTTAATCCTTTGTTAATGTGGGTCCTTTTTCGGGCTTGTGCTGCCCAGAAAAGGTACCCGGATGTCTGTAACTCTTTGTTTCTATTGTCTCACATTGTCCTAAATCCAAATTCTCCAAATTTTTATTACTCTAATTATATTATTGTTTTTATAACCATTTTATTACTATGAAATTTTTAACATTTTAAAAACAAGTGATTGGCGTTTTTCACACCTAGAACTGCTTTTACAAAAAGGGGCCACAGCCCACAGGGAAAGGACCAAGGGAGACCCCTGGGCTGCCCTGGCCAGAGGTTCAGTGTGTGGGAGCTCACAGTGGGGCTGCACAGCTGGGGCAGCTCTTTGGGGGAGAGCAGCACGGATGTTTATCCATCTGGGGATGATTTAAAGCATAAATATGCAATGGATAATTGGGCAGGAGGTACCAAGGAGGCCACACTGGGGTTCCAGTCTCTCAGTGCCCCCTTGGTCACCAGTGATGCTCTGTGGGTGTCATCAAACCCATCAGTGTCACAAGGAGTGACTTTCTACCTCTGGTCTTGAGGGGGAATCCTTGAGTTCGGCAAAGGGGAAGAAAATGCCAATGTCTGCCATTGTCGCAGCACTCAGATATCAGCAGAAGAGGTGTTAAAAATTAACTAATGAGTATTGTTAACAAAACCAAAAATGCTGCTTCCAATCCAACCTTTGCTAGTTTCAGTTTTCATCTCTTTCAGCTAAATATATTGATTAAACTATGACCAAAGCAAAAAATTATATATTTTTATTTTTAAAGAACATAGACAATAGCATTTTACAAATGCAGCCATTTCCCTTTGCCCAGAAGGAATGAGAATTTTGGCTCCCTGCACAAGATGCAGCTGCCAAGTGGTGTTCAGCTACTGTCCCAGCTTTGTGATCCCCACAGCACTTATGCCCCCAAAAATTTAATCCTTCTGCTATTGTCTGCCTGTGTCTCTTCCTGAATGCACTTCCAAAACAGTTGGAGATGGGGACATCTGTTGGCTTTAAAACTTGCTGGATGACAGCTCAGCCTGACTTCCAGCATAAATGATCAGGGAAAGAACTGATTCTGCCAGGGAATGTGAGGTCCCACATCCTCACAAGAAGAATTCTGCTGAGCCTTGTGTAAGGCTGTCATTCATCTTCTCCTGATATTAATTTACTCTGTTTGCTTAGCACTGTTAAGACTCTGCACAAACTTGGTTTTCTTTTGTCCCCCATTGCTCTGACTGTCCTGGATACAAGAGGGCTCTTGGGAAGGACATCCCATTGGGCTGTTGTGTTAAACAGACTCTATATCCAGACAATAATGATGGAAACTCAATTTTATGGGATTGGTGGGCAAGCAAGAATGATTTTTCAGCACAATTCATTGCTTTATAGCACTGCAGACAATCTGAAATGCCTGTTTCTGAAATCAAGTCTCCCATTCAAAGCACTGTTGTTTGGTGGTGTTGATGTGTGTGCATTGGGAAGGAAAAATACCGGTAAAAATCAGTTTTCTGTTTTTCCCTTTACTGAAAACCCACACTGTTTTCCTTCTATTAACTCTCCTGAAAGTCTAGAGCTGTCTATTACCTTGGACTGCAATGGCTTCAATGGAGTTTTATCAACCTTTGGCCCTGTCACTATAAAACCCTTCCATGTTTTTGCCAAACCTCCCTCTGAAAGATTACTTCTGCTTGGAAGATGCCAATAAAGGAAATTGCTTTCACAAAGAAAGAGGTAGGAAGACAACCCTAGTCCCCTCCATTTGGATTTCCTCCAATCTCAAATTTATTGGGATGAAGAGCAATCCCAAATACATTATAAAACCCACCATGATCCAAGCAGTGTGGTCTCTCTGGGCGCTGTTTCAGTGCCTCCTGCCCCTTCAGCTTTTGAGCAAAATGTCTCAAAGAAAAATAAAACCAACCTCCATGCAGGCAGTGAGGTACAAAGGTTTGGCACAGGACTGCCACAGTTGCCACAGGGAGGGGATGAGCCCTCCTGCCACATGGAACGGCCACAGGAGCAGAAATCCCAGATGGTGAGTGCAGAGCTGGACCCTGGCCCTGTGCAGGTGGCCCTGTGCCACTTTCTGCCATCACAGGAATTTGTTCTTTGTCACTACAGGACACAAAACAACACGACATGCACACGCTGCTGTTCTCAAGGTAAAAAAGGGAAGTTTATTTTCTGACTCCATCATTTATAGATGTCCAAAAGTGACAGTGGATTGGAGGGTGAAAGTGTCACCTCTCCAATGACACTGGACAAACCAACAGTCCATCAAATTTCTCTTCTTCCATAAAAGAATGCAAAACAAGAAGTTATTTACAGAAAGTGTGTGAGAAAGCTCGTTACAAGAATGTCAACATCAGAAGGCTTAGAAAATCTTAAAAAATCAGGGTGACAGTTCTTTCTTTAGCTGAGGGGTTTTCTGCCATTTTTCTTTCTACCTCACATCCCTTTGTACAACGTGACGAGCAGCACATGCTGCTGGACCAGCTGGAGGATGCTGCATGACGGCACAAACCTGGAAAGATGAGGCAAGGAAGGCACTGTCTACGCACAGACTGGAGTCTGCTCCAAACCAAAAACTGAACAAACTTGGGGAGTTAAAGGCAGCTCTGTGCCTGTCCCAGCCAAGCCCAAAGCCAGGCTGTGCAAATGAATGAAGGTTCCCTTGTTCCTGCCCAGATTTCCTGGAGGGAGCCTGGGGAGCTGGAACCAGCACCAGGGGAGGTGAGAAGTGCCAGAGGAGCTGCACATGGCTGTGCCTCCTGCTGCTGCCAGCTCTGCCCAGCCCCTCCAGCAAGCTTTGTGCCAGGCAGGCAGGCAGGTGACAGTGTGTGACAGCACCTCTCAGCTCTGTAATGAGCCTGAGGACATCTACTGGGTTTTGTCACCACATTCCTCACCTGGAGTCAGCTGCAAGGATGCTTCCAGCTGGACCAGCCTCCCAAGGTGGCCAAACCATGGTCTGGTAAAGCATCCAGAGTGTCCCAGGTGAGTGAGGGATCGATGGTGCACACACAGACACCCCAGCCCAGCCTCCCACACTGGGATGGGGCCTTAAAATGGCTTTTTCTGCATGGGAAGGGGCAGGAACGCTGGGGAAGGAAAGGGAAAGGGAAGGGAAAGGGAAAGGGAAAGGGAAAGGGAAAGGGAAAGGGAAAGGGAAAGGGAAAGGGAAAGGGAAAGGGAAAGGGAAAGGGAAAGGGAAAGGTGTGCAAAAATATCTATGTCCCTGAGACCTTGGATTATTGTATTTGCAGGATGCCCTGTGGCAGGAAGGAATGATGAATCTAACTCCATATTCTTAGAAGGCTAATTTATTATTTTATGATACTATGTTATATTAAAGAATACTATACTATACTAAAGAACACAGAAAGGATACAGACAGAATGCTGAAAAGATAATAATGAAAACTGGTGACTCTCTCCAGAGTCCTGACACAGCTTGGCCCTGATTGGCCAAAGAGTGAAAACAACTCCCAGCAGAATGCAATGGAACAATCACCTGTGGGTAAACAATCTCCAAACACATTCCACATGTGAGCTCAACACAGGAGAAGCAAATGAGATAAGAATTGTTTTCCTTTTTCTCTGAGGCTTCTCAACTTCCCAGGAGAAAATCCTGGGCAAAGGGATTTTTCAGAAAATATGACAGTGACATTGGATCCCTGTGAGTTCCCTGAGAGAGGTTGTGTGGAGCTGCCTGGCTCTGCCTTCAGGGAGCTCTTCCAGAACTGAGCCCTCCACTGGTACATCCATCACATCTGTGTTTTTCTGGTCTGGTTGGTCTCCTCTGAGGTCAACCCAATCAAATCACCACTATTCAAGATTTGAGAGTGCAACAGAAAAAACAGGGACCCCATTCTTTTTTGATAACACATTCTTTAGATTTGCCTTGTAGTTATCAAGATGCTTTTCTATATGCATCAAAGCAGGAATAATTTCACTTTTCTTCTTTGAGTAATGATTTTGCCTTTCACTTTTTTCAGTTACATTTATCTCCAAGGCATTGATGTCATTCCTTTTAAAATTTTTTAAACTTCTTTTTCCTCACCTTTTTTGTAGTGATTCTGAATGGATTATCCTGGCTCTGTAATTATTTTGAATAGATACTACACTTAATATGTAGTGCCCCCCAAAAAAGGTAAAAACCTTAGGCTAAACTCTTCTAATGATAACTTTCCTTGCACCCTCAGAAGGTTTTATGAAATCCTGCTTTGGTAATAGTGTCACTAGATGCATCAACTCAAATAAATTATTGTTTTATGAAATCCTCAGAAGGTTTTATGAAATCCTGCTTTGGTAATAGTGTCACTAGATGCATCAACTCAAATAATTGATTGTTTTATGAAAGGTTTTATGAAATCCTCAGAAGGTTTTACGAAATTCTGCTTTGATAATAGTGTCACTAGATGCATTAACTCAAATAGTTGATTGTCCCCTTGTTCCTTGGACCATTCCTAACCTTTCTTCATGGCAACATTCATGGTCTGGGTGGGACAGGGTGCCAAAGGAGTGCATGGGAATTACTGGAGATCAGGCTTTCTGATTAATTCTCCCAGAATTAATAATAATTAATAATCCACAAGATTCAGAGTGGAAGATTGAGGCAGCAGTTGAGCTGAGTGGGTCCCTCGGAACTGAAGAAGGGTTGGGGAGAGGGGCAGGCAGAGGTGTTCCCATCAGGGCAGATCTGCTGGGCAGGTGTTGAGCTGCTTTGACATCCTCAGAGCAGCACAGCCAATTCTGCCAGTCCCTGCAGCCACTGGGATAATTTATTTACATAACTTTGGTTTCCAGGACTGGGTAGCCAGATCAGATGATATAACTGAGGACTAGAGCTCTGCCTACACAGCATCCTGTGGTTATTGCCTGGGATATTCAGAGTCATCAGAAGGGCAGGCTCCACCTCTGGGACCTCAAATTAGGCAACCTAGAGGCTGGGAATGTTCAAATGGAGCTCCTGGACTTTGAGAGTGTTCCTAACCATGAGCTGCAGGAACAATAATAACTCTTGTGTGATGGTACAAACTGTACCAGAGAATGTCCCCGAGTACCTTTTATTTTTTTTCCCCCTTCATTATTTTGTTCTTCCATCCTTTTATGTTTTATGTGATGGTTCTAAATGTTTCATTGTTAGCTCTGCTCAAACATAATTTTGCACAGAGCAAGCAGCTGACCACCAAATCCCATCATTTGAGATGTAATGTTCTCTGTAATAACAGCTCCATCACGAACTGGTGACAGTGATGGCCCTGGCTGTTGTGGCAGGAGAGAGGCAGCGCTGTGACAGGGACTGGGGTTTTATTCTGGTGGAAGAAAAAGCTGGAAAAAAACCTGCATGCAGGAATTCACATCCATTTGAGTAATTTCACAAAATTACCAGTGAGAAAATTAACCCGTTCAGAGCTAGAAAAGAGGTATTTGAAGCACTACACACATTTGACACCTATCTAGGCCCCAGAGAATCCAAAATACCAGTTGCACATCCTGAAGTACAGGTTTCTTGTGCAGAAAGGGGGTTGATTATGGAATAAACTTTCAGAAGAAAGTGTTCAAGGCCAAATTCTGAGTGACTCAGGAAATTGCTGCAGATCCATCCCCTTAGGCAGCACTGTAAGAAAATGGAATTTGCTTCCAGCCTCCCTGGAAATCAACACACGTGGACTCACTTCCCATGGGATTCTGCATACACTAAAAAATTACAAAGAACCAGGAGCCCCACAGAGATTCAGATTTTGCTAATCTGCTTTACATTTCTGATGTTCTGATACCATGGTGATGAGCAACAGCAGAAAGACCTAAAACAGAGTTTAAGTGTTTTCAACAGCTTTCTCTTACTAAGTGCACGTCATACTATCAAGAGAAAGTCCTCTTGGAGTTTTTTTTCCTCTTTCTCCCACTTCAAAAAAATTGTCTAGTACCTAAAAGGTCATTTTGAAGAACTTTGCTTTTCTATAAATTACTGGATTTTGTAAAAACACTGCGGGTAAGTGATGATTTCTTGTGTGTCTGTATTTAATCTTCCTTTTAGACTCCTAAGAGAGAGCCTTTACCAATTTCCTCAAAAAGAATGGGGTGAGGGAGACAAATGGAGAGGGAGGAGACTGTACTGCATTTTCTTTCTGAATTTTCCATGAATCTTGAACACAAAAGGAATGAATCTCCCGGAATAACTGGTGTAATGATAATAAAGAAGACAGAAAAGGTGTATCTTCTAAACGTGTGTTTGTTCCTTCTCTTTCAAGTGCTGTACATGGCCCAGCCTGGTGTGGGTGCACTTCTCCAGGGAGTTGCACTTGAAGAGAAAGTGATGAGTTTTGTGGGATTTTGCTGGTTTTTGAATATCTTTTATTTCCCCCTGCCTTCTGGAGCTAATCTTATGCCTGGCTTCAATCATTTTGAAGGCATTTGTGAGCCTTTTGTTAATGAGGAGTTTGGGTTATCAATGCTTCTATTTAAATCCACGAGGTGATGCCAGGGTGCCAAGCTGGCAGCACTGGGAGTGGCACTGCAGCCTAGGGCTGGCTCCCAGCCTGCTCCACACGGCTCAGCCTCTGCACACAGCAAGGGGCTTGGAAGGCCTGAATTTAAAGTCAAATCCCATCACTTTCTGTTAAAGAGGTGTCTTGGGTTGGAAATGCAAACTGTGACTGGGGCTGTTTGTTCTATCCCCATCTGTCAGAGGTGGGGCAGTTCTCTGCTGTTCCTGGGGCAGTTTTCTTTCTCTCTCCCACAGCCAACCCTCCCTCCAGGAGATCTCTGCTGGCCATGGCCACTGAGTGTCCCTGCAGGGCTGATCCAATCCCAGCATCCCATGGGGAGATGCTCCGCCCAGGGGAGGAGCCAAGCATTCCTACCTGGATCCAATCTGGGCCCGGCACAGCACAGCAGCCTTTGCCCCCTGCATTGCCAGAGGAGCAGCTTTCTGCTGCCCTGCATGGCCAGAGGGAGCCCAGGCCCATCTGCAGCAGCCCTGGAGCTGCAGAGGAAAACTCCCCCCTTGTGCAGGATCCCTGCTGCAGCAGAGCCACAGCTGGCACTGCAGGAGGGCTGAGCCCCCATGGGATGGGGCTGGGACACCCCCCTGACACACAGGGGACAGGACATGGTCTGGCTCTGGCAGGGTTGATTTGTACTATTGCATTGTTTATTTTATTTTTATTTTCTTCCCTAATAAAAAACTGTTATTCCTATTCCCATATCTTTGCCTGAGAAGCCCTTAATTTCAAAAATTATAATAATTTGGAGGAAGGAGGTTTACATTCTCCATTTCAAGGATGCTCCTGCCTTCCTTAGCAGACACCTGTCTGTTCAAACCAAGACAAGAGGCATTCTGTGTGTGTAGGATGTGCTGAGCCTGTTGCTGCAGGGAGGCTCCTATCTCTCATTTCTTTTTTTTTCATATCTTTCTCTTCCCTATTTTCCCTTCACCTTTCAATTTTCCTCTCTGTGCTTAGGATAACTTCCCCTTCCTTTGGTGCTGTTGCAAAGCTCAATGGCCCATTCTAATGCAATATTTAGGTGCCTCCTGGCTGTGGTTTAAAAGTTGCTTTAACATTTCTGCACTAAAGTGGATTTTTCTTATAGCCCAGCAATTCTCAGTTCTTAGCCCCTTAGGCTCCTGGAGTTCAGACTTCCACAGTCAAACCAAAGCCCCAGATCTCAGTGGCTCACATCTCATTTTCAGCATCAGGTGTTTCATCTGACAGCATCTTGTCTTTTTGCATCATTCAGAGTTGTTGGTGGTATTTCCTTCTTATTTTACAAGTGCTAAATGGCACTTGGAGGCAAATGAGTGTTTGTATGGCATACTTGCTATATCACTTTTGTGTGTGTAACAGAGGTTGAGGCTGAATGTAAGGCAAGTATTTAAACCCACAATGACAGAATTTGAAAACATTCTGGGAGTGTTTTCTGACACTCTGAGAGAGCAGAATTATTTCTTTTGCCTCTGTGCAACACCCAACAAATCTCTCTGGTTTTCCATCTCCTCCTGAGGTCCAGGAAACAGCAGAGGGAGAGCTCTCAATGCCTTCTGGAGATTATTCCATTTCAGACTGCTCTGAAGCACTGCATAAATTGCTCCTAAGAAGGCACAGGATCACTTGACCTTTCTGAGGCTCACAGTGGCTGCTGTGTCACCTACTCTTCATTTCAATATCATTTTCAGGGGTGAAGCCTTTGGTATAATCTGCTGCTCCAACATTTGGGGCAGTGCCCTGCTTGCTTTCAGGCCTGTCAGTCTTGGCAGGAGGGGAAATCTCTGGGGAATTTCTGGAGCTCAGGCTTTAACAGGCTATCAGTGGAACCTTTCAGTGCTTTCCAGGGACTTTGCTTCAGGCCTTTGAAGTCTGTGATTTCAGAACGTGGGGGATAGGTAGGAATTACAGTTTGAGTTTCTTCCTTGCACAGGCCCATTCACAGAGTCCCACAGTTGTGGTAATAAAATGCTGGTTTTGGATTTATCCATGCAAAGCTGGGATGTACCAATAACCCACTTTGCAGGAAAAGAGGTGAGAAGGATTAAATGATTTCTCCTGATTAATGCATGTGGGGTAAAGCACTGCTGAGAAAGGCAGCTGGGCTGCTGCTGCTGCTGAGCTCTGCTCTGCTCCAAGGTGTGATCCTTCCCCACCCCATTTCCCCTTCTGGTGATCCCACAGCCCTGCTAAACCCTTGACACGTCCATTGAGCTTTCTGAGCTGAAGAACACAATTATTTTTCCTGTAGGTAGCAAAGGGCTGCAGGGTGAGCTGAGGGTTGAATGGGAGTGGGCAGGGGCCTGGCCAGGGGATGACCAGGAGGTCATGAACAGTTTTTCCAGTGGCACCCACAGCTGTGAGGATCAAGACCTGGATGTCTTCCCCTATTCCCTGTCATTCCCAAAGTTCAGACAGAATTTCTTTATGAAAGGCACTTGCCTCGACTGAAAAAACAGGTAGTTCATCCCAAATTCTGAGACCCATCTTGGCCTGTTGGGATGTGTGGTGTCATGCAGAGGCTTCATTTGGTGGTTCCTCTTGACTTGTTCCTTCAGTTACTGTTTTGTGCACAGGGTAAATGAGATTTACAATGGTGGAGCAGACCCTTTTCCCTGTGTTGTGGCCACCCAAACCCACATGGCTCCTTCAGCATGAGGCAGGAGCACCCATACCAGGTTTAGATTGGATATGAGGATGAAATTCTGCCCTGGGAGGGTGGTGAGGGTGGCACAGGTTGTCCAGAGAAGCTGTGGCTGTGGCATGAGTGTTCCTGCAGCCCTGCCCTGCTCACCTTGTCCCAGGGACACCAACACATGCCCGGCTCCCTCCCTGTGCTGCCCAGGGCTCAGGCAGCCCACAGTGCATTTCATGAGAGTGTTTGTAATCGATTAATTCCACACTGGAAGCACACCCATCACTCCTGCACCATATGGCAGCTAATCTCTCCTTAAGCAGTTAATTAGGCACCATTTGCATGCATGTCGGCCTTTGCACGCCAAAGCAGCTGGGATTCCTGTAGGAAGCTGTTTGTTCTGGGCTGCCTTTCTCCTTTGTGTGGAAAAATGAGATGTTTCCCACTCATTTCTTGGTGTATGTTCTTTCCAAAGAACAGGTGTGCTGAGGTGCTGCCTTGGGTGAGAGAGTGGCCTGGTTTTTAGGGCACTGGGTGCAGGTTGAGATGAGCAGGGGGTCAAATTTTTGGCTCTGTTCATGATTCTTAGAATCATGGAATGGTTTGGGTTGGACCTTGTTCCAACCCCTGCCATGGGCACAGACACCTTCTACTAGACCAGGTTCCTCCAAGTCCATCCAAAACTTCCAGGGTTGGGGTGGCCATAGCTTCTCTGGAAAACCCATCCCAGGGCCTCAGCACCCTCACAGGAAAGAATTTCCTCCTAACATCCAACCTAAACCCTCCCTCAATTTAAATCCATCCACCCCATCCTAACACTACATGTCCTTGCAAAAAGTCTCTCCATCTTTCCTGCAGGCTCCCTTCAGGGATGGAGAGGCTGCAATTAGGTCACCTCAAAGCCTTCTCTTCCCCAGGCTGAACAACCCCAATTATCTCAGCCTACTCCTGATTACAGGGGGTAATGGTTAATTTGGCAGAAATTGCCCTCCCTCTGCTCAAAGGAGGGACAGGCATGAGGTGCCTTGACAGATCTGATCGGGAAAACTTATTTAGAAGGCACTTGCATTTTTAAGGAAAATTATTAGCCAGCATGATTTATTTCTAAATTTAAGAGTATTATAATCTACTGCATTTATGACTTAAAGGATGTTAGTGCTTGATCTTGGAAAAAAAAAAAACAAACCCAAACCACATGGATTTGTGCAGGGTTTGGACTTGATGGTCTTTGTGGCTCTCTTCCAACTCTGGTTATTCTATGATTCTAAGTTCTGCACCCCCAAAATTGGACCTCTTTTCTGCTAGGCACTCTCCAAAACACCCTATCAGTACAGTCATCTCTTCAGTGTGCTCATAACAAATATCAAAGGCCAGGAAAGTTTGGGACTAGAAATGGGTTTGCTTTTCCATTATGAATGGGGAGGTACAGCAAGGATTAATTAAGATCTAGGGGTAAACATGGGGTCTGGATTCCTGGATGTCAGATTCAGTGCTGCAGCTAAGGATATCTTTGTTCCCTGGCTGAATTTCTGCTGTGCTATCATGTGTCTGACATCTGGATGGCATTCTGAGAACTTTAGACGGAAAATGTGTAATGGACAATCAATAAACTGTTTGTTGGGAGAATTTTCTCCTAGCAGGATGATAAAATCAAGGTTCTGAAAAGGCATGGGAAGACATCTCAGAGCTGTTCATCAATTATCACTGCTATTTATTTCCCGAAATTGGAATGGAAAACTCAGTGCCTGACTTGGTTTGAAGACACAGGAAGTGCACATTGTTCCCCTGCCTCCAACTTTGGCAGACCCCTTGCAAGCCTGTGACAAATTACTAATCAGTCTGCAATTTTTCACACCTGTCTTGTCTCTGTTTTGCTGTGCCCTGGTGTGATTACTGCACATTCCATCTCCCAGCAGCCTGTAAATGATCCATCAGCCTTTACTGAACACGGAGCTCCCTCCTGCATCCTTTGAGCTGAGCCCAGGCTGGGCTCCCTGCACGTGGCTGAGCCTGGCACGTGTTGGGCTGAGCTTTGCCTGTTCCCTCCATGTGGGAGGCAGATTGCTGAAGCCAGGAGATGAACAAAAAGGCTCAGAATTCCCCCCACCGAGCTGAATTTCTCCCCTTCATAATATCAGTGTGTAGCGCTTCAAGTGGCTTCAGATTTTTCTGTAGTTTTTACTGTCTTCTATTAAGTTAAATGTCCTTTTTCTTTCAGAGCAACTGTAAATCTACGAACTGCACCAAGTAATACACAGCAAAACAATGTTGTAACATGATTGGTTTGCTTAATCTGCCTGTGAATGACTCTTCCCCCACCAGCAGCCTCGTTAATCCAAAGTAATTTTTGTCTCTTTCCCGCAGTGATTGCTTTTTTGGTGTATAGGGCTGATAAATTCCATTCTTTCAATGTAATGTATCACAGATTTCTCTGTGAATTCTTCAGAATCCTTCTGTGAGAAGGTTTTTCATGGCTCTTGCTGAGGGCACCCTGTGCATGGGACAGGAGGGCACTGCCACCTCTGCCAATGTCCCTTAGGCAGAATCCCCAAGAGTTCAGGTGCAGGAAAAAATGAATTGATGGGAAATCCACTAAGGCAAAGTTTCTAGAAGAGTGAGTTACAAATAATATGAGAAAAAGCAGCAAAACCAACGTTGCAAGGCACCTTCATGTACCATTGAGAGGAATAGTGGATTTGTCTTCACAAACAAGCTGTGGGTCTGCTGGAAGATAAAATCAGCACTGGGAGATAAAAGGGAGTAAAATGGGAAGGATTCCACTGGTTGATGAATGGAAAAATATATTTGCTTTTACAAATAAACTTTAGGTTTGCTGATAAACTAAATTAGATGTTGAAAGATGAAGAAACAATGGGGAAGAAAAACCCTTAAATTCCGTAATAATTAAAAATTATAAGTGAGGGTTATGCATTAGAGGGAGATCTTGGGTATCAGGTGCTTCAATCTGTACCTCTCAAGTACCTCAGCCAATGGGGAAAGAGAGAAGGGAAATGTGGCTGGGAAATTGGGATAAAAAGGAGGCTGGGTCCTCCAAAAATTCGAGAGGTCCCAGGGGAATGCCCCATGGCCTCTCCCTTTATTGTAATAAAGTAAAAGGACTCCTCTGTCTCCATTTTGGACGTAAACCTCTGGTGTTTGTGGATTATTTTTTTTAACATCAGGGACAGATAAATGAGAGAGAAACTTGCTTCTTAATTTCTTTTTCCCCCAGCTATCCCTGCAATGTCTCCAGGCTGTTGTTGGAGGAGCTGCCTCAGTGCATCTCTTAGCACACTGGACAGGTTTGTTGCTTTTGGAGACACAGGTACAGCCCCAAGGCTGCTCCCTTTATTGGGCTGTCTGCTCCCCATCAGGTTTATGCCGGAGAATGGATGGTGCTAAACAGCCAGGAGCTGTTAGCTGACTTCCCTTGGAGTCTGAGGGGGTGGGATTGCTGTCAAAGGTGGCACAAAGGTTTCTATCCCACGAGCAGAAGGTTCTCAAGGCTGCAGAGAGCAGCACTGTTCCAGATTGCAAAGCAAGTTGTTTTCCATTACCATCTGTATGGCAGATTATCTTTTGTCAAGTGGGCAGTTTGCCTTTTCTCTCTCTTTGAGTGACCACAATCACTCCTCCCTCGGGAGGAGACATCTGCTGATAACAGCTATTGAATGTCCCTGCATGGCTGATAAGAACTACAGCATCCCATTGGGAGATGTGAGCCCAGAGGGAGGAGCCAAGCATTCCTACCCAGATATAATCCAGAGGTTCTGGAACACCAGCACAGCTTCTCCACTGGATTCCCAGAGGAACAGCAGCTGCCTCTTCTTCCACTGGATCTTCAGAGGAAGAATACATCCTTCTCTACAGGATCCCTGCTCCAGCAGAACCAGCCCTGACACTGCAGGAGGGCTGAGCCACAATTCCAATGGGACTGCTGCCAACACCCTGACCCACAGGGTGTCAGGTTGGGTTCTGACTCTGGCAGTGTTGTTCTAGTGCACTGCACTGTTTATTTTATACTTTTATTTTTTTCCTTCCCTAGTAAAGAACTGTTATTTTCCTGCTCCCATATTTTTGCCTGAGAGCCCTTTAATTTAAAATGCACAGCAATTTGGAGGAGTGGGGAGGGTTTACATTCTCCATTTCAGGGGAGGCTCCTGCCTTCCTTAGCAGACTCCTGGCTTTCCAAACCAAGACAAGCACAAAATGAAGAAACCCTCAGTCATGGTAGGAGACACTGCACAAAGGGGGCTGAGTGATTAAACAAGTCCTGTTGGCCATACTCCTGCAGGGATGAAGATGTGTTAGAAGGAGGTTTGAAGTCACCCAGCCCCCAAGTGAAGGAAACAGTCAGATGGGATTATCCTGGTGATGGCTGTTTGTATGCCAAAATGACATAAGGATGAAGCTAAAAGGGCAGGAGCTCAGGAGTGGAGTGGGCTCTGTGTCAACTGGGAGGAAAAAAAAAGGGATAAAGAAAAAAGAAGGGAGAAGGTGGCAAGGGTGAGGGAGTTGAGAGGCTGCTACAGCTTGAAAGAACCATTAGAAGTGCTACTATATTAAATGGGGAAGGGCATCAAGGGGGAATATTTTGCTTTTTCAGAAGTTTTGAAGAACTGCACTAATAAAGTAAGGTGAGCAGGCAAGGTCAAGGAGGCCAAAAATGAGCAATGAGGCAGCTCCACTGTTCTGACAGATACATGGCTCTGCACCTGCCATGGCCCAGATGTGGGACAAAGGCATGGAGCAAGAGGCAGAAGATAAATAGTGGTGCAGGAAGGCTTTAAATTACAAGCGATCAATTCCTCTGACATAAATAAAGTTTCTTTAACCTCAGTTCCCCCATGAGTCAGCATTTTGGGCTGGAAATGATTTACAGAAAAACCCAAGAGATGTTTGAGATGTGATTGTGAATGGAGAACGGAAATTTAAGGAAAATAGTGCTTAGTGAGGGGGGATGAAATGAGATGCTGCTAACAGTTCTGTAGTTTAACAGGTTGTTAAGCTGTGAGTGTGGCAGCATTCTGAAGGCATTGCTCCCCAAATCAGGGCTCCAAACTGCCTGACTTCAAGGAGACTCTGCTCATTCTGCCCCTATTAAAGCTGAGATCTGTCTTTAACCAGACTCTAAAGGGGCTGAACTTTTCCAGACTCTCCCAGATCCCCTCCTTTGCAGAAGGTGGAATGCTGACCCTTGCCTATTAACCCATGAACCTGGCATGAGCAGGGACTCACCTCCACTCTGCTACCACTTCAGTTGGCCAATTTTAGCTCATTTGCACACATAATTCTCTGCCAAGGTGACATTATCGAGCACTCCTGATGATGAGGACATTATTTAGGCCAAGGGAAAAAAAAAGCAAAAACTCAGGCTGGAAATCTGAGCTGAAGATAAGGTTGTTTGACAATGAACCACAGCACAGGGATGGTTGTAGGGCAGAGCTGCTTTGGTCTCTGGTTGAGATGCCTGCAGGTCATAAATCCATGGAGGTCAAACTGCCTGGATGATACCTATGGCCTGCTTTAAAAACATTGCTAGAGATTTGTTATGGATTTATTTTTGCCCTGTAGGTTTTAGGTTGGTGAGGGCGGAGGTTTTTGTTTGTTTTTTGTTGTTTTGTTATTATATTTTTTCCTTGCTTGTTTTGATTCTCAAAAACTGGGATAGGACCAGTGCAGGTCCCCCAAGGCCCTGAGTGCCCCAGGTCCAGTTCAGCCTGAGCCAGTTGTTACTGCAAAGTAAAACATGTAATTTTACATCCATTGGTTTTAAAGGTCACATTTCCCTGCTTATAGTGTTTCTACTATATATATTTTAGTAGCTTTCAGAAGCCAAAAACATCTTTCAGCCTCTATGGTCCTAAAGGACAGAAAAGTGTGGAGGAATTTTAGCTCACTGCTCACATTGCCAACATGATCAGGAATGGTGGGAGGTCAAGACAAACAAACAGGACGTGGAGGAGCTTGTAGAAACATCTGGAGTTGAACTTGTCAGTGCATCCTCAAGGCCACAAATCCCAGTGAATTCTCAAGGTCAGAAATCTCAGCAGCTAATCACAACTCATGCTCTCAGCCTTGGAAAATCCCAGGACTGGAGGTCTCCTGGAAGAAGGAAAAAGTAGAGGAAAAGGACCAGAAAGGCTGAGGTTGATCTGCCATTTCTTTGCCATTTCTTGTTATTTCGAACTATTCAAATAAATGGGGGAAAGTGCCCATTGTTAAATGCTGAAATAAGTCTCAATAATTTTCTATGTTTCTCTTGATTTTCCAGCATTAGCTGTGAGTACTTTTAATGACTCTTTATGAAAACCTCTTCTGGTGTGGGGGAAGTTATTAAGCCTGTTACAAAGGGATTTTATGGTTTTAATTATAAACAGGTAATAGAGTCTATGTAAAAATTACCTTTTGACTTTGCAATAAAACCCATTTTCCCCAAGGTAAGAACTCCATAAAGAGAGAATTACACGGCAAGGGAGAGGAGAAGTCAGCTCTGGAATCACAAGGTGCCTCCACAAGAGCAGATTTTGAGAAGCCCTGGGGATGCACTGACCTCAGTGTGCGTGTCTGCCTGTCTGTCTGTCTGTCTGCTGGAGGCCAAGGGAACAGCAGAGGGAAATGCAAGGCTCAGGCTGCCCAGACTGCCTCTGTCTACCTCAGAGCAGCCTCAGGACTTCATTAACCTCCTTAACAGTCACATCCAGACCCCCCCAAGCCCGCAGCTGGAGATTGATGCTCAGTGGAGGGATGGAACAGCTCTGCTTCCTCCCTTTCAGCTGTGCCATGGCTGGAAAGAGTCACTCTCTTCTTTCTTCTGGATAATACTCCTAGATTTATCCACCCTGACTTTCTTGCTGTGATTTGCCAACTCTGTAGCAGGAATTGCTTGTGTCTCCATGTCCGGGTTTAGGGCAAATTTAGGAGAAACCCTCCAAAGGGGCCCCTCCAGAAAGCAAACCCACACAGCCTCTTCCCCCAGCCGGTTTGGGAAGGATTCCAAAGAGAGAAGTGGAAAGAACCTGTTTATTGAACAGGCACGGCACCCCCAGCACACAAAATGAACAATACTGGATGGCACCACTCTGTCACTGCTCTGAAAAGGATGACAAATTCAGAAAGTCTCTCTGGGGGTGGTCACTCTGTTCTCAGTCCCTCCGGTGCTGGGGCAGCTGCTGCAGCCACAAGGTGCAAACTCTCGGTGTTCCCAGGGCCCAGTCTGGAGCAGGCTCGAGGGGTTCCAAAAAAGGGAGAGGAGAAACAGTCCAGGGAAAAATTTGGACTGTTTAGCTAAACTAACTAATGAGCAGAAGCAAGCAGAAGCAAGAGCAAAGCAGAAGCAAGAGAAAAGCAAAAAGCAAAAGCAGCACCATGTACTGCCCCTGTCTCTGTGTCCCACCAGCCATGGGGGAGCAGCTGATAACAAAACAAAACAAAACAAAACTTTCATTCCTTAGAGCCAGACTTGAAGCCACAGAACATAATATCCAGCATGAACAGAACACATCAATGGGGATACAAGCATCATAACGTCACCCTAGGGCAATCCACCACAGAGAAAGCCCCTGCACTGCCAAAGCTTTCTCTTCCAGTGATTTCCACCACAAAGAAATAAGACTTTTCTGCTAGCCCTGTCCTGGGGAGGTTGGTCAAACTCTGAGCTCTCAGTGCAGCCAAGCCCAGTGGCCACCACTGCCCTTTTCTCTGTCTTGAAGGGAAAACAGTGTGTTTGCCTCCTGATGTCAGACATGCATTTTCCTGATTATTAGAGAAGGCATTTTCTTGGCACAAAGTCCCAGTGCTGGCGTTCAGTGCTGAGCTCAGCCGTGCGGGTCCTGCAGACTCCTTGTGCCCTTCAGGAAGTCACTTTATTTTCCTTTTGCTCTTTGTTTCTCCCCTCTTCCTTCCTTCCTCTCCTTCCTCACCTGTGCACACTGAGGACAAGCCTTTGATGAATGGGTTGCCTTTTAGCATAAGGTCAAGTGATCCAAAGAGACTGAGCTGCTGTGACTTAATGAGTTAATTATGTCACCTGCCTGTCAGCAAGACCTGATGGAGCTCTGAGCTGGCTCCTGCCAGGAAACACAGCTCAGAGATTTAAAAACAGACTTTATGCTGTTTACAAGAGGTTACTGCATTTCCAGATGCTCTAGTAAAGACCAGCTACCTGTGCTACCTACCAGAAGTGATCAGTTATTTGACTAAGTTAATACCCAGTTGGTCAATATAAATTTGAATTCCTTCTTTCAGCTGGAAGACTGAGAAAGAAGGAGGTGGAGAGGAAAAAGCACAAGAGTGGAGACTGCAATTTGCTATCTTTTAGCTCTCCCTGTACATCATTTATAAGGATATATTGACTGTTATGGCTCATCTGTATCTCTCTAATCATTAATGAGGTGCCTTCCATGCCCTAAAGTTAAAGTCATAAAAGTAAAGTGTGTTTTCTACTGTAGGTCCATTTCAGTTCTTTATACAAATGTTCTGTTGCCCTTTATAATGTATTTGCTATAAATCTTGACAGCATTATTTGTTTTGTTTTTCTATCTAAATGCAGTGTTGAGTGGAAATGGCCTCATTATCTCCCTATTTCTGAAGAGAATTCACTGTCTCTAAAAGGTGCTATATTAACAGCCCTAGAGATAGAAATCCCTGTTCAGAGAGAAAAGACAAACCTAGCCTGTCCTTGCTGAGCTCCCCTGATAAATGAGTTGCACTTCACTGGTCTGTCCTGGTCTGTGGGTTGAGCTCACCCACACCTCATCCTTACCCTGGCTAAAAGCAGTGTCAGGTGAAAGATTTTACCAAATCTAGGGACACAAAAATTCTTTTTGTGCAAACCAGATTCCCTCTTTTTTAACTTGCAGACAGTTAGTGTGTAACAAGCTGAGCCTTGTTCTTTTATTTGTAATGATCACACTGATCACAATTGCACCTGACAGGTACCAGAGTTAACACTGCAGCAAGCTCCTGGCTCCTTTCAGCTTTCACTCTGGCAGTGCCTCTGTGGCTCTCTTGGATGTTTCCTTGCTTCCCTTTCCTGCACTTTGTTTTTAAGCACTCCATTAAGCTGCAATCCCAGCAGGCAACATCACTAAGCCTGCTGCAGCACCAGGGAAATCCTGCAGGTCACATTCCCCAGCTCCAGCGGCTCCAGGGTGTGGTGTTCCAGATTGCCATGCAAGATGTTTTCCATTACCATCTGTATGGCAGATTACCTTTGTCAAGTGGGCAGTTTGCCTTATCTCTCTCTTTGAGTGACCACATTCACACCTCCCTCGGGAGGGGACATTGCTGATAACAGTTATTGAATGTCCCTGCATGGCTGATAAGAACTACAGCATCCCATTGGGAGATGTGAGCCCAGAGGGAGGAGTCAAGCATTCCTAGCCAGATATAATCCAGAGCTTCTGAGACACCAGCACAGCTTCTCCACTGGATTCCCCAGAGGAACAGCAGCTGCCTCTGCCACTGGATCTTCAGAGGCAGAGACTGCACCTTTCTACAGGATCCCTCTCCAGCAGAACCAGCCCTGACACTGCAGGAGGGCTGAGCCACAATTCCAATGGGACTGCTGCCAGCACCCTGACCCACAGGGTGTCAGGTTGGGTTCTGACTTTGGCAGTGTTGTTCTACTGTACTACATTGTTTATTTTATCCTTTATTTTTTTCTTTTTCCTTTCCCTATTAAAGAACTGTTATTTCCTGCTCCTATATTTTTGCCTGAGAGCCCCTTAATTTAAAATGTATAGCAATTCAGAGGGGTGAGGAGGGTTTACATTCTCCATTTCAGGGGAGGCTCCTGCCTTCCTTAGCAGACTCCTGGCTTTCCAAACCAAGACATGTGGGTAGGGCTGTGCTCAGCTGTAAAACCACAACAGGAAAAGAAGAATTTATCTGTCCCAGCACTGATGCCCAGGTGAGATTTTCCTTTCAGATTAGAGGCTGACTGCTCAGCTTTTGCTCCTAATCTCAGTTACCTTTCAGTTCACCTGATATCCAAAGCAAAACACATCTTTCATAAAAATGGATGTTTACAACTAACAGGCATAATTTTTAAAACACAGTGATTGCCAAAGCCTGCTGCATGAAGAGCCAGATAGGGAAGTTTTTCACAGCTTCAGAGCTAATGAGTTGTAGACATTGGCAAATACTGACTTTTTAAATTAGAGCTGCTATAGTTCAAAGGAGACAGATGGTTTTATTTATGAAAAGGGATTTAAGGACCACACAGAGAAGACTCTACAGAAACACAATGTGTTGTTGGAGACCATATATCATAAAAGGTTATATTTAAAACAGTTCAAATTTCCAATTCCCCTTTTCCTCCCTGCCAGCCAAATTTAGTGCAGAGGCTTTTCGAAATCCAGGAACATTTGTACTCTGATAAAAACAAACACAAAACAAGAAGAAACTTTGAGAGGTCACCTTCAGAGTTGAAAATATTGTAGAGTTCACCTTGGGCCTGATTCAAACCCTTTGAAGTATTTTCTGTTAATGACAGTGTCATTGTCTTCCATTCAATACTCATCCATATCCAACTATGAGACCTGAGTGATAAATACTTTGTCTTGTTTCCAGGTTCCTCTAACACAACAGCCAAGGTATCTGGAGCACCAAGCTCCTGCTAGAAAGGCTACAACAACCATTTGCCAGTGTTGTACTTAAGCCTCAGTTTAAAATAAAGCTTGATCATCATTTAGGCCAAAGTTACAGAGATTTCAGCTGCTTTTTTTGAGCAGAACTCAAAGCAGTAATAGATAACATGGTTTTGGATAGGAAGGAATAAAATCATTCTTGTTCAGAAAATGGCCCTCATCTCACAGGAGAGGTCAGAAATGGGGCAGACGTGGAGAGCATTTTAATTCACCCACAAAGCATCCAGATCTGGCTCAGCCTGCACAGATTCCAGTGGGAAAGAGCCCCCCTGGAGACCCTGCTGGGAAAGCTGCTCCTGCCCAGAGGGACAGGGAATGTGCTGACACTGTGATGGGCAGGACTGTGAGCCTGTGCCTGGTTTAAAATGAGGATCAAATCACAGCCCAGGCTGGTACATAGCTGTTTGTGCTCTGAGGGGACCAGCTCCTCGTAGGGGAAGATATTTGTCTCCTGCTGCTGTTATGTTCTTTGCCAGCTTTAAGAAAACTCCAACAATCTCTTTGCTGTCAGCACAGCATATGTCTCCTCTGCTCTGCTGTTATCTGAACAGAATGCAGGATGGAAGCAATTTCCAGAAAGCACAGCAAATATTAACACATGCAGAAGTGCAGGGCATGGAGAAAAAAAAATATCCCAGTAGTTTTTTGACTCTCCTGAATATAGTGGGGCAGCTGAAATATTCATCAAGTTCATACTGCTCCCAACAAGGAGGCAAATCCTGAACATTCAGTTGTGCCAAGTGAGTTGTTTGTCTGTCTTGCAGCCTTCATATGTCAGTGTTCCTCCTGCATTTGCCTGGTTTCGTGCCCACACCTGGGCAAAGCTGGGCAAGCTGCACTGCTGTGTCCCTGCATCAGTCTGTGGCACTGCCATTGTGGCCATTTGTGGCTATGAATGTCAGAGATCATTTGTGTAAATCATCTTTTTGTTTGCTAGAGTGTGGGAACAGCACTGATGCAGTTATGTGGGTCCTGCAGAGGACCCCAGGGAGTTTTGAAATCTTTGTCTCTGGATACCATGACATCCCAACAAGTCAATGAGCAGCATGCTCTGATGGGACCTGCTTTGAGCTAGGTCCCTTCCAGCCCAGCTGGTGGTGGAAAAAGCAGTGCATGGCAGTGGCTGAACTTTTGCCACCCCACTGTCCTGAACAAAATGCACTCATTTTGAAAGAAGAGAAAGAAGAGAAGAGCTGCTTGTTTCTGCTGGCAGCCTGTTCCACACAAGAAAGGATTATTTTCTCATCCTAACCATACACACTCCTGACAGCCAAGCACAGAACTGCCCTAAACCATCAGTTTCCAGTGCTGCTTTTCCCACACCACCTGGCAGATGTGTAAAGCATCCACAGAGGGGAAGTTGGAACCTCTGTGCCAGGTGAACCCTCAGTCCTCAAGCAGCAGAGGAGCCATCAGTGCCCTGCTGGTGCCATCTGTGCCCCCAGGGGGAGGTGACAGCCACCACTGCACACAGAACCCTCAGCACCCACTCCTTGGTCACTGTCCACATCTGTAAATTCCTCAATCCATGGCTGCAGCTGGAGTCCCCATCCCCAGGCAGTGACTGAGGCCAGGCAAGGCCTGGTTCCTGATTTAAAAGCTCTTTTTTCCCAGGCTTGGTGGCTGCTCCCCAACATTGACATGTGTCACTGTGATATTTTCTGAAAAATCCTCTTTGCCCAGGATTCTTCCCCTGGGAAGCTGAGAAGCCTCAGAGAGAAATGAAAACAATAATTATCTGATTTGCTTCTCCTGTGTTTTGCTGCTTTGGAATGTGGCTTGGACATTGTTTGATGAATGTCAGGTGAATGTTTGATTGGTTCCATGTGAATTGTTTTTAATTAACAACCAATCACAGCCAGCTGTGTCAGGACTCTGGAAGGAGTCAGGAGTTTTTATTATTAATTCTTGTTAAACTTTCTGTGTCCTTCTCCTTCTTTAGCATAGTTTTAGTGTAATGTAATGTAATGTAATGTAATGTAATGTAATGTTATAATATAATGTAATGTAATATAATATAATATAATATAATATAATATAATATAATCAGCCTTTTGAGAGCATAGAGTCAGATTCCTCATCTCTCACCTTGTCCTGAGGGCCTCACAAACACTACAGACATATTCCATCCCTGGAAGTGCTCAAACCATGAGGGATCAGTGGTGGGCTTTCCAAGGGTGGGTCAATGGATGCTCTCAAGGATCTTGGAATCCTTTTCCAACCTAAAAGAGTCTGTGATTCTGTGGTTTGTGGCTTGGAGCTGGAAGATCACTCTCCAAATTGGGCTGTCCATCTAATTACCACAGTGAAAGGGTTGCAGACAGCACAGACAGACACACCCAGAGTGTCTGCTGCTAATTAAAGAGCATTTAGGGAATCTTGGGCTGGATTTGTGCTATTCTGGAAGAAAAGACAATTAATATTAAGATCTCCCCACTGGAAAACAAGACTTGACACCACAGGGACAGGCAACAAGCTGCAGACTACTGGGAAGGGAAATGTCTGCTGGATTTAACATTCTGTAATCCTTAAATAAAGTGTGATTTAATCAATGAATAGGAACCCTTACAGCTTTAACATTAAAATCAGTCTGACCACTGGCACTAAATGTAGCTGGGAATAAAGGCAGTAGCAAGAAATTGAAGGTGAATAGCACAGGAAAGTTAATTTTCAGCAAAGCATAAGGAGAGGGAGTGTGTGTGTCCATTTATTTTAGGGTTATGAAATTGGAGTTGGTTTGGGTTGTTTTTTTTAACAAGATTCCAGCAGAAGAGGATAAATGAAGATAAGTGGCTGACTCAGGCATTCTGAAATTAGCACTGAAGCTCTCTGTTATAGGCTGTCATTACTCTGTGGACTTGCAAAGTGAGAAAAAAATTGAAGTATTAAGTGAAGATGCCATTGAAACACAATGTGCAGTTATAAGGGCTAAAAAGCAGCTTGTTTTTATTGGCCCTTACACTTTCTCTTTTAATTTTGCTACTCACTTCTTGTTTTAGAAGACACTGCTCTCCAGAGAGAGGGAAAAGAGCCACATAACCTACTGACCTCTGTCTGTATTTAGAGTTTGTGTGTGCATTATTATGCCACGTGGATTTATTATAAACTAGTAAATAATATCTTAGATTTTTATAACACCTTTCTATTCCCAGAGATTCCAAAGCACTTTGTAAACAGCAGGACTTAATTGTCTTCTCACTTTGCTTTTATGCACTTTTGACTTTAGGAAGATTGCTCTTGATTTATACTGAAAATAACCAAAAATTGGGTATCCTCCCTCTGGACCAGAGCTAAGAGGCGCCACAGCAATCTAAGAAGCATGAAAAGCCATTTAAGACAGAGAATGAAAATTAGGGATTTTGACTTAACAGGAAAGAAAGTACTGTAGAAAAGCAAAATATTCTAAGCCACACCTGGAATTTGGCTGGGAGGTGAGCTCAGAATCATTTTGTCCAAAGCACATTTATCATCAGTGGCCATCCTTGAGTTCGTATCTGAGGGAGGGAGGGCACTGCACTTTGGGACAGCTCTGAACATCATTTTGGTGCCTGTGGCTGCTCACTGTCACCTCCTGCTCATGGGGTTTCACTGCAGTTTGTCCCTCCCTGTCTTGGCAGTGCCCATGTGGGGCCTGGGCATTGATCAAATTCCCTTTTATCAAAAGGCAATTCCCTGGGAAACAGCATTTGAAACCAATACTACGTTTTTGTCATTAACCTGTGAAGTGTGTGTGTTCTAATACGTGGAGCAGAGAGATCAATGTCCTATAAAGAGGACAGTACAAATTGCAGTTCTGACAGCAGTGTCCTTGGCTGGCAAAGGAAAGTTTTATTATCAGAACACTTTAAAAGAGCACATTTCCATTTTTGCAAAAGCTGATGCTTTAAAAATCTTTGCCAAACCATTCAATCCACAAAGAATTATTCATTAGAAGAGAAATCAGAATACTATGATGTTTAAATATGTTTTACTATTTTGAACTTTCCCTTAAAGTGACTTTTTTGGTCCCACTTGATATTTGAAGTGGTGTAGTGCAAATAGCATTCAACCAAAACCAGGACATGGGGGAAAATCTAATTGCTCTTTCAGATTGTTTGAATTTTCAGGCTTCCTAAAAATGGAATATTTTTATTTTAATTAGAAACACTTTTTATTTCTAAGGATTCCAGCTGGTCTCCTTATTTTCTCAGTTCTGCCACGTGGTGGTTTGGTTTTCTAAAGATGGAAATGTAGACAGTGTGGCGAAGATGGCTGATGGATGACAAAAATCATTGATAGTGGACAGAGCTGCTCAGGAAAATTGAGATGATAACATTCCCATGGGAAGATCCTTCATTCCCTCTGCTGTGCAGTTTTTGTGTTGAGCAACATTTGAGAGTTGTATTCAGCCCTAAGTTCAGGTTAGCACATGAGCATGACTGAGAAAATCTTTCAGGGCCACCAGGGCTGTTTTTCAGTCACTGTATAAACAACAGCTCCTGAGCTGGGCTGTGTTGAACTAAACTGGGCTCCCCTTGTGTGTCCCCATGGAGACAAGTGACTTCAGCCAGGAGCACCAGTTTGGGGTTTGGCAGTGCCAGAACAGCACCCAGGCCACCCCTGTGGCTGCAGCATTCATCACAGAGAGCAGCAGGCACAACTTCTCCAAGGATTCTTCTTGGGGAAGGCAGTGAGAAGCTCAGAGAAGAGATAACAATTCTTATCTCTATTCACTGCTCCTCTTTGGCACATGTGAACTGTGTTATGGGGATTGTTCACCCACAGTGATTTGGTTATTGGGCACAGGTGAAGGTTGGTTTGATTTCTTGGCCAATTGGGTCAAAGCTGTGTTGTGGCTGGCTCCAGACAGTCACAGGTTTTTCTTTAGCATCTCTTTAGTGTCGTATTCTTTAATATAGTATTCTTTAATATAGTAAGTATCTCTTTAGTATGTAATTTAGTACAGTATTAGTGTAATATAGTATAGCTTAATAAAGCATTTGTTCAGCCTCCTCAATTATGGAGTCAGAGCACATAATTCCCTCTATTGGGGTTGCCCTGTTTCTACTTCAGGCCCCTGGTACCCAGGTGGGGGGATTCACTCAGGTTAGCATGGGGTGCCAGAATCTAAAGTTCAAACACTTTGTGTTTGCAGACACAAAGGAGGAGGAATGGTGAGCACCTGAGGCATCTCCTGAAACTGCAGTGAGCCAAGCATGGTCTCAGTCCTGTGGAAAGATCCCTGTCTAAAGCCAAGAAAATGCAGGGGAGGATGTTGGGCTTTGCCTTTGTGCCTGCACAGCTTCTCTGGCTCTGCCCAGCCCCACTTTTTGTGAGGCCACAGGTTCTGAAGCAATTCTATCCAGGCAGCCACAAGTCCAGAAAAGAAACAGAAAAGGTTTGAGAGTGGAGATTGCATCTTCCCTGAGGAAATGAGGAACGATCTGTGAAGTTCACAGCACAACACGTGAGGGCAAAGTGCTCTGGCTATTTTAAAAATATACTTGTTTGTTCTAAAGAATGAAGTGGTGCTTTGGAGAGAAATAAAACCAGGATGAGGAAGCAGTAATAAAGCAGGGCTGCTCTGCAAGTTGCCTTCCCAGAGGAGCATTTACAAGCCCTACTGATGTGTGACAGACTCCTTATGGCTCGGTGCTACCAGCCTTTGGAATAAAAATGGCCTTGGGATGGCTGGATGGGAGCTCCTGGCTGAGATGTGATTGCATTCAGCCCTCTGGGCAGAGGAGCTGCCTTGGATCTGGCAGGGTCTGTGTCTAAGTCTGCGTCTCCTTGCTTGCTGTTTATTGATCCCCAGAGAAAACTCCATGGAGGGTGGGAAGGGTCATTTCTCACTGCCAGCTCGTTAATGGCATAGGGCAAACAGCAAAATGAACAAAATGAGCAGAAGAAAGAGGCTTTAATGAGTAGTTCACACCTGAGATGTGATGGCTCTTCACAAATCAGAGGCTGAGTAGCTCCTGCACCTCTGCACTGTTTTGTGTCGAAGTGTTTGCAGTGTTCCCAGGTGGGTTCTTACAAGGGGCTGCAGTGGCACCTTGGAAACAGACTCAACTTAGAGGCAGTGGTAAATACAATACTTGCTCTCAGAAGGTATTTATTACAGGTAAATTCAGCCAAATTTTTTTTCAAGGCTCAGTAAAGAGATTGATCTCTTGCTGTCCTGAATGCTAGCATTAAAAATAAAGGTCAAACTTCAATACATGGAACTGTTGCTTTTCCTGAATGCACCTGTATTCAGTGGGTTTCAAACCAAACTGGTTTGCTTCAGGCAAATTCAGCCTCCCATGCATTTCACAGAGCTGGGAAAGGTAAATTGGTATATTCTTGCTCATAACTCTTTTTTTTTTTTTCTTTTGTTTTGGTTTGGGATTTTTTTTGGGGGGGCAGGGGGTTTATTGATTTTGTTTGGGGCTTTTTGGTTTTGGTTTTATTTGTTGCAGGAATGAGCCATAATGGAAAGAAGACTCAATGTCCAGAGCCTCCATGAGCAATGCATTCAAACCCCAGGGAGCCCCTGGTGTGGCACCTGCTTTGGGCAATTTTCTGATGCTCACAGAGTATGGGCATGTCCAGGGAGGTGTAGTTGTCCATAAATTGCTGAAGGAGCCTGGGAGACTTAAACACAAAGTTTAAATGGCAAATGCTTTGTGGGGTGACTCTGGGGAGCTCTTGATGGCCCTCCCAGGCCTTTGGCCAGACCCTCAGACAATAAAGACAACATCCTGGATGATGTGTTCACAGTTGCTTTTTGCTGACTGTAGCAATCTGCATTCCCATTGCTAAAAAAACATTTCCCCATTATCCCTACAACTGTGGGTTGTTGAAATCCCGGTGTAGCTTTAGCAAATGGGATGTTATGGAACATTGCCTCCAGAGCTGAATTTACCAGCTCAGTCTGTCTCTAGGTGCTGGTTAATGTTGTAGGAGAAAGTCTAGAAATACCCACAAGTGATGCTACAAGAAGAAGGAAACTTGTTTTTTCCTTTTTCTAATTTAGAGATACCTCGGTGTTCTGCAATTACACCAACACCCAGAGCTGTGGGGATGCTTCTGATTCACTTCTTAGCTGGTCTTTATCCCTATTTCCTTTAACAGCTCATTAAGTTATTATCTTTGGGACACCCCTGCAAAGGGAAACTGAGGCACAGTGAGCCTGAGAGACTTCTCTCAAATTATATGAGTATTTGGAGACAGATGGGAATGAGTCTCAAGTCCCAGTGTAGTTCCCCAAGCACTCAGCCTCCCTCCTGTGGCATTTTGGAACATCACTGCAGGGTTCTAATCAACTCCTGATATTTCACAATTCTTCTCCTGCTTGCAGAGTGCTCCCCTTGGAAGGGCTTTGGCTGGAATTCAGAGTGAAGATTTTCAGAAGTGACTACCACTTTTTGGTCCTTGGAGTTCACAAAACAAATCCAAGAAGCAGCAAATCTTTCTCCTGCCCCCCAAGAGGACAAAATATTCCATTTTCCACAAGTTCCTGTTCATTATCCTTGTTAAAGTCATTAGCAGGAAAGCAGCTGGGGAGTTCACATGTTTTTCACTCTCTCCCTCTCTCTGGTGCCCAGGCTGGAGTGGGCGTGGTTGGAGCATCTCCTTGTTATTGCTGCAGTCTAGGGAGATTTAAAACAAATTTTTTTGATCAAGTAATTTTGTAGTTTAGGAATGATAATGCTCCTACTGAAATAATATTATAAGCATAATTAAAAGAACTCCCAGAAGAGAGTCAGCAGTCTTGGAAAAAAAAAATTAACCTCATGCAAACAATAATATGAAAGGGCAAGACACAGGCTTCTGAATGCTTTCATTTGTGTCGACTCTGTAGCATTTCTGTAGGATTTACAAAGAACAGATTCTGTAAAGTGGTCCTTCTCCACCTGAATGCCACAAAACAATTCTTTAATAGTTGAGCATTCAACAGAAAATGGAACAAAACATAGTTTTGTTTCATTCAGCCATGCACAGGAGCATCACATCTGCGCTGTCCTGAGGAATTGTAGAATATTTAGGGCTACAAAAGACTTCTAAGATCCTTGAGTCCAACCTTTAACCTGCCACTGCCTGGCCCCCAACGAAACTATGTCCCTAAGGGCCACATACCCATGTTCTTTGAACACTTCCAGGGATGGGGATTCCTCCCCTTCCCTGGGCAGTCTGTGTAAGGATTCCTCTCCCCCTCTTGCTCTGGGGAAGAAGAGTTGTGTTCTGTGCCTCACCTGGCTGCAGCCCCTGGGCATTGCTCCCTGGATCCAGAGGGGAGGTGACCTTCAGCCCTTTCCTCCCTGCCTGCCATCAGCTTCTCCTGTTCACTCACTGCTGAATCCCAAAAGTTCACTGTCTTGGGTTGGAAATGGGGGTGGGTATTCTGTTCCTATCTGATGGACCAGTTCTCTGCTGTTGATGGGGCAGTTTTCTTTATCTCTGCCACAGCCAACCCTCCCTCCAGGAGATCTCTGCTGTCCATGGCCACTGAGTGTCCCTGCAGGGCTGATCCAATCCCAGCATCCCATGGGGAGATGCTCCGCCCAGGGGAGGAGCCAAGCATTCCTACCTGGATCCAATCTGGGCCTGGCACAGCACAGCAGCCTTTGCCCCCTGCATTGCCAGAGGAGCAGCTTTCTGCTGCCTTGCATGGCCAGAGGGAGCCCAGGCCCATCTGCAGCAGCCCTGGAGCTGCAGAGGAAAACTCCCCCCTTGTGCAGGATCCCTGCTGCAGCAGAGCCACAGCTGGCACTGCAGGAGGGCTGAGCCCCCATGGGATGGGGCTGGGACACCCCCCTGACACACAGGGGCCAGGGCCTGGGATCACTCTGGCAGCAGTGTTTTGTGTTACGCATTTTTATTTTATTTTTATTTTTTCCCTAATAAACAACTGTTATTCCTGCTCCCATATCTTTGCCTAACAACCTCTTAATTTCAAAATTATAAACAATTTGTAGGGAGGGTTTTTTACATTTTCCATTTCAAGGAGGCTCCTGCCTTCCTTAGCAGACACCTGTCTGTTCAAACCAAGGCTCTCACAAATAACAACTGGCTGGCTCTGTGCTCTCTTGAAGGCACAATGTGGAAAAAGCCAGACCACGATCCTGGGGGTATTTTCATGCACTGAACTTGAAAGCAAAAGGGACTCTGGACTAGGATTTATTATTTTGGTTTGCAGAGTTTCTGATAAACAATCACATTTTAGTCAATCAGCTGGATAAGGCATGAAAGCCGTTTGTTATTTTTTCCCCTCAGGAAAACCTGTGTGACTTAAACTTTGTGACCAGCAGTTCTCTTGCAGAAATGAAGTTGGCTCTATCTGCATTCAGCTACAGGAAACTGATACAACATAATGGCTCTGCCAATTTATTCATACAGCTGATATTTGCTAATGCACTTTGATTTATTGGCTTTCTCGCCTCACAGTAAAGCTGTATTTTTATATACTTTATTTCCTCCACAATCCCCAGCATGCACAGTTCCTGCTGGGCCTTCACAAATTAATCTCTGAGATTTTTTCATTGTGTCTTGAGCGAGCAGAGAGCACCATCCATCTCGGTTTGAAATTGGTTGTGCTCCAACTTTCTGCTTTTGCTTTTTCTCTTTTTGGCTTTTCTGGTCCCATAGCACTTTCCAGGGTGGATTTGTGTCTGTTCACAGCAGACATGGCTCACATCAGTGTGAAAAGGGAGGATGTGAGACCCCTTTGCATGTCCAGGACTTTCACAGGATGCTCAAAAAGAATTACAGTTTGACTGGGGTGCTGAGGTTAGGTTTAAATTCAGATGTAGTTGTCACTTTTTGCTTGTACAAAGTCAGAGGAATGATAATATGTAGAAAATTTGCCTCGCTATGCTTTGTTGCTGCTGCTGTTGTTCTTTTCAAGCACTGTAGTTGTGGCACACAAATACAAACACCTAAAACAGGTGATGGGCATTGTGAGCTCGATCCTGGATGTCCTAGGGATGAAGGAAGGGTGCACAGGGACAGCAATGAAAGCTTTCATTTTGTCAACTGTGTTTGAAAGCTGCATTCACAAAATAGTTTAATGGAAGGATTTGGATGCTGGATAATTCTTTCCCCATCCCTTTTAGATGCACTAACTGAAAGAAGGATAATCAAATTTAAGTGACTGCTTAATTCACTGGAAACCATATGATCCACCACTGTGACAGCTCTTTTACAAGGCTTGGGCCATTATCCCAAACAATCTGGGGCTCCCCGTGTGCACAACTGCGTAGAGCAGAGAAACTCAGCAGGACAATCTCCCAAAACTGCTGGAATTTTTATGATTGCTGTATTTTAAACTACTTACAAACTCACTGTTGATCTGCTCCCAAGTACACCTGTGCTTTAGGATGGAGGTAAGTGTGTTTGAATGCAAATGTGGATAATGCAGTACAAATTGCTTTAATGAAAGGGAAGCTGCCTCTTTGAGAGCATTGAATCCAGGGTAGTGCAACTTCCCAGAATCCAGGAGCTGGCTTTCAGCACTTTCAGAGCCAGACACTCACCAAGGAAGGTGCATTCAGTGCATAGAGAACACTGAAAAAGGAATAGAAATGGGAATAAAGAAGAGATGAAAGGGAGAGGAGGAGAGAGCAAAGTGAGAGAGAAATAGGATGCTCCAAGAATCAGCAGAAGATTGAACTTAGGTTTGGTCACAAAAGAAGAACTACACTGGTGCAGCCTAGATACAGCAGTATTTATACATTTAAAGGAAAATGAGTATGTCAGGGAATGGTTTTAAGCTGACAATGAAAATCCTGAGGCCCCTCCTGTTCCAAATCTGAGCCTGAGTGAGATGGACAGACATGCCCAGTGTTCCCAGGCAGGAAGGTCTGTCCCTGTCCTGCTGCAAATGAACTGCAGCTGCACTGGGAACCTGACCCTCTTTTTAATCTTTAGTCCAAGTCTGAAATATAAAATGGGAAGCGAAATAACCAAGACTCCCTCAATCCTTGATCTGCCTGAAGTCCAGAATGGATCTGCTTGACAGTAAGTGCACTGGGATTTCCACAGGAATGGCAGAGAGCCCTGGTATCCTCCCTGGTTATCAGCAATATTCATGTCTCACAGTATCATTGTGTGAAGGAGACAGTGAGAGAGGAGCCCTGTGTGCCCTCAGGCCTTGCTGTGGCTCTTTTCCTCTTCCATGAAGCTCTAAAACTTGTGTATCATCCCACTGACTTTGGTGAAAATGGTGCAAAATTTCTCTTTTACTTTGTGGTTTCAAATCCACTGATCAAATTAAAAAAAAAAAAGTGTGAAGAAGTGTGTGAAAGAGAAAGAAAGGAGGCACACTGATTGCTGCTCCAGATGTTTTCTGCACCCTGCCATTTGGTTTCTGCTCTTTCCAAGCACCAGGAGTTAATCTTCTCCAGCGAAGTAACAAAACCGAGTGACAGCTGCTGCCAACACCTCTGTGCACAGCCCTGGGGGGAGCAGTCTGCTCACAGGTCTGGAGGGTATCAGTGGTGACATCCTGATTTACTGCTGCTCAGTTACATCTCTGTGAGGGAAAGAGCTGTCTCTGCCAGCTGGGACAGGGAGGCAAAGGCACTCACAAGCTGTGTGTCACCGTGGTGGGGGTGACATTCTCCTCCACAGCAGAAAAGGTTGGATTGCAGCACATGCTGCTGGATCCCTGGCACTCAGGGAAGTGTAAATGACATTGTGGAGTTTCTTCTGTAATGAACTCTCTGTGGGGCCAGGCTGGGATGAAGCACATCGGTGACAATGACGCTGTCATTTGGAGCTGGGTGATTTCCGTGGGGTTCTGCAGGCTGAGCAGAGAACTCCACGGGGTCCCAGTGGTTAAAGTTCAATATTGGGATCAGCAGATTTTTGTGTTGTCTCTCAGCTTCCATGGTGATGTATTTTAAGGACATTTTTGGCTTTGTGTGTCTGTGAAAGCCATCTGCATGACAGCAATGGGAATGTGTATTCCTGTCTGGTGTCTTACTCATCTTCTTAGGACAGCCTGGAGAAGGAAGAGGCAGAGAGGGAGTGGGGAGCACTTGGTTGCTCCTCACCCTGGCCTTGCTCTGTCCACAGGCAGGACGAGGCAGGACAGTTTGTGATAACAGCAGCTTGCAGAGGTATCCCTGAGCCAAAGAGCAGGAAACAAAAGGATCAGCCTGAGATTATGATGGATGCATGGACAGACTTCCAGGGGTCCAGGGGCAGCCACAGCTTCTGTGGCCAGCCTCTACCAGGGCCTCACCATTGGCACAGCACAGAATTATTTTCCTCCTAATATCTCCTCTAAATAATATCATATTCCTTCCTAATGTCTCCTCTAAACCTACTGTCAGTTTGAAGCCATTCCCCCTTGTCCTGTGCTCTTGTCAGACATCCCTGTGTGTCACAGACATATTTTATGAAAATCCTTTCGCTAGGATTTTTCTCCTGAGAAGCTGAGAAGCCTCAGAAAAGAAATGTAAACAATAACTGTCTGATGGCTGTGGAATGTGGTCTGGAGAGGGTTTACCAACAGGTGCATCTTTGATTGGTCTCATGTGGATTGTTTTTACTTGATGACCAGTCATGGTCCAGCTGTGTTGGCACTCTGGTCAGTCACAGGTTTTTATTATTCATTCCTTTCCTTTCTAGCTTTCTGGTGTCTTCTTTCTCTTTTCTTTAGTATAGTTTTAGTATATAATTTTATTTTAATGTAATATATATATAATTTTCTTTTAATTATAATATATATATAATATAAAATATATAAAATATATAAATTATGTATTATATATTATATATATTATGTATTATATATTATATATTATGTATATAATATATTATATATAAAATAATAAATCAGCCTTCTGAAACATGGAGTCAAGATTCTCATCTCTTCCCTCATCCTGGGTACCCACAAACTCCACCACAGCTGAGCATCCCTGCAGTGCTGCTGTAAGAGCTGGCAGTGTGGCACTGGGGCTCTGCACAGCTGCTCTGCCTCCCTCTGCCCTGGGTCTGTACCAGGAGCAGTGAGTGCTGCCCTGCAGGTGTCAGTGCCAGGAACAGCTCCTGTGGCTGCTCTCAGCTCAGGGAACATTTCCAGCCCCTTTCATTCTCTCTCTCTCTTTTTTTTTTTTTTTTTTTTTTTTTTTTTTTTTTTTTTTTTTTTTTCCCTAAAGGTGATGATGTAGAGGTCAGTGACAAAAGCTAGAGTAAATTGGATATCCTGCTCCCAGGATATGCTGCCCCTTCCAGCACTGGATTACCTATAAACTGCTGGTTGTAGAGAGACTACACACAGCTTTTGCCAAGGAGTTTGCCTTCAGGTGCTGACTCCTGACAGCAAACCACACAGATCCTTGCCATTTCCTTTCAGGCCCTTTGCTGCCTGGAGGACACAGCTAGAAATCCTGTGGGTCTGGGCTGTGGTGCTGTGTCAGGGCAGGAATGAGAATTCCAGCTCTCCCTCCTGTGCCTGACTGGCACCAGCACACCCTGCTCAGTGCCTGTGCTGTGGGAGCTGCAGCTCTGAGTCTCTGTGAATCCTTTCCTGCAGGGGCAGAAGTCCTGCAGGGAGATAATCCAGGCTGATATCAGTTTTCTGCTCTGCTGGTTTTCCCTGTAACCCATTACCCGGGATTGAGATGGATGCTTTCCCATAAGAGGTTTACATTAAGGCAGATTCCCCATCCAGGTTGAGATTTCTGCCCCTCCCTGGTTTCCAGACGTCCCAGGGACATTAGGAGCAGCACAAGGAGTGCAGGAGGAGGGATGAAACTCTGCAACTCTGCTGTGTTTCTTTTTTTTCCTTAGTGTTGTCAATTAAAGAGGATTTATGTGTTATTTCTCTGTTCTGTAATTACCCCCTGGGATTTATTTCAGATAGCTGGAGAAAACAATATACCTCCAGAACTTTCTGGCTGCTGGGAAGAGTTATTGCTGCTCCTCCTGATTGTGTAGCAAAATCCAAGTCCCTTCATTACTGCCTTTACCTCAGTGAAGCATGAGAAGGGATCCATTGTAATTTTGTTCCCTTTCAGGAGGGGACATAAGAAATGGCCCTGGACATGCCAGGTACAGTGATTCTATAGGACAAATGGAATTACAGGTCACAGAGAGTATTATTAAAGCCCTGTGTGTCAGGCTCTGAGAGCTCTCCTGTGCTTGCCTGCACAGTCAGACTTCACAGCAGAGAAGTTGTCATTAGTGATGATTGAAGGCCAATCTGTTGTTTCTGATTAAACACTCACTAATGATGGTCTGATGTTACAGGTTGTTTTTTTATATTTTGTGTTCATTTCAAAAGCAAAAAAAGAGATATTTTCTTCTTCTACTTATGCCTTGAAACCTATGATTGACTGGCACTTGAAGAGGATATGTGGTTGCTTGATTTTTTTTTGAAAGCTGAGGGGTGGGAGAGGGATTTGTTTGCATGTGAAGGAGGGCTTGACAAAAAAAAATTGAGAGAAATATTGACATAATTTAGGTAACACACACTGTAAACAAGCTGCTAGGTTTTGCTTACAATAATTTACATCCATTCCTCTGCAGAGCACAGGCTGTGAATTTCTCCTCATCCAAGACAGAGCCAATCATCCTGACTTGCAGGGCTTCCTTGCACATATTTCTGCCATGTTTGCCCTGAACTTTGGGGCTGATGAAACCCCCACATCAAGTGAAGCTCTGCTGAAGTCACCGAGGGTTTAATCCAAGATAACAAATTGGCTTTGCTTTATTCATGTGTCTCAGGCTGGGCTTGCAGGCAGATTCCCTTCCAGCAGAGTTGTTTGGATTGCAGGTTAGCTGGAGGTCGGGCAGCTCTGCTGCTGGAGGAGGCAACCCAAGGGAACATGCCCAGTGGGGATGTGCAGCTTGTCCTTACAAACGCAGACAAGTGGTTCTGCCTGCAGCCATCCCAGCCAGCAGGAGCAGCCCTGGAATTCCACTGTCACTGTCACTGTCACTGCAAGCAGGGCCACCCAGAGGGAGCAGCAGCTCACTGAGATCCCATGGGTGCTGCTGGGCACTCTCAAGGGTTAAACCTCTTTGCTCAGTGTCAGAACCCAGGATATTCCTCTGGCTGCCCTGGATCATTCAAGACCTTGGCAAGGGGCTCAGAGACCTTGGCACAGAGTCAAAAACACCCATGCCTTTGATTTTAACCCATGGAAACAATTACCAGCTTTTGTGAAGATTTACAAGCCACAAGAGTTTGAGTAGAATGGTAGTGAATTTGTCACAGGGTGAAAAAGTAGAATTTTGGGGTTTTAGAATGGGGGTTGAAGCAGCAAGATGGAGGAATCTGAGCATGTCCTATCCTTCTCCTTCTTCTTGTCCTCCATCCTCTGCTGTGATGGTGACACTTCTGGGTTGGTTTAGAGTAGAGACAGACTGTCTAACATGGGTGATAGTTATTGGAAATTTATTGTAAATAAAGTACACCCAGTTTTTAGTATAAAAAGCCAACACCAGCCCAAGGGCAGGGACTGTGCCACAACCCGACCTGCTGGACAGAGCTCAGCAGGTCAGAGAAAGAATGGAATGGATAAGAGAAAATAAACAACCTTGAAAAGCAGAACTGAAGAATCTCAACTTCTTCAGTTGCTGGTCAGGAAAAAAGAGACCTTCTGATACCTTGGGGTCATCTCAACCACAGAAACCCAAGAGCTCAGGGGCACACTTATGCCCTGGGCAGGACACATGGATGGGCACACGGATTCCTGCAGCCCCTTGGCTGTGCTGGCCCCGAGGTGGGGCTGGCACATGTCCCTGTCACTGCTGGTCCTGCTTTAGTGATGAAGCAGAGCAGGGCAGATTGTGAGGAGCATCCTTGGCAGAGGCAGTGGAACAAATTGCCTCACTCCTGCCTCTAGATCCAGAGTGCTCCTGCTCAGCAGAACACTGGTGCTGGCAAAGGCAGGCTGCAAGGTGCTGCTGTGCATGGAAAGCCTGCCTCACTTCTCCAGACATAAAGGGCACTGCAGCTCATCTCCGAAGTTATTTTACCACAGCTCAGGTCTGAAAGATGTGATATAAACCCAAATTTTATTTTCCTCAGCAGTGTCTTTCTGTAATCAGGCCCTAAACAGGTCCTCCCCGAGGGCTGTGTCCCAGGCAATTTGTGCTGAGTCCCTCAAGGCTGCGCTGGCCTTTCCCCATGATGAACATCACTATTAGCCTTTTTCTGTGACTGTGTTCACAGGGGTCTTAGGAGGAGGGAAGAGACGAGGATCTGACTCCACGTTTCAGAAGGCTGATTTATTATTTTATGATATATATTACATTAAAATTATACTAAAAGAATAGAAGAAAGGATTTAATCAGAAAGCTAGTCTAAGAATAGAATAAGAAAGAATGATAATAAAGGTTTGTGGCTCGGACTCTCTGTCCGAGCCAGCTGACTGTGATTTGCCATCAATTAGAAACAACCAACATGGGCCAATCACAGATCCACCTGTTGCATTCCACAGCAGCAGATAATTAATGTTTACATTTTGTTCCTGAGGCCTCTTAGCTTCTCAGAAAGAAAAATCCTAAGGAAAGGATTCTATGAAAAGCAGAGGAAGAGTAACCAAGAAAGAAAAATGACATTTTTCATAAAAGATGTCTGTGACATTTTTCTTTCTTGGTTATTCTTCTTCTGCTTTTCATAGAATCCAAGGCTGGTTTTGGTTAGAAGGGACCTTAAATATCATCTTGTTCCAGTCCTCCATGCCTTCCACACCTTCCACTAGACCAGGTTGCTCAGAGCTCCTTCCAGTCTGGCTTTGAACACTTCCTTTTGGGGCAGTTCCATGTTTGCTGTCCCCATAGCTCCATGTCTTTGTGTTCTCCCAGGGTTGGGAAAGGCACCATGATGTCCCAGAGGGCAGAGAGGAATGGAGATGACAGTGGAGGACAGGAGAAATGGAGATGGCAGTGGAGGACAGGAGAAATGGAGATGGCAGCGGAGGACAGAGCTTTGCCTTCATCAGTACTTGGGAGGGTTAAAGCAGTGATGGTGGACGAGGTTTTCATTGCAAAATCAAGGGGATGGAGGCCCATAATTTCTGGCTTTGGTGTTTATTTATATTTATGAGCAGCTCTAAATTAAAGAGGAACTCAACCCTGTGCTGCAAAGGTTACTCTTGCCATTAAAATTCTAGGAGTCAGAGTTGTTGCTGAAGTTTCCTGCTAATTATCTCAGAAGATGATGTTCACATTTATTTGTCATTCTGAATGGGGCTGCATTCAGAAGTTCTTGTAACAAAAAGTGCTGTTTGCTTGTTAAAAAGAACTGACTGACTCGAAAAGTACCTGGGAGCAGCCAGAGAGAGAACAAACAAATTTTTTTTAGTATTATTTCCACATGAAAATGAAAGGTCCAAATTAGAGCTCTGGCATGTATCTGTTGAAGTCTTCATAAACAGTGCTCATACCACAATTGAAATTACAAACACCACATCTGTGAGATCCTTCTTCTGTCCTCATGCAGTGTTTGTAATGTTAATGTTTGTTTCTGAAACTCTTTGGGCTGAGCAGCTTCAGGCATTTTTACTTGTTGTTATTTCCCTACAAGTGTCAACGAGGTAATAACACCTTCTGGTTTTAACACCTTTCTCCCTCTTTTAAATGTATCTATGAGTAACCATCGGGTTTTCTGGGGAAAACAATGATTAGTATTTTCATTTAAACAAATGAATAACAAACTGGCCGTTTTCAAGTTCCCTTTTAAGGCACTGCCTTATATTTTTTTTCTCCTATGGTAACTCTTGAGCGGAATTCTGTAGGGTCAGGAGCTCTCTAGAGTGAAACTGTGCAGAGTAAATGGCAGCAGGATAACAGCATCTCACAGTCTATATTGCAAATCAACGGGGAGGCTGACACCCTGAATTGGACTGTTTGCTGAATAACAAATCTGGAATGGATGCCAATGTACTTTCCCCCCTTGGAGAAAAAACTTTCATTTCAGCTGAGGGGAAAGAAAGTATTGTTTCCATCAAAGAATCAGCTGTAGAAAGTACATTCCCAAGCCCACAATATTCGTATTTCAATGCAAAGTAGATATGTAAACAAAAAATGAGGGGAAAAAAGTAAAGAATTCCAGAATTCCACTGCAATTGTCACAGATTCATCCAGGAGCTGGGGAGAACAACTCCTCAGGCAGGTCCAGAGAGTGCCTGGAAAAGCTGGTGTCTGGAAACAAGAAACATCACTTGGCAGCCTCTTTCTGCATTTCTGTCCTCAGGGTCCATAGGCTGTGAAATATCCCTCCACAGCTGTGACATTTGCCTTACTCTATAAACAGAAACATTCAGGTTTCTGTCTTCACTCCCTGTGTCATTCAAACCCACGGAGGGAAGGGAAAACGTCTGCCTCATGCTGGGGGGCTCAGAACAGCTGGAAAAGTCATGTTCTAGGGAGGGTCAGGCTGGGTACCAGGGCAAGGCTCTTCCCCAGAGGGTGCTGGCACTGCCCAGGCCCCCCAGGGAATGGGCACGGCCCCGAGGCTGCCAGAGCTCCAGGGGCTGCCAGGGGTGCCCGGGGTGGGGCTGTTGGGGTGTCTGTGCAGGGCTGGGGCTGCCCTGGGTGACCCTGGGGGTCCCTCCCAGCTCAGGACATTCCATTATTCCATGGTCTGCCGCTGCCTGCTTTATGTGCATTGGAAGGGGGATGGATTTTACTGGGTTTGGTTCTTGTTTGTGTCGTGTAGGCAGTCTGAGCTCTGGGCTGTTCGTGTCACAGCTGTGTGAGCAGAGCTGGAGCTGAATCCTGGTCAAGGTTGGGGAGAGGGAAGAGAGCAAAGGTGTACCATGGACAAGAATGTACAAAGCAGGGAGGGTGGAAGTGGAAGGCAGCGGATCTGGGGGGTCTTTGGGAAGCTACAAAGCAGCTCAAAGAGCTGCAGCAGGATCTGAAGGGTCAGAGAGGGAAGAGGCTACACCTGGCATGAGCAGCCAGCAGCTATAAACCTGGCTGTCACCACTACTTTGGAGCCACATCTACACATTGGTTCTGTATTTCCAGCACTCCTCAGAGAGCTCAGAGTCAGGGCTCCTTAGGAAAAATGGCAAATGGAAAAAAACTCACACAGTTTTTTTCCCTGTGACTTTGGATTCAACCAGGGTTTTAGGCAAACAATCTTTTCTTGCTTCTACATCCTGTAATCTCTTGTTGCTATTTCTCTTCGTATCAGATCAACACTGAGAGAAACTGGAGCAAATCCTGTGCAAGATTTCCTCTCTCATATGGCAAATTCCTCTGCTTCATATGTTGGTTGGGTGGTTGATGAAGAACACCAGGAGGAAAAAAAGCAATTACATCCAGCACAGGCACTCACAGCTGGCATCACAGCCATGTGTTCACAGTGATGGTTGCTGTACTGCTGGGAAGCCATAACATTTGTGGTTTCCAGCCATGTTAAACCCTTCCCAGTTAAAGCCACAGTGCTTTTATCTTCAGAGCTAAACCCCCAGATCTGGGCTTTAAAGTCACCACGCGCCCTGATTCTCTCTCGAGGAGTGGGGCAGCTGCACTGTGCATGGCAAGGAAATGTCATTGCAGGGGTTCATGTAAGGCTAGTCTGCTTCAATTATCTCTGCTCCTGGGCAATTACCACCCTCTCCTGGATCCTCCCAGGTTCCCTGCTTCTGCCACCCACGTTTCCCATGGACAGCCGGATTTCTCAGCCTCAGGTCTGTGCTGTTCCCACTTGACATGTTGTCAAATGAATGCTCCAGGAGTGAAAATGGCACAAAATCTCTGCAGTGGATTAAATGACTGTTAGCAGGTAAGTCCAAATTAGGCTGTGTAGGTAGGCAAAAGGCGAGGCAATGTAACACTTCACTGGGGCCATGATGGAGGATTGGTGACGTTCAACAAGGGAGTACAAATGCTTAAAAATGTATGGCAGTCTTGAAATCCATCACTCTTCCTCCCCCCTCAGATTTGGGACATTTCTCAAAGGTTGTTGGTTGTTTAGGTTGGATACCAGGGAAAGGCTCTTCCCCAGAGGGTGCTGGCACTGCCCAGGCTCCCCAGGGAATGGGCACGGCCCTGAGGCTGCCAGAGCTGCAGGGGCTGCCAGGGGTGCCCGGGGTGGGGCTGTTGGGGTGTAGGAGCTGCCCTGGATGTACTTTGTGGGTCCCTTCCACCTCAGGATATTCTGTGATTGCTTCCTCATCTTCTGCCCCCTCTGCTTTCCTTTCCCCTCTCTCCCATCTCACCCCAGTGACATGAAGAGGTCAACACTGTCAGTGAAGAAATGGGGTATAAGCCAACATAAAGTAGTTTTTTAAGAACACAGGTGATACTTTGATTTTCTTGTGAATAATTTTGGACACATTTTTGGTATGATTGCAGCACATGTGATCCCTGCTGAATCGCGGCAGACCTGCCTCTTCCATCAGAAAATGCCCATAGCCCTGGGACTGCCAGGGCTTTCCCAGGTCTGTGTATGGGATCCTATTGCACTGGAAAAGGCCAGACTGCAAATCCCCAGCTTTGATTTCTGCCACCACAGAACTACGAAGGGTTTGGGTGGGGAAGGACCTTAAAGGCCATCCAATCCCACCCCTGCCATGGCAGGGACACCTTCCACTGTCCCAGGTTGCTCCAAGCCCCATCCAGCCTGGCCTTGGGCACTGCCAGGGATCCAGGGGCAGCCACAGCTGCTCTGGGCACCCTGAATTTCTTCCCAATATCCCATCTAACCCTGCTCTCTGTCAATGTGAAGGCATTCCCCCTTGTCCTGGCACTACATCCCACAAGAAAAATTGGGCAGCCTCTGGCTGCTGCACAGAGCCCAGGAAAGGGTGGCTGCCAACCTCCATGTTTTCTGCTTCATCTCTGCCTGCAGGAGCATATGGATATCTGAACCTTGCACCATTAAATTAGTGCAACCTTTTGGCCTGGGAAGGAGGGATTTGTTCACACAGACAAGTGAATTATTAATACAATTTGCAGGAGGTAACCTCGCTGGATGGCTCACAGGGCTGCTGCTCTCTCTGTATGTAGGGCTGCAACAGCAGCAAGGTTAATACAGAGCATCCATCATTTCCATTAATAGATGGCTGAGCTGTTTGGATCCCTTGTGTGGTCTGCCTTTAATTATGTTTTAAGGTGGCCTCTGCATATTTCTTTGCAGTGAAAGCTGGGGTAGAGGATGGCAGTCAGGTCTGTGGGCTGACTGATTAAACCTGCCCATCACACCTTCTGTACAGGGATCTTTCCAATGCAAATAATACCTTGTAGAAGGAGAAATAGATAGGAAAATTATGCTGGTCCAGCCTGTATTTGTCAGGAGGCAGATTTCAAATGGATTTTTTTTTTCTACTTCCAAAATGTATCGGGAACACTGAGCTGCCTTTTGTGACTCCAAATCCTACGTGCACCAAGGATGGACAGAACAGCACTAATGTAGATATTATTTATTAATGACCTGTTAGGGGTCAGGATTGCCCTCAATTCTTCAGTGTAATAAAACAGTTTATAGAGCATGTTGTGTTTTTAAAGGGTTCCTGTTACCCTAGAATGAAATTACATTCAAAGATCTCTGTTGCTTTTATCTGTCCTCTGAACATCCTGTTGACTTTTGAAGATTTGTACCACATGCACATGAAACACAAAGTATCTGGGATTTACTAGATTGTCACATTTTACTTCACATCTTTTACTGCAATATTAACATGCAATAATCAATCCAGAACATTTCTTTCATATGTGCTGCTCTGACCAGAAGGAAATGGTTCATGTGAGCCTTGTGTGTGCAAGAAAAGCAAAGGAAGAGCATTAAAAACAGCAGTCTAATAAATTCACTTTACATGTATAGAGAATAACAGCAGGAACAGGACCCCTGGCCCAGACAGAAGAAATGAGGGGAAAAGAACTGGAGGTTACACTCAAATTTCTGTGGTGGGTCTGGCCCCTGTTTTCATTGATTCACAGGCTCTTTGTCTCTGCCTTTACAATGGCCTGTGAGGTACAACTGGACCCACTCTGTTTCAGATGATCATGCCAAGGGTGAGCAGCAGTGGAGTGACCTCAAATTTATTCCTGACTCACTTTTTCTGGCAGCCTGAGGAGCCAAGAGTGATTGCATTGTCCTCAGTGCCCAGCTCAGTGTGTGCCATAGAGCCAGGCTCCACTCTGGAGCAGAAGGGCTCTTCCATCCCCCTCTGGAAAGCCAGGGGAGAGGGGTGAGCATGGAAACATCCTGGGCATCCTTCTGTAAACCCAGCAAACCCTGCCTGATGTCAGGGGCGCCAGCACATCACTGCTGAGCCCAGCCCTGGTGTGCTGGAGGCATCTCCTGGTACAGGTGAGGGAGGGATGTCTGGTGCTATAGGAGCCTCCTCCAGCCAGGTCTCACAAGTTCTTGGAGGTCTATAACACACCCAAGATAGCTGAGCTACCCTTGGAGGCATAAAAATCAGCAGGATGCCTTCTGTTGCAGTGTTGGAAACAAAAAGGTTTAATAAAAGGCAAAATAACAAACAATAAAAACTGAGCCAGGTGCCAGAGGTTGTTGCTCCTGGTAAAACACACCACAAAAGCAGTTCGTTTATTTGTTCTCTTCTTTTTCCAATAAATTGCCCAGGCAGAACCTTTTGGCTCCTGTCCAATTGGCTATCCTTAGGTTTGAGGTGAAGTCCCCCAGGCCTATGAGGTGGCTTTTTCACCAAAGGAGAGAAACTTCTGGGCCTCTTTCCTTTTTGAGGGGACAGAGGAAAGTCAACAAGGGGCACATCCCTACAGTCTGCCTTCACTCTTGCTGTCTCTATCTCTGTTTCCCTATAGATCCATAGAAATAGATCCATAAAAAATGGCTTATGAGAGAGGTACGTGGCTAACAGAAATTTGGTGAGCAGTGTAGAATGTTCTCATCACATGATGGACTGAAAACTGCATGGCAGATGTGAAAAACACCAATCACTCATTTTTAAAATTTTAAAAGTTTCATAGTAATAAAATGGTTATAAAAATTGTAATACAATTAGAGTAATAATAATTTGGACAATTTGGATTAGGACAATATGAGACAATAGAAACTAAGAGTTACAGGCAGTCCAGGTACCTTTTTCTGGGCAACATACGCCCAAAAGAGGACCTAAGTTAACATAGGATTAACCCTTAAAAGCAACAGCCTGTTACATATTCATACACCTCATACATGATGCATAAATTCCATTCAAACAAAGGATTCTGTCTGGTCATCATCAACTTCTTCCTCTTAATCTTAAGGTGCCTCTGATCCTTAGCTAGGTAAGAAGAAGTTTGTTTCTTCTGATAATGGAGCAATTAATTCTCCTTCTCTGAAAGTTTTAGGTGTCCTGTGGCTGCTATCTTGGTGTGAGTCCTTTCTTTAAAAAAGTATTTTTCATAGCATAGTTTCTGTTTTAACATTATGTTATAACCTAAAACTATATTTTACACACTACTTAAGAGAATTAACACAGTATTACTTTCTAACACAACACATATAATATTCACTTTAATATTTGTAAAAAGCCAATCATAAAATACGCATTTTTCTCAGCAGAGCATTGGGAGCTGCTTCTTCTCTCCTGGCTGGAGCTGAGGCTGTCTCCTGGTGTGTTCCACCTGCTGCAGCCCGGGGTGTCACCAAGCCTGAGTCAACTTGTTTGCAGAGGATGTGTCTAATCCAGTGCTCTGATCATCCCAGCTCGCCAGCTACTCCCACACCACTGAACAATATCCAGCCTCAAGAGAGCACAGGCTGCTGAGGGGTCATTAAAATTCCTCCTCAGTCGTGATCATTAAACAAAGCACACAAGAGGCAGACTCCATACCTGGGGAAAGTGGCGTGTTAATGGAGATGCACCCAGCATAATTGCTGTCATCCATCACCCCCAGCCCGCTGCTATTGACAAAGTGCAGCTAAATATTTAAATAAGCCATTTTTCTTCAGAAGCCAAAGGATTAGATGCAGCCAAATTTCTCAGTCTAGTCAGCAAACTATACAAATCCAAGGATTAAACAGGATTTGCTGGAGTGAATGAGAGCTGCTTCTGCATTATGCTTTATGAAAAAAGATTCTTCGCTGCCAAGAATGTTGCTTGGGGCAAGAAGGGGAGGACAGACAATTCTCCTTCCTACTGGAAGCAAGAAAAATAGAATTAGTTTCTCTTTACTCGACACTCTTGATTTACTTTGACTATGTAGTTGAAGGAAAATGTGGCTTTCCCAAGCTCCATTAGACACCTACACTTCTTCTAAAAAGCAAAACATAGGAAATGAAGATGTAGGTGTTGCAAGGCTCTGTGCATCTGTTTTGCTTCAGGGTCAGCTCCCTGGAAGGCTTGCCAGGTTGTTCTCAGTAAAACAAAGGAGAAATGCTTGCTGAAGTCATTTTTACTTGGATACATGCTGGTATGCTGCAGTTTTCCCACATCTGGAGACAGGTACATTGAATTTATTGGGTGAGATAGGAGGTCTTCATCGAAGCTCTGCAGGTACTTGTAGAGGGAGGCAGGAAAGATTTACAAACACAGAAAGAAATATTTGCTGGGGCTGGTTGGGAATTTTTTTTAAACAAAATTTCACTTGATTTGGAATGGAATTCTCAGTTCATGAAAAGTGAATGAAGTTGTTCACAGGAAAAATTGTTATTGATTTTTTTTAATGATAATACAAGTGTAAATTTCTAGGCTTTGGTTATTGCTTTTTTGCAGGATAAAATATCTGGGTTTTATTCATTTGTCCTTAATAATAATATGGTTTAAAAAATGAAACAAACCAGTGGAACAGAGTGAACTGAGCTGATTCAAATTAAATTGAACTGAAATATTTGAAAAGACCCAAACCACAAAAGACAAAAATCTTGAGTTTTCAAAAGTGATGTGAGTTATAACCTTTATATTGATTTTAATGCCAATATCTCCCATCATTCTTCATGGGATACAAAAAAAATCAGTTCTTGGCCTTTCTTAGTGGTCAGCTCAGTTTGGCAGCTCTCAGGAGTGATTTGTGGGTTATTTTTTATGGGAGTGTGAAATCCCTTTAAATCTTGCTTTTTCTGATGGCTGCATGTTGGTGAGGGAAGAGATTTTTCTTTGCAATGATAGCAGAAATATCTGCATGTCTTGGCATTTTCCAGGAAATGCCTCAGATTTGTTGGTCTGACTGATTTGGAAACCATGGAAAAGTTCTGTCCATTCACTTCAGGCAGGGTGTGAATCTCAAAGAGAATTGGTGTAAGTGAGTTGTCCAGAGCTATTCAGTCTGTGCAAAACTTGGTAAGACTTTTTCTCCCAGCAGATTATTTCTCTTTACATATTCACAATAATTTCTTGCAGGATCTGAACTCAGATAACATCTGCCCAGAACCCTGTTCAAGATAAAAATATGAATTCTCTCCCTGGTACATCTGTCCAAGGATTGCATGTGCTGGCCTTGTCAGATCAAATGTGACAAACTTTTCCCCCTCGAATCAATCAATGTCAGCAATCTGAGCCTCATGCCCATCCCTGGGGAAAGACAGCAGCATTTATAAATCATGGGGAAAAAATTAAAATAGTAAGATAAATATTTCTCAGCTCAGGCTTGCAAGGGACTACGGAGTGAATATTTTTCCCTAAATTATGAAAAATAAAACTGCTCTACCCTTACATCATAGAGAGAGGGTTTGGTGGAAATTAAGTAGATTATTCTTTATAGCTTTATTGAAATTCCACTAAGATGTCTAAAAATCCACAAGCCTGTTGCTTTGCAAGTGAATTCAGTGTTTCATCTTTGTGAATTGATAGTGATACATAAATGTCAGCTTTATTGAACATGCCTCCACTGTCTGGCTATCCAAACAGTATTAATTAACTCCCCAAGTCCTGCTCCAGCATGTATTTGAACTCATTTAAAAACTTGCTTTAAAGCAGTTGCTGCAGAAGTGCAGGCTAGAAATATGGTGCACATTTTTAGCAGGGAGTAATTAACCACTGAAATAAATTACCCAGCAGCAAGGTGGATTCTCCATCATTTGAAGCCCTTGGCTGGAGGCTGATTGTCTTTGTGAAGGATGCGTGCTAACAACAGGAGCTGTAAGCTTGGGGCTGGGAGAACATGGTTGTGTATTTACAGCTCTGCTGAGCAGGGTTTGTAGGAGAGTTATCCCTGTTCTGCACCCCAGCTGCAGGAATTCCTGGTGGGACACAGCTCTGCTGCCAGCTGGGAGCAGGACCCAACATTTTACCTGTTCTCTGCAAGATTCTCAGTTCATGAAAAGTGAATGGAGTTATTCACAGGAAAAATTGTTATTGATTTTTTTTTCTAAGAATAATACAAGTGTAAATTTCTAGGCTTTGGTTATTGCTTTTTTCCAGGATAACATATCTTGGTTTTATTCATTTGTCCTTAATAATAATATGGTTAAAAAGGCAAAACAAACAAGCGGAACAGAGTGAACTGAGCTGATTCTTCCCTGTGAAAATGGGCAGGCCCTGGCACAGGGTGCCCAGAGCAGCTGTGGCTGCCCCTGGATCCGTGGAATTGTCCAAGGCCAGGCTGGACATTGGGATTTGGAGCAGCCTGGGACAGTGGAAGGTGTCCCTGCCATGGCAGGGGTGGCACTGGGTGAGTTTTGAGGTCCCTTCCAACCCACCCTTCCTGTGGTTCTGTGTTACCCACAGTGAAACCAGCTGCCTTTGGGTTTGGGCTCCTCCTCACTGCAGGAAGGTCCAGAGAGTGTCCAGAGGAAGGAATGGAGCTTGTCTGGAGGATGAAGAGAAGCTGAGAGAGATGGAGGGGGCTCAGCCTGGAGAAAAGGAGGCTCAGGGGAGAAATTACGCAGCTTTGGCCCCTTCTGCAAGTAACAAGCTACAGAACCAGAAAGAATGGCCTTGAGTTGCACCCGAAGTTTAGATTGGATATTAGAGAAAGCTTCTCCATGGAAAGGCTTGTCAAGCCCTAGAAAAGTGAGAGAGCTCATGGCTGTTATTGATCTGTCCTTTTTAACTGAAAGGTGAGGAACCCTCAGTGCCCCAAGGCCTGGAGGAAGGGGAAAATGCACCACAAACCAATACAAACACACGTACAGCAAGGCTTTGTTCACTGTCTTGCTCATCTGAGCTGAGCAGAACATGAAAATCTGTTGGATGTCACCAAAATGGAAAATGCTCCAGAAATACCTTAAGCAGATTTTTTATTCTTATGCTTATTTTGACTGGAGGAAGTCTGGCAAACCTTGACGGGGGTTAGCCTGGCAAAGCTGTCAATTGGCAAAAAGAAAAACTTCTTTGGATTTTGTCTCCAGCAAGCAATAAGATTTCACATAAAAATATGGAAAGGAATCAGAAACTCTCTTTCAATGTGGTACCTGTTTGCTGCTGCCCTTTTTCTGTGCACCTGGGTGAACAGACAGTGTCCACATGGTGAAAGGAAGGGAATAGGTAAAACACAGAGCCAGATTAGCACTAAGGGAGGTGTGTGGGGCCACTTTCAGGTGCTGAGCCTCACCTGGGGGCAGCAGGAACATCCCAGAGCCACCTGTGTGGAGAGGCAGCTCCTGTGCTCCCTGTGGCAGGGCTGTGTCACATAAACCTCCCTCAGCCTCCCTGAGAGCTGCCAGATAACGTGATTAAACAATAAACCTTGTGTCACACTAATGAATCCTGGCATCCATCTTTCTGATATGATTAAATCAGTGTGGAGACAAATTCTTCATTTCTGACACCAGGTCACTGCACAAGGAGCAGGTTGGGGTTCGTTCTTTGTTTATTTTTATTTAAATACTGAGTTAGGCAAGGTGCTACCAGCAGTAATGAGGGCACTCTGGATTAATTCCTCCCTTGTAAATGGCAGGGAGCACAGAGCTTTTTGATTTTCTCAGCTGCGGATGTTCACAAGTCTCTGCCTGGCAAAGTGGGGCTGGTTCCTTTCTCCAGCAGGACCCTCACCCTGCATGCACAGAGACATGGAACTGTGTTCTGCCCATCCCCTTGGCTTTAGACACATGGAACTTTGTTCTGCCCATCCCCTTGGCATTCCTTGGCTCCCTGTGGGAGTAGCTGCACTGGATTATGCCATAAGGCACACACAGAGCTGTTAAGGGGCCACATAATTATTGTCATTGATGAAAAGTCCCTTTCACAGCAGTTCTGCTGCTTGCAGGTGAAAGGAGGCCCTGCAAATACACCATCAGCCATTCACAATTAACTTGGTTATGGATGGCATCCCATAAATATTTAAAAACACTGAAGGAGAAGTAATAAATGGTTGATTTGTTTTCTTGACTGCAGCTGCTGCGGGCTCGCTCTCTTTGTGTATAATTCTTTATTCCATTTAGCACCAATGGATATATCTTCCCTTGCCTCCCCCTCCTTTTAAACTTTTATCATCTCCTGAAACCTGTTTCGAGGTTGTTTCTGGCCACTGCACTTGGCTGGAGGATCTGGGGTGATAAAGAGAAAGTCTTGGCTCTGCCATCCGTGGAATGCACTGCCATTAACTGCAGCTCACAAATACACTCAGCCCTCCTCCAGATACCTTGTACAGCCAAAATGATCTGCACTTTCCTCTCCTCATCTGGGGCTTCCTTTCATTCGTCATTAACATCTGCAAATACAAACTGCACTCGGGTGCAATTCCCAGGAGCTCAAATGTTGCAACAAATTAATTTTGTAATAAACTGGTCCCTTCTTTCTCTTTGGTAGCCACTGAAGTAATTCATAAGTCACAGATTGCAAGTTTGAAAAGAGGAAAAAAAAAAGTGTGATCAACAAGAAATTGTAACTTTTGTGCTGTTAAATCATCATGCAGTGCTGCTGCACAGCTTAAAAATAACTGTCCTTGCTCCACGTCCTTTTTCACTTCCAGCAATAGTTTTAGACTCTTCTAATCACTCAGTTCGCTTTCCTCTGGGCTGGCAGGGGCATCAGCTATTGTAAAAAATAGTCCATCCAGTGGAATATATCTCCTCTGAAGGACAAGATAATTCTTCATTTCCCTTTAAAAAAAAAAAACAATCTCAGAAGAAGGGAAATGTTTCCTAAAATTCCCTTCAGCCTTGCTGTACGTGTGTTTGTATTGGTTTGTGGTGCACTTTCCCCTTCCTCCAGCCCTTGGGGCACTGAGGGTTCTTCTCCTTTCAGTTAAAAAGGACAGATCAATAACAGCCATGAGCTCTCTCACTTTTCTAGGGCTTGACAAGCCTTTCCATGGAGAAGCTTTTCCTAATATCCAATCTAAACTTCGGGTGCAACTCAAGGCCATTCTTTCTGGTTCTGTAGCTTGTTACTTGCAGAAGGGGCCAAAGCTCTGTAATTTCTCCCCTGAGCCTCCTTTTCTCCAGGCTGAGCCCCCTCCATCTCCTTCAGATGCTCCCCATCCACCTTGTGCTCCAGACAAGCTCCATTCCTTCCTCTGGACACTCTCTGGGCCTTCCTGCAGTGAGGAGGAGCCCAAAACCCAAGGCAGCATTTGAGGTGTGGCTCCAACAATGCTGTGTGCAGGACAGGCACAGCACTTGGATTAAACACAGTCAGCTGCTGCACCTGGGAAGGAAAAGTGCTGATGGAGCTGTTATGAGTAGAAAAAGTTGCCCAATTTTTTTAAAGGTTGCAGAGTTCAGAGGCTGGGCCAGTTGCTGCCAAGGTGGAGTTCTAACTGTTTGTTGTTGTAATCACCTGTCGTTTTAGTTAGCTACCTGTCGTTGATGGTTAAGAATTCCCCTTAATTCTTAACCATCAAGTGACACCCTGCTGCTCTTTAGAAGATGGCACCCAGACGGTGAAGGGGAAGGGACACAAGTCGGCATGCAAATGGCATCGGATCCAGCATGCAACGGGAGAGACCCCTCACCAAACCCAGCCAAAAACCCCTAAAACAATGAGCCAACACAAAATTGATGAATCAAAGTGATGACTAGACGTGAGGAACAGAATCCAGTATCTGCCAAGGCCTTTTTACCCCTCACCGTAACCTAAAAGATGTCAGCTAGACAGAGGAGCTTGAATGTGGAAACAAACACTCTTCCTCCTCTTCCGAGTCAGTGGCGGCATGAACGCAACATGTCGGTTCTCCCCACTCGATCTGATCACTTCTAATAAAGGCATTAAAAAGGAGAAAGATCTCCTGCCTGTGTTTATTTCAGAGCCCCAGAATGGGAGATCCTGTCTGGGAAGGTGATGGCTCTAGGGTCATGGTGGGGCAGCAGCCCCAAAGGGAGCTCTGAGCTCTGCAGCACAAGGACAGCCCTGTGCACATGGAAAGAATCAAGTGGAATTACAGGAGTAACATCCCTGTCCTGAGGAGTGAGTGATGGCTGCTGGAGACCTCACCCACTCCTGACACTGACTGGAAGGTGTTACACAGACCTCAGAGGAAGGCCAGGAAAATGATCCAGGGCATAGGAAATGAGTTACATGACCCGAAGCACCAAGAACTCTATTCATTATCTTATTAAAAGATGGAGAGGAGATTTTTATCGTTAGTTTTAAGAGTATCTACATGGAGAGGAGTCTTGAGAGTAAAGGGCCTTTTGACCCTGCAAAATAGAGCCTAACAAGAGGGCTGGAAAATGAGTGTGGAGAAAGCCAGCCTTGAAATGCAGCCAGCAGAAAATCACCAAGCAGAACTAGCGGTGAGCTTGCAAGCAGATTGTGTATAATGAGATTTGGTATCTTGAAAGAAAAGGATTCCCATCCAATTTCAGTGAGAACCTCTCTCTCCTCCTTGTGCTGGCAGCAGCCAAGATTGCTGGGGTGCTCATGCTGCTGTCAAAGGCTCTGAGGCACAGTCCCACAGCACCATCCCTTCCCTGCTGCCTCCTGGGCTAAACACACAGTCTGTCCTCCCCAGGGCAAGGAGCAGTCTGCTGGAGAACTGTCACAGGCACCAAGGGACCATCTGACCTCTGCCTTCTTGCCTTTATTTGATGTTTTTTGAACTTTAATTGAGCAGCAATTCTGGGCATTTTAAACAAATTTGAACCTTTCCTTGTGCAGGCACAGTAACCAGGGTGAAGAAACAGAGAACTATGCTCCTCTTTGGAAATTATCTTCTTTCCCAACTACAGAAGTGTAGGCATGAATGGAGGCACCAGGATTTAACCATTTCCCTGGAAGGGGCTTTGTAAATAGCATTAGCAGGTAGAAAATGATGGATGTGACTCCTTATCCACAAATCCTCACTGCAAAGTGGAAGCACCACCTACTGACCTGTAGAAGGGAAACCAGGAAAAGGGGGACAAGACAGGTCTTTATTTAGATTCAGTTCTTTGTTCTTTTCCCTTTTTTTCCCACCATTTTACTTGCCCAACAGCTTAGATCTAAACAAACTATCAATGCACCCCACTGTGTTACACCAGGGACACATTTGACCCATTTATTTTTAAGTGCTCCCGCTCTCTTTTTGGTGTCTGCTCCAGCGTGAGCTATTAAAAAAATCATCTTCATTAAAGCAAAAGGTATTAGAAAAGGTGCCTGTGTGTAAAAGAACTAGTTGGGAGCTAATGGGATCTTTCAGGGGACTTGACTGTAGTCTTGACTTACCAGTGATAATTGAAACAAAGAGACCTCGGTGATCTAAACTAATTCAGAGGAGCTGTATTCCTGTTTTTTATTGCACAGGCAGTAGTTCAGCACTCTGCAGCTCCCCACTGGCATGAAGAGACACTTACAGCTGTTCTCCTCCCCTGATCCCAGCGCTCTGTGGAGCTAATGGGGGGCTCCCAAGGCCTGATGAAGTGCTCCAGGGCTGTGACTGCACCAGCCAGAGGACTCGCCATCTGCCTGGGGAATTTCACCTCTATTCTGACTCAATTCAGCCCCAGCTCCCAAGGTGAAATTCCATTTAGGTCGGTGCATTCTGCACTACCAATCACAGAGATGGGGTGGAGGCTCTGTGCTCTCTCTGCTGGGCTGGTGTCTGGGGGTGCAGGCAGGCACCCCTGCCGGGGTGACCCCATTGCAGCAGGGCAGAGGAAATTGAGATCCAGATGGGGAAAACTTTGCTGCAAATAAAAATAAATGAAAACACAAGAAAAAACAAGGACTTCTTGTGCTGATTTTCTCTGCTGCTGCTGCTCTCACCAGAACAAGGAGGAGTATAGTGTAAGATTTTCTAACCCCTATCAGCACAGCAAATTTCATTATTCTTCAAGTTTCTTTATTCTTAGAAAACTCTTTATGTGTGAATTTACAGCTGTTTCTCTGGTGCACTTTTGGCAGATTGCATTGGAAAAAACTCTATATTAATGTGGGGCCAAGGGAAATCTTCAACTTTGTGCTGTGTTGGAGACTGAATTTCCCCAGATCTCATCCTCCCCTGGCTCCATTTGTTGTTCCTAGGGAGCCAGGACTGGGTTTTGTATGGGGCTGGTCATTTTAAAGAATCAGGGACTGAATATTGTATAAACTCAGGGTCTGGGTCTTGTATGGAATCGGGGGCTGGATATTTTATAGATTCAGGGGGTGGGTATTTTATAGAATCAGGAGTTGGGTATTTTATAGAATCAGGAATTGGGTATTTTATAGAATCAGGAGCTGAGTATTATGTGGAATCAGGGGCTGGGTATTGTATAGAATCAGGGACAGGGTATTTTGTGGAATCTGGAGCTGGATATTATATAGAATCAGGAGCTGGGTAATTTATAGAATCAGGGTCTGGGTATAGTATGGAATCAGGGACTGGATATTGTATAGAATAAGGAGCTGGGCATTCTGTAGAATCAGGGACTAGGTATTTTACAGAATCAGGAGCTGGTATTTTATGGAATCAGGGGCTGGGTATTTTATAGATTCAAGGGCTGGATATTTTATATAATCAGGGGCTGGGTATTTTATAGAATCAGGGACTGAATACTGTATAGAATCAGGACCTGGGTATTGTATGGAATCAGGAGCTGGGTATTTTATAGATTCAGGGCCTGGGTATTTTTTAGAATCAGAAGCTGGGTATTGTATAGAATCAGAGACTGAATATTGTATAGAATCAGGAGCTGGGTATTTTATAAAATCAGGGGCTAGGTATTGTATAGAATTTTGGGTCTGTTGGTACCACCTACATCTTCCTGGGTGCAGCATGCCTACTACAAACCCAAACCCTTGGTGGAAGTTTTAGCTCCTTTCAGGTTTGGTGCTCTGTGCAGCTGCTGTGAGCAAGGAAAGCCATCCCTGACCTTTTGAAACCATGACTTCCATCACTCATGTCTCACTAATTGCTGCTGCAGTTCGTGGCCCCGTGTGGAAGGGAGAGCAGGACGAATTTATATTTGCCCTCGTGAAATATAAATTATTTTAATTACAGTCAACAAGCACTTAATGGCAAACACAGAGGGGAAAAAATAATCCAGATGGTTTTTTTTAGCTGCATCTATAAAATTCACATTTTGGCTGTGCAAAAGCTGGGTATGCTCCTGGGGGGGTTCCTGAGGGTCTGTAGCTCACATGGGTGCACTCCTGCTGCAGTGAGGACTGTTCCCTCAGAGAACAGGCAGGCTTGCAGGTTTTGGCAGATATACATAGGAAACCACTAAAAACTCAATCTAATATTTATAGAATTATAGAATCATAAGGAGCTTGTGTTGGAAGGCAATATAAAAAGTCATTTAGTCCATTTAGCTGTTTAGTTTCTTGGTGTTTAGTTTCTCTTTTTTTTTCTTTCTCTTTTGCATCTGGTAGATGGGTATCAATATCAAATATCTTTCTGCTGAGGTGCTGCAGCCAAGTAATAAACTTCCCTGCAGGCTGAAGATAATCTGGCTTCACACCACTGATACCTTCCTTTTCAGATAATGCCTTTCCTCTGTAGCAAGGTTCATCAGGAAAGGTACAGGAACTAACCTAAAGCCCTGGCTTGTAGTTCATTCCTGTTAGACAAAGGTTTTAAGCACATTTCTTTACTGAAAGCCAAAGATCTGCATCAGTCTTGGCTGAATAGGGATTGATTTAAACTTGTCCTTAAATACCTTGTGGAAGGAGGCTCATACACAGAAATACCCAGCTGGAATTTCTCTTCATTTGTACTGATATGACTGAGGCACAAATTCCCTGGAACTGGTGCTGCATGTGGGAGAAGAGTCAGGTCCTGGGCATTTTAATTTCAATTGTCTTACAATACTAACACACATTTGTAGGACACAAAAACTATCAGCCATAGGTGTGCTGCAAAAATCAACCCCTCAGTGCCAGCAGCACGGCCCTGTTCCATTACCCCACACCTCCTTCCCAACAAGAAGCATTTAAATGTTCATTCCATCAAGCTATCAAGTTGGCTGAGCATCCTTCAGAGCCTTCTAACACACAATAGTGTGGCCATCACTTTGTGTCTAATGTTTCATTAAAATGCCATCCATCCCCTCCAATTTCTTGGCTCCCCATCTTCTTTAATGAAAAGTTGCAGGAGTTTCACTTCCAAATGGTTCCTTTACCAATGACAAAAAAATAAGGAGGTAGGATCCTATTGTAAAATGCTCTGTGATTGTGATGGTTTTGAGTGAATTTGGCATCCTATTCCCTCAAAAGCAGTACCTCAAAAGCAGGAGCATAATGAATGTATTACTCACCACAGTAACCCTCACATCTCGTTTCTGCAGTTGGAGATGACATCTGTGTTTGTGTTTACCATTTCTTGTGCCTCCCATGGAAGGTGCTGGGATTTTCCAGGTCACAACAGACACACTGAGCCCCTGGCCTGGGTGACTTTCCTCCCAGGTATTAATTAACACATCAGCAATATGTGGATATGTAGGAATTGGTACAAACAGCTTCCTGAGCAGCACACACAGAGCTCTGCTTTGTTCCTCCTCCTGCCTCTGTGCCCAGTAATGTTGTCCTATGTATTCAAAGAGAATTTCTCATGGGCAATTACCTCTCCATGCTGTGCTTCCTGCTGCTCTCAGGAGCAAGCTGAACTCTGGTTTCTGAAAAATAGGCTTGTGGGGGATTCATTTTTTTCCCCCCCCAATCATTTCTGATCCCTGCCTCCCTTTTTATAGGCTTGGAAAGGCTACACTCATTTATACTCTCACTTTTTCTAGTTGAATTCAGTAGGCACCTGACTTTGCACATCTCTAATAAGTGGGCAGACATCTGAAAGGCCACTCACCATTGCTGTGGGTTCATTGACATTTGGAAAATGGGCTTCATTTTATCATCTCCAAAATGCCTTCCCCTGCAAACATCATACTTAGAATGATTTATTAGTCTTTCTGGAGATTTCTGGGGTTTAATGCCTGCTGGGGAATTTTCCAGGAAATTGCAAGGTTGTGGAAAATTGCACAGGGATATATGTACACCTGCATGTGCATATATGTGTGTTTAGTGCCACATCTGACTAACAGCAAAAGGAAAAACCTTTTTTTAAGGTCTGAAATGAGGAACTGATTTGAGAATAAATATTTTTACATCTCTGTCAATACACTTGGGGCTGACTTTTTAAATTCAAGTGTGACTGAAGCACTCATAGCCTTTGTGCTGAATCCAGGCACCCAGTGATGTGAACAGGCTTCCCAAGAGGGAGCGCAGCTCTCCTCAACATACAGGAGCTCTGACTCCTCATCGGTGGAGTTTGGGTCTGAAATACTTGTTCTTTTACCCAACAAGGAGCAAACTCTGTTGACTCTGAGCTAAGGAGATGGCTGTTGAAAATTCAGATGCTTATCCATCAATGTTGGGAATATAAAAACAGTGACTCCCATATGTCTGTCCAGATTTCCTCCCCATTTCCCAGATGGAAATGCAGATGCTGTGCTGTGTTTCCAGAGTCAGCCCAATGAATCCAAAAAAGGCAAATTTTGGGCCTCTGCAAACGCAGATACCTGTGGAAGTGTTGGTGTGTGCTCTCACAAGACACCCACTTGCCTGTTTGTCCATGCTGAGAGTATCAGTGTCTGAGAAGCTGGGCAAGTGTCCAAAAGAGCAGAAAGGAAGCCAGCAACATGGGGGAAAAATGTAATTTGAGAGCAAAGGATGAAATGTGGCACACAAGGCCAAGAGAGGGCATTTTGGTGAGCTCCTGGTACAATATTTACCTTTGTGATAAAGGAAAGGGCAGATGGAACAGCTCTCTGCATGACTGGGGTGACACAAAGAGGCAGAGTGTGATGGTGCAGCTTTTCCCTTCCTCACCTCTCCAGAACCACAGCAGCACCACTCCTCACTCCTTTAAAGAATGCTTTCTTTAACCTTAATAGGATTTCCAAAGACTTGAAGCAGGCTGGCAGTCTTCTTCTTCTTCTTGAATCCTCGTGGAGATAAT